>NC_080479.1:5460000-6660000 GCF_030265055.1 Doryrhamphus excisus | reverse complement strand
GAGTATCGTGTGGGAGGTGTCAAATCCATCAATTTTTTTCGCCACTGCGTATTAATGACATAGACTCAATCAACTGAAGCTATTCATACAAACTCCTACCGGCTACACAGGACGCTGTTCCACTGGGGAAAACCGGTACGCCCAGACGCTGTCTGACTGTCGGACCTGTTGCGATTGGCTGGGGACCAGTCAAGGGCGGTGCACCCCGCCTCTAACCCAAAGTCAGCTGGGATAGGCTCCAGCATACCCCCGTGACTCTATGGAGGATAAGCGGTATAGAAAATGGATGGATGGCGGTACGGCCACGCATTATTCCTGCCTATATAAAACCTTTTGCAAATCTCAGATTGCCCTTCGCTTTGAACAACTGCGGTGTTGCACACCATAGTCTCCATTTTACTGCACTTTGCCCTCAGTCTCCTCTTTTCTACTCTCTCATTATTTAATTTCTCTTATGCTGCTGCTGTTAGCGTGTCTCCATCTGTGGACGCTTAAGCATTATCACACCTGCCTCCCCTTTTATAATGCCCTCAGTCTCCTCTTGAATAAAAGCTGTCTCCTTACCAACCATTTGTTAGCATGTCTTTTTCCAAAAGATGTGTTATTACCCGTGTGCTGCAGTGTTATTGCGTTCCGGAGTCTCCACTTTGCCCTCAGTCTCCTCTTGAATAAAATTGGTCTCCAACCGACCGTTCCCATTTCTAGAACTCTCCAAAAGCTGCCACACTTGCGCTAGGCTTCACACTAAGAGGTAGAAAGCCGAGTTGCTGTCGGGCAATAAATCCCCACACAAAAAGCCAACAGGAGGGGAGATGTGGCTCAACAATGCAATACTTCACTACAAATCAGGCCTTTAAGAGGAAGAGCTGGACGTGAGTGTGCATGCCTGCACTGTTTATTGATCCCGCTGTATCAGGCGTCCTTTGAGGAAAGAAGTGGAAGAAGGATGGAAAGAAAACAAACAGGGAGAAGGAGCAATGTTTTAATTGTGTATCTGCTTTTTTTGGTCTTTTAACACCTTCATGGATCAATCTCTTCCTCCCTCACTTCATCGGACAGTGAAAAGTGAAGTAAGGAAAAGAAAAAAGTTGATTTAGCTTTTACAACTGAAGGGGTTGGAATTGGTATCCTTAGTAGTTGCCATGGTGATGCTCATTCACGATTTTCTTTTTATGTGTGAGATAAGATTTTGAGCTGAGAACCATGCCCCTCCCCTGCCCTGCCCGGTGTTGACTCATCATTTTGACTCATCGTGGAGTGGTGCCGTGTTGCGTGCATGTCATGGAAACGCAGGATAAATATTGAAGATTGCAACAGCAGTCAATCGCTCTCAGCTCTCGCTATTAAAGAGAACCTTGGCTTTGGTCGTCCTTGCAGTACCCCTTCTTCTGACACAAGTGGAAACACAAGAAAACGTCACTTCGTCACTAAATGTGTAAAGACTCACAAGCCTCTCAAAGGATGGATAGAATCTGCACCTCCAGTAGCTGTCCCAATACTTTTGCCCATTTCCTTGCGCTGGCCTCTCTGTGGCTCCAGACGCTACGGTATATATTGTGCAATGGTATATATTGTGCAATGGTATATATTGTGCTACAGTATATATCGTGCTACAGTATATATTGTGCTACGGTATATATCGTGCTAAGGTATATATTGTGCTACAGTATATATCATGCTAAGGTATAGTATATTGTAAAACTTACCCTGTTACCGTGCTTTACCTCTGCACACTGCAGTACTTCACTCCATAGTCTCCACTTTACTGCCCTCCAGAAAAATTTTAATTTTACCAATAACCACATTGTTCTCTCCGCTGCCTTATTATGATACTCCGTAGTCTCCACTCTACTGCACTTTGCCCTCAGTCTCTTGAATGAAACTTGTTTCCTGACTCCAACAACTCTTTTCATACATTGTTGTTAGCTTTTCTTGCGGTGAATGACAAATTTACAGTATTTTTTCATGATGGACAGCAGCCTCTGCCCTCAGTCTCCTCTTAAATAAAAAACAAAAATCTCCATAACTTGGGGTGTGTTGTTTTCTTAGGTCTTGCCCTGAATAAGGTTTACAAATTGACTCTAGTATTATACTATGCAGTGTACATACAGTTATGCCCTCAGTCTCCGATTGAATAAAATGTGCCTATTTAACAACCAACAACCATTGCTCATCCGTGGACATTCATCATTCACATAAAAAGGTTGATTGTGAGGCATGAACATTGTAATTCAGAAAAAACCCAACATGGCCTAGTTTAGCTTGCCATCCTTATCCACTCCGTACAGATAAATCGTAGATATACCGAGCGCTTACGGAGGATGATATAAGACCATGAACACCCTTAAGGGGTTCATTTCTTTGAACGACTCCCCTTCTTTTCTTCTCATCTAAATGTTCTTCTCACTGCCCCACCCAAGAAAATGAGCAAACCTCTTGCCGACACACCCTGCCAAGTTGCTGCCAACACCTCACACACACACACACACACACGCACGCACGCACGCACACACAGCATAGGAAGCCAGGCAGTACAACATCCACACTCCCACATTCAGTCACTCTGCGTCCCACTGTCACACCACTCCGTCCAGGCCTTGATTCTGCACCCACCCACACATGCGACATTACGGCCTGTGTGATCATCGGCAATAAGCGGCGCCACTAACAGTAAACCGCCATCGGCTAGCCACCAGCCCATGACATCACTTGTATTGGACCGACAGGCCGGTGAGGCAAACTTGAATTGACAGACGGTTGCCATGGGAACAAAAGTTTGCCTTCCCCCCCACAAAAAGACAGTGGAGCCTTTGTCTGGTGAGGGTATATTTGATAATTAAGAAAATATGATTAGCGTAAAGAGAAAGTGTTTACCCGTAACAGCGACTGGGACTCCTCTTTAGCAGCTTTCACCTCCTGTCCTCCCCCACTTCCGCTTCCTCCACCTGCGTATTGCTGCTGAGGGGGCATCTGGCTCAGTTTCTCCCCTCCCATAGCAGTGGTGGTGGCTCCGCTTCCGGGCCGCCCCCCTCCTCCGTACAGCTTGGCGTCTCCCAAAAAGGACTTGGTATCTCCCAGGTAGACCATGCTAGGCGAGGCCACGCCTCGTTTATGCTGTGAGGCTTCGTGGTTGGCGGAAATAAACGACACTGACAGCGGGGAGGGGAAAAGCGAGGGGCTCCCGCCTCCTGCCCCTCTTTCGGGTCCCATTCTCTCCTTTGGCACCCAGAGGAGACCGTGGGCTTGATCACCGCCTCTGGTCTCCCCGAGGACCCAGCCTTTCTCCCGCTCTTTTTCTTTGTCCTCGCTGCCCTCGCTTTTTATGACCTCCTCCCGCCCCCCCTCGGCCAAGCGTCCCTCGGGCGGCGCCAGGGAGTAGAGCAGGCGAAGATCCCCCTTGCTCTCCTCCTTGATGGCTAAGGTGGAGGGCGCTGAGCAGCCATTGGCCGAGAAGGTCAGGGACGGCGTCACCATGGAGCTTAGCGGAGGCGGGGTTTCGTGACAGTGGGCCGTGTTGAAATGGTCCAGGAGCGCCGACGAGTCGGGGGCCGTGAAGTCGCAGTGTCGGCAGCGGCAACACGAGTGGACACGCCTGAACAGAGACGATAAAAACATTGGTTGAGGGCAAATCTATCCTGCTACACCAGCTGTACACAAACTACTCTAACGTACATCACCCTCACTTTTGCTCCTTTGAGAAGATGTCATAAAATGCTCACCGAAGCGCACTCGCAGGACTACATCAACTTTAACAATGACAGCATGGCCCCTGGATGTATTCACAGGTGTCCTACGTAATGACGCCATAAACGCTGATCCCCGCTCACCTGTAGTGTCTGAAAATCTCCTCCTCCACCTCCGTGATGAAGTGGCACTTTGTGCACGAGTACTCCCTCTCGCCTCCGCCTCGGCCCTCCTTGCCGTCCGTCCCAGCCTCCTCCTCCGCCTTGACGTGCGGCGCCGCCCCCTTCAGGTTGATCAGGCTGTGGCAGCTGTCGTAGTGCTGCAGCAGCACGTCGATGTCGCCGGTGGCGTAGGCGCACTGGTCGCACAAGTGGGTGACGCCTGAGCCTGGGGAAGCACATTTACGTGAGGCGAGAAGAAACCTTTAAGAAACCCTAAACCGCGGACCCCCAACACCGCTAGAAGCTTTCAGGTGGAAGGATTTAACAAAAAAAATACCTACATGAAATGCTATGTAAATGCATATCCATGTTGGAAAGACGTGCCAGTATTTTATTTCACAAACAATATCCCAGTTTTTGCTTGCATGTGTATGTGTTAGTTCATTCATGCTAGCACACTGCCTTCCACCACACACTTCCTTTTACACAGAAGAAAGACGGCAATAAGACACATTCGATGGCTTTCGATGGCTATAATGCTTCAAACGTGCTCATCATCATTTGCTCCTTACCGCGATTCCAACATCGGTTGTGGTTCTGGGACTGCTTAGTCATATACCATATGACAAACAAAGCTATGTCTAATGTTTCGCTTTCTCATGCACTCCAAATGACCATGTTATTTACCTTGAGAAATGACAGGATTAGAGGGGTGAAAGGTCACACTGGGGTCACTTCTGGCGTGAGGGGGTGTGGAGCCGCCAGGGTCTTGCTGCTTGGCGGACAGCGGGAACTTGGTACAACATTTGGAACAGGTGGGCTTCCGGCACGCAAATGGGTGGGACACCTGTGGGAGGGGTTGGGGGGGGGGGGGGGGGGGGGGGGGTGTCAGAAAAAGCAGAAAATGCCAACATTCGAAGCAGTCTCACCTCGCCCAGGTGTTTCTGTGGCTGACAGAGCCCCCGCGGACAGTACATGCAGTGCTGGATGCAGCAGCGCTGGATGGAGTGATTGTGCTGGTAGTGCAGCAGCAACGGCGCCACCACGATCACATCGGCGCTGTGGGCCATGGAGTAGCGAAAGTCGCACAGCTGACAGTTGTAGCTGGTGACCACCGCGTCCGTGTCGCCGCTGTTGGGATCGCCTGGGGGTGACAAGTATGATAGGAAAATGGATACTGGAGTCATTAATAGCCTTTACATCGCGAGAAACAATCCTCTCTGTGACACACGCTTTGCTGTCTTTAAAAGACTACTGAAAAATAGTCAAAGATCCTCTATTTGACTGGAGCGCTCGGCCGCTTTTCAGAAAACATAGAATGTAAAAACACTAGTCAAAAGATCCTCTCTGTGACAAGACAGCCCTGCTGCTGCAAAAACGCCAGTCGCGATCCTCTAAACGACAGGAGGACCCTGTGTTTTTAGCAAAGATCCTTCAATTAACTCTGCTGTTTTTAAATGACGTCCTGCAACAATGCTAGACAAAGATCCTCTACAGGACAGGAGGGCTCTAGGATGGCTCTAGTGTTTTGAATGGTGTACTGCAAAAGCGCTGGTCTGGGATTACCTTGGTTGGAGCCGGACAAAAGATCCTTGCGACTTTTGGATAAGTCTCCATCCCGTCTGATTCCTCTGTCTCCGGGAGAGGAGTCGTGGGGGCTCCTCGTGTTGATCCTGTGTCGTTGCTCGTAGTGCTCCAACAGCTTGGCTGGCCCCCCCGTCCACTCGCAGCTCCAGCTGCAGAACTTGCACCAGTAGTACGCCCCCTGCTGTCCCTCCGCCGGCCATCTCGATGAATCCGCCCGGATCGGGATGGAATAGCCGACAAGAGAGTCGTCTTCAGCTCGAACGGCCACTCGTTCCGCCCCCTCTAAAATCGGGCCCCTCCCCTTACCCTGGTTGTCGTTGGCCAGCAGGGGCGTGGCTGGCGGGGATTTGACTTTATTGGGATGCGCGGACAGGAAGTGTTGCTCCAGCTCTACGGAATTGCTGCCCATGTAGGTGAAGTTGCAGAATTTGCAGCGGAAGTACTTGGTGTTGCCTTGGCAATCCGAGGTCTTACGGCCGATTCCGATTAGCGTGCCGCCCAACGTCACCTGTTGGAGAAAGAAAACAGATTACTTCGACATTCAATAATATAGAAAGTCAATTGATTCACTACAGCGATGGTACCCGATCTTTTTAGACTCATAGACTGGGGGCGGGGTTTGGTATTTATTGATTATGTATTGTGAATAAAACTAAAAGCTAGCGAGAAGCCAAAACAGTCATGCAATGTTAAGCTAATATCATGGAAGATAACGTCTCAATATTTAGTGTCCTTGCTGCCACGAAGTGACCACAACCCGACATCATCATCACTGGGATGCCCACAGGTTTGGACCAATAACATACCAGCGCCTACCACCAAACAGCCAAGTGCTATTCATCCCTCTGTGAAACGGACGCCATATACAGCGATGGTGTTTAATGAGGATGCTAATTGTGTCTAGCTTGGAGATAGTAGCTGCTGTCCGCCACTGCCTGAGGAAATACGCATGTATCATTTTCAGTCTCTTAATTCCATTGTGGATACAAAAATGAAGTTTTGCTGTGAAAATGGGTCGTTTTAATGTGTTTCTACACACTGAAAGGCATCCAAGTGTCCTGCCACGTTTTAAAAGTGTCTTTTTTTTTCTTTTGTAAAACTGCATCGCTTCTTGAGTACACCGAGAAGGGTGACCCTGGATACGTTCAAGCACACACTCTCCATGTATGCATGCGTGCATGTACTCACAAGCAATTAAATGCTGCTGCAAGTCTAACTAAGCAAGCCATAACATACATCCCAGGCCTGGGAGTATGTGCTACTCCATTGGAGGAGGCCAAGGAAACCTGACGCTCATCTGGTTTTTATTAGGCTGGCCTGTAGACATGTAGGTGATTACAAACGTGCTGCTGCTGCTGGATGGATGGAAGGGGTTTCGGGGGGGAGCAGGCTTACAATGACATTACTACTGTACGGAGTAGATTTATCTCCGTGCAGATCTGCGGTCTGATGTGGACTGTAGGCGGTCCGGCAACGGCACTTTGTCAGGACAGAAAGCGCTCCCCGTCCCTATGAATTTAAATTTTGACTCTCAGCATTGGTTTTCATGGAGAACTTCATTAGAAAGGCAAACAATTAGCATAGAAATGCTTGGAGGCTGAGGATTAGGTTACAGTACCGATGATGGATGGAGCCTCCCTCACTCAATTTTACATTTGGACTTTTCCACTCTTTTCCCCGTCTCTGTATTATTTATCTCCCCTTGAAATCTCATTGGCCCACGAGGAATCCCGTCTTAGCAAATGACAGCATGGAACTTTCCAAACATGGGCGGGCAGCCGAGCGAGAGAAAGAAGCAAGGCAATGAGAAGAATAGAGACTCCTTTCATTCGACTTTTTCTTCACGCACCGTGCTGGATTTTCTATTTCTGACTTCTTTCGGCGCCTGTTATGTGACTTGGGGTCATTATTTGCTTTAAATGAAAGGAAACTCCTTGACTTTTGACACAAAACACACACACACACGCATATTAGGTCATCTTACTGAGCCTTTAACGACAAAACTCCACTGTTCCTGCGGGCTCAAGACTCTGCATCCTTCATCCCACTCTTATCAGAGATGGGTAGCTGTCACGTAGAAATACACAAACAACAAAAACAGTAAAGGGAGGAGTCTGGGAGGAGTCACAGCGAGCCTGAAATGTCAATTTATCCCGTTCATTCATTCATTCTGTATATGTTCACTATTTAGATGCCTGCTTGTAAAACTAGTAAACCTGTTTTGGCTTTCTGGAACCGATTCATTGGGTGGAAATTATTTCTTATAGATTCAGTTGATTCAATTGATTCAGTTTCTGTCTGTTTCGGTGAGAGTGGGACCTTCTGGAAAGAATGAATGACGCTAAGCAAGGCTTTGTTGGACATACAAAAACAGAGCGTCATGATCCACAACACAAAAACCACGACCCCATCCTACCTTTTCATACGCTATCCCACCAATGGCTTTGTTTGCTAGCTACGCATTTAGCACATGTTAAAATGTCTTCCCACCTGGACGTCGTATGTGCCATTCATCATCACGGTCCTGTGCTGCTGATTGTGGAGATCCGACCTGCTCTTGCCAGACTCTTTGGCTTGGGTCCTGGGTCCTTGTCCTGCCTGGAAGTCTGCAAAGACACAAAAGGAAGGCTGGGTCAGAGTTGCAGGGGCCAGGAGTCGGGCTTCGCCACACATCTTAAAATAAGATGCCGCCTAACTGTCAGAGTTTTTCTTCAGCGAACAGGCTAGCCTAGCCTAGCATGATGCTGTTAAAATGTCAGCGAAAATTAGCAAATCCATTAGCACAGGATAAATAAACATGATTTTGCCAGCCGTGATAAATTGACATCTGCATGTGTGTCTGTTGGCGGGACGCGCACACACACACACAGACACGCACACAAGTGAGTGTGCTGAGGAGTGACAAGCAAGCTGCTAGCCCTTCCTCCTGGAAGTATTGACAGGAGTACTAGCGATGGTGAACCGACTACGGCGATATGAAGCCATAGCTACGTGAAGAAATACTGCAAACATTTTGAATAAACACAGTAAACTGCTTCCTCTGTGCCAGTTGTGTACTAAACACCATCTGATGCCATTTTGTGGCATGAGAAATAAATAATACAAAAGCTGGGAGTGCCGTGATTCCCAAGTAGAGCACCTCATTGTGCTTTGACCAAACATTACTCCTCATTAGCATAAACGGTGTATTCCACACAGGATAGCATATGCAAATAAGCTGGCATCTGCATGGACACAATGTGAATATTCGGACAAATGACGAAAGTCACACCGATTCCAAAATAGAAACACTGCAAGTTTTTGCCGAAGGAGACACTTTCACTTTCATTGGGGTCTTCTCGACGTGGTCTTTTTTGTTGAATGAGTTGGATGGAAAAGCTCATGACATCTTCATTGCAATGAGGAATGAAGGTTTATTCAAGAAGACATGGTGACAGTGACGTCCTCTCTCGGCCATCATTTGCAGGACAATTATGCTCCAAAACGTGCCACGCCAGCACGCGAGTGCAGTGTTAGCACTGCAGCTCACATGGCTACGCTAACCTTGGCTACCTTGTTGTCTGTGATTATGTAAAACAGGGATAAAGTGCACGAACCCGGCTCATTAGCGTTAAAGCTACAGAACGGCGTGTTGCCAGTCGGGCAGGAATGGACGACTGTGGGATCTGTGAGAGCTACATCCTACAATGTGGACACAAAGAGGGTGCAAAAGAAGCCAAGCTAGGAGTTACCTAGAGGTGTGTGTGGGGGCGCCATGTTGTGGAGAGCCAGGATGTGTGTGTCGAGGGCAGCGTCCTGCCGTGTGCGGTTGTGCAGGCCGAGGTGATACTTCCTAAAGTGCTTCACCAGGTCGGCGGGGTCGTTGCCGTAGTAACCGTAACCGCACACGTTGCACTTGAAGTCCTGGAGCTTGGGGGAGGGGCTGGAGGAGAGCGGGGGCGTGTCCATGGTCGACTCCTCGCCTCCCGGCTCTTGCCTCGCAGGGAGGAGGCGCGGCGTGGAGAGGCGAGGGGAGGCAAGGTCGCCGTCTTCCTCCTCGTCGCGCGCCTTGTCGCCGTCTTCGGGGTCCGACCGGCTCTCGGGTCTGGGTCCTGCTTGCGGGGTCCTGCCCGCTCCGCCTCCGCCTCCTCCCCGCCTCCCGCCTCGCTCCTCGGTGCCGACAGACGAGGGCGAGAGAGATGAGGAAATGCACTCACTTTCTCCCTCCTCCTCGTCCTGCTCCTCATCTCCGCCTCGGACGCACTCCTCGGGTTCGGAGGGGCGGCTTATCCGGTCGGCCTCGGCTGCCACTCGCCCTTCCTCCTCGCCGTCGTCCTCCTCCTCCTCGCCCGCCGGCCTCCTCCCCTCTTCCTCCTCCTCTTCCTCACCTCCCACGCTCCGGATAGGGGGATTCTTCTTCCTTACCATCTCTGAAAAGATGGGAGAAAGATGCTTGAAAAAAGCTCCCTTTCTTTTGGGATTTTCCCAACAAGTCGGGAAAATCATCTCTGTTAGTGGAAACAGAAGGAGAAGAAGGTTTCAATCCTATCACAGAAAGACCATCCATCACGAGGACGGATGATGGAGGCCCAGATTGTTATTTTTTTACGCTTTTCAATCATTTTCTGCCTCCTAAAACCGTCCTAAACTGGTCTTTCCATTTTCTTTGTGTCTGCTCCCCCCACTTTAATGCTACCCTTCTATCATCTCGCCTTTCTCTGCCGGCTCATTTGCAAAAATGAAAAGTATTGTCATTGCGGAGGCATTTTCACTCACTTTTATGTGTCTTCTAAGGCTTTTTCTCTCTTTAAAGCCAGGATCCAATGATCCAATTATTTTTTTCTGCTGCTAAACGCAACCCTCATCTACCGTCCTTTGATCGCTGTAGAGGGAAAACCCAGCTAATAATATCGATCAATGAGTACACCACCAAAACATTCAACAGACACAAAATAACTAATACATTGATGGGTTCACTCAGAAAATGTGTTGCGGTCCTTGGCATATGTAAATATTATCAGAAAAATGACTAATTGGATTCCAATGGCCTTCATTTTGGTTTTGCTACAAAAAGACAGATTTTATTTTTTATTTTTATTTATTTATTTATTTTTTGTCATGTATTTTCATTTGTCAATAATATTTGTATAATAATAATACATTTGCTTCAAACAGAATAAAAATGCAGAATAACAATAAAATTCACACAAAAATGAATAAAATATTTTACTGACCTGGGCATATTTAGAATAGAACAAATAGAAAAAATACATACATTTGGTAAAAATGTTAAATCACTAACTGGATCCCATGTATGCAAAGACCATCGATTTAGTCAATAAAAAAACAACACAAAAATGAGAATGTTGAATAATTTACAATGTACGAATAACTAAGAAATATCATAATAAATATATATCTATCATAAAAGAAAACAGTCCGTGTTCTTTGTTGAATCCACGGTGCCGTCTTTCCCTCAGCTATGAAACTACTATTAAAATAAAGTAATTTACGTCTGCCAGGGCCCACGCCTCCACCAACCCTGGCACTCCTCGCCCTGTCTGAGGCTGTGCGTGTGTGTGTGCGTGTGTGTGTGCGTGTGTGTGTGTGTGTGTGTGTGCGCACGTGCATGAGTGAGCCCAGGGAGCAGAGGAAAATCTCATCTGATGCTCACCACACCCAAGCCAAAATTCATCTCACATGCACGCGTGCACACACACACACACACACACACACACAAGTGGAAAACAACATCGTTGTGGTGAAGCCATGACGCAAAAAAAATCCAGGCTTTTTAAAAGGAGCTCACTATTGACTAAATGGCGTTTCCATCTGCGTCTTTCAAAAAGATGATAATAAAAGTGTGAATTTAATGGCAGCTAATTGGACGTCTGCGATGGGTATGGCTTCCACAAAGACCGTGCCAGCTTATGACAGGATGAAATAAGTGTGTGTTTCTTGACTTGCAGCAACGACTGCAGAACGCTCAGGGCTGTATGCACAGACGGGAACCATTAGCATCAGCTGCAATTACACGCAAGCCACCACAACACACTGACTGGCTAAACTTAGCCCCCCAAAACAGGCTAACCGATGCGACAGGTAGGATGAATGCCTCGCTTAATCGTTTCCATCAACGCCAATTAGCCTGCAAGACCATTACGTCAAATTGCTGAAAATCGCCCGGAGACGGCCGCGCCGACATGAGCGCTAAGATTAAGAGCGGTCAAGATAGAAAATAGAAAACCAGCATTAAAATGATGCATATATGCTGTGATTTTAGCTGCTACACAAGCGTGCTGACTGTGCAGAAATATTACTTTGACAGCCCCCCCAAGCACAGACGCAGCTAAAAGCACATCACTGCAAAAAAAAGCTGGATTTTGTTAGCTTTGCACAAAATTACAGTCCCAACTTGGGAGTTACTTCTTTGTCCATGATGACTTCTCAGTGGACGTGGATGAAAGCTGGACTGTATATACAGTATCCATGTGGCTATATGCTTTAGCGCTTGGATACACAAACATGCCAGCTCATGCTGTGCAGACAAGCAGCGCCGTCACAGGAACCAGACTGGAAGACAAGTCGGCGGGCAAGCTGGATTTTGAGGCGTTTGCAAGTGGTTTGGAACGGCTAGGACTTCAAGATCAGTTCATCAATGGTGATCGTTATGTCAGCATAGTGGATTTTAAATTGCCGCCTAGATGGGCTGCAGCAGTATCGTTTCAACAAGTGATTGTTTGCTCTTCGGGCAGAATTAAGGCGAACATTCCCGATTCTTGCACCTTTGGAACTAGCGCCAAGGCTGGCAGCAGATTGGTCAGGGTGGATGCCGGTCAGCAGCAGCTACCCACCGGACAATCTAATCAACCGCTTGTGTAGCTGTCGCACAACTTGCTCCCATCTCGGACCGTGCTCACCACATGCAGACGCACCAAGGACTTTGTCTCCCAAACCCATCTGCCAAATGGCTTGTTTCCACGCCTTTACCACCAATCCATAGCCGTCCATCTTTCACATGTCTCTCTCAAGTCATCCGTCACACAAAACATAGAAATGGATGGAAGTGGGCCAAGCTGTAACAGAAATCAGACACAAGCGCTTGTTATTGGAGGACGAGGCCTAAATGATGTGCAGACACACCCGGATAATCAGCCTGCGTTGCTACCAATAGGAGGTTTCAAGGAGTGGGTCCATCTCGCGTCTCTCAATTAATCAGTCACACCCGCCCACGCTCGTTCATCACGCCTCTCACGGTTCTGCCAGTTCCTACTCAGCTTTATCCTGAGGTGAACCCGTGTGGGTGTTTCCACAGCGCTGGGGGATCACCACCTTTGCAGGGAGGCAAACAAAAACCTCATCCAATCCCTAGCTGAAGATGTTCGGAAGGGAAAGCAATTCTGACCCGACCGCCTTGCAGATTAAGCCACTTACTTCCAAATACGCCGACACACACCAAGCATAATGCCAATTCACAAGCTGACATCAATATGTGACCACTTAAAACTTGTTTATTCCTACTTTCAACCTTTTTCATGGATGAGAGCTACAGGGGTCTCTAATTAGTGTAATTAGAGCTGCGACGATTAAATCAATGACGAATCAATGATTCCATTTGATCCAGTTTGCTTTTTGCCGACTCTAAAACATTGGTTCTGTTGCAGCTGCAGTATACTTGTTCATAAATGACCATGTGGGCCCCTTTTACTTTCTCATGCACTCCAAATCATTATTAAAGCAAACTAACCAAGTGGGCCCTCAATGATGGAGTGGCATTAAAACGATGTGAAACCTCTTCAAATGTTCAGGAATTGTGAAAGGACAATTAAAGGAATAGCAGGGTAGTTGGTGTGAGAGAGATGGATGCGGAAGGCGGGGTTGGATGGAGGGGGGTCATTTGCTGTGGTGACCCCTGAAGGGGAAAAACCCAAAGCGAAAGAAGAAGTGCTCAATTTGCTCATTCAAATAACATTCTCCCAACCCCGGATAAATCCAACGTGTCCTTAAAAAAAACCTCATCTTCAGCAGGTTGGGGGGGGTGGTGGTGGTTCAGTCGAACGGTCGAACAAGACCGGGCTGCGGGGCTGCAGACAATGCAGCTCTTCTGTTATTTCAATAAGCTGCAACGGCGGAGGACAGTTTAGAAGACCCTCCAACGGTTCGGCCTCTATGTCTGCTTTTTAACTTTGCAAACAGACACACTCTCACACACACACACACACACACACACACCAAAGCACAGACAAGCAGACAGCGCTCCCCCTGCTCATACTGTCTGAGTGTGTGAATGTCATCAAATATAGCTTGTGTGGTCACGTCGCTCGTCCTGTATATGCACCTCTCGCCATCTCAGAGGAAGTTGCCTGAAGAGTCAATTGCAGTCAAAAGGTTGCAATTCTTGTGTTTTTAAGTCACGGCGCTGACAAAAGGCAATGAGAGAGTGTGATTAATTCCACTTCAACACATGCATGCATGTAGTAACTGTTGCTTTAATCGACTCTGACCTTTGAATGTTAAAAATAGAAAAAATCCTGTTAACACGCAAAGATCCAATTGTTTAATGGCATTACACAAAGCACATCCATCAGGCCAGAGTCACTGCCTCTGTGATCTCAACATGATTGTAATTCATGCTTTAATGGTTTGTAATAAGACCAATTTACAGCGTTTTTACACACGAGCCATGAGAAACACAGCCACTCAAATGCTTGTACACAAAAGGCCGACAGAAAGAATCCCATATTAAAACATGCATGTGAAGGACACAAGAGACGGTTCAGAAAGCCCCGAGCAGGCAAAGGGGGGCTCAGTCTGAGCTTTCATTTCCTCTGTCCTTCAATGTAATGCACACAAGCCCCCAAAAAAAGCCAAAACCTCACAGACATGCATGCACGTGGGGAGCTGATGGTTATCAAGCACTCTGACCCGCCCGCAGGAACTCCACACAAATAGCTCAGTATCTCAACCTCTGTAGAAAAACAACAATGACTAACAGCAACGGCCATGCCTCCACAAATATGTGGCTTTCCATGCAGGGAAGGCTGACACGATACACCTCAACATGCATTCACAGGCCGTCAAAGACATGCCCACGCCTTAGCAGCCAATCGGAGGTCTGAAGAAAGCAAAGGGTGGGAAAAGGCAAGACCGCCACATGCTAATATGTCAACAGAGTGATGTGTCAAGAGTGATGTCTCACACGCTCCACCTGTCAGCATCTCTGCACCAAGCTTTGCAAAGACATGGTGTCGGGAGATGCACCCGATTGCTGCCACCAATCCAGGATAGCGCCAACATACATGACTGGGACAACACGTCTCTTTGCAATCTTAACCTTGTTAAATAATAAATGCCAATATATAAATTGTCACAGGATATGAGGCATGATATGCTGCGATTCCACCTCCAATCCTGCTGGACATGACTGGTGGCACATAAAGACCATAAAGGGGTTTATTTAGAGCCTATTTGTTAGCCTAATGTTGTTGAAATGATGAAAGGCAATCTAAAATAGCCATATGAGACCAGGCATGATATGCTGCGATTCCACCTCCAATCCTGCTATACATGACTGGTAGCAAATAAAGACCATAAAGGCCATAAACATTGTTAAATGTTAGATGACGACACTTTATGCTGCAATCTGCAGCAAAGTGCACAGCAGGTTGGCAACACTTTGCTGATTAGCTCTGATTTCTCAGCATGATCAAATCAATTTCATCAAGGGTTTTGGAGGATTTGATACGAGACAACAGAAGTATGTCAAAGAGCTGCATCCTCTTCTCTAGTCTTGACCGTGTTCCGTACTTCTCATTTGCATGCCATTCAGGTGTGGAGCCTTAATTAAGGCAAAGGAATGCCATCCGTAGTTCTCACGCACATCTTAACTGCTGGTACGCCCTTCGATATTAGCAAACAAAAAAGTCCCACAGACACAAACCCTGGCACACAAACACACAAGATTTTACTGCTGATCCAAGCACACCCTTAATCTCCTCATCTGCTATCTTTTGTTGGCAGCCCTTCCCCTTCTGCCTTTCTTTTCTTGCTGCTGTGATGTACGGCGCTGATGAATCACAGCCACGGGATAAATGATAAGATGGGTGTGCTGCTGAGGCTTCCCCTTTTGTCATGTTTTGGAGAAATGACAGCTGGGTGTGTCGTCGGCATGCCAGTCAAAGCACCGGGGACGACCCAACCCAAGACACTTGTCAGGGGTATCAATCGCAAAACCTCTACTTAACAAATCCCGCCGTCAATCACTTCTTGTCGTCTGATCTGCAGCGGGCTTGTTCCGCATGAGTCTAACTAATACAAAACAAAACCGCAATCCTGGCAGCGGTTCAGATATGCAGCAAGGCTGAAAAGAGAACACGTCCCTGCGAGGCGCTTGGTAGGAAAACAATTAAAGGCATCACCTGAGGGTCCCCTCAGGGCTCGGGGTTTGTTTTTTTTGGATGCACAAATGTCAACAAAGTCACAACTTTTAGGGCGTGCTCCCACGAGGCCAAGCCTGTCCAAACTTTTGTCTACGGAGGGACTCCGGCAGGCCACATTAATATTCACCTTTCCTTCAAAACAACCGATCCAATCAATCCCGGCCAACATGGGCACGAGGATGGCTGATGGTGAATGCAAACGACACGTCTTTACGACGCACATGCACGTGGAGTTGCGGGTGTGCAAGCATGCTGTGGGTTTGACTCGTGGATTATGTTGAGTCTTTGGATTTCCTTTCTATTCTAAAATGTGTCGGTTAGCGTGAAGAACTTGCGAGGAGCAACTGCATTGGAGTTTCTGTGACTCCGCTATGTTGCCCATATGCATGACATGGTGGCCTGGTCCGCCTCTTCCGCCGAGCCTGGGGGATTTATTGATGTATCTGTTGCGGTCTCTTAGGATACAACAGAAAAAAAGGGTGTGGGAGGGGCGGCGGTTGACTATTCAGCGATTTGATTCGGTGGAGTCTGAATCAACTGTCAATCTCACAGTCAAATCATATGACAAGGTCATGCGATCAAGATTGTACCATTGTGACTGTATGTGGGGGGGGGGGGGGGGGTTCTGCTCCGGCCCAGTATACGTTTTCCCAATAATTTGTTTTTGCTCCCCACGACATCTGTTTATTTATAGCAGCTCCAACTAGTGGTGGACTTAAGAAGACAATATTTGACTATTGGTCAGCTATGAAGAAAGCGTAAGGAATGACGTTTAACCATGAAAATCCTGAGTGGACGACAGCCCTCATATCTGTACCAAGCATTGTCCAAGCACCAATGAAGACATGAACAGACCTGCCAACCTGGAAGACTTCCCCAGGACGCCCCCTCCCCCATTTGAGAAGCACCGGGCATGTGTGCGACTGCCCTCCTTTGCCCGTTGCAGCAAAGAAAGACTTGCCAGAGCTGAAATTGGACATTTGGTGTCGGGATGCTAGTTACACATCATTTCTAGGAAGTACACAAAGTGTGAGAATCAGCTACACGGACGATGAAACCAGCGATGAGACAACAGGAGGGAGTTTTAAAGGGCAGAGAGCAGAAAGGAAGAGGAGATGTGAATTCATTGCCTTAAAAGCAGATGGGAGTCAAACGGCATGATAACAATCAGACTTGCACATGCACAGCGAGGGCCCGAGACTCTCCCTCTCAAGACAGATAAGCTCTAGTGTCAAATTCCGGCCTGATCACGCGTTGGTGTGACACTCGGCAGATCCCTCAAGCAGAGTTCCCTTTTTTTTGTCTCTTTTTGGATGGACCGGCCTGTCAAGAGGTCAGGATGTGCTCCGAGTCGGGTCAGGGCCGATGAGTAATTTCGGCTTGGTGGGGTTTCCTCAACCTCCCTCAAGCAGCCATTTCTTACGATAATCTGGTGACTGACACCAAAACATGGGGCATACTGTAGTTGCAGGATTGGTTTCACATCGCCAAGAAAGGAAGGCCTTAACTTTAGAAACCCCAAAACAAAAAGACAGCAGCAGTGGCGGCAGCTCCAATGTGCAGCCTCAGCTTTGCTTAGCGGCCCGAAGCACTGGGAGCGAGTGTGTGGTGGAGCTAGTTGCTAGCCGGCTAGTAGCTAGCCACTGTGGTGTGGCGAGGTGTCATTACGCCAATAACGTCGTTCTGGGGCAGAACAATGGTCAGAACAATAATAATAACAATACTCACAATATGGCTCACATTATGGAAATGTAACCTTGTTGGTGCTTTTTGGTGGTTTTCACAAAGGCTTTACAGGTGCATCCCGTGACGTGCATTCTTAGCTGCCTCTTTTGAGCCGTTTTATATCTTCAGAACACAGAAAAGCGAAAGACGTGCATTCATGTCTTTCAAAGACTGTGGAGGATGAAGATGAAAACTCAGTAGAAAAGGTGATGATGAAAGAAGAAATAAAGAAAGTCCCCGAATGTTCCATGCGTCACCTCACCACCAAAACAACAAACTAGGTACGGCAAACGGTCAGCCTCCCCTCCTTCTGACGATGTGGCACTGGCTTTTGCTCCATCTCGTTGACTCCTATTATGGACATAGCAACGCCGTTGTTGATGTCAGGCCGACGACCGAGGTTTGATTCACCGGCCGTCCCGTCTCCCCCCCCCCCGCTCCGCCGTCTGAATGTGCACCGGGGTGTGTGTTAGATAGCAGATAAGAGCCATATATAAACAGCACTTGAAAGCAGAAATGTAAATGTTTGGAAGTGTCTGCGGAACACAGAGCGCATGGAGATAGAAAGGAGAGATGAGGGTTCACGTGGGATAAGACACAGAAGGATGCCTTTGGATCCCCAAGTCATGCGTAGCAAACGCCATACACTGCTGCGTTTAAGGGTGTGTAAGGAGACATAATGCTGTGCAGATGCTATCTAAGGCAGCAAATGGGGGGGGCACGTCGGCTCACCCACGAGCATTGCTTTTGATTTGACTTTTATACATGGCTCATAGACGCATTAGGAGTGCATCAAACACCACGGGCGATAGCTTTTGCCTGGAGCGTTGCTACGGATGCGCTCCTTTTCCAATCGACAGCCTGTGAGCGCAAATTGACTTGCTGCCTCAACGCTCTTATTAGCAAGGGAGAGCCAATCAGACATATTTTCTCACCAGCCGTGAATTCAAGTCCACAGGCCGTCTCCAAGGGACGTCTAGATCCTTTACGACATTATCTTCACCTGGAATGACGGGCGGGTCATGGTCTTGGCGTTGGGACTGGAGGACGGTTGGCGAGAGAAATTGGAGCACAAAAAGCACTAATAAGTTGAGCAAGTCATTGTCCAGTTATAGAGATTTTTCACTGATCAGATTAACGTGAAGCCCGCAATTTGTGTGTTGGGGGGGCGGAAACTTAACGGAATCACACAAAAAAGAGAGAAATCAGAGGCCAAGCAGATGTTGTACATTAAATGTGGAGTGTGGAAAGGAACCCAACAAGCGCAGCCATCAGAAACAAAAAGAACTTTTTTGCAGCTGTTGTAATACAAATTGAGTTAGTGGACCACTTTTGTGAAGGGATTTGACATGTAAACACTTTGCCTGCCGTCATGTGACCTAATAGTCTGCTTTATCCTTTCCTGAGGTTTGTAATCGCTGAAGTGGGCGCTGTGTTCATCGCTGCACATTTGCAGCCGCAGGAAGGCTTTGTAAATATTATGAGACAGGTTTCTTGTGGGGGTGTACCTATATCTGCTTACATCTGTGTGGTCAAGTGTTTCTGCATGTGTGTGATGCTGGCTGTTCGCAGATAGCTAACGCCGACGGTTGTGCCAAAGAAATCGAAAAAGATCCAAAAAGAGAATCTGCAAAAAACCACCGTGATAATTTAAGAACAAGTTTTGAACAAGTTTCACTTTGCTGCAGAGTCTGCATGGAAAATCGCAAGCTGACGTCTGATATCTTTACCATCTCCATTATCAATATACACTAATCCCTCATTTACTGCAAAGTGTAATTCCTTATTTAGACATTGATTATTTTGTAGCTAGGGGAGGATGAAACCCGTTCATGACCTTTTAACCATGATTTTTAACATTTAGAGCCCTCCAGACTTGAAATAACACCCCTATAGTCTAATGTACTACACAATATATCAACATAATAAAAGAAAATAAACCATTCTTCCGTTTTCTATGCCTCTTATCCAGACATAAACCATTGAAGACGAAAATAAGACTTGCGTGTGTTGCTGTAAATGTGTTCCCCAGGGGAGCAGAGAGAGTGGTGGACAGGAAGCGACGTCATGGCGAGTTTCCTCTTGTCATGGGTTACAGCTGGTGTTTTTAGTCTGTATTTTTTGTGCCTGATGTGAGATCGTTCAAGCCTGCAACAAAAGCCTGTTGTTTCGGCAATCAAGTCTGGTGCTAGTGTGTCTCACTGAATATTACAGTAACATTACAGACACCTCGTGACCAGCGTACAATACTACATCAACGTCTTTGAATGCCTTATATTTGTATTTTAGTTCACTTAGCCGTTTTTATGCTAAATGCTTCATTTAGGCAAAAATTATATAACATTATGCTTAAATATGCATATGTTTTGCTGAATAACAGACTGTATTCAATCACAAAACAGCATGATTTAATCATTAAAATATTTTTGAAAAATGAACCTTAAAGTGCGAAGGGAAGACTGTATTCTGAGCAAATCCTCTGCATGGATGTAACTAAAGAAGCGATGCCTTGCAACATCATGAAAGACAACTCTCAATATTGCCTCTGACCCGCCCCGTGTCAGCAGCCACAAGGCTTCGCTACACATCTTAAAAGCTCTGCCCACTATCCATCCCTCACCTCCAGACTGAGTTTTCTCCGGCGGCTGCGTGAAAACGCCTGAGTTGAGGTGTCAGGTCTGACATCACTGTTCCAACTTATATCGCTTTTTTTCTTCGTTAGACGTTTTTGTTTTTACAGCTTCAACTCTGGGCAGACCCGACCGCTATGTGCACGCACACACACACACACACACAAACCCCTAAAGAGGCCATTTTTCCACACAGGGCCACATGGTGCAGACAGGCGCACGGAAACAATTCTCCAAAAACAACACACACTCTGCATTTAGAAACCTGTCATCCAGACACACATACACTTTCTCTTTTATTTCACACACACACACACACACACAGTTAAATCTGCTGAATGAATTGCTGCCTTGTTCGGTGGTGTGCTAATGGCAAGGAACCTGCCATAGAGATTACCGCACTTACACACACACACACACACACACACACACACACACACACAGCAGCTCTGCATTAGGTATTGGAGGGCAATTATCCTTTACAGGTTAGAGCCCAAGTTAATATGCCCGTAGAGGTCTATGCTGGCTCATTAAGACAGCTGATATTTAGCTTGTCGTGGCGTGATTACGCTCTTTCTTCGCTCATATAGCCGTCATAAATAGATGGTGTTAAAAAAATATCTGGCTGCGGCGTGGCTCTTCAAAGCACATTTCCATGCGATATTCCAAACTACTAATCCAAACTTCCAGTAACTTCCACCACCCAGCTGTGCTCGCTGCCAGGGAACGGGGGTGAACGCACAAAGCCGCGCCATGGCCAACCTCAAACTAGCAAGTGATTTGGTCAAACGTGCTTTGAGGCATGCTGACATCAGGGAATTGAACACGACTCCTGCGGCTATTATCAGAATCAGAATGCCCTTTGTCATTTTACATATAGTAGAATGAAATTGCAGCAGCTCCATTTTCAGTGCAAGACAGTATGCCAGCACAAAATATAGAAATTAGAAGAATACATAGAAGAATTAGAAGAATAAATAATAAATAAAGGGTCTACATTGTAGAGGACGATTGGTTGCCTTGATTACACGGTTACATCTTGTTGAGGGAAATGATGGCTCGAGGAAAGAAACTGTTTTTAGTCTGTTTGTCTGTGCCCTGATACATCTGTATCGCCTCCCAGAAGGTAGTGGCTGAAACAATTGTGCGGCAGGGTGAGAGGAGTCCTGGATGATCCTGAGAGCTCTGCTGACGCACCAGGAGTTGTAGAGGTCTGCCAGGGAGGGGAGAGGGCAGCCGATGATCCTCTGTGCTGCTTTGACTGTCCTGTGCAGCCGCTCTCTGTCTGCAGCAGTGCAGCTCCCATACCAGATGGTTAGGCAGTAGGTCAGCAGGCTCTCGATGGAGGAGCGGTAGAAGGCCAGCAGAAGTTTCTGGGCCACGTTGTTTTTCCCGAGGACTCTCAGTAAGTGTAACCGCTGCTGAGCCTTTTTGATGATGGCTGAGGTGTTTTCAGTCCAGGTCAAATCACCGGCTATCTGGACTCCCAAGAATCTGAAGTCATGGACCCTCTCCACGCCCTCGCCGTTGATGTGGAGGGGGAGATGATTATTCTTCTGACAAGACTGCTACGGAGTTCAGAACATTCTGAGGGCGATTCCTAACCCTTCCAGCTGGCTGAAAGTGAATAGAGGTCATTTAGCGAGCCAAGTTAGCACGCAGGCTAGCAATGTTAGCATTGTGTTTACATTGGCTGGATGTGTCACTGCAATGCATTGGCAAAATTAATCTGAAAATAATTTAAGGGATGGGGAACATTTATCTTCTGTCAGCAAAAATTAAATGTTTGGAAAAAATGTAGAAATAGCATTATATATATTTGAAAATAGCACATTTTTTTGAATTAATTAAAATTGAAACACTCAATTGACTGTCTACAAATATTTTGCAACATAGCAAATTATAGATCATATTTTAAAATACATTTACATTCACAACAATTTGTAAATGAATAATTGTTTTAATGAAAATTATAAATATTATTTTGTATTTAAAATCCAATTTCAAAAATTACAATCAATCTCTTAGTAATTGATTTATCAATAAGACAAATATTTTAGTCCATTGTCCTTTTGTAGCCTAAATGTGTAAATAAATGTTAGAAAACCTACAATGAAGTATTTGTATTTGTTAGCCCTCCGCTTCCTTCAGCCAGTCGTCGTCTAACGGAGGCACCACCGCCATCTCAAGCAGCCTTTACTTGACTCCCATGCATCTCCCAGTATTGTACAGCCTTTTTTTACGCCTCCAATAAAATAAATAGATTGAGAAAATGTTGAAAAATATGTCGTAAAAGTCAACTATGCCTGTATAATTGAACGTTCTCAACCAAAGTCCTAGAATAATGTGCGGAGACAAAGGCAGACCAGGCGTATAGGCGCATATAAAAATGTGTGACTAATAGGGTTGAACTCCTTCAGCAAAACGTCTACGCAGACGGTGTGAGCCGACTTTGCAGTCATTTCTTTGGCAGTGGAGGCGGCCCACAGCTGTATGGTTCCCCGGCATATGGATGAAATAAATACAGTCTGCACAGTCCTTGTTAACACTTGTTCGCTTGGCCACGGGGCACGGTGGTAGCTGAGAGACAACACACCCTGTGGCGACGCGCACCCAGACAAGGCTGCGCACACGGCCGGCGTGCACTGAAAGCACGCGCAGGTGAAAGCCGGTGTGTCTGGGTCTGAGGTGGGAGCGAGTAGCAACACATAAAGTAGCTCTGCTTGCTTGGGAGGCAAACGAGCATTCTGCGGAAGCGGGCTACGGGGGCACGTATCGAACCACGAGCTGGGTTTCTCTGCCCCTTGGCAATGTGCTGGGTTTCCATCCTAATCTGATTAATGCATCTCAGGCCCAGCCCCTGCTACAAACACAGAAGACAAATGGAGCGGACTTTGAAAATCTAGGTTGGACCCACTGGCCCTGCTTCATCTGCTTAGCATTCTCCTGACTAATGGATCTTCCTTCAAGGGATCCAGGAAGAACAGTCCAAAAAACATCAGTCAGTCATACTCACAAGGCTGCAATATGGATTCCAGCCCAGTAGTTGGCGATAGCACTTTGTACAGAACCATCAACCTGCAGCAGCAGCACAGTAAATGTCAAATCTATTCAGCCGCTAACATTCTCAGCAACAGAATCGGAAATGGCCTTGCTTTTCTTTGTTTTTAACAGAGCGAACACAATAATAGCAGTGAAATGCAGTTCAGCACACAACACAATAATCCAGAGAGAAATAACAGTGAATGAAAGAAAAATAAGCAGTTTGTGTTGACGTCTCGCTGACAGGCTGACATTGACCTTGCTGCTGCGAGAATGACAAATAGTTTGAGAAATGTGGAGTCAATTGATGACAGTTTGTGCCAGTCTAAGTCCATCGATGCCAGAGTGTGGGATCGCACTCCTTTCAATCTCATAGCGTTTGACTTTACCGCCATCTTTGTTCACACGTTTTGCCTGGCTTGCACTCTCTCTCTGGCAGTAGCCAGCTAGATGGACTCCAAAGGCGAGATTTTGTCTTGAAAACAAACAAGCAATGTGGTTCGTTAAGAGCTGTTAATGCCGTACAAGTAGACGGCAGCTGTGCCGCTGTTGTTTCATGCCATCATGTAGAATTCTCTCAGGAGGTACGACCACACAGCATCACAAACATCCTTTGGGTAGCATTTATGAAAACGTCTTGCAAGTCACCCGAAAAGCATGTAGTTTGTCGTGTAATTAGCCTGCTTTATTATTGAGGATTATTTTCACAATGAAAGACGACTGCTGGAACAACATGAGGAAAGGTAGGGGCCGCCACGCTGTACTTACCTCATGCGCCCCACTTCATTCACAACAATAAAAACATCTGTCACCCCCACGTCTGATTGATTGTGCATCCTTTAAACAAGTCCATCATTAGCCCGCTAACAAATGAAGTCATTAATTGACTAGATGTTCGTCGTCGACGCCTCTTATGCATCTCTGTCTGCGTAATTAAGCGTGAAGAATTATGCTTGTTTGCGGGACACCGGTCTAAAAAATAAACACAAACTTTGCTAGGAGATTGAGCGTGGCGGTGAGCGCAGCGAGGGTTAATGGCCTCGCTGCAGAATGATGCATTGTTCTACCAAAAATACACACATTGTGCGTGTGTCTTTGGGAGTTGTGTGTTTTCTGTGAGTGGTGCTTTGTCGTTTTTGTGCAAAAGTAGGTCAACAGGTAACTATTTGTGTGTTTGCTGTGACGTACGCTGAGAAAGGAGAACAGACAACAGCAACGGGGGTTTGAGCTTTACCGGGCTGTTACGTCAGAGTCTGCGTGTTTTGTGTGTGTGTCTGTTTTGACTGACAGTCCAACTTACTTTTAGACTCAATCGTCTCCACTCAACATTCCTCCGTTTTCTAGAACAGCACAAAAACATGTTCCAAATCTGACTGGCAACATCAAAGCTGCGTCGCGGTGCCACAACACAGCCCGCGAGCACGCCGGCGCACACGCACAAACACACACACACACACACACGTTGAGGAAAAGGGCTGCGCACACACACACTCACACACACACACACAAGCCACAGCTAAAAGCATCAAGCGGTTGAAAGCAACCCGCCCTCGCTGAATAACATCACCGAGCAAAAGCCACCGCCGCCACATAATGAAAAACATACCCAAAACACGCAAACACGCACATACTGTATACATACTGTATACATACTGTATGCCCGCACTCATGTGCTTAACCAGCCTCACCGGCCCATACGCTCACTTTGTTCTCAGCGCTCACGAAGGTCTAACTTGGAGACCTCTGCCTAGGTTTTGGAACTTTCAACCAAAAAAGAAGCAACCATTTCCTCCGTGCTGCTTCAAAACAATATGCGGACACAAAACATAGTCTAGAAATAGCTAAATGAAACAATTCTAAATAACATTATTTTATTTTTTTTCTGGATTTTTTAGTACATTTCTTTTACGCGGTACACTTTATGTAAAATGTTCCATTTCTAATCATTTTGAAATGTTGGTTTTGGTACATGCAGTGCACAAAACTAAATTTTTATTTCTAAATTAAAAAGATATAGATACATTTAAGATTAAACAATTAAACAATAGCGTTGTTATTATTTGAATTTTTAGTTTGGTAGAAATTATTCTACATTTGTTGACAAAAATACAAAAACCCTTGAAGCAAACCATATGATCATCATCAATATTATTATTATTATTATTGAAAGAGAAATGATTAGAATAGCAATTACTGTACTGTTTGTAGATGTTTTTTTAAAAGGTTTGACACCGGTAGTTTCTGTGATGATACATAATAATATTGCGAATAATTATATTAATAATAATATTGAGAATAAATACATTGGGTTCAATATCAATGTCTGCAGGCCAACTTGACCACGAGAGCGGGTGCAGGAATGAAAGGGAAGTGAAATGATTTGAGCAATTGGGGGATAAATGAGGCTTTAAATGATTGACTCATTGAATGGATTATTCATCAGAGTGTAAGAATGAATGAAATATGCATGTATGAGTACATGCAAATGTCTTACCTCGGCTGTTCATCAGGTTACTAAAACATTCTGCCAGATTCCGGGCCTGGGCATCAGTTCTCTTGAGGCGGCTCAGTTGGGCCCCAGAGGTCCGTCCGCTCTGGTAATGGGAAGCAGAAACCGAGCGCAAGCCACTCGCGCTAATCCATCCGCTCCTTTCTCAGCAGGCCCGCTGTCCGAGTCCAGGCAGGTCCATCTCGCTCAAACTGTCGGGTTCTGTTTTGTTTTTTTGTTTTGTTTTTTATTAGGAGGGTCTTAAACTCCACATAGCATCCACTCGCTGCAATCCAGTGGTGGTCTTATGGCATGTAGATCCCAGGGAGAGGTTTTAAAAGCCAGGTCCAGGTCTTTGACTTCTGGGTCCTTCGTCAGACGTGTCTACTTTAACAACCTGTGGAGGCAAGACAAGAGACGGCTTTAGCGGAGCCTGTGGTCAGGACCCATCTATCCATACTTTACCAGGACAATGGGATCAACTAAACTTGCTTCATGTACCACATGGCGCATTCCCACACCGACCAGCTGAGGCCGGGTCAACATTTCTAGTACGTAACATGGCAACATCGCTATTAGCTAGCCAACAATTTACCAGTGTGCAGCAACAACAGCACAGCAGCATGTCCTGTTTTCGCTCCACCGCCTTATCGATCACATTATGAGTGGAATTAACAGCCAGTCGATGAGCAATTTGTAGGAATTATGGCCCGAATCCACTTCTAATTCCAGTCAACGGCTGTGAATAAGAACAAAACAAGAATCAGAAGAAGAGAAATAGGAATAGGAATAGGAATAGGAATAGGAATAAGAAAAAGAAGAAGGAGAAGAAGAAGAAGATTGCGCTCCAATCATGGCTAGTCTTAGCCATCACTTCATTAGGAACGGCAATACACGCTACTTGTGTAACTTGTGTAAGCTCCTACTCCTGGTGCTGAACACAAAGGCAAAACAGTGTGCTGCCTTACTATTATTTTGCCACTCATTAATAAGACGGTTTGACTTGAAATGTCTCACACAACTCCAAAAACCACCCGCTAAGATTTACATCAGCTGTATTTGTGTAGGCTAACTCTTCTACTCCTGAACCACAGCACACAAAAGGCTGACATCTTGGCAAAGCACACATCCACACGGTGTTGCCTGTGTTAGTATTTTTCTGGTTGATTAATAAATCCTACAAGTCGGATTGACTTGAAATGTCTCACACATCTCAATGCACAGCTCTCCAAAACACCCACTAGAAGTTGGACTGTATTTGTGTTAGCTAACGCTCCCAACACGCACACAGACTATGTTGCCTGTGCCTTCATTTCCTTGACAAATCCACCACACGGTGGCGCTGTTATTAAACCAGAAGTTGGATTCACTTCTAATTCCTCCCGCGGCTCTTCAGAACAGCCCAATGTAACTTTAAGGTGTTTGGTCCAACCCCCCTCCCCCGGCCCCCCCAGGGGACTGATAGGCACATAGGTGTAAAATTCCAGCAAGATGACTTGAAAAACATGGCCGCCATCCAGCAAAATGGTTTACTTATGTAGCAACAAATTGCCCACAAGTTGATAAATGATTAGAAACCTTTGAGGGTAACTTTGTCGCATGTCACCTTTCAGAACGACCCTCAAATGCCATGTACACCATGGGGTGTCCTCATTATTTCACATGCATGTGCCTTTTTGGGAGGGCACGGGTGTGCGTTTGCATGTAATCATGTGCGTCAGGCCGTCATGAATGGTGCGTTTGAGATGGAGCGGAGTATGGAGTTCCTCGGGCTGGAACCAAATTGGAAACAGAAAAACAAACACCCCCCCAACCCCCACTCTAACCCTCACCACCACCTACCATCGCAGGACCGACCTGTCTGGGACAATGTAACGGCCTATCGTCGGACCGGACCACACACAGGGAGGCGGTAGCTGTAGTGTGGTGGGAGGACATCTGTGTGTGTGTGTGTGTGTGTGTGTGTGTGTGTGTGTGTGTGTGCGCAATCACACGCTGGAAAAACAGGCAGGAATCATGCAAAGCTTGTCGAGAGCTCAGTGACGGATTGATGGGAAAGACAGAGCGATGGAAAGCCATTTAAATTGTTAAAAAAGCTTGATGGAGAAAGACGAGTGGAAAGGATGGAGATAAGTCACGGTGGTGGGGGGGTGAAAAGGAGCAGGATAAGGAGAAAAACAGAGACTGTGATTGACTAAATGAATGAGGAGCCGCGAGACCCAGTCAGGGCTCCGCGGGGGAAAATATTTCGACCTTGAAAGCATTTTTCTCCGTCTCGTTTTCCTGTTGTGAGCACCACTTGTCGTATTTGCCAGCTAATGGCTAATGGCTAATGCTATTATGTGGTCACGCCGTTATCAAGCGGAAGCGCGTGGATGGCATTTGTGCGCACGCGCTTAACAGTAGATGAGAAACAAACCCGCGTTCTCACTGATAACACGACAAACCTATGGGTGTCGTTTAGTGACAGCATTCAGAGCACCGCTTGAAGATCAGAAGGGAAGGTCAGAAAGTGACTCAGACTTTCTGTAATGACTCATCATCTATCTCGCACGTCAATCTGTTTTTCTTCTTCTCTGAACGCCCCGTATCTGTTTTCAGGTGACGACGCACACCTCCTCTGAGGTGGGTGCCCTTGGTTTTTTGGTTGTTGTATTTTTATCGTCATTCCAAACAAAAGTTAGATGGATGCGGTAGAGGATGTGGTGTCCCCAGGCTCCTCCGCACGCATGTCACATTTACATGCAAAGCTTACGTAACAAAATCATACTGCTTGTCTGTGAATACTTCTGATGGTTACCCGCCACAACAAAGTATCAGAAATTGTCCGCTTGCATTTGCCTGTCCGGTTTCAAGGGAAACACCGAATGAAAAACCACTACAATAGTGCGTCATAGCACTTCTCCGATAAGATGGGTTGGCTGGTTGGTTGGTTGGATGGCAGAAAGGAAGGAAGGGCGGACGGGTGGATGAATATACTGTACATACTGTGCATCTTCACAATGATCACCATTAGAAAAATTGCCATGTTTTTCAACCAATCCTGCACATGTGTGCTTGTCAGTCCCCCCATAAAGGTGTATACCAAATTTGGTGGTGACAGAGCAAAACAAATGTGTGTGAATTATCAAGTCAATTTGACACCTCCGCCATGTGGGGGTATTTTTGCCAGGCAACACAGCAGGGGTGCATGTTTTGACAAGTTTTCCCCCTTTTGTGTGGAGTGGTTCAGGATTAGAAAAGTTAGCTTACACAGTCAATTCACTAGGCTGTGCCCGCATTTCAGTTTTTATCAAGACTGTATTTATCCCCCAACTCCTGGGTCCAAACATCTTCATCAATTGTTTTTTTCCTAGAGAAAAAAAAGAAAGAATCAGCTGTGGGCTGATAAGGGCATGCAAAGTTGCTAACGTAACATTTAAGGCCTTTTTGGCTAATCAGAGAATGGAAGAAAGCCCTATATGGAAAAGGTAGATTTCATCAAGTAAAAAATCTAGAGTGTTTATTGGTCAGTGCGGATGCTTCTGGTTAAAAGGCTTTCATTTCATTCTTCCATTAGCCAATTCAGTCCCCGGGCTAAAGCGCTTCGTGTATTTGAAAGGCGTGTTTGAAGTGTCCCAGTCAATTTTACATGCGCTTCTCGCGGAGTTAAGCTCCGCGTTCCAACAATTTGAGCCCAGAACGCACACGTCCATCTGAAAGGGATTACTACGACAGCGCTGTTCTCCGAGTAAAAAACAATCACACTAGCAGCCAAAGGACCAACGACAGTACAGTATGCTTTCTGTTTGTTTTACCATGCCACAGTGCATTATGATCTCTGCAGAGTATTTCTTTCATGCAGATCTCCGTTGTGCATGTGTACCTAATGTAACCGGTCACTATACACATGTATACACATGTACAGTACAAGTAAAATGTCTTATTACTTGTGGGATGTTTTGAAGGGTATAAATTGTATGTACGGTTGTTGGGTTGCTGCTTCTTCAAAACCAGATAATCAGTTCATCTCAGTTTTCCTACCCCCCGTTTTGCCTCGGGTTTCATCCGTTCATACAACATTGTCCTGCGTTGTTGGGCAAAATCCAGAGCACCCAACGCGTTGCTAACTAACTGTAAGCAAATTTTTCACCTAAATAATATGAAAAGGCACCGAAGAGCATTGCAAGTGTCCGTAATTCCCCAAAGGGGACAAACACCGTTGAATTGGACCTTTTCAGGATGTGCAGAAAGTCCCAAAACATCATGACTTTGACGTTTGAATTCTCCTGCATTGATTTCAGCAAGTATAATTCTAAGAACGATAACTATAACATGCATTTTGGTGTGTTTAAAATATTGCCCCCACTTTTGCACATTTTGGTATTTGTCTGACCTTGGAACAAATTACACAAGCAGAAGTTCCACTGCATAACGGAAGAGATAAATGTAGACTCCAAACAAGACACCATGTACCGTACAGTGATGAAGTACATTTAGTTATCCCAGTAAAGGAAGTCAAATTGCTTCTTTCAATGTTCTAATATAAATTAGGGTTGCAAGTAACAATTATTTCCTTAGTCGATTAATGTGAAGCTTGTTGTTTTGTCATGGGCTAGGTCCTAGACAGAACCAAATTAACATGAACCAATAACAGACAGTCAATTAATTGGATAATCATCAAGTAATTGTTGCAGATGTACTATAAATCACAAACTAATTTACATTAAAAAACTTCAACATAACATAAGAGAAATCTTCTTTCCAAACTTGAGACACTAAGACCTGCTGACACTTTCCTTCTTGGTCTGATTGCAGCTGAGCAACCTGCTCACTAAACTAAATCGATTTCATGGAGTCCCATTTGATGGGGAGACAAGAGGACATATGCTGGCAGCACACAAAACCATCCTCTGCGGAGTCAGAGAAGGACTTTCTCAAACAAGAATAGCCAAATCTTACGGTCTGCCGAGGAGGCTCCCAACTCACCGCAGCCTAGCCAGACAGAGCGCGTATTCATCCTCGGACACAGGCGAGCCGCGTAAATCAACAGGTATCTCCACAGCGAGACTCTCACGCTTCAAAGAAATTACAGAGAAGAAACTTTTAGTGGTGCTTGTAGGCGTAATGGAAGGAACTAGTAGCAGGAATAAATCAACATGTTGATTGTTGACTCTCTATTGCCCAAAAAAATATGGAAAACAAACCAGAGTCATGCCAGGAGAACACACACACACACACACACACACAGACGTGCAGCAGGTATAGAAGGGTTTGCACACATGCACACACATGTCATGGTTTGCGTCTGTCTGGCTAAGCTCAAACATTACGTCACTGGGGCGCACACAAGCGTCCACAGAGGGAAAGAAAGAAAGACAGCAGTGCACCAACACAACTCCCGCCTGCACAAACACGCACACTTTTCCACGGACATTTCCTGCAGAAGCAGCGCCGGCCGCTTGACGGGAAAAATATCTGCACAGCGGAACGTTAGCGGGCCACAATGTTGACTTTGTATTGCCTTCCAGAGCCCTCCATTCCGCACGTGGGCCGGCTGGAGAGAAGCGGTGTTTCTCCGCTGGACGCTAATCGGGAAGCGGGGGCGTTTTTCTTTTTTTTTTTCCTGGGTGGTGATGTCAATGCAGGGCCGGGCTTAGTTCAAGATTGGGGGTGTGCACACAGGAGCCAAAAGTTGTCACAGTATCTCAGTGTGGCTGCAAAGCAAGCTTGAGGGGGATATCAACTTGATGATGTTCTAACAGCACTGTGTCCCTACAGCCCGTTGATGAGCATCAAACGTTAGAAAAATACATCATCTCCCTCACTTTTTTGCTCCGCTTTTGAGAGAAGAGGCACTCATAGTTCCAAGCCCCTTAAGAGTGTATTTTTTCTTTGAAATAGTAGCATTAGTAACCGTTACTGCCGCAGAGATCCATCAGGTTTAAGGTGAGGTGAAAGGTATGAGGTGTATGAGGTGTATGAGGTGTATGAGGTATGAGGTGCAAGGTGCAAGGTGCGAGGAGCAAGCACACCACGCATGCCCGCTGCCGTGATGCCACACCAGCCGACATTACGGCATGTCGCATTCCATTGCAACTTCCTGGCAGCGATTTTAAGCAAGCTCAAGTCCTACCCCAAGGGATTTCTGTTTTTGGTAAAAGACTTTGGGAGTAAGACCAGGCCGTAAATAACAGTAATGGATGTTTCTCGGATGTGGTTATTAAGCAGATTACATTTGCATAATCATCTGTAGACTTTTAATGGCACTGTGGTTTTGGCTTGTTTGTCCAAAATACTGTCTCCCCTTCCCTTTTAACTGCAAAGAAACAACACTCTTCACCTTCGTCATGACATAAAGCACCAAATAAAGATATTTCGTGCATGGAGAGTTTTACACAAAATGTTCCACACTTGGCTCGTATATTTGTGCAAATGAGAATTTGTTTAAATGTCCGCCTTAAATGCAGTAAATATCAGAAATAAAGGTTCATTTCCGGTTGGCTTGCATGTCCGAAAAGGAGCAGGAAGAAGCAGAGCTTATTTTATCTTTCCCCTTCTATTTGCAAAATGAATGAAATCCAGTGATTGACGTGAAGCTGAGGTGAAACTTTCCATGTGAAAGCGGTAAAAGCCCAAAAGCCATGTTGCAGAACAAGCGTGTGGCCCCCCACTGTGCTTTTCCTCTCTCACACACACACACACACAAAGTAAATTTAAGTGTCAGCCGTAAAGTTTTCAACCATAGCCAGTGATCCCCCCCAAACCTCCTCCAACCACTGTCTATGCTAATGGGCTTCTCGCCCGGCCATCTGCGTTCCTTCCTTCCTTCCTTCCTTCTTTCCTTCCTCCTTATGGTCTTAATATTTGTGTACACAGCCGCCATCTTTTCCCAGCATTCATCATAAGTGGCCAACACCGACTCGACTCCGACATCCTCCCTCCGCCACCAACACTGTCAAACACCCGACCGTGGGCCTCAAACACCCACCACCTTGTCATCCCCGACAAAGACCCCCCCCAGATGTGTCCCCCACCATCATTTACATTTCAAAAAAAGGACCAACACCCCCCCCCCCCCCCCCCCCCTTTGATATCCAACTATCGATGCAGTCACACACACACACAATGGATGCTTCAGACACACACTGTAACACACATATTGACACACAGAAGTGGAACAAGTACTTTGGGAGGGTGAAGAGGAAAAACATGCACACTGTGACTTTGAAGGGTAACATTAACTATCAGTGAAACTGTTGAATTTAGTGAAAACACTTCCATTTACCACACCAACTGCAACTGGTGCCAGCCCACAAGTTTTATTTCCACCAGACTGGCATTAAGATGCACACAATGCTCGTTGAATATTGGGAAATTGTACAAAAAAAGGAGTCACAGGCTCGTAATCAAACAAGTTTAGGATCCATGCAATAAAAAGTCATCCTTTTTCCATGGAAAATGCACAAATATCACAAATATTTCACATTTTGCTATAAATTAACTGCGTTGGAGTTAGAAAACTATCAAAGTCAGATTGAGTGTGCATGACAACAGGCCAGCCTCACAATGTTGACGGTAGACTAAAAATGTTTATTGAATTTTAGGAAATTGCACAAAAAATGAATCATAGGCTCATTACGAGGTAACTTTATGAGTCATGCAGTAAAAACTCAATACTTGTCCATGGAAAGTACACAATATGTGGCCATAAATTTATAGGGGTTGGGGTTACAAACTAATGTTTTCAGACTTTGGAAGGAAAATGAACAAAATCCTACTAGACCAAATGGTGGACACAAGAGGCCCAAATGAGTTTCAGTTTCCAAGGTGCAGAGCCGACTGAAACTGAAGCTGCACAAAAGATCCATCACAGGCTCATAACCCGACAGGTTTGTAGTAAAAACGCATTTATTCTCCCATGATCTATCACACCTGGGCAACAAATGGCACAGCGCTTGGAGGTCAGACGCTATTGTTTTCAGACTTAAAACCTTAAAAAACCTACAAACTCCCAGTAAATTTGCATGATGACAGGCTGAGAGAATACTAAATACGTCCATTGATGCATCACTGTCTGAATCACCACCGCTTCACTCGCTCATGTGGTTCAAGCCTGCTTTCACTGTGGCGCTTCATCCTTCCCTTTGACAACATCAGAAAGAAAGCAGGAGCACTTCCTCTCAAGTGGAGGGGAAAAAGTGAAGAGCGTTGTTGTTGTTGTTGTTGTTGTTGAGTACAGCTAATGGTTACATAAGTGAGTGATTGGTAATTAGCTACATTAGACGCCGTTCTTCTGGCTGACAAAGACGGCCTCTTTCCCAACAAAGATCTCAAAACGTTAGCTTCGTTAAGAAGCCGGGGTAGACATATCTCGGCCAAAAGCCATCAGACATCCCAGAATAAGAGCCTTGTATCCACTTCTACATGCATAAAGTGAGGCAGGAGCAAGTGTGCAGACAAACTTCAACTAAAGTTGCTTGGAAAGAAAGCCTGAGGGCTTCAGCTCAAACTTCCCTTGCCTCGCTCCGCCCTCATCTCAGTGGGGAACAGGTGAGACAGTTTGTTCCGTCTCGGGGCGCAAATGTCAAGTTGGACCAGCGGCTAGCTAAGAGGTTGTCGTGTCCCTCTGCTGTCTCCTAAATAACTATGAGACATATATCCATAATATCCATAATGTTGCTCATTCCAAGTGTGGTCCTTAATGAGCCTGGACTTCAGAGAAAGTCAGAATGGCTGACCTGCGCTAAGGGAGAGGACAAAGACTACTTTGAAACTTCTCATAGTTACCAGATGTTTTTAGCCAGAAACCAGACTACCATGCTAATGGGTCGGAGTGTCGTGTGCGTATGAGTGGCACTGCCAGGACTTAGAAAGAAGTGGGTAGTTGACTTTGTAGCTGCATAGGATATGTTTAAAAAAACAGGCTTTTAAGGAAGACATACCAGCTAACACAGCTAACACAGATATCCTCATTAGACAAAGTCGGTAAGATTGCTCAATTTTACACACGTGTGCGTGTCAGCCCCCAAAAGATGTGGTAAATTAATTGATGACACTGATTGATTGATCGACAAAAAGTGCCTTATTTTTGAAAAAAATGTCCAAAGAGGGGGGGGAGCACTGAGGACACATTAGAGCTGTCTTGTCAACTTAAATGCTATCGAAGCATTTCATTGATGTATGCTAAAATTCACGTCACCAAAAAGAGCCTACACCAGCCACAAAGGTGGTGTACCACAGCCAAGTGCAACGTCTCACGTCAGGTTGTGTTTTTACAGATCGCATACTTTGCGTACCCAAGTTGTGGTCCCCGTTTTGTGTGTACGCAATCTTTGTAAATGATGCCCCTGATCACAAGGTGGTGCAGTCCAGTGACAATGTTTTTACACCGCCCCACTCTCGGAGTTCCATCTGCTGTGGTCATGCTGGACCAGCTACAGTCCGTTAATTGGTGGATAGGGAGTCAACACTTCAGGTTTTCCAATGACAAGCAAAGGGAAGGGAAGGCTTCCAGGGCTCGACAATAACGATGTACCGATGGCCCGGGGCAAGTTAAAACAAAATTCGGGCAAGTAAATCCAATCAGTGATATTCCCGTCGGGCAAGTGCACTTTGGCATGCCATACTGCCAAGAGTTTTTTTTAAAAGCGGTTCTTGTTGGGTGTTGGTAAAACACGGACTGCGTAATTCCGGTGGTAATTTGCAAAGCAATCCTTGCAAATCTTGAAATGGACCAATCAGAATCGTTTATTTAGACCGCGGTCCGTAATCCACAGTCCACGTTTTACCCACACCCGTTGTTCGCGATCAACCAATCAGCGATCGTTTGACTACGAAAACATCCATCATGGCGTCGCTGCCAACATCGTCTAATTCTGAAGGAAAACAGCAAAAAGTGATGAAGCAGTGCCTCCTAAACAAGTATTTTATTAGCGGCAGCAAATCAAATGATGGCACAGGTGAGTGAATCACATTGCTGTGACAATTTGAAGTGGTCACAATGAAACACCACCAATTAGATCCAATACCAAGTGCTGATTTTGCACAAGCTACAAAATCTAGCGCTTCCATTTCTCTGTGGATTTTTCTCACCTTTGCTTCACAAATTATTGTTTGACCATTGAGCATTTTTTTCTGGATTAAAAACACATTACTAGTACACAAATGTGTCTATTCAATAATGTTTCATTGTGGTGCACAACTTATAAATATCACTGCTTACTACGACTACGATGTGTAAGGTATTATTTATTTTATTATTTTATTTATTTGAGATTCTCATGTGATGCCACAAAAAATTACATGATATCATTATGGCAGTCTTTTCATTTTACATGGGGCAAGTTCGGGCAAGTAGTTCTCACCTTAAGGATTCCCTATGGGCAAGTTATTTTGGTTTTTAATGTAGAGCCCTGGCTTCCAAAGCACACAGGACAATACCACTTCATGGAAGCAAGCTATGAAGCCAACTATAAACAAGCCACTTAGTTTCAATAGAAACATTATGAAGCTGTCAATTCTAAGGTTCTCCAATTATGACCTGCAAATGGCCAACATCAAGGTAAGAACGTGACAGCCGTATCCTACAACGCTCTCCCTGAACTAAGAACTAAGACTTGAGCAAAAAGCTCCAGCACTTTTCCTCCATCAGCCATTTCAGCTTCCAACACAAAGAAAGTTACCATTTAAAAATCACATTTGGGCCACTTACGCCCCTCTGTCACATTTTCCGCAGCTAATTTTCACCGTCTGTCTGACGGCTTAATGTGGGAAAAAAGGGGAGGGAATTACCAGCGTGGGCTGCGGTGCTCATGGGAAACGGTCAAGTCTTGGAACGCAAATGCCAAAGTCGGATTGGAGCTTTTTGTATGAATACTGTATCTCCATTGTGCATTCATAAAATCTAAAAAAACAAACAAACTATGGCTTGGCTTTTGACGGGTAGCTTTGTCAGTTCAGTTGCTGTTGCCATCACCTCCGACTTGTAAACGCCTCCCCGGTTTCCTGATGGGGGGATTATTTACCCTCTATGATCAAAGCTGGAAAAAACGGTCCCCCGTTTGGGATGACCCGGCCCCAGAAAGTCTTTTACAAATATAAATACTTTCTCCATAAACCAGGAACATGTGCTTGTTATCTTTAAAGACAGACGCTAAAAAGGCCAAAATCAACCAAAACAAGGCTGCACCAGCCACAACAAGATGGCGGCCGTGGTCTTCAAAGCATTTAGCATGCACTCCAGCATCCTCGCTAGAAGCAAAAAAAGCAAGAACCCAAGTGTGCAACAGCAAAACTATGTCTCAGTAAGGTAGTAAAACCCAGCAAAAATGGTATCCTGATCTACCTGGCAACTGAGCCTTTAACCACCGTTAAAGGGTCAAAGGGTCCAAGCGTCCTCTGCTTGGTTAGAAACATTGAAAGTGCTTCAAGGAAGCTTTCAATCAATGCTTGACATCTAACAAGCGCAACACGCAAACTCTTCACCAATGGGACAGGATGCCTTCATGTTCAAAAGCTGTGGCTGTAGAACAGAGCCCTGAGGAGCTGCAAACAAATGAAACCATTTTTGGTGGTAATTTTGAAATTAAAAACTATATGTACACGTCTGCATCCCTTCTGCCCGAATATGAGTAAGTGTGTAAGTGACAATGCTTTGCTAGAATCCACACAAATGCTTCAGAGAGGCTTTCAATCAATGTTTGGGGTCTGACAAGCACGATACAACAACAACAACGTTCTATTCAGTCTATTCAGAGAGCCTTGGTTGGCATGCAATCAGTCCATTGCAACACTGTGTCTTGATTAGGTGGCCCTTCTTGACATAGACAGGAGGGTTAGCTTTCAAGTCAATGCTAATCATCTATGGGAGGGTGGCCGTCCCGCACAGACGAATGCTTGCTTCATTATTCACCGTGGACTTTTATGGGCTGTAGTGAGCCGAGGATGGTGAAGCGTCATGAGCTGTTTGCAAGGTAACCGTGGCCACGGGTTAGCCCAAAAAGGTGCTTAGGACGGACTGATCCTGGAAGCACCCAAAGACAAACGCACGGCAGCCCGCAAAATCACTACACTTGTTCTGTCATGTCGTACAGCGCGTCGAAACCCTCAAAACTACGGCGCGATTACATTCCAGCGTTTGTGTGCCTTGCCGTTTCGCTCTGAGTCCAAGTTGTTCGTCTTTTTCTCCCACACCACCCAAAAAAAAAAACTTTCTCTTTGGCCCGGTTGCACCGCAGAGGCTTCACATCTTGCAGCCATATGAGTAATCCGTGGTCGTCTCCATAGTGCGCACACACACACGTACGGGAAAGCCTTTTATACATTGTATTTAAGAGCTCGTCAACTGTTTGGAGCTTTAATGGTGGCTATGAACAAGGCCGTGAGATACAGTAACATCCAGTGTTCTGCGAGGAAGCGGAGTCACTTCACTTTTTACTGGGACACAAAGCAAAGTGTCAAAAGGTTAGCATCAAATTCCGACAATGAGCAGTCGCTCGAGGACAGAGCCCTGAAGACGCCATGGCAAACAATGACATTTGCTTAAATATGCTGTGCTCCAGTGGCTAATATACAGTTATTTTTAAAATTTTATTTTTTAAGTCTAAAACAAATATTAAATTTTTTTTCATTAAAATTTAATTTATATTTCTATTTCATTCATTGTTGTTCAAATTAAAACATAACAAAAATGAACTTTTCATTTGACAGTCCAATTTTTTTTTTTAAATGGCATACTGGAAATTGCTTCAACAAAATGTTTCTAACAAATGAAAATGACGATCCTTAACAGTTGCGGTGCCTTCAGGGACCCAACTTATACATTGTGTGTATTTCATGGTTGTAATTCTGTAATTCAAATCAGCCAGCATTCCCTGATCTCTGTTGCAAGACGTATAGATATGCATACAGTATATGCCTACACTCTGTACTCCCATTGTGAGGTTTGGGACCAGGGGGTAAAATACCAGCGGGCTGTAACTTCATGTTCAAAGGGCCCCGAGGCGTAGTTGAAAGCAAACAAGAGACTGGCATGCTCATTTCTAATTTAACATGCAAATGCCACAATACTTTTTAGTGCTGAAAAACATTTGACAATATTTTCCAAAGACTGTACTGTATAAATACTGTCTGTGCCCAATGAAAAAAAATGACTACTTTATGTTTCCCACAAAAACAAACGCCCTTAAAAAGAAGCAAAAGGTTTAAGTGGGGGTGACGTGTTTGTGTATAATTTAAGAGACAAAGCTGATTGATTATGTTTTAGTACTATTGTTCCAGGATGAAAGTTACTTTCTACGAGCTCAGACCAAAATAATGCCTTTTAAAGAAACCTACAAATGAAAGTGAGAATTTAAATTGATTCATAATTCAAAAGAAACTTTGTCTACATTTTTCAGTACTATGATTAAAGTTGCTGAAACATACTTTAGAACTCCTTTTAACATGGATGAATACATATTATCGCTGCCCAATGAATTCTTTCGTGCATCACACCAAAACCCGACTCTTCATAGGAAACAAGAGCTTCCTTCAACTCTTGATGCATACTGGCGCTGAACAAAGAATAGAAAATGACTTTTCTTCACGCATCGCACAAAAAAATGACTCACAAGGAAACAGGACGCTTAAATTATTATTCAGTAAACAACTTTCTCTACGCTTTTTAGTGCTATTTTGCCAGGATTCAAGTTGCTGAAACATACTCTGAAACTAATTTCAACACATATGATACATACTGTCACTGAACCATGACAACAAAATGACTTTTCTTCATGAGTTGGACCAAAAAAGCTAGCTTTAAAAAGGAAAGGAGACATTTATATGAGACATACAATCCCCAAAACAAACTCCTCTGTGCTTTTAGGTGCTACTCTTCCATAATTAAAGTGGGCTAGAAGGCTAGAAGCAATTTCAACACATGATGCATGTATATGTGACTGTACCATGATGTTTTCTACAAAGTTGCATGTTTGTCATTGGACAGCAACAATGTTGTATTCCACTGTGTGCGGTTTAAAAAGCTACTGAAGGTTATCTGTTGAATACAAGTGTGTGCACACAGAAGTAAGTTTTTTAAAGGGGGGTGAAGCAACAGAGAACTGTGGAGGACTGTGTTTAAAAAAAAGCTTCCTTGCCAGTGTGTGCCTCATTGTACTGGCCTCACATACTCCACTCTCCCCACGGAGTTGTCATGCCTACCCCTGGCTCCCTTATCTCAAAGGAACATCACACTTTTTCTTGCCACACAGATGGAGGGAAATAATGGGGGGTGGTAGTTGGGGGCTTTGGTAATGTTGATTGCAAGAATATCCATCATGCAAAGTTGCATGCAAACAAGTAAACTATCAAGGCAACGAGTTTCCCTTTCAAGCCGTGTGTAAGGAGAAGGGAGGGGGTGCATCCACCATGCATGCCCCCCCCCCCCCCAAACTCTTGCAAACAATGAAAGAGGTGCAAAACTGCGCCATAACTAACCCAAGATAAACAGATAGAAAACTTCCACTTCGCTGGGATAAAAAGTTGCGAGCGCACAGTAAAGTCGTGGCAACAAACTTGGCCGAGGGAGATAAGGAGGAACCTACTTGAGGCGACACAACAGACGTCTCCCTCGCGGGCCCGCAACTCACTTTGTGCGGGGAAGCGGCAGCCGACAGCGGTCCAACCTCCAGAAGCAGCAGAAGCAACACCCCGATGTCGTTCAAGTCCTGAGCTCAAGTGTGAGCTGCCATGTGAATTCAAAGCCGCACTCTTCCTCATTTCCTTTCCCCTCCCTCCTTCTTCCTCCTCCCTCATCCAGCCGCTCTCCCCGCGGTTACATAAGACGTCAAGCGGCCGCCGGTTGTCGTAAAAGCGGCGAACACAGCGAGGATTGTCCCCACCACCCCGTCAACCCAAACGGTGTCCCCCTTGGTTTTAACACCCGACCGAGAGGCTACCGGTCGGCGATCTCCTCGACGTGTGTTGTTTATTTTTACGCCATTGCGACAGTTTTGAGTGTGTCTCTTACCTGTTGATTACAGACGAGCTAGCTCCGTGCTAGCATGCTAAAGATGGACGCTAAAGCAGACGGTCTGTCTCTTTGTTGTTGTTGTTGTTGTTGCTGCATCCTGCAAGGTGGCTCTTTTTGGGAGGGGGTGCCCTTTTACAGGAACCAAGAGAGTTTTGAATTCCACGCGATCGCCGCCAACATGCAAAACACCGAATGATAAGTGACAGACTTTCAGAGTGTCGTTCAGCCACGCATCCCCGTGTTAAGAGCGCCTTATTCGGCCACCGAGAGCCCACCGTTGGGTCGCCACGGCAAGCGGAAGCGGAGCAGCTCCCGGTTTGTTGTGACTAGTGGTGTTGTCATTTTGTTCAGAGTGGTGTTTGTCGTTTTGCGGTGACAGGACATCTCTTGGCAGTTTTGCTGTTGGGGTTACGTCACAGGAGGAAGACAACACACACAGCTGCGGCTCTATTAATATCAAGAAGGAGACGTCCGAAGACTCTTAAAGTGACACACACACTTTTGCAACTAATTGTTACACTTCCTACTCAGTAACTTCACCATTTACACAATAAAGACTGACTTTTAAAGTCACGGCAAGATTTTGCTAAAGTTTAGAAAAGCCCCCGCACGCTGAGACTCTTAAAGAGGTAGGCATAATCATAACAAACTATTACTAAGATAATGACTCTTAAAGAGACAGGCACCCCGAGTTAAGTCGATACCTCTGAAAGTGGCAAGCACACCAATGATGAACTCATTCATGTATTTCAGGATTAAGCAAAGACTGACAGTTAAAGTGAAACACAATCACTCATAACAAACCTTAAAGTTCACCATAAATCTCCCTTAAAGTAGTGACCACTAAAGAGACAGGCACTATGATTCAACTCAATAGTCCAGTTGGTAGTCAACCAAAGCCAAGCTCTTTTAGAGCTAATTGTTATACAGCCTACAAATTAACTTCATCTTTTACACAATAATGACTGACCTTTAAAGTTTAAAAAAAGACGCCTCAAGATCGTGACTCAGAAAGCTTTCTAGATCTTGCAGAATCTGCACCTCTTTCTGCAGTGTATCCGTGGATTCCTGCTTCGACCCAAACGGTCTGTTTCATTTACTCCACCTCTGTGATGGGTCACACTCCCGAGTGCTCCTGAGGACTTCTGGAGATGTTGCGCCACATTTACTGAATGCAGGCAACCTGCAGCCCATATAAACTTGATAATGTGAGGCTTTGGCATCGTTTAACACGAGAATACAACATGATAACAACATCTACAGGCCCATGACACCAAAACATTGTTATTGTCTTGTTATTTCCACTGTGAAAAATGGCACTGAAGGCATATTTCCTGGGCTACCTGTGTTCTCCAATATTTAAAGATTTATTTATTTTTTTTATTATTCCTGTCGCTTCCTCCGTGTTGGAGGAGGCACAGCAAGTGACGTCAGATCACACGTCTGCTTTACTACATCCCAGATGACAGTACTTTTTCCCCAGCTCCTGACCAATCGCAAAAGAGTATGTGTGGTCGGGAAGGAGGCTGTGGAATCCAAGCATGTCGGCAAGAGGAGAAGAATGCAGACTTACCATGTACACGTCTTGATATCTACAAAGCATTTAAAAGAAACATGCAGCGCCCCAAAAGGCCCCTTTAAGGACCTGGAAAAAAAACTGTCAAAGTGTCACAACTGTCACATTTCATTCTATCTATCAGATAGTTACACTGCTAGGAGATAAATATTCAAGACACCATATCCCAATTGTCACATTTTAAAGCATAAAAACATAAATCAGTCCTTAAATGGATATGACTTTCATAAACGTGTGTATAATTGGAGCCAAACATGATTTTTTTCTCCATGAACAAAGTGAGACGGCATCCATATTAATAAGCCTTATCTGCTTTCCCTAACCACATAACCACGGGGCAAATGGAACTCAGAGGAGCGGCATGATCCCAATCCTGAATCAGTAAATGGATTTAAACCAGAATAAATGACTCGACGATAAGATCACAGCGTTACAAGTCTATCAATAGCAGCTTTTTAAGTCTGCGATTAGAAATCACGGGATTGAAATAGAAATTCTGCATTGCATCGTTTAGCAACGGCTTCACACAAAAAGTCATCATTGAGAGATAACTGTCTTCTGGGTTCCTCTGTGCTTCTTCAGGTAGATTTTTTCCCACAGTCGGGGGGGAGTCATAATCATCAAATCAGTGTAATTGGCCAAAATGACAGGAAAACAAATCAATTTACAACAACACATTAAGTTTCCTTTACTGTTTTGTTTCAATGTCTGAGTGCCTGGGGTGGGGTCTCGTCTTCTAGAGTGGTCACTAAATATGGCGACGAACCGCTAACATCACCGATCCCTCCTGCTATGTCTTCTTATTTTCTGGCACACCAGTTTATGAAACCAATTTCGTGGCGTAGTTGAAAGTGTACTTGTGGAGGGTGCCCCAAAAATAAACACACGTCTGTACTCCCGACTATTTCCACAAAGAAGTCTTTGTGGTATTTGAAGGTGTGTTAGCAGTCATCTGTTCTCTAATCCAGTGACTCATTTTAGCATTTTTCTTTCTATTCACCGTGTGGGAGTGGCCCGTCCCATCATGAGACTCCACCTTGGTGCTCTTGGTACACTTTGTCCTGACAACATCTAAGGATTGAACCAACAACGGCCCAAAAAAATGCAAAATACTTCCGGATTCATTCGTTCATTCATTTTCTACCGCTTATCCTCACAAGGGTCGCAGGGGTGCTGGAGCCTATCCCAGCTGTCTTGGGGCGAGAGGCGGGGTACACCCTGGACTGGTGGCCAGCCAATCACAGGGCACATATAGACCAACAACCATTCACACTCACATTCATACCTATGGACAATTTGGAGTAGCCAATTAACCTAGCATGTTTTTGGAATGGGTGAGGAAACCGGAGTACCCGGAGAAAACCCACGCATGCACGGGAAGAACATACTTCTGGATTCCAGTTGCACAAAAACGTAGGACGTTGGGCAAAATCTCAAGTCAAGTTTTGATGTATTTATTCATCTGAGACTTGATCAAATGAAAAAATCTTAGCAGCAAAAGCATCCTGGCTGCTCAGTACAAAATGTCTACGTCAACAAAACCTGAAGAATATGATAACAATGTCCACCTTATGAATTGGAGTTCCCTTTAGCAAATGAGCCATGACAGGTCTGCTACGGCAACAAGAGACTGTAACACATAACACGAGCACATGTACCCACGAGTCAATAATGGGTGACGGACTTAGCTTACCCAAACTAGCAAACGAGAGGTCTGTGTCACGGCTGCTCAGTACAAAACACAATGCGGCCACGTCAACATGTTGAAAATAACAATGATTGTTATTGTAATGACTCCTCATCTTCGGTTTCGGTCTCGTGAGGAGAGAGAGTTTGACACTGGCACGGAGGCAGCCAGCATGTTCCGCTGATGCCAGCGTCGATGCCTCAAGATCCTGAAAAGGCTTCTTCTGTGGCGGTGAGCTCATGGAAGGTGTTTCTAGCGTGCTGTGGGTGCCGAGCCTCTGTGGGCTCTGCGGGATCTTTCAGCACAGCGGGGAGCTTCTGCTTGGTTCCATGATCTTACATGATGTCATGCATCTCATGAGATGGTTCCCACATTGTTTGACAATCTTGATTTTCATTGCCGAGCGAGAAACACGAGGGGAGGACCAATGTTTTGGCTGTTTTTTTTTTTTTGCATGATCATTAAGGCATTGATCTCGTCACGCTAACTATAAGACAACATGGAACATATTTTATAAGAACAAAATAATTAGGACTTTTTCCCCCCCTTGCCGACCACTCCAAAGCAAATCATAAAATACTTTTATGATTCCCATTTGGTTGTTTGTGACTGGAAGTAAATAAATAAACTTCAATGCCTATCATTTTCTTCAATGGCTTTGAGGTTCCATGATGTTAGACGCCACTGACTGTTTCACACACACAACATACACTACACACAACATACACTACACATAACATACACTACACAGTAGGGTTTAGTAGGGTTTACGTCGAGCATCCCGGGTACCCCAACAATAGCAGCAAAGGAGGCCAAATGGAGCTCAATACAACCAAGCCACTGAAGCAGGAGTTCAGAGCATTCTTATTTGCACATATTATATTGAAAATTAAAATAAAAGAATGATTTGCAATTACTTTTTTGAAAATGTATGTATTTTAATATTATTTGAAATTCTACATTTATGTTTGGTTGCATGAAAGTAAACAACAATAATACGCTATTTCCCCAAATAGTAGTCAATAGGGGTGTCACGAAATCTCATGTGCGTATGAGGTGTGTTAAGAAGCAGAGTTACGATGCCACCTACTGTACAGAGTTGTAAGGGCATGCCACATTCCAGACTGTCACATGACAACGGAGGTCCTGACTGTTTCTATACTGGAATTGGAAAGATACTGCATTGGAAAAACACAACGCAACAATGTTGTGCCGCAACGTTTGAAAAGGGCAGAAGGTTTGCCAGAGACCACCGTGGCGTCACAGCGGCTGCTCGGGGTGTGCGCCCGAATACAGTGCACCTTGCTGGCCAGGGCGGGTAGCTCCTCCCCCTCTGTACTTTGCTTCTCCTGAAAGCAGTCATGTCATGATAGTTCAACAAATCCTAATTTCTTCCTAGGTGTGCACTACTACTACTTCCACGTAAATAAGAGTTTGGTTTTCGGTACCAAATCGGTCCTGAGAAGGCGAAAGTCATGGCTGTCAGTTTGGAAAAACGATACGGTGCATCTCTCTACTTGAAAGTGCCTGATGTGACAAAAGCTAAATGCAAGTATGATCATCGGTGCATATCCACCTCCTAAAGCTCTCTGGAAGTCTATATTTGAAAAAAGCTAATAATAAAAGACACATTTGAGATCCCGAGCGGGAACAAGTTGGGTGGTCTAATATTGGCTTTTATGAAAACCACTAACAAAAGACAGCCCATTAGCAAACATGCTCATAAAAACCACACTTTTTGCCTGTTTTTTCTTGGACATTTTGCAACAATCCTGCCTTTATGAGATGTAGATGAGATTACAGTCACAGGCCAAATCTGTTTTACAGCGTGTTGTCGCCCCTCGGGAAGGCGTGGATGTAATATGGTAAGGTATTTATTCTCTTATGATAAATGTTGCAAGAGGACTTCTCCATTTCCAAGTCATCCATCACCAGCAGACACATCAAATGAAACACATCCCACAGAGTATCTGAATATATTTCAAACCACAGTAACTAAAAAATGATTCTTAGTTGCTATTTTACGGCTATCTTCGTGCTTCTCTGGCTTTCTTGCCCAGAGCACTTCCAATAAAAAGGAATTTATACGGAGAAGCAGCTTAAGGGTTTTAGGAGCTATCTCATAAAGCGAGGGGAGCGTTGCCGTTTAGTGGTGGCGGAGCTGGCTGAACTGCTCTGTTTCTAATATTTCGCCCCTTTCGGAAGCTGAGGTAACCAAAATATTAGAAACAGCACCAAGAAAAGTGTCTTTGTGTTGTTACGTAACGCTGCACCATCATCAGCCATGAGAACTGTTGGATGGCAGCCATGTTTTTCAACCAATCTTGCTCAGATCAGGTCTCTTCAAGGTGTGTACCAAATTTGGTGGCGATTGGATGAAACACCTTAAAGATACAGCGCCAACAGTGCCACCGTGTGGTGCATTTGTCGGAAAAGGTAGCGCAGCACAAAAGGGGGGCGCATGTTGAAGAGACATTTCCCCCTTTTTGCGTGCAGTGATTCAAAAGTAGAAAAAACGTATTTTCTGGACTATAAGTCGCACTTTTTTTCATAGGTTGGCTGTTCCTGTGACTTATACTCCAGAGCGACTTATACATGAAAAAAGTGTTTATGTTACATAAACACTGGACACCTTTTCTGTTCATGCTTATTATTTGTGTAGCTGAATAAGCATTGTGTTAGCATATCTTACACCTATTCAGCCTGTTCTCTATTTTTTTATTGTTGCAACTTGCCTTCCAAGAGGACGTAATGACTGTTTTGGTCACGTAGTAAATTACATGCCAGAAATACTCCAGTGCGACTTATGTATGTTTTTTTCTACCTAATGATGCATTTTTAGCCTTGTGCGACTTATACTCCAGAGCGACTTATAGTCCAGAAAATACAGTTAACAATTAACAAATCATCTTATTTCTTTTATTATGTTTACTGTGTTGGGTAATAGGAGTTTAGGGATGTTATTTCATGTGTAGAGGGCTCTACAAGGCTAAAATGTGTCTTTAGAAGGTCGTAAAGAGCTTTTCTACGCTCTGACTAAGAAAATAAAGACTCCTGGTACTTCGGCCGTACAGCACATGAAGAGTATTATTATTAGTAGAGTATTATTATTATTACTATGAATCAATGAAGAGGCTTCCTTTCTTGACTGCTGTCACAAAATCACAATGAAGTTTGCTGATGTTTATATTTGTGAGAGTTGGAAGGCATTGGAAGGAGTGTGCTTGTGTGTTTTGCTGGAGGCCCCGAGTTGGCGCTGGGATTTACATCTGCTGTAGGGAGAGAAAATTGAAACCATTAAAGTGGAGACAGAATAGCGACAATATGCAAGCCGCACAGGGAAACATTTTTTGTACAGGCCAGCAGAACATTAAAGGAGTCAACAAGCATCGACCTTTCTCCTCTTCCTTGCCCCCTTTGCTTCCTAAATCTCTGGAATTTCATCCTCTTGTCATCACAGCCGCTCTCCTAAATCCTTTTTCAAGCCGTGTGTTGGCTTCTTTATGTTGTGATCTTATCCCGCCGCCTTTATTTGCAGCATTTATGGATTTCTTCCTGCTGCAGGAGAGATTTCCCTGCCACCTTTTTCTGGCTGTTTCAGCACAACAAGCTAAACTTATGACACCATGCGTGATGCCGGCCACTGTGGCGTAAATAAAGACACACACACAAACCTTTGCAACCGTGTTGTGTCACATAGCCAGGGCTGGACTACCGTTCTTATCTTCGATACAAAAACAGCGCCAGGCTCTGCCATACTTTCACGTTTCTACCCAACATTCAAACACAAACAACGCCAGCCTGTCTAATATCCTCCACATGACCGCTCTGCCGTTTTTAGGAAGCATCAAAGATCTACTCCTGCTGTGTGTGTAAGGGCCGACTCCACAAACGCAAGTCAAAGATTCTCTATACCTGACAGAAGCCTTCAATGCGATCCTGCCATCCTTCCATGGGCTGCAGGTTGCCTGCATTCACTCAACACGGACGTACAGTTTGGCTCCGGAAGTCCTCAAGGGCGCTTGGGAGTGTGAAATAAAATGGACGGTTTGGGTCGGAAGCAGGAAGTCTATGGAAACAATGCGGAAAGGTGCAGAATCTGGAAGATCTAAAAAGCTTTCTCTATACGATATGTCAAATAATATTTGATATTGGTTGTATTATTGATATTTTATTTGATATTTTAGTGGGCGTTTTTATGTAAGTTATGACATTTTTATGAATTTGCAAAACATTTTTCCATGCATATACATTCAAAGAAGTAGAGAGAGAGAGAAAGAGAGAGGGAGGAAAAAAAGCTGGCATGCCTCGTTTCTCCTGTCCGCCCATTAAAAGAGAGCTTGGTGGAAAACCCATCAAGATCTCACACACACACACACACACACACACACACACACACACACACACACACCTCTAATGATGTCACACACACACACATATATTTTGTGAAAAAGGTTTTTTCAATAATTTCATGTCTAAATTGGAGCTTAAGTCTACACCCCAACTTAAACCCAATGACCCGAGTGAGGGAGGACATGCGGACCATACGGTCCAAGACATACGGCAGGATTGCACTGCACTGGAAAGGACGTTTGTGGCGCCCCCTATGGGTCGTGGTGAAAATACTTTGGAAGCCATGCTAGCATGCCTGTAATGCAGATAGCCTCAGAGTTTTATCATCCGTAGACAAACGCTTCATGCCTTAATAGCTGCCAACTAGCTGCCAACTAAATAAGACGTTTTTGTTGGATGTTTTTCAACCAATCTTGCTCAAATCCGACCCGCACATGCTTGTCGGCGACCAGAAGGCGTGTAGCAATTTTTGCCGTGCAAAAAATGTCACATCAATCAGAACTATGGGCTTGAATAACAGCACTGCCGTGTGGAGTGTTTGTCTGAAAAATAATAGCGCAGGTAACACATGGGGGGGGGGGGGGGGGGGCATATTTTGACACAGGGTCACCCTTTTTGCGTGCAGCGGTTGAAGGGAAGAAGTCATTTGTGTCATTTTTGTTGAGTCTGTGCAAAGCAGCCAAACGTCCTCACAATGCCAGGATGCCAGGATGCCAGGATGCCAGGATGCCAGGATGCCAGGATGCCAGGATGCCAGGAGCTACGACACACACACAGCATGTATATACTCTATGTGTTTGGGGGGGGGGGGCGGTCCTCGTGTATGGTGTGTGCATTGGGGGTGGGGGTGAGTCTGGCACGGCACGGTAGTCATTTCCCTTCTAGACTCAACATCACACACACACACACAGTACAAGTGTTGGAATATCATTACGGTAAGAGCTGCAGCGAGCCGGCCCCTGACACAAGTGGCCCTTTGTTCCAGTGTAGACACACACACACACACACACACACACACTGGGGGTGGAAGGCCAGACCTTCCATATCGCCAATACATAATTGCAGCTATTACATGTGAGTGAAATATAACTTTACATCTCTTCCTCCGTGTGGGAGAAGAAGCGGGTGTGTGCCATGGCATAATGCTGGATAAACATTACCTCAACTAACCAGCCAGCAGGAACCGCTCTGCTCGGCTCCGCATGTGTGTGTGTGTTTAGCGTCATGATCAGTACAGTCGCTTTTTGTTCCCCGAACCTTTGCTGTGAGAACTCCTCCTCCTCTCTCGTTGGTTTTCTGTCAGGCTTTGGGTATTATGTTTTATTAGAAGTTATTCTTTGAACATTTGGGTTGGAAAGCAGGTTTAAATGGCAACCCTGTAGCAACCTGCGGTAAATAAGCCCTACCTACTGATATACGGGCATACAACGGAAAACATATCCTTATTGTTATTTATTCAGTTCATCATGGATGACTCACACTTCAGCATGTTTTCATATTTCAAATAATATATTCTTTTAATGACATTTGAATTCAATAAAAATATTATTATTGTATATATTATTGTATCAAATTGTCAAATAAAAAAACTTTTGAATCATGCATAATCTAAAAGAAAGTATAATAACAATAATAATAATAATGATGATTATTCATAGTATGAGATATCATTCTGTCAATTCAAATGCATGTCAAATGATCATATAAAATACATATTTTTTATTATAAGAGGTGCCCCGATTGACATTTCAATAAATATATTATAATCATAAATTCTTCTTATTATTATCAAAGTGGATGATGTCAAATAAGTATTAGTGAAATGTTCCCTTTGTGACACTTGACTGAAACAATGAGTAAAAATGTTGATTATGATTATTATTTGCAAGCCTAATGAGGAATAGGAAATGGATGGAAGTATTATTATGATTATGATTGTATTTGTAGGAAGTAGAACTGAAATGAAATGAAAGTGCAGGTAACGTAATGGAGGACTCATTATTATTATTATTATACTTCCTACGCATAAAAATAATAATAATGATAATACGTATAAAGATATACGATAATGTTTGTTTACTTTCCCAAGCGTATGCGTGTCTGCCGGCAGCGCTCTTTAACACGCACCATCTGGACGCATTCACGCTCTCAGTCAATTTCAATCCTATCTCCGTAGTGCGGTGCTGCCCAAACTGAGAGCAGGGGACCACGAAGGGGTCCAGCTTGGATTCTATTAGGTACTTCTTTGTTTGGGACAAGCTTAAAAAGAACCCTAGCCTACATTTCCAACTTGAGGAAGTGCTTTTTCATGAGCTCGCTGTGATTTGAAATTCTGCTACCACCACACCGGACCACACCACCACACAAGATGAGATCCAATGAAAAACTATGAAACATACAGTATTTCACTCTAAGAGCTTTTATACTAGGCTACACTGTGTCTATGATGGCGGCCCCGCCACCGACCCACCCATGACAAAATGGTTCGCTCCATTCATGACGTTGCTCTATGGCGATATGCCATGGCCGACGCGGAGCTAGCTCTGCTAGCAGCGGCCATCTGTTATGTACCTTCAGTGATGCTGTGCCTAAAAAAGAATCATAGGAGCATGAAAGTGACTATAGGGGTGTTATTTCAGGTCTACAGGGCTCTAATGATCGTATTTAGAAAGTCCTCCACAAGTTTTTGTTGCTTTAGCTACAAAAATATTGTATTTATTTCTACTTATTATACTACTTATTATTTCTACTTATTGTGAAAAACGGTGTCGATTTTATTTTTATTTATTGATATTCAATATAAATAAATATTGACATTACATTTTCTAATCCCAAGAATACATTTGTAAGCATTGTCCTTAGGCTCCTGCTGCTACGGGCACATCAAGTGTGACATTTTGCAGCATGTAAGGGAAGGAATTGCAGTATGTTGAGAAAGCGGTGATTGATTGCCAATAAGCTGTGTTAGTTCATTCTGCTAGGAATGAAAAGAAGCCGTTGAGTCTCTCCCACAGTCAGACATGCAGCCGCACAGCACTGTAATTACCGATAAGTCATTATTACGCTCCTCTTACGGAGGACAAACAGCCACCGCCTGCAATTAGCTTTTTTCTCACGCTTGTTCACGACTTTGTGCTCTTTGCTAACATGCATCACATCACCATCACCATCATCCAACATTAGGATTCTGCTCTGCGCTGCACTTAGAGAAACTTCCATCCAGAGTCCATTAGTGGCGCACAAAAAGCACTTTGACTAATTAGGATACAATGTTCCGCTTATTTCCGTTATTTTTTATGAAGCGCAGAGTGTTCCATCTTGGAATTAATGCAACATTTTTATGAGAAAATATTCCAAAAGAGGTGAAAGGGAAGTTTTGGGAAAGGAAAAGCTCATCCCTCCTTCATAGCGCTTCATTGCTTCCACATCCCACCGCCAAAAATCAACACGTGCGCGTCCAAGTCCCCGGAAGGTGCATGCCACACCCGCCCAGAGCTCCAGCGGCGGGGCACGGCCCGAACTGGTCACCAGCCAATTACATTCGTACCGGCGGACAATTTAGAGTGGCCAATGAAGCTAACCTGCATGTTAATGCATTCATGAGGGAGGGGAACATGCAAACTCCACACGGAGCGCCCGAGCCGGGATTGGAACCCAGGTCTTCCCTGGGACCTCCTGACTGTGGGGCCACTCGTGGGCTTGATAAGAGCAGCAGTAGCACAGGTAGCCCTGTGGGGGGGGGGGGGGGGGGGGGGGGCACCTTTTGTTGGACCAGACCCATTTTGGAGCAGGTAACATCCAATTCTTCCCTCTGAGTCTTGTAGCCTTTTTATGGCCTTTGTCTCCTCCCCCTCCTTGGCTCTCTCGTATCCAATCACGCATCTGTGAGAACCACTCAACCCTCTGGAGGAAGGCAGCTAATTGGATGGCCAACTGCCTCCTTGGCGCTCCTACTTCCTGCTTTGATTGGTGCATTTCCATTGATAGAATTATGGGACAGCCACCCTGAATGAGGTGGTTCTCGGGGTCCATTGGTTTGACATTTAGCTGACTTACTCGGTCCGGAGTCGGACACGGTGGCACCAGCATCCACCCAAAAATCCCCACTTGGCAGCGGAAGAGACCATTGGCCTGTTTTGACACCGTGCGGTTGAAGCTGTGGCCGCAGCCTGGTGCCAGATACGGCTGTGATGGGGAAAAGAGGAAAACTTAGTTGGAAATGCAGTCGACACTTGGACTTCTTGTAGCCTAGAAACAGCAGCAGCAATGCTGGATAAAGTCGATGATGGAGACATAAAGAATGCCGTATTTCCATCAGATACTGACCCGAGCGGCCTCGGTAGGAAAGGTGGAGAGAATTCATTAAAAGTATCAAACGCGCCACATAAATCCTCTACTTTTATTCAAACTCTCAAGTGCGGCACAGCGAACAGAAGGTGGCGGGGGCGGGACACAGCAAGGAGAATAGTCCATGCAACGCCGTGATGGAGCTATAAAGCATCGTAGCGCCACTCAATGATCCGTGGCGCCGGGACTCAGCAGCGGCTGGGCCAAGCGACACGCCACGCATGAGTGGACACGCGGGACTCAAAGGTCACACCGTCGCTACGTCACGAAAAGATGCACACGGGAAGAAGTACGAGTCAGCCCAAGTTTGATTCGCACACGTTTACGTACGGAGGTAAGGTTGGCAAACACAGGCTGCTACTTTAGCTTGCTAGCTTAAAGTTGGCCCAACAAACTGCTTGGGACTCCAAATCTTTTTCAATTAAATCTTTTCTAAAAGTCAAAAACCCCAGAACCAAAAGCCCTGACCCTAACCTTTAATCCTAAACTGAACCCAAACGCTAATACCTAACCCAAAGCTAGACCTGAACCTTCAACTAAACCCTGTAGTCTAACCTACCTTGTCCAGTCTAATGAAGCCTAAACCGTAACCTATAACCCTCAGCCCAAACTCTGAAGCCTTACCCCTATTTTCCAATCACTGAATCTAACCTCTCATTCTAGCACCCGAACCCTAAACTCTCATCCTGACCTCTGACATCCTGACCTTTAACCCCTCACCTCTAAACATAATCCCTAACAGTTCAAGCTAACACCATTCCAAAGTCTGAATAACCTGACCAAACCCTGAGACCCGACATGAACCCAGAGCCCTAAACCCTGCTTCCTTGACTAATCCCTAACGTCCAAGTCCAAGACCTAACTTCTAAGCCTATAACCTTGAATCCTCCACTCTCAAGGTCGAAAGCCAACCCCGAACCACAGAGCCTAACCCTGTCAGCGGCCCATCCATCCTGCATTTCTATGCCACTTATCCCCACCAGGTACGCTGCAGCCTCTCCCAGCTGACTGTGGGCCGAGAGGCAGGGTCCACCCTGGGCTGGCCCTGTGGGTGGCGTCACCTTAATAACCTTTTATGATCCTTGATGCGAACGCCTCACATCATCCTCTCCAGCGTTTCATTCCCCTGCTTCTTTCCACCTCTCTTTGGCTTTCCGGGGAATGCTGCCGAATATGATCTGGAATATTTCATTCCTTATCTCCACTCCTCTTTTTACCCTCAATTTGTTGGCCGGAACCAAAAATCATGGCAGAATTTCATGAAAACGCCATTCCAGGCGCTCCCTCTCGACGCCTCATCAAAGCAGCTTGGGAATGGAGCTCGGGTGATCGCACCTCAGCGTCTCCTGCGAGCCTTTTGGCGTCCTTTTACAATCACTCTCACTTCTTTGTTTCCTCTCGCCGGTCTCGTTTGCCGTTAGCGCTCTCCTCGTTCCCGCTGTCGCTCTCGCTCTTTCCCGGCCTCCTTCTTCTCCTCTTTCCGTCTCTCACTCCCGCTTGCTCAGAGGTAATTCTCTCCTCCTCTCTCCCGAGCCTTATTCATCATCGGCGCCATCCCCGGGGTCCCTCGCACCACGCCACACTGCCTGACGGTGTCACTAGCGAGGCAACTCTTGGGAGGGAAGACAATCCTAAATGATCCGTTTGTTTCATCAAGTTATCCTTTTCTCCATTTGGTATCGCAGATGGGAGATCCTGGAGGGAGGCTGTTGGTCAAGTTCATGTCTTGTAACTTGAATAATGATGTGGAGTCCATGAGAAAGTGGTCACTCACTAACAAGCATATTCAGAGATAGAGATATAGAATATCTGAAATAGAGCTAGTGTATGATAGAGATATAGAGATAGAGTATCTGATATAGAGCTAGGGTGTATGATAGAGATATAGAGTATAGAATATCTAATATAGAGCTAGTGTATGATAGAGATATAGAGTATCTGATATAGAGCTAGTGTATGATAGAGATAAAGAGTATCTAATATAGAGCTAGCGTGTATGATAGAGATATAGAGATATATAGTATAGAGTATCTAATCCGGAGCTAGCATGTACGATCCAGAGGAAGAGCCTCCGGAAGCTTCCCAATGTGGTTGTGACCCAAACAAGGGTTGTTGGACCCCGGGTGACGTGTCAGAATGTGAAGGAATCAGACGTAGTGAGCGTGCAGAAGCGTCTCCAGCCAGCATCCCACTCGAAATAAATAGATCATCTTTGCGGACAAGACCAAAAGGCAATTTGAGCTTTTCCGGGAACCGAATCCTATTGTTAAGCTCTAATTGGGGAAAATGTGACGCCGCTATCGTTGCGTAAGGGCGCCAAGTTTGGGGCGGATTAACCCCGACGGCAGATCTGATCTTTGGGTTTCAGGAAGGCCCCCCCGGTCGCTCGAGCCGCTACAGCTGGATGGCATTCCCACAGTCCTTGATAGCAGTGTGTAAACGGGGGCGGCGGTGGCGTGTAGACAGTTGGCACCAGCGGACTGACAAGACGACAGAGAAACACATCGAGCGGCAGACATTGTGGTTTCTCTTCTCATGGATGTATAATCAGTTTAAGAGGATGTTTTTTTCCCCTCCGTTTGCCTTTGATGCGCAATCAGATTCGGGGCCGCACTGTAATTCTCCGTCTTTGTCTGTCCCTTTAAGTCTCTCTGTCGTCTGCGTTTGATGTGGCGGCACGCTGGCACATTGTTCACGCTATTGTGCCAGCGTGGAAAGCAAGGGAGGAGGGGCAAGAGATAGACCGAGGGACGCGAGGGCAGTCTTGATGTGGCGGCGCGGAGGCCCAAGTAAAGCTGGGACTGTGGTTAGCCCCGACAGCCACACCGGCGGATCTGCCGTTTCTATTAGGACGGGACAGAGCGCCCCGCGTGTACCCGAACCACCTCCGAGAAGCTGGCGGAAGGAAGGGCCTCGGGCGGCGTGAATATCTCGCTGGTATCGGCGTGCAAACAACCAGCATCCATGTTTCAAATTATGACCCGGTTTGTTTCGTTTCCGCCGCGCCCGTCCTTCTTATCTGGTCTCTGTCTGTTTATCTTCAGCAGAGACCCCGTTGGAGCCCCTGGGGGGGCATTAAGGATGAGGTTTCTTGGACGCCACTCACGGATGAGCTCACTTTTATTATCACTTGGAAAAACAAGGCCGGGGAGTTGAACCGGAGCAGGCAACAAAAACAAATGTTCAGCTGGTGGTAGAAGACCACAATGTACCCCACAGTTAAGCGTGGGCTTGCGCTACCTAGTGGGGACATGATGGAATTGCAGTTGAACAACTTCCTGTGAAAGAGACCCAGTTTTGGCACATGCTGATATGAAAAATGCTGCTTTCATCAAACAAAATATAACAATCAAGGGTTGTATGAAATATTCCGCCTCAGTTTGCAGCCTCGCACAACCGCACTGGGGTTTCTCATCTTTGGGAGACTTTCTTTTTTAAGCAAGCTTTCTGTGTTATATGAAATCCACTTTTTTTGTAAAACAGACACCCAAAAGTATGTACTAACAAAAAATACGTTTTCTAAAGAATAATAGTCATTTGACATGTAGAAACCAATATAAAATCCTTATACATTATAAATGAAATGAATATTTAACAACACTTCGCCATCTTGGAGATCTCTTGAATTCTCACCTTCTTTATCAAAGTGCTGCCATTGCAACGTTCTTTGGCCCCATGGGGGGTTATTGAGTAAAAATACACAGTGTGTGTATTGTACATATGTCGTCCTAGTTAGATTGATGCTAGAAAACCTGTGTAGAACTTTCTAAATGTAGACGTGAAATAATAACCCTTACACTCCTGTTATTCATCGTTCACATTGGAATCGAGACGGCAGCAAGCCAGTCAGCTAACCAGTTAGCCTGGATTTAACTTCTTCTAAACTTGAGAAGCCAAGAACCTACCACTTCCACACGGGATGGGAGGCTACCGTTTGTCGCACTGGATGATGTGGGACATGCCGTGGCTGACTTTATGCAGCGCTAAAATGTTATTGAGACTTTTGAATAGAAATGCAAGGCAGGCATCGACACACTCTCACTGCACTGAAAGTAGAGATTTTTTTTGGGGGGGGGGGGGGGGGGTGAAGGTGTCACCTGTGACAATGAGCCGTGTGCGTGTGTGTCAGTGTGTGAAATCCAGGGGTTCAATGGCACATTAAATATGCGAAGTCGTGAATGCGGCGTGGAGATAAAAGACGACGACGAAGATGAAGGGAGGAAGAAAGAGCAAAAACAAAAGAGAGAGAAATGAGCCTGGATGGATGGAGGGGGGGGGGGCAGAAAGAAGGGGCCGAGATGATTGATGGAGCCAAAAAGCCGATTTCTTGCTTCATCTGATCTGCATTACTCTGCAATCAGCACGCACACACACCTTGCAATCAACACACACTCTCTTCGCAATCAAGGTGCGGCTTACTCATCACACACTGTCATCAACTACACACTACACACGCATTCTTATAGTACACACACACACACACACACATTCCAACGGGGTGAAAGGACATCATCTTGGCCTTTTTCGTGCACAGATGATCCTAAATGCTCCTGCAAAGATAAACGGCTCACTATAAGGAGGGATGCCAAGCGTGCCACACACAGATAGAAAGACAAGACCATTCACTCACACACACACACACACACACACACACACACACACACACACACACACACAACAATCTTTGTGTTTTGTCTTTTTGAACATGCATCTTCTCCTTGACATCGGCCCATCAGGACTTCACTGAATCCCATCAGGATTCAATGAACCAAGTTGTGGCTGGAGGCGACCACAGGATGGCAGTAGCTGCAATTGAAGCATCATGCGGCTTTACCTACCTCTGTGTGCGCTTTAAAAGTGTTGTGGTGAAACTCACGCACAGGACGCTAGTTGTTTACCAGGGACGCATCAGCGCCATCAATGCCAGCCCTGCAATTTGCCCGCTATTCGCTACCGCTATTACATCGATTCTGCATGCGGTCAAGATGAACTACAGTATCTTCCGCTTTCTCATGCAGGCTGAATCATTATTCAAGTTTGAAAAATAAATGCTCTGTCGGACTACAAATATGGCGCCAAAGAGTACCGCAGTGGTGGAGTGTGTGTGTGCATGGAATTGCATGGAATTGTGTACACACACTCCCTCCCTCCCTCCTGATTAATAAGTTCACGTCAGCACAGAGACAGCGCTCCACTTGACTGCTGAAGGTTTTCTTGTTATGAGTAATGACCTCTGTGAAGACTCTCGCTTAACAAACACTCTTTCCAGCTGTCTGTCAGGGTCTGTGTGTGTGTGTGTGTGTGTGTGTGTGTGTGTGTGTGTGTGTGTGTGTGCGCGTGCGTGCGTGCGTTTGTGAGCATGTTTGCATCATCCACTGTTGTCTGGCTCCTCACTCATTCTCATCGCTCTTCCCTCTTCTCCTTGCCTGACTGACGCTCATAATCGCAGTGGATGGACGGTGACACACCCACACACGCACACACCCGTATACACACACACACACACACATTGTTTGCCAGGCGTTTGCCCGGCGCTGGGCTGTCATAACTCAGAGGACAGACACAAAACAAACACGCCGACATTGGAACTTTCTGTCTCAAACACCCCCACATTTTGGCAGGTGGAAAGTCCCATGAGAATTTTCTCTGATTTTGTAGTAAAATAATGTGCTCAAATGTGCCCCTAGTGGCCAGAAGACTAAATATCCTCGTATGTTTGGACCAAACAGGCATCATTTAGTCATTCATTTCATCGCATGATATTGCGAGAGTGTCGTGTAGGTGGTCACGCGACGGCCGCCTCAAACCAGGAAGTAGCATGCTAACAAACATAGATGGTCGTTTTACTAGGAAGTAGTATGCTAACATTAAACCAATTTGTGGTGTTTGTGTTTATTTTTAGGATGCTTTCAGACTATCACCTTTTAAATACAATGCCACTCAGGTATGTTCCCCTCCAAATCAAAAGCACCAAGACCACTTCCACCAGGAGTTTGGCTTCTCTTGCCCACCAGCTGATTAGAGCAGAGGAACTTCGTCTTATCAGCTAGAAACGTCCCAAGAATGCTGCAAGAATTCAAGTCCCATTCATTTCATTTCAGCATGAAATACTCGTGTGCCTCGTGGGCGCCTCCCCTTGTTATGGCTGATGGTTCCCGGAACATTTACAGCACAATCACTGATGTCTCTTCACGCCAATCCACCGCCGTTCAAAGCTAACAGTCGTGGCGGCGTGGCAGGCGCTGCGAGTCAATCAGCTGAGCCACAGCATCCGGCCAGGCATCAAAGACGCCTGCAAACAACAAGACGTAAAAAATAAGCGGGAAAAAACCTTTTAGCTGAAAAGAAGCCATTTAGCTGATGCCAAGGCGACGTTTTATGGGAACGTTTAGAGGCTCTGGCAACGCTTCTGAAGAAAAAAGTTGTGCTGCTTCACAATGTTTTCCCATCAAAACCAGCGACGAGCCAGACCGCGTAATTCTTCATATACCCAGCGTATACTTGACAAAGTAGCGGCTACCAGTACGGTCCCTCTCCAAAGCCGCGTCCACACCAGTACCCACATTGCAAAGACACATTCTGGACCCTGGTTCACACCCGCATTGACTTGCTATGATGATCCAGTCCAGGCTATAGGCCGCTTGTATCCAAACCAAATCCTCCACATGCTTATCACCTGAGTCCGATAGATGCCCCCCCTCCCCCAAATGTAGCAACATCTCTTTCTGTACAAGCTGGACATTTTGTCCAGAACTATCCTTTGGGTTGGATTGACTTGTCTCCTTTACAAAAATGTTAATTTTTGTCCTTAAAAACTGGAAAAAGTAAACTCCGCCTTCAGTATGTGTGTGGACGTGTGTTCATAACAAATGCACAACATCAAGTCTTGTTTTTAGACCCGTTTACACTCCTATTACCCAATATAGTAGATATAATAACATAGTAGACATAAATACCATAAGATGATAACGTGTTTGCAGTGGGAATGTTTTCTGCATGGCGTAGGTCCTGTAGAGCACATCACAGTGACATTACTACCACAAAGTGACAAATCCAAGTGTTGAATACCACATATTAAGTCTTTGAATGCATCTTCTGAATGCCATATATTCATATTTTTGTTCTGGTGTTCGACTCTGGTCTCAATCCCAGGATAAAACTGACATGAATGAGATACACGCCATCACTGACACACGGCGCCCACGGTGCCCACAGCTCCCGCAAAGGCCTCTCTGCTTTCACCCTGAAATCTAGGAAAAATGAAAACTCAACGACAACAGGTCGGCGCAGATGATTTAACAAGGAACAGGTGGCAGGACGTGATTGCAGGCGAGGCGCTGATTTGTTTGTGGGGGGGAGGGCGGCGTCGTGCCAAAGTGGCGAGATGACAAAGCTGACTGATGCCGGAGAGGTTGAAATGGACTACAGCTGCGTCCCAATTCGGCGCTCCAGACATGATGTTGCATCACAAGATGACGATGACTGGACTTTGACTTCTTTACCACCGCACCATCACCTCTGGAATCCATGCAGGGCTCTACATTAAAAACAAAAATGACTTGCCCATGGGGAATCCTTAAGGTGAGAGCTACTTGACCGAACCTGCCCCATGTAAAATGAAAAGACTGCCATAATGATATCATATATGAATATATGCTGATAATTCATCAGATAATAGTACTGACGCATTGTATTTGGAGGAATGTCTGAAAAATTTAGGAGATGTATGTTAACATGGCATGCCATACTACCTTACACATGGTAGTCGTAGTAAGCAGTGATATTTATAAGTTGTGCAACACAATGGAACATTATTGAATAGACACATTTGTGTACTAGTAAAGTGTTTTTCATCCAGAAAAAAATGCTCAATGGTCAAACAATAATTTGTGAAGCAAAGGTGAGAAAAAAACAGAGAAATGGAAGCGCTAGATTTTTGTAGCTTGTTCAAAATCAGCACTTGGTATTGGATCTAATGGGTGGTGTTTCATTGTGACCACTTCAAATTGTCACAGCAATGTGATTCACTCACCTGTGCCATCATTTGATTTGCTGCCGCTAATAAAATACTTGTTTAGGAGGCACTGCTTCATCACTTTTTGCTGTTTTCCTTCACAAGTTGTTGAAGAATTAGACCATGTTGGCAGGGACGCCATGATAGATGTTTTCCTAGTCAAACCATCGCTGATTGGTTGATCACGAACAAGAACGGGTGTGGGTAAAACGTGGACTGTGGACCGCGGACCACCATCTAAATCAGACATGTCCAAAGTCCGGCCCCCGGGCCAATTGCGGCCCGTGGACAAATTTTTACCGGCCCGCGGCCTCTATCATGAAAGCAATAATATGCGGCCCGCCAGCACTGTTGACCACAGTATAAAATACATGTGTACAAAAAGCTATTTTTCATTTCACCAGAAGATGGCAGTAGCCCTGTGGCCGCACTCTGGCCGCCGTGATCGTGATCGTTTCAGCCCAGCCCATTTCTAACATGGCGTCTGTAAACAAAAAAAGGAAAGTTGACCGCGAGGGCCGCCGCTTCCAGGACAAGTGGAAATTTGAGTATTTTTTCACTGAAATACGAAACAACTGTGTCTGCCTAATTTGCCAAGAGACTGTGGCTGTTTTCAAGGAATTCAACATCAAGAGGCACTACCAGACGAAACATGCTAGCTACGACAAGCTAACTGGGAACGAACGCGGTGAAAAAGTGAAGCAACTGGAAGCTGTTTTAACGGCACAGCAAAGCTTTTTCACAAGAGTCCGTGAGTCAAATGAAAATGCCACAAAGGCAAGCTACGAAGTGGCAACGCTGATTGCAAAGCACTGCAAACCTTTCACTGAGGGTGAATTTATTAAAGACTGTGTAATGAAAATGGTTGAGAAAATTTGTCCCGCGAAGAAGCAAGAGTTTGCCAATATTTGCCTGGCTCGTAATACTGTGGTACGGAGAATTGAAGACGTTTCATTAGATATTAAGAGACAGTTAGAGGCAAAAGGAACTGAGTTTGACTTTTTCTCGTTAGCGTGCGATGAAAGCACGGATGCGTCCGACACCGCTCAGTTACTGATCTTTTTAAGAGGAGTGGACAATGACATGAACGTGAGTGAAGAGCTTCTGGACCTCCAGAGTCTGAAGGGCCAAACAAGAGGAACGGATTTATTTGTTTCTGTTTGTTCCACCGTAGATGACATGAAACTACAGTGGAATAAAGTCACCGGGATTATTACGGACGGCGCACCTGCCATGGCTGGCGAGCGGAGTGGATTATCAAGCCTTGTCTGTAACAAAGTCAGCGAAGAAGGAGGCAGCGCTATTAAACTCCACTGTATTATTCATCAAGAAGTTCTCTGTGCCAAATATATGAAATATGATAATGTTATGAAACCGGTGATAAAGACTATTAATTATATTCGCTCCAAAGCGCTGTGCCACCGCCAGTTTCAACAGTTTCTTCTCGACATCCAGGCTGAATACGGAGATGTTTTGTATCACACCGACGTAAGGTGGCTCAGTCGGGGGTCTGCGCTGCAGCGCTTCTTCTCTCTCAGGGAGGAAATTGGACAATTCTTGACTAAAAAGGGACAACCCATGCCACAATTAAATGATCCTGTTTGGCTGGCTGATTTGGGATTTTTAGTTGACATAACGCAACATCTGAATGCGCTGAACACAAGCCTCCAAGGGCAAAATGCAGTGGTAAGCCAACTGTATTCACACATCAAAGCCTTTCGGACCAAGCTGCTACTTTTCCAAAGACACCTGTCACAGGCGCAGCCCAATACCGCACATTTCCCGTCGCTGCAGGAAATTGTGACCAGTTTCCCACAGATCAATATCAATGCGCAAATGACAAAGTATGCAGCAGACATCTCATCTCTGGTTGAGGAGTTTCAGCAGCGCTTTCGGGACTTTGCAGCTATTGAAAAGGAGATCACGCTTTTTTCCTCTCCTTTCTCCGTGGACCCTGATGACGCTCCAGACCACCTGCAACTGGAGCTCATTGAGCTGCAGTGTGACGCCGAGCATCGCAGTCGGCACCAACAGCTCCCTCTTGTCAACTTCTACCGCCAGCTGGATGAAGGCAGGTTCCAAGCAATTCGGACATTTGCTAAGAAAATGCTGAGCTTGTTTGGCTCCACATACATGTGCGAGAAGACATTCTCCGTTATGAACATTAACAAGAGCCGCATGAGGACGAGACTGAGTGACTCTCACCTGCGTGACGTCTTGCGCATCAAAACCACTGCTCTTGAGCCAGACATGGACTACATACTGCAGTCAAGATCCCAGTATCACCCTTCACATTAGTGCAGGCAAGACCTTTGTTAAGTCCTCTGAGTTGAATAAATTGTTAAATCTCAGTTAATTAATTTTTTTGTGATGGTCAAAATCACAGTTTGAATATGCAGTGATCATTGTTTTGTTTTCAGCACTTTTCCTACAGTGAGCATATAATAGTGAATAATATGTAATGTTTCACATGAACTTAGATATCCTTTATAGTTTTCTTAATTTTTTGTGGTTTGTGATTTCGGTAAAAACCTAAATGTAAAAAAAAATGTAAAAGTAAAAGTATGCCATTTGTAATTAAAACAAATCCCAAAAAGTTAATTTGTATTTAATGTTAATGGTTCAAAGAATGTCAGGCTAAATAGTCGGCCCCCACACATTTTCACCTTACCAAATCTGGCCCTCTTTGCAAAAAGTTTGGACACCCCTGATCTAAATAAACGATTCTGATTGGTCCATTTCAAGATTTGGTTTGCAAATTACCACCGGAATTATGCAGTCCGTGTTTTACCAACACCCAACAAGAACCGCTTTAAGAAAACCCTAAAAAAAAAAAACAAAGTACACTTGCCCTACGGGAATATCACTGATTGGATTTACTTGCCCGAATTTTGTTTTAACTTGCCCCGGGCCATCGGTACATCGTTATTGTCGAGCCCTGTCCATGTGTTTCCATTTCCGTTTCCATCAAATGAAGAATAAATAAATAGCATAAAAATTCCTAAGCAAAATATGCCGCCATTATGACAAAGTTTGAATGCTGTTCTAAGAGTATGATACCGGATGTCCCGAAAGCACAAACAAGACAACAATCTATCATCTCCTTCACTTGTGAGAGAAGAGGAGCTCAAACCGGCACTTCTGAAGGTGAAAAAGTTGAAAAAACCCTACCTCGGGGACGTGACTCCACCTCGGACAAACCTCGGCCTGTGCATACGCCCACCCCCGGAGGCTTCGCTACACATCCTAAAATCAAGCTATGCCAACTATGCATCCGTCACCTTGAGACGTGCAAGCTGTACGCATGGCTAACCTAGCATGATGATGTACACTCACATAGCACAACCAGAGTCATGGAGCCACTCAATGGATGCATCGTTCAAGCAGAACTCTTTGACACAAACACACTTGGCCCAACACACCTCATACACCAAATGGTCAGGCGGGAGGCGGGGCTTACTAAAAGCACTTTCAAACTCTCAAAGCACTTCTTCAAAATAGGATAATACGGAAATAGCTACAATTTTCCCCAAGCACTTTGCAAACTTCTACCCCCGGTTACCGAAGAGTGGAGGTCTGATCAGGTGGTTTAGTCCCTGTGGGATCATCCCAGCCGAAAGCCCGCAGTGGACGCTAACAGCGTCATTTCGGCCAGGCAGCATCAGCTTTCCAGCGGGCCTCGGTCGTAGAGGTCACCGCCGCTCCTTGGCGAGTGGGACAGCAAAGAAGGAAAACAAACCTCATGAAAGGGCCGAATGGAGACGACGTTGGGAGACGGAGGGACGGACGTAGGAAAGGAAGAAAAGGAAGGAGACGTTCATGGAAGGGCGCAGACACACTGGCTTCTTCTTCTTCTTCTTCTTCTTCTTGCCAATGATGACATTAAAGATGGCGGCTTATTAGGCCCGAAGTCTAATCAATGGAGAATAGGAAAACATCCGTAGACCACAACAAACCCATTTAGCAGAGATGACATCTTGGATGACAAGCTGTTCAAAGAGCCATCCATTCCTACAAAACCTGAGCAAAGATGTCTAAATATGCACATTTACTGCAACGTTGGTCAGCCACGGCATGTCCTCTCCATTCTTTTTTCCTCTGTTTTTGCTGCAGGGGCGGACAGTAAATCGTCCAGACGTGATGGTGCACCTTTTAATCAACAAATTCTGGCTAAATTCTTCATTTTTGACAAGCAAAATTTGTTTCCTAATGTAAAAAAGCAATGCAACAAGTCCATTTCATATGAGAAATAACATCCAGTATAAACAAAGAAATAAATCGTTTTCACACCTTGACTTCCAATATTATTCATTTTATTATTAATTTATATTTAATTTATTTAATATTTTTAATTTATTTATATTTAATTTATATTTAAGAAAAGTTCATGTCCATTCCAAGCATAAAAATGGCTAACTAAGACATTGTCTTGTCATGTTAGTGTCAGTCATGTTACAATGATGAGACCATGAACACCACAGGACAGACTAGACAGACCACGAAGCAAAAACCAAGGAACTCTCATGATGCTAGCATGCAATGCTATCTTATTGTGTCTCTTATACTGGGTCAGTATAGGGGTGTTATTCCATGTCTAGAGGGCTCTAATCATGTTAAGACTGTATTTGGAAGATGGTAAACAGGTTTTCTATACCCGACCTATGAAAAAAATTCTATTTGTAATGAGGAATCAAACTTTGCAAAGATTCACACATGGATTACAGGACTTCAACTTTAGCATGTTCAAAATAAATAGCATTATGATTGCATAGAGCATCTATATTTCCACAGGTATTGTTATTTGGTGGTCAAACGACTAGTTTCAAACAAGCATATGGATTTCAAATGAATAGAAAAAGAAAGTTCACCCCACCCTGTTTACATTTTCCACTTTAGACAGCTGAGGAATTGGAGGTGACACTGGAGGTGTGGGGTTACCTTCTCGGCAATTTAAGACGTGGATGGATTTATAGGGGCGGGACTGGGGGGGCCGATAGAGATGGGTTAATGCCATGAATGTCTCATTCACTGCAGGTGGTAAATATCTATACCGTACGTAGACTAATGTAGTCATCTTTTTTTCCTGTGTTTGTACTGGCGGGTTGGCGTGTTGGCGTGTTGGCGTGTTGGCATGTTGGCGTGTTGGCGTCCCGTACGAGGAGGCCCCAGCTAAACGCAAATGTTTCCTGTAAGTGCAACCACACCCCGAGTGGAAATGGGAAGGGCTGCCGGTACACACACACACACACACACACACATCATTTTGCAATTACAGTCTAATTTCCCCCCCCATTTTTATTTTGATGGGCAATTACATTGTCAGGTGTCATTTAGGGCTCACAGCGCACACTGTACACTACGGGCGGCACACACACAGGATACTTTTATCTGCAGTTAGTGATGATAATTACACACACACACACACATATATATATATATATATATATATATATATAATAGAGAGTATAAAAAAGAGAACAGAGAATATAAAAAAGAGATGACTAAAGGGCTTGATGGTTTCAGTATATTCTTTGTGTCGTGTGGCGTTCAAAGCAAACGAGGTCCACGCCGATGTACACTTTGATGTCATGTGGTCGGAACGCACAGCAAGCCATGGCTTCTCGTCGCACAAACTCCCTGAGTCCTTTTTTAGAATGTTGTCCATCATCTATAATCCTTATGTCAGACATATATGATATATAATATATGATATGAAAAGAGGCAGCTAGCGATGCACGTGATGGGACACACCTAATCGCCTGTATGCCTCTTTGTCTATTTTTAGGAAGGGTGTGTGTTTTAGGATGTCTTACGTAATGATTGTGGATGATGGACAGTTTTCCTTTCAAAATGAAAAAAGGTTCTCCTCTCATTCCATGTGGAAGTGGTAGATTTTTGGCTGGGGTTGGAGCCAATCAAGCTTGGGACAACGGTGGTCTGTTATGTGCTCTGTTCTACAAAAAACAAGGCAGATATTTTTTGCTGAAAACCAAATCATTTGAAACCTGCGGTGGATGAGAAGCGAGGTTTGACTGGATCATTAATAGGATGTTCAAAGTTTAAAGGCACGTGTCTCTTCAAGAAATGGTAGAACATTACCATTGGGAGAAACTACTCTTAAATTCTTTGTCTTCTGAAAATGTAGACAAAAATTGTTGTGGCTAAAATAAATGTGTAAAAATAGCGCAGTTAAACACTTTGACATGATTGGGAAGGCAGGTTTTCATTTTGGTGAATTCTTTCCATATTTGATCCAAAGTATGATAACAGGGAGTAGAACAGCAGATGGATTTTTTCATCATTAAATGAACGCCAGTTATCATCACAGCGGTAAAGAGGATTACAAAAAATGTTGAAATTGTGGTGTGTGTGCATGTTTGTGTTTGTACATACGGTGTGTGTGTGTGTGTGTGTGTGTATGCAGTCAGGTGTACCGTATAAGAGAAAACTTATCCATGTACAAAATTGGCTTTGCCAGCTCGCTGCCCATGTGTTCGCCCCACGTTTTTTGCAGCGCCACGCGGATGCTATCGCTCACATCACCTTCAACGGAAAGACCCGCCGAGCTCGCCACTGCAGGCTGAGTTCCGGTTCAGCAGGCTGCCATATGAGTGTGGGCAAGGATTCAAACTGTTAATTTATGAATCTAATTTGCGAGGCATGTACATTTCCCGTGGTGTGTATTTAGACGTGAGAGCTCTATTTGGGTGTAAAGTTCTCATTCACGCCATTGTCCACCCTCGTCATCATCACGTGGGGCACATTGATGGCTTTGTTATTGCTACCTGGAATCGGAACAGCACACTTAGCATCACTGACCAGACACTCCAATCCCAGACACTGCTGCTTTCACACAGGACTACACTCAGCGGCTAGAGTAACCTTTTCCCAAATACAGTAACTGACTCAACTCTTTAATGTTTTCCTGTTTTCTTTTCTTCTCATTCAATCAAGTCAAAAGTGACCTAGTTTCCAACATAGAGCATAGAGAAGACATAGTGAACGGAAGATCCACGTTTGTTAGCCTTTATACTGAAGCCTGTGCATTTTTACACAGAAATCCTGCCAGCAAGAAATGTATCCTCCTTTACCTTTTACACAGAAGTTTTTGCTACTCCAGTGAAAAACATCGTATTGAACATTTACATTTTATACAGAACGCAGTGTTTTTTTCACTCCTGTGAAAAATCAGCCATAACAGAGGCTGAGGCATTTATCGTTACATTTTATACAGAACCCAGCACTTTTACAGAGATAACCCACCAGAATTAACCTAGAAGAAAGAGAAGATCAGGCACCTTTTATACAGAACCCAGCACTTTCACACAGATACCCCACCAGAATTAACCTAGAAGAAAGAGAAGATCCGGCACCTTTTATACAGAACCCAGCACTTTCACACAGATACCCCACCAGAATTAACCTAGAAGAAAGAGAAGATCAGGCACCTTTTATACAGAACCCAGGTCTGGCATCTCTCCTCCTTGACCTTTTATACAGAAGAGCAACATGTTGGCGAATGAGCAACAATTGAATGCGTGATGATGTCTGCACCGGCATCTTGTGTTTTGTATAAAAAGCACTGCGCTCTCCCGCCTCCAACGGTGGAAAAGGCAGCTTTTAGCAGCAAGGAGCCGTAGGAATATTTAGGTTTGATTGACTTGTCAGTGAGTAATGCTGCGTGAGTGAGTGAGTGAGTAATGCGTGCATGACAGGTTGGTAGTCCAGCATGTGCGAGAGTGTTGCTACCAACCAACAATGTCGGGCCTGGACCTTCTTGTCTTTGATGAATTGCAAAAATCCCAAAGCAGAAAGGCCCCCATGGAGAGCCCAGACGTCCCAGCAGCCCCCCATCCTCATTAACAGCAGATAAACGCGCACATATCGTCAAAAAAGCCCAGATCATTATTTCCAGCGTGATTAGTCGTCTCGGTAATCAGCCCGTCATGTAAGCTGGCAGATTTGGCCTGTCAGAACGCAGCGTGATAATTACACTTCCTCCCTCTCGCCGCTACAAAGCTGAGTGGAGGCGCAAACGGCGCGCCGGATGGCGCTCGCGTCGCTCCGTGCCGATTTCAAGGCCTCCAAAGTAATTCCCGTGACATGCTCTAAGCATGTTGCTTTGATTAAACTTGTTTGTTTTTAGAAATGAGGCCGGCGGGCCGATAGGACGCCGTCAAACGAGCCATGGCTGATTACTTACACAATAGACTTCAACTTAAGCACATCCAATAGTCATCCATGGGTGGAACACATCTGGAAAACTGCAGCAGAAAAGGGCCCAAAAGCCGCCAATTACAGTAAACGCATCGGCTTTCCCAGATTTGACTCAATGTGGACGGAAATCAAATACTTTTACACTGAAAACAACGTCAGAAACACACAAATTGGGTCTCTCATACGCCACCTTACTGCCGGGTCCAGCGGGGGGGGTCCCGGGTGCGGCCCCCGGCACGCTCTGAAAATATCAGCTCACAGAGAAAACACAACAAATCCCAACACAAAATGGCCAATTTTACAAGAATAAAATCCAAGTATTCAGAGAATAACTAAAATAGTACACTGAAGGCGTAATATTAGGAGGTAGTATAATAAAGTTGAGGAAATATTAAAAAGTTGAAAAACATGGCCGCCATCAAGCAAAGGTCTTACTACTACGACCTACCGAGCAACTAATTGCCCAGAAATCATGGACCGTGTATGTGACGATGGTTCGACTCTGAGGTAACGTGAACTACGACGACGCCTGCCTGTCTTCCCTTGCGCTTTCACCACCACTCATAGGGGGCGCCACAAACGTGCAACTTCGCGAATATCCACCCATCCATTTTCTGTGCCGCTTATCATGCTGGAGCCGATCTCAGCTGCCTGGGTGAGAGGCGGGGTACCCTGGACCGGTGGCCAGCCAATCACAGGCCACATATGGACAAGCCAGCATTAGAATGACGCTAACACGTATATTTGTGGAAATACCTGAAGAAAAGCCACGCACGGGGAGAACATGCAAACTCCACCAAGGGAAGATTCCAACCCAGATCTTACCAAACTCCTGACTGTGTGGCCAACGTGCTAACCACTGGTCCACCATGCGGCCCCATGAGGAACAATAAATACAAAACTAAGTCTTGACATTGTCCTGATATGAGAAACTTTCCAATGATGACTTCCAGTTGGAAAGCCAGCAATTTCAATTAGGAGAAAAAGTGGTGGGGCTGGGGTGGGGGGGGGGGGGGGGGGTATGAGGCGGCAATGCTGATTGCCAGCACAGTAATTTCAGAGTAATGTACCCTGCCATCTACTTCATACGTGACATCAGAGGCTCCACATGATACACAAGTCCCCAGCACAGCACCCCTGCAATAGGAGCGTGAATTAGGTGTGAGAGCGTGTGCTGGTGGGGGTGGGGGTGGGGGCAGGAGAAGGAGAGAGAGGTGGGCCGTGGAGATTTAGGGTGAGGGGAGGCAAGATTAAGAGAGCACTAGGCGAGGAGCAGGAGCATAAAAGGGAGAATGAAATAGAGAAAGGCACAGAAGGTGTGCAACACTCCATCACAGCTAACAAGTTAAGGCCTTAAGGACCAGGCGGGCACCAGGATGGATGTGTTTGTACACTTGTGTGTGTGTGTGTGTGTGTGTGTGTCGACGCTGCCTCCACTGGTGGAAGTCCCTCTGCACCCTCCCCGATTCATGTAGAGCAGGGGTCCCGGACTCATGTTGTGGCACAAGCCAACACTAAACACACGCCGGGCTGGTACGTGTCCGATGTACAGGAGGGTCACTCACCGCAACCCCCCCATGGGTCAACCACTGCTATGGGCAATAATAACCAACACCTATGTTGACCCCTGATTGGGTTTTATTTGGATATTCATTTATTTATATCGAAATAATATTTATTTCTATTTATGAAGCAGCTTTTAATTAAGTGTCTGCCCATTGTGCTCTCGGGCGCCCTCTACTGGTCTAAAAGGGGCAGCTTTGGAACTTGACTTCATATTCTCTGTTTCCTCATCATAGCTGAGAAAAATATGTTTAAATTATATAGACTGTTGGGGGGTTTTTTAAGGATTTTTTCTGTCCTTTTAATTAAATGTGATAATGTGTGATTTATTTTTGGCTCTTGGCTTCCTTTATTTTGGAGTCATTCTTAATTGTATTCTCATATCAAAAGGGGCATCCCTGCCCCTTTTAAATTATATATATATATATATATATATATATATATATATATATTGTAGATTTATTTTCCCATCTTTCATGTTTTTTGTGTTTTTTGCTCATCTGTGGGGGGCCTTTGTCATTATTTATTTCTCTTTTAAATTCATAAAACATGTTCAGATCCAGCCCCATGACACACACACACACACACACACACACACAGAGTACATACAGTACATACAGTATCGTGTGTACATATAGAGTGTATAATTTGGGCCCTGTTTGTAATTATCAATTGGTTAGGGGATTGAAGAGTTTCTGTATGAAACTTAAAAAGACTTGTTGTTCTGTTCTACAAAACCACATCAGAAAGAACACACACAACAAACACACACACACACACACACCACAAGAATCTCATAGGAGCGGAAGCCACAGTGTTTGAAGATAAGATTTTTCCTCTTCTTCCTTGCCTCCTGTGTGTGCGTGCGTACATGTGTGTGTGTGTGTGTGTGTGTTGTGTGCGTCTCTCTGTCTTGAATAATGTAGTTTATGGGCAAACTTTATGAAACACATTTGCCAAGCGCCGCACGCAGGCTCATACAAACCAATGTTGCAGGGCTTTCTAGAAAGCGTGAAGACGTTCCCCAGTAGGGGGCGATGTCTGCTTTTACCAAATGTCACCTTTAAAGGCAACACGGCAGCTTAAACTAGAAACAGATGAGTGGGCAAAAGCACAAATAAGAGCCAAGTTGCTCGACGATGATTAGTCTCTAGGAAATACTAGCATCACACATACTTGTACATGACATGTACATGACGTGTACATGACGTGTACATGACATGTACATGACGTGTACATGACATGTACATGACATGTACATGACATGTACATGACATGTACATGACATGTGACACCCCCAGTGGGTTTTACCATCAAGCTTCTCATCGTTAGACAAAAGATGACTTATGGGCGATGAGTTGCTAACAAAGTCACATGTTTAGCCTGATGGCGGCCATGTTTTTCACGCAATCTTGCTGTAAGTTTCCATGCCGGTTTCCATGCCCCTAAAGTTGCGTGCCAAACCTTGCGTGACTCTTGACACCTTAAAGGTACAGTGAGTGTTCTATAAGAGCTGTGTGAGAAATCTCAAGTCAATGTGTGCCTGAATAACAGCGCCACCATGTGGTGTATTGGTCTGAAAAATAATAGCGCAGGAAACACATGACTGCATGTCTTGACACGGTTCCTCCTTTTTGACGAGTAGAAGAGCTCCAAAATCACCTTGGACAGCTCCTTACGATGCCAAACTACACTGACCAACCACAGGGCTTAGATCATCTACTCTTTTAAGCTTTGTGTCGCCTAAGGTGAAGACGCTGGAGTAAAACGGGCGCCGAGATGGCGCCAACCTCTTCCTACATCCCATAATTCCATCTCTGGCCTTCTGCGACTGCCCTTTGGTGTCAGCGCTGCGCTCCTGGCATTTAGCAGACAAATGCTAGGGCGTCACACACACGCTGTCACACATGTGCGTACACGTGCGGCTAAATGCTAGCATGTCAAACGCGGTGTCTCGCACACATCCACACATGCAGCACGCGGAGATGCACGGCGGGCGGCACTGAGAGACGGAAATTGCCAATATGCAAACAAGTCGCCCAGCGTGAGTTGTTGACACCTAAACAATGGAGACACAGTTACTCTCCTCTCTGACACACACACACACACACACACACACACATTGGCGGCGGCAGCGGGGCGTCTGAAGTGGGACAATGATTAAATTGGGTGCCACAGGCAGGAGTTGGCAGCCAGGCAGCATGGTGATATATAGACACTTTTTGCTCCACTCCACACTTTGAGTCATTGCACTTTGACTAAAAGTTGGACGCCACGTCGTCACTTTAAATCATTCAAACATTTCCTGCCTTCTTCTCTCGAACTTAACTTTCACATGAAATAAAAAACAACAACCAACATTACAGTTGCAGATTATTTACTGATCACCAAATCAGCTCGTACTGATGTCACATGACCTGAAAAGGTCACCCCCCAATTGTACTTGTACAAATGTACTTGCAGTACTGGATGGTACTCGTCACGATTTGACTTTTTAAAAATCAAAAGATGATCATCTAAAGATAATAACTACAACACATCCAAGTCCATGAAATTACAATTTTTTGTTTTTCCTAGGCTGCACGGTGATCAAGTAGTTAGCGCAGCTAGGAGACCCAAATTCAATCCCACCCGGCCATCTCTGTGTGGAGTTTGCATGTTCTCCCCGTGCATGCGTGGCTTTTCTCCGCGTATTCCGGTTTCCTCCCACATTCCAAAAACTTGCTAGGTTAATTGGCCACTCCAAATTGTCCATAGGTATGAATGTGAGTGGGAATTAAGGATGGACCGATACATCGGCCGGCCGATACATCGGGCTGATATTTGCGTTCTTTACTTGAATCGGTATAGGCCGATACGCGCGTGGGTTCGCCAATGTACATATTTTTCCGCCGCATGATTTACAGACAGGCATCCGCCGGGCAGCTTTGTGTTGCCTGAAAACCCTGCAGCACACGCAGTCGCGGTACCCCTCCCCCACTGCAAGAGTGGTGAATCACAAGGGTACGTTTTCAACTTTTAGTCTCTAACAGTTAAAGTTGGTTCAAATATTGCCACCTGCTTTGAAATAGGAACCATGAAGGCCAAGTGAGGTTAAATGCGTATCGTGTTATGCGTGTGCGTTCTCTCCGAGCACGCACACGCACACGCGCACACCCAGAAGGAATTGGAGCAGCCATGTCTGTTATCAGAGGTCTTTAGCGTGCACAACACCAACTTTAATGATAAGAGAAATATTTTATATATCGTACTAAATTGTGTCAGTGTGATGTGTTTGCGTGGTGGAGGCGCGGGGGGGGGGGGGGGGGGGGGTGCGTCTCACTGCGGAGGAGCAGTCATCACATCGATGCTGGATAAAACTACGACAGGAATGTTTTGCACATGGTTGAATATTTATTCCTTTTCAAGTTGATAATGCCGTTTAAATGTGTGTTTAAGAAAGCTGAATCCTATAACCTGTAATATTTGTTACCATTGTCATTTTTTTCATGTAACTTGAGGGAGCAAAAGCAGTATCGGCCACAAATATCGGCCCAAGCAAAATCGGGCATCAACTAAGGGTGATGGGAAAAAATCGGCATCGGCCCGAAAAAAAACATATCGGTCGATCCCTAGTGTGAATGGTTGTTTGTCTATATGTGCCCTGTGATTGGCTGGCCACCAGTCCAGGGTGTACCCCGCCTCTCGCCCCAAGACAGCTGTGATAGGCTCCAGCACCCTCGCGAGGATAAGCGGTAGAAAATGAATGAATGAATGAATGAATGTTTTTCCTATTAACCCACAAAGCCGCATGGGACTGGGACGGGGTAGAAAGGGACAGTAACAATGCTGAACTTTTACAATGAGATAAAGTTTTGTTTGAAAAAAAAGAAGATCTAATGTACCGTATTTTATTTTCCTCCATCTTCTGTCCTTTCATTATCTCGGGATGCTGGTGTAAACAAGTGAAGGACAAATGAAGCCACCAGCATCCCGCCGCTGCCGCTGCCGCTGCCGCTGCCACTGCCGCATCGACACGCACGCAGCAGCTAAATTGAGGTCAGGTGTGAAGTACAAAACAGTACTAGACACGTATTATTCACACGCAATAAATATCAACACAGCAGGCGAGAATTGAAAAAGAAGTTGCTTGGCTCAGCATATTTCCGAATAGATGGGACCACTTCTTGGCATTTGTTAATGTGCACCCCCCTCCCCCCACTTGATAAACAGCCTTGCTTGTCGCCACGTCAGATGTCACCCGCTGCAAACGGTGTGCCAACGTTACTGTTTGCGTGACGCAATTCCACATTCCACATACAGCATGTGCACAGCGGCTCCAAGTGGGACGGCGTCACGTCAACAAAATGTAATAAATGAAATTCTATTTACATTTTCTTAATTCTTGTCAATGCTATCAATAAAAATGCTCTGTAGTCCGTAGTTACATTACATTGGCAGTGCTGGCTGTGGCTGTAGGCAACCTCCTGATATCAGTGGCACAGGTGTTAAAATGACAGCAAAAAACGTGCAGAAATGACAAATATTTAAGAGAACGTGGCCTGCCCCCTCCCGCCTCCAAAAGCATGGGAGGGCAGGGATTCTCTACAAAAGTGGGCTGGGAAGGGTGGGGGTGTAGGCCTAGCCACAAACGAATGTGCTATTGGCCGCCATCTTGGGTGTGTGCCAAGTTCATGACAACTTTGTCAGGTTTGAGCAGAAGGGGAAGTTGGACACACAGCAGCAGATGTCTGCTGGAGAGGAGCGTGCCATAAGGATGAACATAAACATGGAGGAGGCTGGGACATCTGGTCTGGACCTGCAGGCACGTGCAACCGCGAGAAGGCCTCTGGGAAGACCCTGGACACGTTGGTGAGACTCAACTGGCCTGGGAAGGCCTCGGGATCCGCCGGGAGGAGCTGGATGAAGTAGCCGGGTAGAGGGAAGTCCCAACCTGGGATAAGCAGAAGAAGATGGGTGGGTGGGTCGCCTCTTTCCATTGAGCGATGACGGCGGGTCCCAGTAGCCAAACCGGCAGAGAACCCCTGATTTTGACACCCAAGTGTCTTTTTTGGGTATTGAAGCCCGAGTGTGAATGCGGCCTCTGGTGAATGTCGGGGGCTTCTCCGTTGGCATCCATTTATGCGGCGCACCTCATTAGTGGCCTGTCAGCGCAGCATCAGCTTTATTACCTCTGTGGGGGGAACGGCTACGGTCAGAAGCAATTAAATGATACATGATTAATTATACAATGCATGAAAAGGGGCCAGCCAGGTCCAGCATAGTTTATGTAAGGTGAGCTAGCGCAGGGCGTTTGTTATTGATCAGCACCGTTTAACTTTATGGGAACGCCCCCTTGCATTCCGCACGCTTGATGGACAGGTGCTCTTCCATGTAATAATATTGTGCTAACTTTGGGAGGGGGGCGGGTTGTTGCTGGGGGCAAAACTCTCCACTCACCACAACCGCTCCGTAAATCACCCCCCCACCCCCACCCCCCAAAAAAGCGTCAGTTGAAATAAATGGAGGTTTCAAAGGGACTGAATGGAGACAGCGTTCTCAAGGCCATTAGGGAGGATTTACCGCGGCTCTGTTGTATTATGCTGCATTAGTTTTATGGAAGTGTACCTAATAGATGTGGAGAGCCAGTGTCTGCTTGATTGTTAATTATTGTTGGAGCGCAGCGCAGCGGCTGTAAATCAGGATATCCGCAGCTCAGCGCATTATTGACCCCGTACTTCTGCCTTCGGGGTCTATTATTTTTAAACCTCCTTTTCACACATTTTGATGTCTTGAACGTTTCCCGTGTGTGTTTTCTCTCAGCCATACAGCGACGGCTACCTGTCTGTTTATATCCACCAACCATCTCACACACACACACACACACACACACACACACACGCATGAGAATAGGAGGATTGTTGTATTTGGTTTTGCCCTTTATTTGTTCTACCGCCCCAAACAGATGGGCTACTCTAATCAAATTCCCATCTGTGTGAAAAATTAATTTGACCTTTTTTCTGAATAAAAACGGTTCAGACAGTTGAGAATAATGAGAACCACCTCATGCTGTTAGCATCCTATTGTTTATGCTAAATGCTAATTTAGGTTTGGGGCCTTCGGCTCCCCCTGCAGTCCTGGCAATTTGTGGCATTTTAACGCTTCATACTCGAGTGCACTCATCAAAGTATTCCATTATACTCTATACATTTAGATGATATACCGTATTTTCTGGACTATAAGTCGCTCCGGAGTATAAGTCGCACAAGGCCAAAAATGCACCAGTAGGTAGAAAAAAACATACATAAGTCACACTGGAGTATAAGTCGCATTTTTTGTGTAATTTATTTTAACTGCTTGACCAAAACAGACATTACGTCCTCTTGGAAGGCAAGTTGTAACAATAAAAGAATAGAGAACCGTCTGAATAGGTGTAAGATATGCTAACACAATGCTTATTCAGCTACACAAAAAATAAACATGAACAGAAAAGGTGTCCAGTGTTTATGGAACATAACAGTTTTTTCATTTATAAGTCGCTTTGGAGTATAAGTCGCAGGAACAGCCAACCTATGGAAAAAAAATGTGACTTATAGTGCGGAAAATACGCCAGTAAACCTTATTGAGACGCTATGTTTTCCTTAGAAAAGTCCAAAATAGATTTTAAGTCGGAGCTATTCTTCCTGGCACTCACAGAGATGCAGCTGCTTGAAGGAAGTAAACAACAGAGGAGTGGTTATGATGCCATATAATTATCATAATTATCATATGACAGTAATGTGATCACTGAGGGTAGCTCGGTGTAAATAAATCCCCCACATTAGATTTTGTCATTTCATCAATTCATCGAGCCCAGTGAACGATTTGACACCAGTCCTTTCCGATCATACAATTAGTGTGATCCGAAAGGTAAAATGACTTAACAATGACATGCACGTAGCATTCTGTTATTGCTACTTTTACCATAGAGCATCAACGTAGCCCCGTCCAAGCATGAGTAAAAACAAACAGCAGAAATCACAAATCCACTTGTTTGATTGCAAAATAAAAAAGGCAGTCTTCTTCCGTGGAGGACTACCATTAAAATCAGCGCAAAGCCCGCCAAAACACGGTGTTCCATCCAAGAGCTCAGCGCAGTGGCTGCCCTACACGTGGAAACTTCGGGCTTGAAAGGGGTCTTTATCTGCTGCTTTGAGCCGCCGCGCTCCATCGCCTCATTCCGCCATTTTCCCAAACACGACAATCAATCAGGGGAGGGCGGCCACTAAAATGTTGACACTTTGGAGAAGTCGTGTTTTCATCTGTCAGCGGCGTGAGCCGTGTCTTGTTTTTCAAAAAGGGGGTGTTTACCCGTACACAACCACATCTGCTCCTGTGTGTGTGTGTGTGTGTGTGTGTGTGTGCCTGCACATGTGTGCTGCATCAGTGTGTTTTCTTAGGTGTGTTGTCAGGAAGCTAGCTGTCAGACATGACGGCTGAGGTTGCGCTCATTAGATGCACACACACACACACACACACACACACAGGTTTTTGAAGGGGGGGGGTAGAAAACAGAGAAGTCATTCAGACAAACTGCACCTGTTTTTTGAAAAATGGTTTAACAAGCAGTTCCACCACCGAGAGAAATACCTGGTCATAAACACACCCACACACACACACACACACCTATTGACACACACACACACACCTATTGACACACACAAACACTCAGCGAGACATGACTAGAACAAAATGTTGCTGCATACGGTAAAATCTCCCTAAATAACAACGTAATAAAAACATTGCATGAATGCTGACAAACGATGCATTAATGATGACATTGATGGACCGATGTATCGACCAGTGGGCTGATGGACCACAACTTATTAACGACGGATGGATGGATGGACGGACGGATGGATACAGTACATACATAGATACATACATTCATACTGTATTTAGATAGACTGACAGACCAAGCATCCAGCAGATAGATTGATTAATTGGCAGGGGCCCCAGACGTACGGACAGATGGACTAAATATGGACTACTCGATCCGACAGATACGTAGGGCGGACAAACTGAGGGGCCAACAGACAAACAGACGGGGGGATAGGTAGACAGGTAGACACGCGGACTGCTGGACAGACCGCCCCCACCAACCGAGCGGTAGATTGATAAGACAGGACTGATGGACTGTGAGAGCAATGAAACGATGGAGAGATATACAGCTGGACCAACATCTCCATTGTAAGATAGATGGACACTACTGATGGACCAATGGACTGATGGACCCGTCAGATGGACCAACCAGGCAATAGATTGCTAGCCAGTAGCATTGGACGGGTGAATGGATGGACAAACTGACAGACAGACGTATAGACGTTAGATGGCCTGTCAGACCGACCAACCAAAGACAGGGAAGACCGATAGAGACGGCCAACAGGTGGACAGATGGCGAGACCAACCGACAGGCAAAAAACATTATATAAATGTTATAAATATGCAAATGTTTGCTTTCTCCGCATAAAGTTTCGTCATCAAGCCGAGAAAGAAAAGCAAATGACTTCCCTCCCAAAAGTATGATAATGAGCTTTGAGCGCGGAATGAATTAGCCCTGCGGTTCTCTACAGAGATCATACAGACTCATCCTGCTGTCAGACGGCGTGAAGGGTGACTACGCTGTCATTTGCATAGAATTCCTATTAAGGCACGTTAGCCAGCAAGAGCTCTTATTAGGTCCAACACGCCGCTGTTGCCTTGGAACACTGACAAGAGATGTGAGGAGTCAACGGGTCAAAACCTCGGCGGAGGCCGCGAGCGTCCCGGCAGGAAGATGAATGAGGGAGCAATTTATGCTGCGGCAGACAAAATGCTGAGTCAACTTTGTCAAACAATGTTTTGTGGTAATAGCTCAGCAATAACACACACAGGTAAAATACAAGTCACTTTCAATGGCGTTTCCCCTCTGCATTAAATAAGCAGGTGTTTAGCCCTGGTGCCATGACGTAAATAACAGAGGTAGCCATGCGCTAACTTTACCACCCTGGGAAAGGGTATTACAATATTCAGGTTTTGTTTTCTTTCCAGCTATAGTTCTAAAATTGAAATGTACTTCCTTTACCGTCTTTATCATCTAGATAAAGATGGCTTTGTAATATTCCAAATAAAAGTGGTGCTTTTGCCCCTAAATTCTACTTATTGGTACGTATCTTCAACATTGGGAACCTCACTCCAGTCACTTTTTACTAATCTGTCTTCTCTGTGTTGTAATATTTACAAAAATGTACTGTAGCTATTTATGTTACTTCAAACTGGTTGTACACAAACCTAATGCAGGCATACTCATGCGCTAACTTTGCCAGCCTGGGGAACCTCACTCCATTCACTTTTTACCAAACCTGGTGTAGATACGGGTGATACTGCAATATTTATGACAAATGTTGCTATTCTGTCGGTTCAAAAAAGTGTTACATTAAACTTTGTAGCTGAGGGGGATGCAAAAATGCGAACTTCACAAGCTCGGGGAGCCTCACTCCGGTCACTCCCATCCGGTTCTCCGTGAAGATGCTAAACTTCACCCCAGAGGGTTGATGTGCTAACCTCACCAGCCAGGAGGAACCTCACTCCATTCCGTTTTTACCAATCCTGCCCAAGTCCAGGCGATACCGTGGCAGCCCGTTTAGGCAGCTTAGCAGTTGCCTGAACCAAGAGTGCCCTCTGTTGGTAGAGAGATAACCCATGCCTCCGTTGCGGTAACGCCAGTTTTTGTAGATGTAGAAATGGATTCCAAGTCCCTGCTCCGAATCCAAGCTATGAGGAGTTTTGGTTTGATGATGCAATATGGAAGAGTGCCGCCCAGCATTTGCGCGAGAGCATTGCTCTTCAGGGGCGGCGAATGAGCTCCTCTAATGAGTTTTTACAGTGCAGGAGTTACTGAACTGCGCTAATGAGAGCCAAAGCAGCCGTGATGAAGAGGCCGGACCCTGGACAAACAGCCGGCGGGTAAATAAAATAAGCAGCCGTACTAATCAGCATTCAGATATCCTCCTTTGGGCTTATCTCTTGTCTCCGTGTTCCGCGTTCGGCTCCGCTCGCCGTCATTAACCACTTTGGGGTCAGCGGGTTTCCGAGCAGGCTTTTCAGCAGCCCGTACAAATTGCGCGGCGTGACTGGTAAAACCCAGCGACAAGCGGCGTGCTGTAATGCGCTAATATGCGAAGGTGCCACACTGAGGCTCATTAATTGCGCCTTTGCTGTAATCCGTTTCCACCCGCTGAACCAACGCTTGTGAGAGCGAGCCGGGGATTTGCGGTTAAGCGTGTTGCCTGCTGTTGCGCTGGAGGAGAGGATCAAATGAATCATTAGCAGCAGGTGAATCACGGCCGACGTCTACGATCGGCGCCTGAACTTTGGAAAAGCCCGATCAACGGGAGGTGAGCGCGCCAGCCTCTTGTTGGCTGCGCCTCACAAATCCAGAAGATGGGCATCAAAACTGATATCAACGCTGCCCTTTAACTACAGAGGCGCACTCAAAAGCCTGGCTCCTACCTCCGACCTCCTAGCTCCTTGCTCCTACCTCCTAGCTCCTTGCTCCTACCTCCTAGCGCCTACCACCAACCTACTCGCTCCTTGCTCCTACCTCCTAGCGCCTAGCTCCTACCACCGAGCTCCTTGCTCCTACCTCCTAGCGCCTACCTCCAACCTCCTAGCTCCTTGCTCCTACCTCCTGGCGCCTAGCTCCTAGCACCGACCTCCAACCTCCTTGCTCCTACCTCCTAGCGCCTAGCTCCTACCACCAACCTCCAACCTCCTAGCTCCTTGCTCCTACCGCCAACATCCTTGCTCCTAGCTCCTAGCTCCTAGCTCCTAGCTCCTAGCTCCTAGCTCCTAGCTCCTTGCTCTTTGCTCCTAGTTCCTAGCTCCTTGCTCCTACCTCCTTGCGCCTAGCTCCTACCTCCAACCTCCTAACTCCTAGCTCCGAGCTCCTAGCGCCTAGCTCTTGGTTCCTACCTCCAACCTCTGAGCTCCTAGCACCTAGCTCCTACCTCCTACCTCATTGCTCCTACCTCCTAGCGCCTACCTCCTACCTCCTACCTCCAACCTCCTAGCTCCTACCTCCTCCCTCCTAAATCCTACCTCCTAAATCCTACCTACAAACTCCTAGCTCCTTGCTCCTATGTCCTACCTCCTACGTCCTACCTCCTAGGTCCTACCCTCAACCTGCTACGTCCTAGCTCCTAGCTCCTAGTTGTTCATTGGAACAAGTTGGCCCCCTGCCACCATCTTATTATTTAGTCTTATCTCATCTTAATGACAACACCATCTTGGGATGAAAAAACCTTGTTCACGTTCTCATTGCATTTTTAGACAATATAATCATCATAAAACATATGAAATGATGCTAGTTATGTATATGTTGTATTCCAAAATAAGCACAGTAAGGTTGAATGTCATAACACAATGAATTCATATTCCTACGCCATCTTAGAAAGAATGGCTTTGAGCCGCTCCCCCCATTTCTGGGGCCATGAATCTGACCTTGAAGGTTTGAGGTAAGTACGCTACGCCGTCTCGGCGGAGGACCACACACAGACACGGCCAAGCGTGCATGAGGCTGTGCACGTACAGTGGAAGCCAAATGCCCCCCCGGGGGGAGGCGACCGCTTTGACGGGGCTATCATAAATACGCAAACCCACGCCCGCCTTTCCCTCTCCGCTCCAGTGCACGCCGGCATCACGTGTTTGTACGAGGCCGGCGAAGCCCGACCGTATATAATCCTGGACTTGGCGAGCCATCCATGTGTGTGTTCCACGTCCACGTTGGTGTTCCCTCCAGTTCGGCCGCAACTGGAAAGTGACTAAGCAGACCTCGATGGTGCTTCACTTTACGTTCGCGCCACGTTCGGCGGGAATGCGCTGGGTAAGAAACAGGAATGGCGTTTGAGGGGGTGTTCCATGAACGCTCCATTGACATCTCCAACGCCAAGCGACGTCATAAAAATGAAATGGATTTCGGTCCCAGTTCCACTTTTGAAACAAGTATGTAAACTTATCAACAGATGATGCTCCTTTTTCCAACATTCCTACGAGCGTAAAAAGAAGTTGAATAAAGAATAAAAGCCATGTTTTTTGGCTTTTTTGCAAGTGTAAAAGGAAGTTAAATGGTGGAAAACACAACAAGAACAACGGAAATTTTGACGATTTTGATGATGAAATTTATTATTTGCGTGAGAGACGAGCCTCTTCAGCGCTAAACATCGTTATTAACGCTGCTCATCTTCCCCACGCGTGGAGAACACAGAGGCGTATTTATTGAAGTTAGCTCAGGAAAAGGGACACAAGCTTGCGGCCAAAGCCATGCAGAGCCATGGTAACGCTCCACTGAGCTGACACCTCCTTTAAAAACACAGCCAGTTCCCAGACTTTCCCCAGCTGTCATGCGTCCAGGCCTGCGCCTGTGTCAGCGTATATACCATGTGGAAAAGTAGAAAAGGCCCGCGTCTGTGCCGTGTCAATAATGGCAGTCTCTGCCGTACAAGCACGGCGATGGTGCGCGTACACGCTAAACCCATGGAAGGCTCACACAGTCAAGGCACTGTTAGGACAGCCTCTGTCAGACGCAACCACACACAGGAAGTCTATGAGGAAGAGTCTATTTGTAATATGACACTGTCACGTTGAGCCTATGTCAGCAGCGCCTCTGCTGGCTGAAGCTGAGTAGTGCACTCTCATGTACGACTCAAAGCTTTTGTTGGTAAGATGCTCATCTCCATCCCAAACACTTCTTTCTGGTACGAAATATACTTCCATGAGGTTGGAGGTATGGAATGATGGAATTGTTGTGCTGCAAAGACGAGCAGGAGCGATGTTGACGACAGCGTGCATGTTGAAGGAGCAGACAGATGGAGGCAGGCACAGGAGGAAATGTAATAAATGTGAGCATGGGCTCTTTAAAAGCTACATATTGGCGTAATGGATGACCCGCGGGGGTGGCTAGGCGCCGTAATGAAAAATAAATTCACACTCGGTGACCGATTGCTGTTCTAAAGCCAGGATATCAGTCATGTGCGATGGATTAAACGTGGAGGGCAACTTGCGGAACTTTTTTTTCCTTTTCGGGTTCCCACTATGAATAATTAATGTGCGGCTGTCCTCTGCTGGCATCATTAATTTGGCCAACGGCAGAAAAATCTGTGGCCTGGTGGCTACTTGTTGATATTTCAGAGGTTTCGGTTTGTTTCCCGTCTGTGCCTCCCACGCACTGACACACACACACACACACACACACACACACACACACACGCACACGCACACGCACACGCACACATCCCTCATATTAGCCACCGTATGTGTCAGCGTCGTGACTCAGCGCTCGTCAAAGTGCACAAAATGAATGGAAGATTCCATCCGCGAGTGCTCTCTCCCTTTGAGACGTCATCAACCTGTGATGTGCGGATACATCGGGGCTCTTATTGGGCGATTAATCGCCGTCCATCGACTCGCTCAGCGTGCCCACTCAATCTGTCGTCATCTCCGCTAACGACGCTTTGTCTCTCGTCTTCCCGGAATGACTGCAGCTCATCCCCACGGAAAGGAAATGAGACGCTTTGTCTAAACTTGGGAGAAATGTGGAGTCATGCAGAAGCCGATGGCTCATGTTGGTTGGTAGCTTTTATGCTAGCTCCCGCTTCAGTCTGAACGCTGTGATGTCATGAAAGGACAGACATCGACGTTTTGGTTTGAGGGTGGACTTCCCCATCCTAGCTGACAGTCAAACCCCACACTGCACCTTTATCTAGACTTGCACTATGCACCCATCCACTTTCTATAGTGCCGGTCCTCAGCAGGGTCACGGGGGACTGTGTGGCCGACATGCTAACCACGCATTTTCTGACTTACATCAAAGTTAGGGATGTCCAATAATTGTCCGCACTGATAAGTATCAGCCGGATATCAGCATAAAGGTGATATTGGTCGACATCGGTATCCGATTTTGTCCTGTTGCTGTGGACAACATACGTCTTCCTCCCACCACAGCAGATGTCAAGTTACACATATCGGTATTGGTATGGTAAAACTGGAAAAAAAACAAATACTGAAGAAAATGAAAATTTAAAATGACTTAAAAGTGTAAAAAAAAAAAGGATGAAAATCAAAAATGTAAAAAAGCAAAAAAACATAAAAAACATATGCCGCTTATCCTCACTAGGGTGGGGGCATGCTGGAGCCTATCTCAGCTGTCTTTGGGTGAGAGGCGGGGTCCACCCTGGACCTGTGGTGGTGCCATTCACACAGAACAGCGACACGGGATAAAAGATGTAAAAATGGCAGGTGGACTTAGTCCCCCATTGCATGTCAGAGCTGTTGATGCATCACGACGTTGGGTCGACTTTCACTGTTGGTGCATTTTATACAGAACGGTGACAGGGATAAGTGGTCCACTTGATCTCATCATTCAGGTTGGTGCTTTTTCTACAGGATTAGGACACTGGAAATATGGTTACATTTATGCACGTTTTTAACACCAAACAAGTTTAGTTTAAGACCAAATAATGAAAACAAACATTTGGGGGTACAGTACATACGTACGTACGTACTGTACCCCCAAATGTTTGTTTTTACGTACGCGACATTGATGGAACGGTAAGAAGCTAAAACGATGGTGTTGTCCTTGGCAGCGACTTGCTGCCTCCTCTTTCAAAGAGCACGCATCAAAATGCAAACGTCGAGGTGATGACTTTTTATTTGAACTTATGCAAATTGGCTTATGAAATATTGAAGGTGAGGCTTGAAACTCCCAACCTCCTGGAAGAGTTTTGGCAATTTGCTTGGCAAAAAAATAAAAAAACGCGGGCGGAATATTTGTGAAGGGAGCCGTGCATGAACCACACGTTGATATGCAAGAAGAACGCGGCAGCTTGAGGATAGGGGACGGGATCACGCTGATGGAACCTTATTTTTAATTACTGGTACTCTCTCTCTGCGTTATGTTGGCCCTCACAGAGACGACTTTAGCCTTGAAAAATGATGGATTATGGACGCTCCCTCGCTGTGTAACTGAGTGCAAAAAGCAAAACATATGAAAATGAAATCATCACGCACAAAATGAGCTGCCTGCAGCACATCGAGGAAATAAAATGAAACAAAAGAACGTTGAAGAACAGAGAGTGAAAAAGCGTCACAGAAGTGGAACAAGTGGAAATGTTACTAAGAATAAATAATGATACACTTTGTTCCCCATAGGCCAAGGTGTCTTAAAATCAGGTCTGGTCAAACCTTTTCCAGGGTGGGCATCATCTTTTAGGGCAGGTTTTCCCAAACAATTACAATAACAATTACAACAACAATAATAATAACAATAATAAATATTTGCTTCTATTATTATTATTATTATTATTATTATTATTATTCAGAATTGAAATGAAAGCAGGGAGATGAAGGAAGCTCAAACTTTTAATCTGTGGTGTACACACAAGACAGAATTAATTATCATACTTCATACTTCATAACTGCATTCAAGACTGGCATGATGACCAGAGAGCTACGTTCCAATCATAAACTGTATCAGGTTCATAAAATATTGTGACAGGTCAATAACACTCAATAGGTTATTACTTAGGCCTATAAATATTTTTTAAATTGTGCAATATTTTACAATAAAAATAATTTTAAAAATAATATTTGCAAAAATGAATCATATTTTTAATGACCTCTCATGGCCCATCTGCAGTACCACCACGGCCCACCAGGAGGCCGCAGCCCACACTCTGGGAGTCACTGTTTTAGGGCATTAAAGATACAAACTGCTAGAAGCAAATGAGTGATGAGTGTAACACATCACCAATACACAGCACAACCTCTCAAGCCCCCCCCCCCCCCCCGCGGTTCTTGATACGCCAATTTCTGCAAAGTAGGATTTCTTACTAAGAAGTGAAATATTCTCATAGTTTGAGTGTACAAAACTTTCAAAAGAGAGTTTCTCACATTATTAAAGCCCACCAGACAAGAAATAGCACCCCTATAGTGACCTTTCCATTCCTACCATTACCCAATATAATAGACATAGGAATAGAAAAGACAGAACATAGAACATAGCGTAAGTCCTACCGTGGCTACTGTCTCATGCGGTGGCTCTCAGTTATTTTTTGTGACCTTTGGTACGCCACACAGGCTGCTTGAAACGCACGCTTCTTCTGACAAAGACGTGGTACTTCTTCTGCTTGCGTATTTCTTCTGTGGCTGCACGTGAATGCACGGCTGACTCGTGTTGACGTTGTAAATGATCGATTAGCGCTGCTGTGGCATGTAAAACTTGTGAAGTTCTTTTCAAGTTTGCTTCTTATCTCTTTATTATGATGGCTGCAGTGGCTTTCTGCAGTGGAGTTTCTATGAATTTGGGTCGTGTTGAACATGTTGCACCATGTTTGTGTCTCTCCCTCTGCTTCTTCACGCGTGAATAATTAATTGAGATTGAGGCTGCCGAGCTGAATTCCATTAACGCGTTCAAAGTTGATGCGCTTGTTGCCTTTGAATTGATTGTCAACGCACGCTTGTCATTCTGGGGAAGTTTTTGACCTTAACCGTACGCGCCCCTTGTGCCGTGCCAGTGCGCTAAATTGGAGGGAAACACAGTAAACGTGCATCCAGAGATGAGATGAGCGGCCGCTGTGAATCAACACCCTGTTTTAGGGAACATGAATAATGAGCGTCTATCCTCGCCAGGCCTCTCTTTTAGGCCTCCCCAAAACAGTTACTCAGCGAGCCCCCCCCCCCCAAGGCCACCGCTGCCGACGACTACCTCGCAGATGTCAATATCGCATCACGGCTTTACGTCATGGCTCGCGTTTCTTCTTGGATTTACAGCTTCTGGCTTTGAGGCTCCTTTTGATTTCAGTTTCCTGCAGGAGCTCAAGAAGAAAGCTGCCCGCTAACCATGGCAGGGTTACTATTTGACGCCATTTGTCTCCAAACTTCATGAAAGAAAAAAATATTAACTACTCTTGCTGGGCAATTGCGGTACTCAGAAACTTTTCATCATAAAAAGGAGTGTTAGGGCCACGCCAAAAAGAACATCATTTATTTTTAATTGCATGCAATCGTCTATGGGGAAAAATACTCCTTTGCTATGTAGTGGATCATTATTTCGCATCTCCGACCCTGCAAATTGGCAGATTTTTTAGCAAAATATTCTTTTCTATTTGTGGGAAAACTGCATAAGTGTTAGCATGATCTTCCCAGCATGCCTTGCGGGTTATACATTTTATAAAGCCATCCCTCGCCAGTTCACAGTTAGAACATCGCTCCCTCACTCCACACAATATGTGCTGAAGTAGCCACTAGCCATCAGTACTGTTACATTGCATACATTAAATACATGACATGACCTCAACACTGCACAAAGTCAGCCATGGCGTGTCCTGGCTTCTTCACTCATTCCATGTGGAAGTGGTACATTTTTGCCTGCTTGCTTTGTTCTTCTTTTAGTTTAGAATAAATACATTGCAGACTAACTACGTAGCTCGGTAGCATGCTAATGCTTATAGCAGAGGCCGCCCCTGCACTGCACTTTGGTGTAAATGACTTTTGGGGGGAAAATTAGGACTTATAACTTTATTCCTAGAAAATAATTACTTCTTTTTCATAAATAATTTATTAAACTTTTTTCTTGCTCGTGTGATATATTTACTCTTTTTCCTCAAAAAAGTAGACTTTACTGTAATAAGATGTCTTTTTTCCTGAAATGACGACTTTGTCCTCACACTATTTGGACTTTATTCTTGGAAAATAACAATTTCATTTTTCATACAAATGATGATATTCTTTGAGGTTTTTATCCCTTTCTAGTCATATATCGACTTTTTTTCCTCATTAATGACAACTTTGCTGTAATGAAATGACTTTATTATCATAAAATGTCGACTTGGTTCGCGTAAAATCACTTCTTTTTTCGTACAAGTTACAACTTTATTTTAGTTGTAGCTACTTGTTTTTCTCATAAAATGACAATTTCACTGTAATAAAATGACTTTTCAGTTTTGTTTATGTGCTATTCTTAAAACAATGACTGAAATGACTTTGTTTTGATGATACTGTCGTCCCTGTAAAACGCCAAGTGTCTTCCTGGAATGAGGACTTCCACTTGTCTTTGGTGGAAAATAAGAGCAGCAGCGCCCCACGGAGTGAAATTGTTATCAAGTGAGCTTAAGCAGCCAAATGTCCCGGTATCCCTGACAAATCCCTCGGGCTGCTTCTGCTGTGACCACAAGTTCAACTTCCTTTTCGCCACCACTCCAGCAGCAGCTGAAGGATTTGTCTTGCAATGTGAGGATTTCGGTCCCAACAGTGAAGGAAGTCCAAAAAGTTGCCAACCTGGTTAGGATGTTTTTCAAAGCTGCATAAGAGACGGCGGCCTTCAACTCGCAGCTCTTACGTGATCTTGCAAGATCAAAAGACGGACAATGGATTATTTTGACCGACAAAGGGCTCGCCAGATTGTCACAGACCTCCGCCAGAAGCAAAACACATTGAGAGAAGCCCAGTGCCACCCTTTGGTTCCCGAGCAGGACGCCGTGCCCGTGATGGCGCATCTGCAGTAGAGATGAAGAGACACATGCAGCAAAGTGGAGACTATGGAGTAGGAGACTCCAGCGTCCAGGGTGTTTTCTTTTTGTGGTTGCCTGTGCTTCCATGGGAACAGGCTGACTGGATCCCATCGAACCTTTAGCAATAAAAAGTCAGTCCTGCAGCCTGTTTGGATGTCGGAAAGAACAAAAGTAATGACAGAGTCAACCTAATGAGAGTTTGTCTTGGATGTGGAAACTAGAGCCACATTTGTACCGTCCACCGTTACCAGCGGCAAACACCCCTTCCGACTGTCGACAGTCTTGCGTGTACGTGAGAGCAAGTGCTAATGTTGTGTTTAGGGGCAGTTCATTTGCTACGTCGGAAGGGAATGTGTGTATAAATATCCTGGCGTTCTGGACAGGCCGACGCAGTTTGAGAAAAATTATAGTTATGGCAGCGTGCGTGTTTGACAGCAGGAGTCAGTTCCACGCGGAATTTATGCTTATTGGAGGAAGGTGAAGCCAGGACACAAAAGGCACGCACACACACAAACACAGCAAACGGATTCCGCTGTACATTAAATTATCCTCACACTTCTCCCAGACACACAGAGAGGGAACAGAATACTTTACGATGGACATTAAGATGTGTTGTTGCCGCACGGTGCTAATCAATATGTTCTTTATAGGGGGCGGCCATAAGGACTGGGCTCACAGTATGAGACCCACACACACACACACGCACACAATGCTGAAAACTGAGGATGGTTGCAAAGGGGGTGCAAGTTGTCTTCATGAGCGAGGACCTCAACCCTCAGCTCAGCCCTGATATGAAAATTACATTTCCTCAACGGACCAAATAAATACAATCATTAATGAACGACTCATCTATTTTTGAACTTGTTTACAAGTTGGACTGTTGGACTGACATCCGGAAGTGAAAAGCGTTGGAGGAGAAAGCAATCAGCGAATAACAAACACGGTTCGTCTTGACATGGAGAAGTCATTCTCAATGAATGACTTCCAAAAAATGAGGCAAAATCAAATATAAGGCATTAAAAGACCTTGTGATGATATGTAGTACTCTACACTGGTCACAAGGTGTCAGTAATGTTACTGTAATGTTGGCTGAGACACACAAACACTAGATTTGATCGCTGGAACAACAGGCTTTTATACTAGGCTAGCAATTGAAACGGGCACAAGCATCCCTAACATCCCCCCCCCCCCCCCCACACAGACACACAAAGATGACTATAGGGGTGTTATTTCATGTCTCAGGGGCTCTAATAATATCAAAAACTGTTTTTAGAACATCAAACGGGTTTCCTATGCTCTAACGGGTCGGGTCTAGAACCAACGAAGAAGAAAAATACAACAGTGTTGCTGCCTGAGTCCAGAACACACAGTCCAGGGGTTGGATGCAGACTGGTCAGTGTCCTAAATGCATGCTGGCACTCGCCAAGGTTGGGGAGGGTGTATGAAGTAATAACATATAATAATAATAATATGGTTCTTATTGCCGTGGTGGGGTGTTACTGAACTGCACTCCATCAGAGATGAAAAAGGCAACAACATAACAGGTTGTTTATTTTGTACGCGCCTCCTGTTGCCTCTCTAATTGACGGCGGTGCGGCTGTGCCGACTTCTCAGTGAGTCATTTGACCCTGGCATCCCAGCATGCCGTGCAACACGCGAGACATCGACAACGCTGTCAAGCTGTTCCACTTGTAAAAGAAAGAAATAACGATGCCAGAGGTGGAGCTGGGTTTTCTCTATGTGGATTAGATGAGTAATTGTTCCTAAGCTATCTGCCTGGCCAAAACCACCTCTGCAACGCAAAAACATCCTTTCAAGATGCAACAAAGGGACATTTTCTTTCATTCCCCCTTCCTGTGCTCAAATGGCCGAGTGTCCCAATACTTGTGTGCATGCAGTCGTAGGTAGAAATAAAGAAATAAAGCCACATTCTGCAAATTGCGGGTTGAGAAGAGCCTTTCTGCACTGCTCCTTTCCGCTAAGAGCAACAGGCTAATGCAGCGGTAATGCATTGTGTGCAGCCGTGTTGTCTTTGAGTGTGCGTCTGCACTTTTGCCATAATCTGGATGCTGAACAATTCATCCACATTAGCAAGAGATTAACCCGCTCACCTGACACATCCATCACTCACTCGACGGGCGTGTACTCGTTTGCCGCCCTGGGCAAGGGCAGCCACCACACGGCAACGCCAGCACAAGCGTGCACGTGCTAATGATGCAAAAAAAGCACTGCTCTACACTGGAAAATCCATTTTAAATCCATCAAAGACCTTGACACCTTCCAGCAAAGTGAAATATAACACTCTGCTCTCTCACGCCATCACATGATGTGGTGGAAGTCAACGAAACACTGCCTGGCCATCTGGTCAGGACGCCTCCCCAGGGAGGTGTTCAGGGTGCGTCCGATAGGAGTCCTCGGGGAAGACCCAAACACGTTGAAGAGACTATGTCTCTCAACTGGCCTGGGAACACCTTGGGGTCCGCCAAGAGGAGCTGGGCGAAGTTGCTGGGTAGAAGGAAGTCTGGGATTCCCTGCTCGGGCTGCTGCCCCCGCAACCCCACCTTTTTGAAGCCGTTCATTTGGGTTCATTTGAAGAAGAATCCTTTTCCGTATAACAGAGTAAATAGCAGGCAGATGGGATTAGAGTCTGTCAAAGATTAGCAGTAACGTTGATGTGATTGGATTAGAATTGTACGATGTCGCACCAGATAGTCCTTCAGGACATCTTGGTGGCAGAAAATGTAAAGGCTATTAAATCATTATGCATCACTACATTTGTCTTCTTTAATGACTTTCCAAAACTTAACAAACTCCAAACTACCAACCCTTTCCATTAGTGGAATGATCAATGATTTATTAGAAAAGACAGTAAATGAAAGATTCATGATCAAACGTGAGGGATAGGGCTTCGGTGGTGATTGGAGTCTTGGATATTCAAATATTAGCAACCAAAGTGATTAGACTGCATGAATATTTCTTAAGCAGCACTAGATAGTCCCTCTGGACACCTTGGTGGCAAAACAAACGCCTCATTGACTTCCAGCAAGAGTCGATTTTGGAAAGGCAAAGGGCAGACAGAGGAGAAATAAAGTGTGAGAAAAAAAGAAGGGAAAGGAAGGCAAAGATGATGGAGGGAAAACAGAGAGCCATTGTGCGGCGCGGCAGCCGCTGTTTGCTGGGTTGCCGCAGCAACAGCAAGCGAGGCGGCTGATAAGTTAAGCAGATGGTGGGAGGCTAAGAAGAGCGTCCCTGCAGACGTTTTGGATCTCTTGCTGCCGATGAGTGACTGGTGTGTGCAAATATTGATAAACACCATCAATAAATCAGCTTTTCTTGTTGCCGAAAGCCCAACACAAAAGGTGGTGAAATTTGGGGCGCCACCGCATGTTATCTGGTAGGAAATGAGAAAACACGTGCTAAGATGAAGGCTACTTAATCATGCATACCAAGGTGTGCTGCTGCTCCTTTGCCAGCGAATGATGACTCGGCAGGCGGGAGGAGAGAGCCGGGGAAGGAGGTGAAAAAGGAAAAATGTGGAGAGATCATTTAAAAAAAAGATAAATGACACATTTAATTCCCGCTGAGCGCAAGCGGGGGGGAGTGGGGGGTGTCCACATAGACAGGTGGCGCTAAAAAGCTTTAAAAAGTCAGCCTTAGATAAGAACCAGCATCACAGAACGAGCACTAAAGGAGGGCAGGAACATTCCTGGCTGAATAGATCAGCTGGCCTGAGGAGAAAGACAAACACTGCAGAGGAAACCACGTCTAGACTGCGTACACACACACACACACACACACACAGCGACCTGCTAGCTGGACAAGGTGGGCAAGCGGCAAGCACTGCCAAGACCATGAAGGGGAAAAGGATGGCGATAGGAGACAAGGAAAAAGGAGCTAAGGTAAGAGGAAGCAGGTGAGGGGGGTGGACATGCATTAAAAAAGCACTGTATAATTCCTCACTATTTACGCTGGACCTCGTGTGTGCGTATTTACGTGAGTGACTGGAAGAAACACTCTGGGAGAAGTCATTTACTGCCACCTGTTGGTTTGCATGAATAAAATATGTAGAAGCTGCATAGCAGACAATCCCTCTCAGTCCGATTGTACGGCCTTCTACACGCCTGATCAAAATGGACATTTGGCGCTGTTGGATCTTCATTCAGGAGGTTCTCAGTAGAGGTGACGCTCCATGCGGTGAGGATGGTGTCACGGTCACCACGGAGGGCATCCACAGTAGAAGAAGAAATTACTGCTTCTACAGTGAGAGAAACAAAGAGAGAAAGCTTCTTTGCCTTTTCCAACAAGAGATCATGGCAGTGTGAATACCTGACGCAAAATTGAACGGAATCCCCATTTTTGGCGTTTAAAGGCTGTGTGCTTAAACGTTTGCTCAGCTGAGCCTATACTTGCAATAAATTGCTTACTCAAAATGTCTTCTTATTGTGTTTTCAAACTCTACTTAGACCTCATCAAGGTCCAACAGTGCAAATACTTTCTGGTCCTTTCTCAACTGGTCTTCAAATTCTGATCAGGAGTGTATTTGGGTCGCTATGTCAGCATGAAAAAAAAAGAATAAAACTGTTTTCTTATCGACATAAGCCAAGAATGAAGTTTTTTCTAGAAACCTGATCTAAAAGGCCTATTATTTGGCCAAGTTTAGTTAAAATTGATGGTAGTTTGACAGTTTGCATACAGTAGTCATACTTAAAATCTACTCCAATTACTTTCAGAAACCAACCAGACTGGACATGGAATTTTACTGTTAGGTGCAAATCCACAAGCAAAAAGAAGCTGCTGTTAAAATTCTGAGTACGTTAAGATTGACAGCTGTTTAATAAACAAGCAAATACGGGCTATTCTGTATGAGTCCGTTTCCCAGTTTTGCAGGAACCGGCGAGTCGCGGGACAACACTCGCATCCAAGATGACGCTAACTTAGGCTTACTTAAGTGACCTCGATATGAGAGGTTTGCGCATGGATAGAGGATGGAGCTCTCCCCCGTGGGACCAGGATGCGGCACCGCCACCTGACCCCGACCAGCCGCAAACTCTACCGAGTGATTGACGGGTCAAACGGGCCGTGTGCCAATTGCTAATTGGTGTCAGGTAAGTCCCAAATTCCAATCAGCTGCACTACCTGGAGTGGAAAATGGACTTCCTGTGACACCTCAACGACTTTCCTCTCAAATAACAACCTGGAAGCTGACCTGCTCTCTGGGAGGCGTCCGAGTAGCCATAGGAGACTCCTACCGAGCTGATGATTAAACATCCAGCATGTCTCATCCAGCGGGTCTTTGGTCTCCAAGTCATTGTAGTGTGTTAGTGACGGGAAAAAAAGCTCTGACAAGGGAACTAATACACTATATTTGTGTCAATTGCTCCTTTTCAACAAACAGTCCACTTCAGGTCGAGGTAGAATTGGGCGCCATGTGCACGACAGTACTAAAGTGGGATACTGCAATCTTCAGAAGAGGAAGACAAGAAGAAGAAGACAAAACATATTTTGCTAAGACTAAGGTGCCAATGAGAAACAATGCTCCATTATTGAAGTTCATGGACGCGGTGATGGAGATGTTTACCATTCTCGACTGACCTGAACTGGAAACAACTGGAAAAGGCTGATTCCTACCCATGAGTGACACATTCGCACCAATTCAGGCATCTTAGACCAGCTTGGAAGCAGCCTGAATGTTCCCGCTGCTGTCCACCCTGACAGACTTTTGCTTTGTCCAGGGCTGCGTTTGATGTGCGCCGTATATGGAAATGAATTGAAACGTCTCTGCAGGGACACCAGACAATCTAGCGAGGCTCGGCAACCACGGCAGCGGCAGGATCAAAGAGTGGGCTTCATATCATCCAGGGGTTCTTTTGATGAGTGGCAGGTTGTGTGATCCTATACGGCACATGAATGTTATTCTATAACATCATTTAAGATCAGAAGAGGTTCCTTGGATGAGTATTACTGATGTCACAGAAGCTCTTTGCATACACAAACTGTGTTTGCCTTGACAAAAAATAATAAGAAGCTTTTCATTCTTCTTGACACTCGTATCTTGCTCACATGACTTCACATGTATGTGTTTCAGACAACTCTTCTCCTCCTGAACTGCTGCATTTGTCAAAACTTGCACATTTACTGTGTTGCCTGTGCTATTATTTTTCGGAGGAATACAAGACATGGTGCCGCAGTTATTGAAGCCCTTAAGCATTCTTGCATTCTACAAAACGCCCACTGTAGCTTTAGGGTGTTTAGCCAAATCACCACAACATGTGGTACACACCTGTAGGGGACTGGCAAGCAGGTGTGTATACCAATTGGGCAAGATTGGTTGAAAAACATGGCTGCCATCAAGCAAAATGTCTCACTTGCGTCGCGAGTCCACAGGGAGGTGTGGGGAGATTTTCGGTCTGCAGTTGGACACCCCTGGTCTAATGCTTATACATCTGTCTGTATTTAATGTAGCAGGGTTGCAAACCATTTTCCGCACCACCCATAGGAGGCGCCACAAACTTGTACATGGTGTAGGCCAAGGATCAAACCGCCAACGATATCATCGCCATAAATTTCCATGATCACTTTCTCGTGGCCGCAACCATGTGTCTCTAGCGTGCAAATAGCTTGCCCCCCCCCCCCCCCCCCCCCCCCCCAAAGGCAACATGACGCTGCCTCAACAATTCCAATTGTCAAAAAGGGGAGGATGACGTTTATGGATTGACCCCCAACACAGCAATCTGAATTCGAGAAGCGTCGGCAGCCTTTTACCTCCCCTGTCAAATTATAGCCATCGCGGGAATTTGCTCCTCTCCTTGCCACGTCAGCCAAGACGCCCTTGTTTAAGACGGCTAGTGCATAAGCATGGAGGACTCCACTGCAAGCACTATTTGCTCTAAATTCAACCAAAAAAGCGCAACTCCTACCAAGAAGCTAAAATGACTGCACTCTCAGGAATGTGACCTTCTCTCGGGTCAAAAAGATACAGCTCGGAATTGATATACTGTAGCTGTGTTTGCCTCTCTTGATGGAAAACACAGGCGTCTTTAAATGTTCCTTTTCCCCTTACACGTGCAGGTTTCGATCTCTGTGCAGGTGCTTACATTGGAGCGACTCCCCAATGTGCAGACGCTATGATAAATGTTCCCTCTCTAGGCATTGGCCCCATTAAGCAAGGTTTTGTACTCCACTATAATACAAAGGCCCGGGAGGAAATGGTCACATTTCTTGGACGGTGACTTTGAGGAGCTGAAAAGAGTCTCCCAACTGCAGAATTTTAGCTCAAAGAATGCAATTATAGTCTTCCCTTGCGTCATTGTGGTTCCAACATCGCTCCCTCACTCTATCGTCTTTTTTGGGAAAATGAATGAATGAACAAATGACTGCTGCTTGTGGTTGACTGTGGACTATTATTGGGCCAGAAACTAGTTCTATGTGGGATTCTGGTCACTAAGTGTCAGTAATGTTACATTGATGAGACATGACCTGCACACTGCATGGAGTCAGCCATGGCGTATCCATATAGTCTTATATCCATATATCCATATATCCATATATCCATATAGTCCATATAGCCATACATCCATGTAGCTATATATCCATATAGTCATATATCCATATAGTCATATATCCATATAGCCCATATATCCATATAGTCATATATCCATATAGTCATATAGCCATACTATATCCCATATAGCCCATATAGTCATATATCCATATAGTCCATATAGCATATATCCATATAGCCATATTGTCCATTTATCCATATAGTCATATATCCATACATCCATATAGCCCGCATAGCATGCTCACTAGTGAGTAAGCATCCTGTATGTAGCTTCCCTAAAGCTTTTCAATAGCTTCAAAACGTTATTATTTTATCACGTCCTTTAGAAAATTGGCACTGTCTAAATCACAATGTCTCTTTTTTTCTTTTACCTTGTGAATGAATTTTATCCGTGTTGCCTGACCAGAGGGCAAAAGAAAATGTCATGGATCTCAACGTCAAGGTTTTGAGCCTTAAAAAATAAGATAAGAAGCGTCTGCGTGGAAACGGTATTTGCCAGCATCATGCAAAGATGTGGGTACAAAAGAAGATACAAGGAAAACCAGTTGCTACTTAACACTTAAAGGAAATGTTAGACTGGAGGTTTCATGTCCTTCCTTTAAGCAGGATTAGAGGATACTCAGCAGTTGGCAGCACCGTGAGCGTCAGCCATATTGGACACCGTCGCCACGAGGCAACCATCTGGCAAATCAGATGTGATGCTTGTGCCGTCACCGCTTCGGCATCGCCATCCAAACTGCTGCAGCCACCTCCTCGCAGTCGGAAAGTCCTTGATGATCGCCGCAAATATATGCCGAGATCAACAACTTTTTCGCCCAACTTGGTTTAACGTGCCTTGCGACTCTTCTGAATTTATGATTTGCTTGCGCTGCTCTGGTGACTTGCAGCAAATCTTGGCAGCAAGCGTCTTGGTGTTTTAGCTGTCAGATAAACCCCTCCCCCCAAAAAAACACAAAGCAAAATTGATGCTCTGGCTCACTGAAAAAGATGAGCAGAGGTCATACTTGAAATTTGGTTGATGTATAGGCGTCCCGGCTGTCTTGAATTACAGCAAGAGATCTATTTATCATCTATTTAACCCGAGGCTAAGGCAAAGTCAAGCTAAAAGAAAATTAGCGAGATAGGGAAAACGAGGACAACTCAAAGACTGAATTATATGGACTCATAAACGCATCATGGCCATTGGGGGAAAGACATGGGACAGAAAAGCAGTTAATGCAGACCAGGCAGCCAAGAAAGCAACACTAGCATACTAGCTATGTGTGCTACAGAGGAAAACATTCCTCTCACATTGTAACAACATCATGCAGCGCCATGCTCGGTTAGCCTATTTGCCCAAACAACTAAATAATCAAACCTTCAGTTGACTGACGGATAGATTAGATTAGATTAGATTCATCTTTATTGTTATTGCTCATGTCACTGGTACAGGGCAACAAAATGCAGTTAGCATCCAACCAGAAGTGCAAGATAGGCGGCAGAGCTTGATTTGAAGATGAGTAGCCAAGCTCGGGGAGGTCTTTTGTAACGTTATGAAAATGTAGAGCTTCAAAAGCGAGCAGGGCTTTGGAAAGTAGAGCAGACCAGACCATGATCCAAAGTGCACTGTTCAATTGTCCGAGGTCCTGTCCACACTGGAATGTTATTGGGACTTTTTTTTTGCATAGCTAGTAAACAGTTGCATCCAGACAGGAATGGATCACTGGGTGAAAAGGATGGAATCACAAGGAACATCTATGTGTGGCATTGTACACGCACATGCAGACGGAACCACGTGAACCACCAACCATAGAAGAAGAAAGAACGTCGTTTTCCGGTTCCCAAGGCTCATCTAGACTTACGACAAGTGCGCATAAACAAGATAACTGAAACCTGACCAAACAGCAGACAAAGAGTATTAATGCATTTCCATGGTAACCGCGTGACTAAACACAGCTAAAGGTAACGACTTTTCAGGCTGGCATCTGCTCTTCATGAATTACAGACAAGATGAACCATTTCTCAAAGTGTTTGTCACTGCTTGTTTATATTTGACTCAGTGAGTCAGCAAAGGGATATGTTGTTTTTCAGGCATCTTACTCAGCATGCAGCACGCCCTCCAGCGTAACCGCAAGTTTTTCTGATCCTGCACCACACATTCACCGCCGGCAGGAGACAGCAGGATGCAAACCGCTGGTGTTTGTCCGTTGTATGCGCACACACCCACACCCACACACACACACACACACACACACACACACATGGACATTCACTACACTACACGACACCACACCAGCCCTGCCAGCCGTCCGCTCCCAAAGCGCCTCTCCTTGGGGTTTCATGGCGCCACAACAACATTTACGCCCGCGTCCACTTTGACTCGTGACGGGGGACACTCGTGATTGGCTGAACCGCAGGGAGCCCACATGACCAGCAAACATGTTTCTTTTCACCATGAATTATGATGATGGTTGTCTGCACAGGAGAGGCTGTCTTTTGTGTCGGCGTGGGTCTTTTCTCTTGACTTTTGATCACCGCGAGCAGACGGCAGCATCTGATGAGAGCGGTCTTCTTTCAGAGACGTAATAATGGTAGCCATGAAAAGGTGTGTTCAGCTCTTTCTTCATCTTTTGGAGGGCTAAGAGATTACCAACATCTCACAGGATGATGTGGTGCATAAGCACATGATAAACTCTTTGTTACATTGGAAGGCAACCACCATGTATCCCATCAGGCATCCTTCAGTTGTTTAAGACACTGGATATACCATCTCCATCAGATTTCCAGTTATGTTATGGGAAATTAGCCAATTCCAGTTGGTCTCTAAATTCTTAGTTAACTATTACTATAGTTCACTTTCATTGGTCGCAGACCTCACAGCTAGGAGACCAGGGTTCAATTCCACCCTCGACCATCTCTGTGTGATGGTCTGAAGGTATGAATGTGGGTGGGAATGGTTGTTTATCTATATGTGCCCTAGGATTGGCTGGCAACCAGTCCAGGGTGTACACCGCCTCTCACCCGAAGACAGCTGGGATAGGCTCCAGCAACCCCGCAACCCTTGTGAAGATAAGCGATAGAAAATGAATGAATAAGTGAACTTTCATTGGTGATTTATGAATTAATTAAAAATCCGAACGGCTCAAACTTACATCTACCATGTTATAAGTTGGCTAACAGACAGGCTTTTTAAGGACTTATAGCGAAGCCTGCTCTTTTTTGGTGGGTGGATACATGGAGGGGGCGGCCTCATCTCGCTAGGGGCGGGTCAGAGGTGGTATCATGTCCAAGTGGGAGGAGGCTTTCCGCTGAAAATCTGCAACTTCAAAAATCGACCGGTAGAGTGCGATGATTTATTTTTCTCAGGTTTGGTGCTGATAAAACAGTTCTAGGCATCATGAAAAGGTCCTTTAAGAGGGGACCTTTAAGAAAGGAGGCAACCAAATAATTAGGAACAAGCCTGGGGATGACGGAGTCCTGTAATCATGTTGGATGAATAGCTCTGTCAGTGCCAACCAAACATGACTATTGTTATCTTTGGAGAGGCAGAATATTTTATGCGTGTGCAAACGCCGGCCTCATTAAAATGACCACATCGCTGAGAAGCAATCCTCTCTTCTGAAGTACCCTTCAGTGCAGCGCACACAGCAAAGAATCAAGTGGAGTGACTTTACAAAAGCATGTAAGACAGCTTGTGAGTGTCCTGCAGCATTATATGATTAATAATGGAATTTGGCTGAATCACACCACAGCCTCCAAATGCCTGCTTGCGCATCATCACAGGGACTTACCCCCCTGGCTTGCCCCCCCCCCCCCCCCACAGTATAGATGTGCACATCATCTTGTGTCTGCTTTTCTAATAAGAGGAGCGAATTACAGTGGATGAACAGACGGCTAATGTAAGCCTGTGAAGGCAGCAGAAAGAATATGATGGAAAACACTCCTCAACAACATTTGTTGCCAACTTGTGTGCATCGTGTGTGTGTGTGTGTGTGTGTGTGTGTGTGTGTGTGTGTATCAACAGTGCCATCTAGTGGATGATGTCACATGACATACAGTATATGATCATCATTCAGCTGCTGCTCTCAACTATAGCTGTGCGCTCATTCATCAGTCCACATTCTCGTGGTGCGTTCAAGGATGCAGGGACACATACCTTTTCGGAAGATTCAAGCTGTCCCAGCTCTCCTCCCTCTCCCTGGAAAAAAAACACACACATCAGCATGCCTGCAGACTGTAAATGTGCACGTGTATGCAGCTGGAACCAAAATATTAGGAACACCTCTCTGGATGACGCAGTGGAAAAGGGCTGATATGGGTTTGTGGCCAGTATGTGTTCAAATCCCACTGTTGACATGGGCCTTTGTGGCACCCCCGGGGAGGGCACTTAACCTTTTTCCGTTGCCTTTTGCAGCACCCTGAGCAGATAAACTTTATCAACCAGCACACACCTGCAACCGCACACCACCGCACATACCGCACACACACCTGTTACCCTCCGTGTGTGTGTGTGTGTTGGTCTACGTGTGGGTGGGCACAAACCACATAAATGCTGTAGGGGGCCTGAGGTGACAATAATACACTCTCGGCTTGAGTGCACATCACTGCACGAGGGTGGGGGTGGGGGGGGGGGGGGTGGATGTGTGCATGTGAACCGCACTTGAGGGCTGAGCATCTCAGTGTTGTTATGGCACGTTGGCATGCAAATAAATGTATTATGTATGGAAGTGTGGCTCTCATAGCGAGTGTTGTTCAACTCTGATTGTGCTATGTGAGTGTGCGTGCCATCATGGAAGGTGAGCGTGTGTTAATGGGATCTTATAAACTTCAAAGACAAGATGGAGTCATCAATACATTTTTGCTTACTTGTCTATACTTGAGCCAAACAGGTTTTTGTAAACAAAAGCAATGACGACACAAGAACTTAATGAACCTAAGACACCAAAGATTCACGTCAATGAATCCAACATGCGTGTGTTAAACCTATCATATCCTTTTGTTTAAAGCCTGGATGTAGACTCCAGTTGGCCCAAGAAGAACACAACATGTCTCATTGGTATTTGGAGGGGTCGTAAAACTTCATCCCCCGCCCTCCCCACCACGAAAAGGGGCAATGATGAACGCCGGTCTTGGCGCTTTTGTCACTTTGTCAAGCTCGCTGTCAGTCACTCTGTCAATGTCAAGCAGCTAGCAAGCACCGCACGGAGGCAGAGGGGACATCAATCACACCCTGTCAGCAGCGGGGGCCACGTTTGCTTTAGAGGGATTACATCACACACCCACACCCACACGCTGGTCGGAGACTATGGGTCCTGCCGAAATGAGCGTCTCATTAGCTCCTTCTAGAGTACAAATGTTTGCAGCTATAGGCTGTGCCAATGAGTCAGTATGGGAGGGCAGGCCCCAAACAAATTTAAAAGCTGACTGACGTGAAACAATGTTCCATCAGCTGTGTCATGGCAACAACACCACAGTGCCCCTCGCTGGTGGGACCGTGATGCTGCAGCACTTATAAATAAATGATTACTGTGTGTGCTGTAATTACTGCTAAAGATAAGTCTTGTTAATGAAAGAGACAGAAAGCGGGGGGGCTCCAGGGAGGCAGGAAAGGGAGGAGAAAGAGAAGAATAGGGATAGGGAAACTTGTTTCACTATTAGTTCAGCTTAACACGTCTCATCAGGATGGATGGATGGAAGACAAGAGGAAGAGACAAACACAGCCTGCATCTTTTAAAGAAAGCACACATGCTGAGTTGAAAAGTGCTGCAGTATGAATGAATGGGCATGCATACTAATTTCAACAGCTTGATGTCTATTGGAAGGACACCGCGTGCATTTACAAAGTCCCCGACATGCATAAAGTGGACGATTTCATGGCGTTCACTTCTGACTTTGAGAAAATGATGAAGTTGTGGTATCGTGTCCTCACATTTGTTGCAGCCACTAGGGGGCATATTTGTACGCTTGCTTTAGCGCCTTAGCCAATGTAGATGCATGTCTAAGCCTGATTACAAATAATGAACACTACCAGCTGATAGCGGATGTTGCAAGCGTACGTTAAGCACGAATAACATGACAGGTCACTCACGGGTGTCTGATATTTGTATGGCCATAAGGCACACACACACACACACACACACACACGCACACACACACGCACGCAATGTCAAAGAGCCAAATCACAATTTTCAGTCAGCCAGTTGTTGGCTATACATTTAACGATAGCAAACCTTAGTTAACTAAACTTTGTCAAATAATATGCGGGCCATGTGCGGGCCATGTGCGGGTGCGTGTGTACGGTCATGGTGCACCTGGCAAAATTGAACTGTAATGGCCAGAATGGGCACTTTGATCATTTCCTGTTCACAATGAAGGAAAAAAGAAGGATGAAGAGACAATTTGGGGGTGGGGTGGGGTGGGGTGGGTGGGTATTACAAAAAAAGAATGAGAACCAGAGAAGAGGAAAGAGGAGCCGGGTGGAAGTAAGGTGAGAGGACAAGCAAAAAGAAGCGAATGAGAAGGTGAGCGGCAAAATCCAAATGGTATGAAGAAATGAAGGCAAGAAAGAAACGGGGGGGGGGGGGGGGGGGGGGCAACAAAGGCACCAACGAGACCGCGGGGGTGGGGAGAAAGAAAAGTCGGGGCAAGTGGACAAAAAGACGGGATGCTGATGGAGGCCAAGGGATAAGGGATGAAAGCCTCCTTTCAGCCAGTGATGAGGATGTGCTCACATCACACGCCACTTACCCAGAATTCATAGCGTGAGATGACTTCCCAGCATCCCTTTCATCTCCACAACAGCCAGTAGTGGTCTATCAGGACGCAGCCTGGGGACTCGCACACACACACACACACACTATGCATGTGTGCCAAGTGCAAAGCAGGAAGCAGGAAGCCGTGCATTGATGGCCGTTTGGTGGCTCATTAGTCTGCAGAAATACACAAAATGTCCAAAAGTTACACACAGATTAACACATTTTACTTTTACGTTAACACATGCTCACATTTAGGTAGTAAATTAAAAGTACAAAAATAATGACTATATGACCACAAATATTGATTTACATAGTCAATATTTTTCTAAATGATGTGGGTAATTTAAAAAATACACACACCTTTGTGGGCTAATAGAATTGACTACAACACAATGATATTTTCTTTGCTACACAAGGCTTTATGTCAATTTATAATAATACAGTATATGTAATTTATATACATATATATATCATTTCAGGATATATACTTTTTAATAATATCATTATTACCAATTAAAATGGAAGAACAATGAGGAAATACACATCATAAAGTATAGAAGCTATTGATTGTCTTATCAAGAGAGTCTAACTGATATTTGGCATTTTAAGATACGCAATGAAGCCTGAGGAAGCGAGAGTTTGAGTGGTCGCTCAAAAAAGTGACATTTGACTTGACTTCTTGTCTCCAGCAGGACACGGTGCGGTGTAATTGAGTAAGTACCAGAAGGATGAGCACGTCTAGGAGTCGGTAGTGCTAATTGGAAATGGCAGTGATTGACAGCATGGCTAACTTCTTGTTGATGATGCGTGCAGTGTGGTGGCTTTAAGGTGACTTTGCATGTGTGTGTGTGTTTTGTCAAGTCAAATGAGACAATGTCCATCTTGTGTCCGTCCTTCCCCACCCATAGAAAGACAGATGATTGACATTTCGTCAAGCGGCGACCTTCGCTTGCAAGCCCGTTTGAAATTAGTAATTTTCTTGTTGAAGTGTCCACGCATACAGACACCTGCGCAGCGGGACAAAAACAAAGTCCCCAGTAATAAAAGTTCAGAAAAGCCTCCAGAAGCCGAGGAGTCACAGGAAGGTCAAGTGTGTGTGTAACCTTAGAGGACGGCGGAAGGGCGTCCGACTACCTTCTCCACTCACTCAATCAGCAGAAGATGCAGCGAGGGAGGCTGCAGAGAGAAGAAGGACGCTGAGAGGAAGAAATAATGACGGCCTCCACGAGACGGATGGTGAGAGGTAAGAGATTCCGATAGACGGGGCAAAGATGGACAGACGGGAGACATGAGGAAAAATAGGGTGCGCTCGGGAGGTTGGAGACATTGCTTAATCATTGGGAACAAGACACCGAGGTGGGGGGGGGGGCACTGGGCGCACATGAGGAGAGTGACAGTCCAGAATGAGAATGAAGGCATGCAAGGAGACTGAAACAACACCACCAGCGGCAAGGGAGGAGGTGGTCGAGAACAAGGAAGGTAAATAGTCCCAACATGAATGACTAGATTCTTAATTAGGCTTGCAAAGAGATGGAAAGCTGGTGGTACATTATTACAAACTAAACTCATTCTGGAAATATTCAATTGGATTAGGGCTGCATGATGATTGTCGGACCGACACATGTTTCAGAAGGGCTCATGACCATTGCTACACCTGAATGGGATGCTAACGAAGGTGATACCAGAAGCCCCCACGACCGGAGTCCCCCACGACCAGAGGCCCCACGACCGGATGGCCCCACGACCGGATGGCCCCACGACCAGATGGCCCCACTCCATTGAATCCTAAACATCGTCATTTGACACTACTAAAGAGACAGCCATTCCTGTCTGGACCTGCCTCCTCCTTCAGAGGATAAATAGGTTGGATCTTGCACCAAGCTCCCTGTCCTATCTGGTCTGACTGCTGTGTATCCCTCCCTCCTAGTATTTCAGCATGAACTAGACTAGGGCTGTCCTATCTAGTGAGTCGTCTTTAATACATGTTCTGCTGTAGAAAGTGTAATGATGTGGTGCAGGTGGGGGGGGGGGGGGGGGGGGATAGAATGTGATGAATTTCCACATGAAAGAGGCCACCATTTTCAGCATCCAACCAACCCTTCACTCTAGGGAGAATTTTGACTTTTCCGCCAGTCCTGCTGCCGTAACTAAGTTATGCTCAAGTGGCGAAGCTTTAATCAAAAGTGGAGCAACTCGTGTGGAGTGTTTGAGGCCACAGGCGTTTAATGGCAAAACCTGCCCTTCTCCTCTTGCGACCATACAAGTAATGCATCATTCCACACGGTGTTGCTAATATTTTGGCCTTTTCACTCATCTAGCCCGGAAGTCCAAAACGTCTGTCCATGTTCCCCAACGCTTGCAAATGTGCACATGGGGAGACATTTTTTCTCTGTGTGGGAGGTCATTTGGAAACCACTCAATGTCCATTTCTCTCCCCCGCCAACCTGAGCGCAAAACTCCTCCAGGAGTGATGGATGTTAATGGAGACACACCACGGGGTGATTATGGATCATGGCGGAGCAATGTGGAAGGACGGACAGAGACGAGAGAAAGAGAAAGAAACGACTGCTGCCTCGGAATGGTCAATGGCGGGATCGAAAGTGTCAGGTTGTCCGCGGGAGGGGGGCCACGAAGCTGCTGCGTCACCTATAAGTGGTGCTGGAAATGAGAATGTAGTCATACGTATAACAATGTTTAGGACCAAATCTTATATTTTATCTCATAGATATAGACAGATATGAAGATGGAATCAACAATAAATGCATGCAGGTAAGGATGCAGTGGTGGAAATATCCCTATTTTATCAGTTTTTCAACCAATCTTGCTCAAATTTTACGCACATTTTACTCATCCCGTAAAGGTGTGTGCCAGATGTTGTGGTGATTCGGTTAAAAACCCTACAGCGTGTGTGTTTAAAGTGCAGCCGCGGGTAGGTTTTTTGTTTGTTTGTTTTTTGGGGGTCTGAAAATAAAATTTTATTTAGCAAAAAATATATATTTTTTTTAAAACAAAGAAATTTGACATGAATAAAGTCAAAATATATATTTAAAAAAAAGTTAGGATTTAACATGGAAAGTCGTAATTGTCCAGAATGTTTTGAGAATCATCAAATCAAGGTTGAGGAAACATTTTTCCAAGACGGAAATTGTCAGACAGATCACAGCACAGGCACCACAGCCAGAGTGCATGTTTTTTTTCTTATTTTCTCACTGATTTAGGAGTAGAAGAGAAACAGAAAGTGTTGTATTTGTCTGAAACTTATTTAATCTGGCATATGTATTACAAATCTATTCAAGCAGAGTTCATTACTGTTGAAGAAAAGTAGTTAGCGGTGGCGTAGCGATTAATATCCCTTAAAGCGCCGTGAGGACACCTCATCAAACGGGCCATTAAGACGTTAAGATGTTTGATGAGTATGATGTGAAATGAAGGCATCTTAACATTCCACCATCATGACTTTTCCGAGACGAGTGAGCCTGACAGCAAAAGTCTGGTCACCTTTCGCCTGAAAGTAGGACGGAGAATCTGCCCGAGGATCTCCACCTGCTTTCTGTCTCACGGGGGAGCGGAAATTCAGCAATTTGGTTAATGTATTTGACTCAGGTGTCCCGGGGGGGAGGGTAGGAAGTACATCATGGGGATGCGAAGGGCTGAAGCCTTTTAATCACTTCTGACAAGTCGACGGGCTGTGAATGCATCAGGGAGAATTCTGCCCTTCTCTTTGCTCCCATCTTTGAAATGGTGCCATTCTTCTTTGCATTTTTTACACTCTTGCACTGTTCTTGACATTCTGTTCCGCCCAAAGGCTCAGTAGCACACAGAGTTCGGCTTTTTACTTTGGGGATCTGAAGCAGGCGGGCATATTCTCTGCCCTGCTTGGAAATGTGCTGGTGGAAGCATCAAAAGTGACAGCTAGAAATGGTGCAGGAATGCTGTCCACCCAACAAAATGACAAAAATTAAGACTATTAAGTGTATTAAGTTAATACACCATAGCCAAGCCCTGACACCATGCAAATTGTGTCTGTAATCAGCATAAAGTCAAACAAGACAAAGACAAACAACAATTCCCACCCACATTCATACCTATGGACAATTTGGGGTTGCCAATGAAGCTAACATGAAGCTAACCACTCGTCCGCCGTGCAGCCCACACAGAACCCACGATGTACCAAATGTTGTGTAATTATATTTAAGTGTGTATATTTAATGTAATAATATGTATCTGTAATTCAACGACGCCTCGTTGTAGATTTGGGTCAAACTGGCATTATCTGTGCCGGCTGTCATTTGTCGCTTGGTGATGACGTAGCCACTTCATCTTGTAGCCGAATGTTCCGTTCCACGACATGAGCCGTGATCGTATAGTGGTTATTACTCTGCGTTGTGGCCGCAGCGACCCCGGTTCGATTCCGGGTCACGGCATTTTAATTTTGTAGAAAACCTCAAAACAACAAAACAAATAAATTATTCGCACAGTGCTAAAATTATACCATAAAACAAAGTCAATTAAATAAAAATAAATACATGGGGCGAAGTAACTAAATAGATGAATTACACAGCGTGTGCATTTACAAGTCTGTGTGTATAATAATACGTAATATAGTGGCATGTCCAAACTTTAATATTCAAAAAGTAGAAATTGCCTACCTCCTGTGGCAACACCGAAGCTTTTAAGATAGCTCAAAACCTGCTGTGACGGCCGCACCACTCGTAGTCTCGCCATTTCTCGCGTTACCAGCAGCAGACCAACGAGCCAAACCAGGAAGTGCATACCGGAAGTAGCGTAAATCCACCTCACGCTTTCATTTTACTATCGATTCCTTTCCGTAGGACTGGCTTGTCTTCCCGGGATGGAGCGACGGCAACAGGAGGTAATTCGTATCTGAATTATGTCCTCAGCCGAGGCGCTGCGGGGGATGCAAAGCAAGAGACGATGTCAACGCGGTGATTGAACCGGTCGCTAGCTCATGCAAGAGCTACGAGTGTCCGGTCACTGACAGCCCGACGCTTTCGAAAAACGGTTAGTTTGGTTACTTATTTATGTATCTGAAACATTCTACCAGACACGCCTATAAACACACACTATGCATAGGACACGCTAGTTAGATAAGCCATGGCATGTTTAAAATGTATCCATTGTTGTGATAAATGTTGTGTGCTTATTATGTGCTACTATGTAACATCGAGCGATTGAATACTGTGCTGTTTAGTCGAAATCAGAGAAACTCTCCAATGTCGTAGTTGGGAGCTTGGCACAATCGGCACCTACACAACTTTTTTTTTGCTAAACCATTAGATCAGGTTCATCAAATGTTTTAATGACATGCATGTTCACTCCAATGCTAACTCCGCCTCAGACACATGGCCCCGCCCTCCAGCTAGCCAGCAAGACGACTACAAACGGCGAGTCGAGCCATGTTCCTGAAATCGTCCTTCACCACCCTGGTGGTGGGCGTGTTTGTGGTGTACGTGCTACACACCTGCTGGGTCATGTACGGCATTGTGTACACCAAACCCTGCGACCCACCTAGCGGCGTCAACTGCATCACGCCGTACCTGGCAGGAATGCCCAAGCTTCAGGTAAGAAACGTGTAACGTTGTCTGTGATTGCAGGACATGTTTGCTATTATTTGTGTGTGTGTTTGCCAGATGAGCATCTACGCCGCCCCTCGGCCCAATGCAGACGGCGGGCACGCTCTCATCCACAAGGAGGAGATTTTTGATGTCCAAGACAAGTTTGAGAGGTCTGCAGGACAGCTCAAGCCCACTAAAATACATCACATACTCCCATAACATTAACATAAACTGCATCCTTCAGGACAGTGAACGTCTCTCTGCCCAAGAAGACGCGCAATAACGGAACGCTGTACGCACTGGTGTTTGTCCATCAGACCGGCGTCACGCCGTGGCAGGATCCACGTCAGGTGCACCTGGTGGCCCAGCTCACCACCTACATGGTGCCCAAACCACCCGAAATCTCCCTCATATCCAGGGAGGATCGAACACTGGTATGGGTCAGGTGATGGTAGCAATAATGTGAGCCAATATTCATAGACAATTCTGGACTTTTACCCTTTTTCTTGAAATGGGGCAGGACACTGCTGAAGAGACCCAGCAGAGGAAACGGCGTGAGGGAGTTCCTACAGCAGGAGGGGGAGGAGCCTCCATGTCAGATCAGCCCGTCTCTCACTGGCGCTCTCGTTTGACGCTCAACATTGTGGGCGACCACTTCGTGTTCGACAGGGAATCCCTTCCGAGTGACGTGCACAGATACCTCAGAGTGTAAGAGTGTAAAAAAAAAAAAAAAAAAGAATAACTCAAACGTGACAAAGATGATATTGAGGATATTGGTTTCAGGCTCCAAAATGGCAAGAAGATGGTGTATCTACCTCTGCTGTTTGTTGATGAGCTCAGCAACCGCGTCAAGGACCTCCTGGTAAGAGGCACGCACGTGACGGCTTGAAATTGTCCTGTGCTGTGTGGAGCCACAAGTCCTATTTTAAATGAGATATTGCTGTTTGTGTGCGTAGGAGATAAATAAAACCACCATGGAGCTCCCCCTGACCATCACCTATGATCCCATCTCCTTGGGACGACTTAGGTTCTGGATCCACATGCAGGATGCTGTCTACTCCTTGCAACAGTTTGGTATGTCGCACTCTCCCTCGCAGCGCATTCACGCGTCATGGCGCCCGTCTCACGCTCTTCCTCGGCCAACAGGCTTCACAGAGAAGGACGCCGACGAGATTAAAGGGATCTTCACGGACACCAACTTGTACTTCCTGGCCTTGACCTTCTTTGTGGCCGCCTTCCACGTGAGCGTGGCTGCAAGAGGAATGCTCCAGCTTAAATTCATGAAAAGCTCAAGTGAGTGTCCTTTTCGTTTTTTTTGTCTGCAGCTCCTTTTCGACTTCCTGGCCTTCAAGAACGACATCAGCTTCTGGAAGCAGAAGAAAAGCATGGTGGGAATGTCGAGCAAAGCTGGTAGGTATTTGTGTATGGTCACAAGATGTGAAAGTGAAGAAAGCAGATCCTCGAACACAAAAAAATAGGAACGACAGGTCTTTTAATTATATTTATTTGCTACTTTGGGATTATGTACATCATGTATACATTACACATGCATTTATTGTTTGCATGAAATAATCATAATGCTCATTTATTTCCAGTGCTGTGGCGTTGCTTCAGCACCATCGTCATCTTCCTCTACTTGTTTGACGAGCAAACCAGCTTGCTGGTCCTCATCCCCGCCGGCATCGGCGCAGTCATTGAGGTAAGCGCTCTGTATGCAAAGCACGGCTGCTCTTTACTGTGATGGATTTTTTTCTTCAGTAATGCTGTTTCCTACTTAAAGAGGTGCTGTAGGATGTTACTGTTGGATGTTTGGAATAATGAACGTGCTTGCAGGTATGGAAAGTGAAAAAGGCCTTGAAGATTCAGCTGTCGTGGAAAGAAGGAAAACCAACATTCCTGGTAGGTTTCGGGTGTGCGTAATGTGCTGAATAAAGCCCAACAGTGGAAGACAACCTTCCATATACCGTGATTTTTAAGACAATATCTGACGGGAAGAAAAGTTATTTTACATGTAGAAATCTCTAGACGCCGAATATGAGACAGCCCATGTCTTTCAGACTTTTTTCATAGGGGGAAAAAAACGCCACAGGAAGGTAATCAGACTTGTTTAGGAGAGAAGTCATTTGGCGCCACCTTCAGGTTTGCATGTATAAATCTCCACACTCCAAATATAAGACGTTCTATGTTCCTTTTTGGGGGAAGGGGAAAAAAGTTTTGCTCCTGAAGAAGTCTTTCGGCACCACCTTTTGGTTTTCATTATATGAATCTCCGGAGCCCTAATCAGACGACCCATCTTTTCAGATGTTTTTCAAAGGGAATAAAATACCGTTCTCGCGACTCAGAATATAAGACGACCTGTCTTTTTCCGACTGTTTTTCAGGGAAAAAATATGCTGGTGTTAATGCAATATTGCCAAATGTTCTTCTCCTGGTTTTTCATTACAGTTTGGCAAACTTGACGAGTCGGAGAGAAGAACAGAAGAGTACGACACTCTGGTAAGAAAGTGTGTTCTCCTTACAATTTTACCAAGATGTGCCTTTCATCATTGGGTCACGTTTGTCGCTTCTGGTAGGCTATGAAGTACTTGTCCTACCTTCTTTACCCGCTGTGCTTCGGGGGAGCCTTGTACGCGCTCATCTTCCTACGATACAAGAGGTGCGTTCACACACTGGAGGTTGACCCATCACATGATCCTCATTGACTTTGCTTGACTTTGTAGTTGGTACTCGTGGCTCATCAACAGCTTAGTTAACGGTAAGACCTCCGTTTAACCATAAATGCCATTATTTCATGTAATGCCCATGTATTGTGCTGCAGGTGTCTACGCCTTTGGCTTCCTCTTCATGCTGCCCCAACTGTTTGTCAACTACAAGGTCAGATCACAAATAATAATAGTGTGTGTGTTTTGGATTTTTGTTTACAACATTTCACATTCTCTTCTTCAACAGTTGAAATCGGTGGCCCATCTGCCCTGGAAAGCCTTTATGTACAAGGTGAAAACACTTTACCCAATTTACTGAAAGGAAATTAATTTATTTAGATACCATACATTTACCGTATGGATGAAAACCTTACTGAAAAGGGGGGGGGGGCTTGTGGCAGTCAATTTAAAAATATTGGGAACTCACTTTAAGACAACTTTAAGAATAAAGTCTTAATATTGTAAGTAAAAAGTCAGAATTGTATGCAAAGAGACAAATCATTTTTACACGAATAAAGCCTGTTTGGATTTTGGTGAAAATTAAGTTGCATTACTATGAGAGAAGTCATTTTACAATATTTATTTTCTAAGAATAAAGGCTTAATCCGAGTCTTTTTTTATCTGAATTTTGAATAAACCTAACAGAATAGTTTTAGTGACTTTAGTGACACAACATGCCAGTCAATGGTGTAGCGGCGCTGTTTAGTCTTGCCTTGTAGTCCTGACTTTGGCCACAACATGGCAGCCAATGGGGAAGCGGCGCTGTTTAGTCTTGCCTTTTAGAACTGACTTTGGCCACAAGGTGGCAGCCAACAGCATACTGCCGCTGTTTACAAGTATGCATTTTGTACATCTGAAACATTTCGGATAGAAATGTTGGTATATTTCAAACTCTTTTTCAAAAAAGATCAGAATCGTTTCTCCCTTTGTTTTTCCAGGCTTTCAACACCTTCATCGATGACGTATTTGCCTTCATCATCACCATGCCCACATCTCATAGACTGGCCTGTTTCAGAGACGACGTTGTGTTTCTCATTTACCTCTACCAGCGATGGTACACACAAACACACTCTAACATACACAATTCGCATCTAAACGTCTCTTCCTTCACAGGCTCTACCCAGTGGACAAGACAAGAGTTAACGAATATGGCGTTTCATACGATGACAAACCAAGAGGGAAAACTCACAAGGACTAAATAGGAACTTTTGTGTGTACTGATCTGAAATTGTGTCATTTCTGCCGCCTAATTCAATGTTGCACAAGTATTTTTGTTTAACATCTCACAAGCAAGACAACGCATCAGTGGCAAACATGAGCGGGATTTGACTTGCCCACCGACGCTCTGATGTTTCAACAGGCACACTCACAGGAAGCCAAGTATTAACGGTCACATGATACATTCTCTTCCATTTTTCTAAAATAACATGTTTGTTTTTCAGATTAAATAAACTCAGTGAAGGTTTTCTGTTCTGGTATAATTTTTTTAATGATGTTACTTGACTGTGAATTGTGATGATATGAGCTGGAATAAAACTGACTAAATATGTGAATTGGTTTTGAAGCATATTTTATTTACAATTGAATCACTATTAATTAATTATTATTATTAACACCATCTCCAGCCTGCAACACAAAGAGGTGATGGGGTCAACCCAGATAGGTCGCACTGGCCTAGGCTGGGCAGCGCCGCAACAGTTCTGGTCCAAAGCTACCATGAGGCAGAGGAAGACCATGGAAGTGGACGAAGTCACCAGGGTGGAGCAGGAGCACTTCCACATAAAGGCGATATCCCAGGGCAGCCAAGGAGCGTGGACACGATGGGAGGCTACTGTGCAGAGGCGCATCAGCTGGGCAGACATCTGGAGGACACCACAGAGTGGACTAAGCTTCCTGATCAGAGCAGCCTACGACATCCTCCCATGCCCCCGGAACCTCACTCAGTGGTTCGGGAGTGAGGTAGGCTGTCCGCTCTGCAGTCCCACCAAGGCTAGCCTCCGGCACATCCTGTCAGGATGCAAGGTGGCGTTGACCCCGGGACGGTTTAGGTGGCGCCACGACCAGGTGCTAGCCAAGTTGGCAGAGCACCTTGAAAGATGCAGGGTGGCTGGCTGCAAACCACAGCCAGGCAATAGTAAGCTAGCTACTTTCGTCAAAGGAGTGGCGGGGAGATGTCCCCATACGCCACTGCCCCCCCACCGGGAGATGTACTGGCATGGGGGCGAAACATCTGTGAACGGTGGCCTCCAGCTGATGACCCTGCAACTGCCTGCATCGGCACCGGAGGGGGTGCGACAGGCCGGAAGGTCGAAGCAGGAACCAACAGCTGACCTGTGCAACAATTTGCCATATGCCGTTACACAATTACAAATAAAATGACATTCAATAACGGTAATTGTCATAGTTTGATTTTGTACAAGTTTAAAATTACAATAAGGAACATCACATTTCCACTTGCACATTGAAGAAAATAATAATAAATAATACATTATTCTTTACACCACACTGTGGTTTAATCAAGTAAAAATGAAACTTTTTGAAATGGTTCAATATAATTAAGATATTAATTTAATAAATTCATGGACAATATTTTGTCACATTTTAATGAATTATTTTGGATTTATTCAATGTAGAAAAGCTACATGTTTTATCCTTACTGTTGTGATCTGTTGTCGTAGAATTCTTTCACATTAAGATCAGAGAAAAACTTGTACACGAGGCCATGTCTGTGCACCGACCCCGAGCCGGCAACGTCGAATCCGTTGTGGTTGTGCGTCGTTACGTCACTTCCACGCAGCTGACGTACACTATAAATGCCAAACTCCCGCCCCCTCCCGTCCCTTTCCAATTACAGGAAGTCGACGTGCCTAAGGTGCTCGGTTCTTCACCCGAAGCTAAGGCCCGCAATCCGGCGACTAGCACCATCGAATTTAGGCATCCGACGCCACAAACGTCAAAACAAACATCCACGATGGCCTCCGTGTCAGAGCTCGCCTGTATTTACTCAGCTCTCATCCTCCATGACGATGAAGTCACTGTCACTGTAAGTGTCCCGCTCGATGCTAACCATGTTAGCTACTAGGAAAATGCACCGTAAATGTGTAGTGAAATGATATCAACACGTTTGAATTAGAAAGTCATGAAAATGTCTTTAAACACGAAACCGCTCTTACCAGAGTTTGAAGGCGCCATGCAAGCTCCGAATGGCAGGCTAGGCTAACGTCGAGCATGAGTGACCGCTCCTCGGACCAGCTGTATTGGAACTAGCTGAGAAGTAGCCACCTTATAATCGCAGTGTTTATTTCCGATGATTAAATGCGAGAGTCGTCGCAATGTGATCAAGTCTCGGGACCAGCTCAGATGTTACTATCGCACACGAATACACCAAAACATGAGATGAATGCAGCTTTACAGTGTGTACCATTCCTTTATTATCCGTAAATGTAATATTGACCATTATGTATCTTCAGGAGGACAAGCTCAATGCCCTGATCAAGGCTGCAGGAGTGACAGTTGAGCCTTTCTGGCCCAGTCTGTTTGCCAAAGTGAGTAAACACCAGATGGAAAACACAACTGTCATGGCGCACACTTGCACAAAAGATGCAAAATTAACATATGTTGATGTTTTCTAGGCTCTGTCCAACATCGACATTGGCAGCCTCATCTGCAACGTCGGTGCTGGAGGTGGAGCCCCAGCTGGAGCCCCGGCTGCTGGAGGTGCTACTGCTGCTGCAGCTGGAGGAGACGCCCCAGGTGGATGGACAAATTTAGTTGCTGGGAAATTGGTTTTCAGTTTTTTCAATTTAACCTCTCATCCATTGTCTTTGACCCTGCAGCCAAGGCAGAGGAGAAGAAAGAAGAGAAGAAAGAAGAGTCAGAGGAGTCCGATGATGACATGGGCTTCGGTCTTTTTGATTAAATGGCTGTTTTTCTAAAAACACAATAAAATTATTCCAAAAACGTTATCTTGACTTCTTGCACTTACTTTCCCCCTTGATAAAAACACGAGTTCACAGCTATGACATTTGTGTAGTTCTTATGTGAAAGTGATATTTTAATCCCAGTGTAAGTATGAAGCAATCAAAGTTAATATGTGCATTTTGACTAAAAGCACCACTTATGCATATGATGTAAATGCGATATATGCATGTTGGTAACATTAAAGTACGACAGCAAAGTGTATTCGATAACCTACGCAGAAACTACCACCGTTTATGCTTGACTTGGTAGTGTCTGTCTCGGCCACCACGTGGCGCCTATGTGTATGTGGCGCCTACAGGGTATGTATTTGTCATACCCTGTAGTACTGACTTTGGCCACAAGATGGTAGTCAATGGGTTGTAGCGCTGTTTAGTTTTGCATTGGACGGTCGCCCTCGGCCACAACAGGAGCGGATAGGACAGTGGCGCTGTGCTGTGTAGTACTGACCTTGGCCGCAGCGGGGCAGTCAATGACATAGTCCGCTGTTACGAGGACTGCATTTAGTGCCACTGGAACATTTTATCTTCAAAAGTTGATATATTTCTTACACAACAATTCTCGAAGACCAAACCTAATCAGGCGTTCTAAGGCCAAGCGCGTGCTGATAAATGAGTAAGATACCCACCATCATCGACAGGTTTCCGTAGTGTAGTGGTTATCACGTTCGCCTCACACGCGAAAGGTCCCCGGTTCGAAACCGGGCGGAAACACACTTTTCTTTCTAGAAAGAATGAACACGTTAGATGGATTAAACACACACGTACGGCTTCAGGCCAAGAAAACTCCAATTTCATTATAACAGTGTTTTTATTTGCAACTGTACATGCAACTCTTTCCTGAGAGAATTCCTCACCTCCAGGCAGAGGCAAAAGTGAACAGTGGAATGGAAGAACAAGTTGGTGAAATAAAGTGAGTTTGTCAGGTTGAAACATCCATTCAGCCAATAAATAAATCATGTACTATTCACAGTATTGGATGGTACTTTGAAATGGCTGTTGCCAATGTGCTGTGTGAAGTCAACATTCTCTAAAAACTAAAGAGTACATTAAAAGCAAGCAATACGTTTGTGAATAGATAGATATGTATGGCTTTCGGTGTCCTTATACCTCCTTCATTTGTCTCCAAATGTCTGGGAAAGGTGTTAAAAATATAGATTCTACTTGTATATTTATCATGTTAACTTGAAAAGTGGCCTTTCTCCATTCCAAAATGTTTGTAAAAATTCCCACGTGGATCATTTAAAGCCTGAGAAAAGAAAGCATGACAACTGTAAAGGGAGATTTATCCAAAAAATAACATCCTATGAAGAGGCATGGCTGCAAATATGAATATATAGATGTATAGTTATTTTAAAAAAGGAAATATCTTCATGATCCTCCAGTTGGTCACGTGCCAAGTCCTTCAAACGAGCAGTCACGTGTTAAATAAATCCAAAGAAAAAGGATATGCGATGAAGGAGGAGTTTTTGTGTTTCTTTGTTTTTCACAAGAAGGTCTTGCGTTGGTGTCTGATTGTCCGCTGTCCATCCTTTCGCCAGCGGCGCGCCCCCCACCCCCTGCCTCTGTCCGGAGGCTAATGTGGCCTGGTGATGGTCTTGAGCCGCGACTGGTCGATGACGTCCAGTAGGTTCTTGGCGTCGACGGCGAGAGCGTGGGCCGCCATCAGCATCTGCTTCTTGTAGTCCTTCTGCAAGCTGGAGTTGAGGGGGGATGTCAGCACGGAGGAAGCCAAAGTCGAGGAAAAGGGCCGTGTTCATACCTCGTCATGACGTACTGCTGAGCTAGCTTCATCTTGGCAATCAGCTCCGCCAGGTCGGAGTTCAGCAGCTTCTGGGCCATCTCGATCTGGAAAAAACAATTCACTTTTATTCTCCATTTATTTCTCAATTACAAAAATGAATAAAATGATAATAAATGAATAAACCAATAATACAAACTGTATCTTAAAATATAGTACTACATTTTATACTCTGCCATATTTCATGGTGTTTTTCAACATGAAAAATAGAATGATATACGGACAAAATATTCTACAAATTAATACCATTATGCATACAAATATTAATCGACAAAGATATATATTTTCTTATTTTTCTACATACTCATATGTATCTAAATATGTGTATATTTTGTCATTATATGAAATCCAAATGTAAACAAAATGTTGTACAAATTAAAAAAAAATAATTTTCTCTTGAAGTGATGAAACAGATCTTTAAGTGAAGACAATGATGTTGGATGCAAGCCAAAGAAAGCACAACTGATATTTGGACGTTTGTTCCCTGTGGATAGTCGGCTACACGTTAGCGACGTGGTGTTTACCACATTGACCTCTCTGACCTCTCTGACCTCTCTGTGGGTGCTCGCAGGCAGCACAGGAATGGTCTCGTCCACCGTGGCCAGCAGAGTCCGCAGCGCTAGCCCTACCTCCTGCAAACACGCACGGTCTTTAGCGGACATGCACCTGGCTGTCTGCCAATCACGACCCTGCCCCGCCCCCTTATACCTTGACCATGGGGACGTACTCCTCGGGGGCTGCGGGCTGGATCCTGTTGGACATCTCGATGACGGACTTGACCAGGGCTGTCACGTTCTCGTAGACTTTGTCGTTGGAGCGGTCCAGGTTGGCGGTGGGGGGCGGGCTGATCTCCTGGGGCTGCAACTGGACCGTGAGACAGAGACCTTTGAGTTTTAATCAAGCAGCCAGCCACTGCACTTCCACGGACTGCACACTGGATGGCAGCGGAGAGCTATCTAGATGTGTAGACCCATCAAGACGTTCTACTGTGATGTCGATAAGCCTCGGTAAAGGTCCCATATTATTCCAAAAGAAAGGATGGAACAGCATCGGAAGCGCGTGGACACTGGAACATGCTGTGTTGTTTCCCACGTTTGTAGATAATTCTCAGATTTGTAGCAAAGCCTGTTTTTTTTGGTCTTCTGTGACGGAGCGAGCTCATCAAGCGCCATGACGTCGTGGAAGGCCTTCAAAAGGTCCACAGCAAACCAAGCGGATGGAGGAGATATGACATAATAGGGGACCTTTAAGGACACTGTTGCGGAGCTACTGTGGCCGACTGAGCCAACTAGATGTCTACAAGGGACGCACGGGTCATCTTACCCTCCACGGCTACGGTGGGGAGGCAGGGCGGCGGTGGGGGGAGAGAGCGAGGGACAGCACGTTAGCGTGACACAGCGCTACTAAGACGCCGCTAGCAGGACCGTCGGGTGCGTACCTTCACGCCTTCGTTGTAGCTGTCCACGGGGCAGAGGCTGGCCAGGTTGGCCAGGTTGCCCGCTCCGGGGCGGGGCGGCTTCTTAGGCGGGGCCACATGGTCTTAAAGAGACAGACGGTTAAAGCCAGCGCGTGTGGATATGTGAGGCGAGAGTCAGCTGGAGCAGTCACCTGCTTTTCCCACGGGCTGGTAGATGTGCTGACTGCCACCCTGTACCACACACAAACACAGTGTCACGCAAACGGCGGGGGGATGGATGGGGCGGGGGGGGGGATTGGAGGAAAGCGTGTGAAGCACAGACCGGCGCTTGGAGGCTGCCGTCCTCTCTGTCGATGCTTCCTCGACTGTTCCTGGACTCGGCCTTCTGCAGCAGAACAACACTCTTATGAGCCACGCAGCTGATGAACAATATGCCAGGCGTGGAATTCAACTCAATGGCCTCCTCCCTCCCTCTCCGCCTACCGTTGTGCTGACACACGCCTTGAACAGTTACATTTGGGAGAAGTATTCCCACAAGAAAGGAAGTAGGCGACAGAAAAGGAGGCTTTATTTTCCAGCTCCAAGGGAGACACACCGCCTCATTTAGCATCCTCTCATTCCTTCCATCCACGCCTCCTCCCGAGCCCACTTCCCGTCTCCCAAGCCCACTGTGGGCTCCGCCAATCACAACCTAGCTAAACTCCTCAACGTCAACAAGTGCTTCTCTACTCCTGAATCCACACACACACACAACAACATGGACACCTCCTCGGCTATTGTTTCTCTGATAAATCCACCACATGGTGGCGCCATTATCCACATGGTGGCGCCATTATCTAATGGAGCCTTCCACTCTGGCCTGGAGGTGTCCGTGTGTAGGTTTAGGGTGTTAAGTTGAATCCACACTACATTCGCTACACACCTTTAGGGGACATAGTGGCGTTTCATTTGAGCAAGATTAGTTGAAAAACATGGCCATCCTCAAGCGGAACACCCTGAGTTGGTAAAGACGATAAAACATTGAGGATGTACGCTAGCATTTTGACCACCACACGTTACCATGAAGCTTTCCTCCTGCTCCAACCATCGCTGGTCGTCCTCCATCTGCTGCTGCTGCATCATCAGCCTCTCCTCCATGAGGGCTTGGCCCACGCATCCTGTGTCCTGCAGCAATGCATCTTTGTCTTTCAACGTCACCATGTTTGGTTCATTTTCCACCACCCGCCGTGCCGTACCTCCATGTTGGGGCTCCACAGCACCGGATGTTCTGGTCTGTGCTGGTTCCAGGAATCGCCGGCAGGGAAGCCGCCGTGGGCCGTGGGCTGGTGGTGGACAAATGTGAGCAAGAGATGCAAAACCATGCTGAAACAAGACCTTTAGTGACAACAGCACTGGTAGCAAATACAATACACGAGAATGATTTAACGATCTGTAACGACATACAGTACTTATGGTCAATGCATTAGAAACAAATAGCTGTCCACTAAAAAAGGCCAGGCAGTGACTGCAAAAAGACACACAGGAGTAAATCCTATCTGAGGGTCTCCCTAGGGTATGCTGATGTATGTGTGTGTACCTGCAAGTGGTTGTGCTGCGGACTGGAGAAGAAGCCCTCACTGGAGCGGGGGCTGGGGTAACCGGGTCGACTGGGCTGCAAGTCAAATGGAAAATTGTTTGCGTTCCATAGCGGACAGAAGAAGTACACAAAGTTCAGAAGGAGTCTCACTTTGGGCGGAGCCTCATCTGAACCACCAGAGTCCCAAGACACTGTGACTTGTCTTCTCATCTCCATCCTCAGCCTCTCCTCCTGCTGAAGCCTCTCTTCCTCCAGGATGGCGCTACGAGAGCATCGACAGCAGTCGTACTGATGCTTTCCCACACGGGCTTACACGCCGTGGCGAGAGGATTACCTGAGTTGCGTTTTGAGTTCGGTGAAGCGCGGCCGCTTGCTGGGGTCGTATGACCAACATTTGGTCATGAGGCTGTAAAGGGTGGGCGGGCACTGTGGGGGCATGGCCAGCCGCTCTCCGTTCTCGATCCTGCCGATGACGTCGTTGTTCTTCACCCCTTGGAAGGGCTTTATGCCGTACATCAGGATCTCCCACATACACACGCCTTCGAAGGAGACGGCAAGAAGTGACGTCGGCGCTTGGATTCATGGGATGCAAATGAGAGGCTGGCTCACCAAACATCCAGACGTCGCTGGCGGAGGTGAATCTTCTGAAGTTGATGGACTCGGGCGCCATCCACTTTATGGGAAGCTTCCCTTTGGAGGCTGTGTAGACACACAGGAAGTGCCTTTCAAATAGCTGCTGAATCTTGGTGCAAAGGTCCCACTGAAGTGGGGTAGGTTGCTTCTGCGTGAAAAGCTCCCCTGTTATGCGAACATGGCCTCTGAATGGTGTCTCTGAAGCCTATTCATCAGCAAAGGGGAGCACTTGTTTGCTCTACTGAGAAAAGCGGCCCTCAAAGGGTCCAGATTTCAAGACGGCAGCAGAGCTGGAGTTCCGGCATCAAGGCTGGATTTTGGCAAAACACCGCCAATGGTGCGTTGTGGGACACTCACCTTTGTAGTAAGAGCTGTCCTCCATGTAGCGCGACAGACCGAAGTCCCCCAGCATCACGCAGTCCACCGATGACACCAGCACGTTGCGTGCGGCTATGTCCCTGAGAGGCGGAAGATGATGCTTGAGATGCCCAAGGCGAGCATGCTGGATAGAAGGACGGGTTTACCTGTGCACAAAGCGCTTGCTCTCCAGATAAGCCAGGGCGGTGCTGAGCTGGTAGGCAAACAGGATGAGAGTGGCCAAGTCCAGACTGTACTTCCTCACCTGAAGGAAGGAGCGCAGCTGTTTGGGGAGAGAAGACCCTCTGATTAAGCTTTGTTTACGTCACATTTCACAAAACAGCACTCGTATATTAAATACATTTTGTAAAAAATGCCATTCTATAGCGTGCAAAGAACAGCTTTGGACCCACCTCTCCGAGTGTGCACAACTCCATGATGATCCACACCGGGTTCTCCGTTATCACACCGATCAGTTTGACGATGTGAGGGTGGTCAAACTGGCGCATGGTCACTGCAGGACACGTGTGGAGGGAGACTGGTGTTTGGCAAAGGAGAGCCAAAAGCAAAAAGCACAGGGGGGTGCAACCTTACGTGCTTCTTGCAGGAACTTTTCTCTGACGCTGTCTGAAGTGCAGTTCTTACACGTCTTGATGGCGACGGCGAGGGACGGCTTGTCCTGCACAACAACAGCGGCGTTCCACCAATCAAAGCCAAAGTGGAAAGGAAAAGGCCACATGCTCGTTTATGAACAACAGTACAGTACAACAGCAAGGATTTGCAGCGCATGCAGAGGTAGATACAGGTACCTACCGGGATGTTGTAGACTCCTTGGTGGACATCTCCAAACTGACCCTCTCCTATGCAGCGACCCAACTCGATCCTGTCCCTCTGGATCTCGTAGTCCCGCGCTTCCAAGGACAAATGAAATCATGAGAATGCTGAAAGGCAGCATTTCATAAGCTTGTGTTCTAACCACCTACCCATTCTACATGTGCAAAAAGAGAAGAGGCAACGTCAAATAAAATAGAGCTAGCAGCAGTTGAAATAACGTATTGAGGAATAAAAACAATTTTTCTTGGCCAGACAATTATTAGCCCCCCAATCTCAACAATAGTTTCCAACGCTAAGCTTGAATGCCGGACATGCTGACATGCGGGAAAGACGGAAAGACAAAGTCTGTCAGAGGCATGCAGCACTACTTTGTCTCTTGGAGATGAAAATGAACCTTTCCTTTTCAGGTAGTTGCCTCATATCTCTGCACGTTGATCCCAAAATGTGACGTTAAAATATTGAGCTTTCAGCTTTACGAAAATGCCCTGCATTTCCTCCGTAATTACATCAAAACTTCCCTAAAGGCTGTGCATATGGAATCCGAGTCTATGCTACAATAAAATATTAGCTTTTTGTCTGGCAAAGAAAAATCCACAAGAGCATTTGAAGCTTGGTTTTACCTTCCACTATTCCATAGGTCACTGCGTTGGCCACGGGTGGAGGGGAGAAAGAGAAGAGGAAGACAGGAAGGTGAAAAGTGAGAAAGACAGGAAGGACGAACATGCATGCTCTGTGTTGGAAAACGTGTAGCAAGGAGACAGGGATGTAGCGGATACTGAGAGAGGAGCAGACTGGCTGACAGCGGGACAGCCATGCGCTAGTCACAGACTTACTGGAGGGCATGGTGTAAGTGTCCTCTTCGTCAACTATCTCGGCGTAGTCATCAGTTTCTGCAAGGTGGGGATGACAATGAAGACTTTGTCAATGGAAAGGAAGGGGCAAGCCATCACTGTAAAAAGTCTCACTCTTTGGAGAACTCCTGCCCAAAGCGGCACCCATGCAACTCTCACACACACAAACACACACACACACAGACACGGCTCGGTGTGTCCGCCCGCCTGGTGGAGAGCAGCTGGGTTGCGATGCGATGGAGGAGATGATAATGGGTGGGGTCGGGGTAGAGGAGGGCGGAAAGAGTGGAAAAGGAGATAAAAGAAAGAAAAAGGCAGCAGACCCAAAGAGATGTTTGCAAGTTGAGGACAGACAGAGAAGGAGGAGGAGGGAGGGAGTGAAGAAAAAAGGGAGGGAGGGAAGGATGGACGGATCTCTCCTAACCAGATGGCGGTGTTTAAAATAAAATCAGGGCGCACGGGGACAGCTGCTAGCAACACGAGTGGAACATCTGCTGTCCAGCACCACTTTGCACAGGACTCATCAGGCGCTGTGGGAAGACTGGACACCAGTTTATCAGCACTCCTGTAGCGGCATGGGGGCTGAGTGACTACAGAAACGTGGACAGGAACATGACACTGGCTCACAAAACATTAATGAAATAGCCTACAGCGCTGCATCCCACAGGAATAGAATCATTCTATAAAGTCAATGAATGAAAGGACATTTTCACTTCACTACCAGAAACATTAACCATTGCGCAATACTCAAAGCTATACTGTCAGTGATACTAAAAAAAAAAGGGGGGGGGGGTCGGGCTGTGTACTTTTAGCTGTAAAAGTGTTATACAACGTGCTGGAGCACTTTTAAGTGGAGGCTAAGTGTGAGTGAGTGTGTTCCAGTTTGCCCGTTATAGCCATGGAATGCAAACCTCTCCCCGCATGAATATATGACAGTCGGGCCACGTGTGCATGATTGTGTGTCTGCATGAGGAGAGTGAGAAGCATTTGGAGGAATTCCCTTAAAGAGAAATAGCACGGGAAACATGACCAACATTCATCTGCATACTGGAATTTAAAGATGCAAGATACAGTACATAGTGTTGTTGCGGCTAAAAGGAGGAATGCATGCATAACCCCCCCAGAAGGGTGCACTCAGCTGGGGCACCATGAAAGAAGAAAGATTGATAACGTTACCATCCCCGCTAAGAACTTCTGCGAGGTCCAGGAGAGCATGCAAGAGACAGGAAAGCAGATTAGAAGAGAGAGCGAGAGAGAGCAGAGGTTACAACAAGATGGCTGCTGTGGCACCACAGCCTGCAAAGCCAAAAAAAGGCTTCAGCCAGCAGTAAGTTAAGACGATGAATGTGTTAACTTGGGAGGGGGACGGCGAGTGGAAAGAGCGTTTAGACGCCACTGTGGCTTCCAGTGCTGCCGTCTGCGGCCGGTTGTAAATATTTCTCAGAGGAAGCCGTGGATGCAGCTTGAGGTGAGTGCAGAAATTCCAGTGGTGGACTTTAAACCGAGAGCAGGGTCGGACCCTCAGTGTTCTCTTGTGAACCCTGAGCCGAAACGAGTCCGCTACAATGTATTCAGGATTCAAAGAACCAGGGGCTGCACCTTTCCCTTCAGTATTATTCTTGTTTTATGTGTGATTCAATGCACATCTTAAGGTTTACTTGGTAAGGTTTACTTGATGAAATCATCCCATATGCTGTATAGTAACAACATCATCAACCAGTAATAAATACTATGCAAATGCAAAGGAATCGACTGCAAAAACATCTCTCCCACATTTTGAGCTGAACATGGGGGCTGACGTCATTTCAGGGCCGGGTTTGGCCCATAGCATTGCTGCGATCAGAGAGGTTTGGGATATCTTCATTGCTTGGATATCCTCATTGTTTTGGAAGAGCAATGCTTGAATATGTGCAACATCTACGTGTCAAATTGGAAGTCACCAGCTTTGGGAAAATGTCTACAGCATTCCAAGCTGCCGTCCAGATTGATGAGTTATGACTCTGTGCTCTGCTGAGCTTGCAGCTGTGCTTCCACCAATAATAATGTATTAATAATAATAACAACAACTGTGTGCATGTGTATGGGGCTGACACTACACACTCTCTTTCCAGGCTGCAACCTGAACAAGTAGGGCATGTAACAGGTTGTTAGTACAATATTAGGGCATTATATTAGTAGAATGATAAAAAATATTAACCAAGAGAAACATCGTAAAAAGAATGTAGAAACAAACGTAAGTGTTGTGAATGTGTTAAAAACAGGCGGTGAGGAGGGAGGAAGAGAGGGTAGGTAGGTTGTGATGCAGCCTGTTGTCATGACAGCTGCTCAAACGGACTTCAGTCCCGGTGTTAGCTGAATGCTACATCACAAGCCGGCCATGAACAACACAGCCAATGAATACCATTGGGTGGCGACTCTGAACAGAAGACAAAGGGGAGGAGGAAACGCCGCGCCTTGGCTGGCTTAGGAAGTGTGGATGATGGCACCGGGTCTTCGGCCAATCAGAGAGCACAAAGAGGACACGCGGTGGGTTGGTTGGAGGAGAGTTGTACATCGTGAATGGAAGAGGACAGGCGGATATGCGGAGGGGGGGGGGGGGTGGGGTCAGCAAACAGGGACAGACAGGAACAAAGAGAAAAAACAGATGTTGGAGGAAACCAGAGCAGAGGGAATTTCTGGCCTACCTGAGATGGAAATAGTTCTCACTCCGCTCTTCACCGCCTCCAACTTCTTCTCATTGTTAGACACTCTGCAAATACAAGCATATGTATTAACACCGCATTACTGACCTGCTCACCACCTCCAGAAGTGCATCAATCATCCCTGCCTCCTCCAGCCGTGGCGAGCAAAGGCTGGAACACTGAGAGGCCGCGGCAAAGAGGAGGAGACTCACACAAGTGGAAAATATTTGGCTGCCAAACTTATCTCCTTATTTGAGCAGGCATGGGGGGGAGGTAGAGCAAGAGACAGAGAGAGAGGTAAAGACAAAGATTTGAGGTGAAAATTAGCAAAAGGACAAGGAGGTGAAGCAGGGAGAGACACAATGAAGGCCCCAAGCTAACCAACCAAGTGACTGGCACTGGGATTTGGACACGCTGCTGAAACTGAACTCAACTGAAGTAAAAAAAAAAAAAAAGAGAATACTGCTTGAAGTGGACTTACTTTGGAATGGAAGGCAGCGCTCTCTCGCCCTCTGGAGGATGACAAACACATTACAACATGCCAAAGCCAGCTTTTTTATGGAAAGCTGCACCCCACCCTCGTGAGGCTAAGCGGTAGAAAATGAATGAATGAATGAATGAATGTTTTTTCAGGATCCACAGCAAAAGATCCTCTATAAGACAGGAGTGCTCTGTTGTTTTTAACACCTACTGCAAAAACTCCAGTCAAAGATCCTCTACAGTTACAGATCCTCTAGATCCTCTATATTCTATATGACAGGATCTCCTGTCCAATATATTTTGCACATTGGATATCTTTTATTATTATTATTATTTATTTTATTATTTATTGAATATGGACTTGACAGCCTTTATAGACGTAGTAGACGCCAAGATCATCTCATCTTGGAGCACATCATTAAACAGACACAAAATTATAAATGCCTCACTGTGTGATGCACTACATATCGGCAATGTAGTGCAAAACCATAACTATGCAAATAACAATGAAGTCTATCAATGCAGCATGTTTTGTCAATGTAGTGATGTGTCATCATGCTCTCTATGCAAGGAATCTTACATTCTGAACACTCAGCTGCGGCCTGCACATCCTTACCTTTCTGCACTCTGATGATGAAAGAGTGCGTTTCCATGGAAACCAGTCGACAGTAACCATCAATCAGGTCGGCCAGGTTCTCGGCCATGGTCAGAGAGGCTGTCGTGACGGTGAGAGGCTGCAAATAAAAATGGTCATTATCTCCAGAGATGTCATGTATAGTTTGTAGGGGCAGAGACACCAGTGTCATACAGCGTGGATAGCATCCATGGAAAGCTGCTGTGACCATTTACCTCAGCAGCCCCCGCCACGTTGACTTGCAGCATTCCCTTCCTGTCCTTTTCCTCCATGGCCGAGTACTGGATGGACTGAACTTGGGTGAAGTTGGCCAGATGGGTGGGCTTGAAGAGGTGAAAGAGACATGACTACTTCATACCGTATGTGTGTGTGAGTCCAGGGGTGAGGACTTGGACTCACTGCTGATCCTTTGTCCGTCAAGTAGCTGATCCCCTCCTCTGGCCCGATGGCCAGCTCCACCTGGATCACCCAGCTGGACTGCATGATGAATCAGAAAGGAGAAAAATGCATTCATGGAAGCTGAATGCGTGCAACCATCAATGCCGCCACAAGGGGTCGACCTAACGCAAGCCTTCAGCAAATACGACTCACCCCCAGCGCACATTTGAAGCATTCCTTGTCGTAGCGGTAGATGGGAGCGAGGATCTCCAGAAATTTCAGGATGCACTGCTCGTCGTTGAGGTTGGCCACTTGCTTGAAAGTCTGCTGGATGAGCTTACGAAGAGTCTTAGCCTGAAGGAATTGATCAGCCATCCATCATGCTTTTGACAATGGGAAGAAAATCCATCCAGAAACTTTCCATTTCACCGCTTTATGCCTAAACCATGACATATAGGCTGTAATCATCGCTAAGATATTTGATGAGCAACTTTACTAATCCACTGAGCACCAGGAGGGCAGAATAATCCAAACACACACACAAGCATGCATGCAGTGGAAGTAGTACAGTAAAGGCGTAGAAAAGCCCCCCCATCTATAAACGGCTCACTATATATAGATTAGGAATAAAGGAGATTCAGTCTGGAGGTTGAGTTTGGTTCAAAGCAGGTTTAAGACAACATATAGCTGGCAGCATTAAATAAGTATCTAATTCTCACAGGCTCGAACCGACATGCTGTAGCGGTATGACCATCTTATCACATACTACAGTATTAATTGGCCCTGTACCCTAAAAACTGCCCATGAATGATACGGGTAAAGGCCCAGGGTAGTGATACTGATAAAATATAGAGTTTAACCATGTCCAGTATCAGCCCCCGTAGCTGTCCACTCAGAGCATGCTGCTCTGGTATCGTGCCCGTGAAACAACCAATCAGAGAACAGCGCACGAGCGCGAACACACAGTTTACACTGTTTAGATATAATACATGTAATAAACTGAAATTTTTTGGGAAACAAAATGGTCTTTTGATTAAATAGTGTGTGATAATAAGCTCATGATTAAATAGTACAGTAAACCTCGGATATATCGGACTCGGATATATCGGAAATTCGCTCACAACGGACAGATAAAAAAGAACCGATTTTTCTGTAATGCATTTCCAATAAAAATTCATTGCATATATCGGATTTTTTATAACGGATTTCGCCTATTTCGGACAAAATCTCCAGTCCCGTTCCAATGCATTTCCATTAAATTTCCCTCGCATATATCGGATGGCCGCATCGTTATGCTAATCTTGTTGATGTCACTGGCTATTGTCTTTCTCCTGGCTCCAGATTTAGGACAAATATAAAAGTGAGTGACGTCAATAATACTAGCACAGCAGTGAATGAGATCTTAACCTCACTATTGGAAATAACGTAGGCCTGACGGGCGTAACAGGGCCTAGCTTAATTAACAATTTGTTATGCTCAGAGTCCAATAAAGTTAAATTCTCATTACCTTACGTCTCTTTTCATTGCCCAGTCCAGGTACATTGGAAACATAGTCAAGGAAGTGCCTTTTTATAACGGATAAAATCCGATTTACGCATATACCGGATATAAATCCGATATATGCGTAAAACGGACATTTTCCGGTATACGCATATAACGGATTTCGCTTATATCGGACAAAAACAGTGGGAACAATTGAATCCGATATATCCGAGGTTTACTGTATGTGATAATAAGATAAGTGCCAGTATCAGCCAGGCTGATACTGACACTTGGGGGCATGATACCTGGCCTGATACCAGACAAACCATGTGATAACCTATAATTATCAAGAACAATTGGCTTTTTAATGATGTTCTTACAGTAATATATGTCCGCCAGCACCACAAACTTCAGACCTACTGAAGAACGGACATTTTGGGCATGCTTGATGCCAGTCTTTCCAGGAGTGGAGTGGGAGGTGTGTCACACATCCCCAAACCTTCTCAATTGGATTTAGATGAGGGGAACGTGCAGAATGGCCCAAAAGAGTGAGCTTATCCCTCTGGAGGAAGTGTTGAAAAATGATGGATGCCCCCTGCAACATCGCCACATAGCCCGCTGATCAGCAGCTGATGATCAGCCTATTTCACTTTAACGCTTGTTTGCAATAAATTACTTACTTACTAAAACATTTGTTGTCTTGCACCATTTTCTTCATCTTGTATGTTGTTGTTTGTTTTTTTTTTAACCTCTTTAAGATCCAAAATGCAAAATATACATTGTTGCTATTTTTCAACTGGTCTTAAAATTTTAATCAGGAGTGTACACCCCCCCCCCCCCCCCCCCCCCTCAAAACTCAAGTGTCACTCAAGTGTCCAGGGGAAGTAGCCATCGCACTCCATCACTGTGCGTGCCGACATTGCCATGACAACACCACATCTGGCCATACCAGCGGAGGGACATTTATGGAAGATATGTACACTAGCATCCCCAAATCCGCACACAAACATGTTTAGCAAAGCTGTGAGCATGAATGAACAGCCTCTGGTCTTGAGAAGGCTTTGACCGGCACAGACATAAGTCACTCTTTACTACTGTAGCCATCTGTTCTTTCCTGCGTGTGTTTATGTGCACGTGTGTAGCAAGTGGAGTCCATTGAGAGGGAATAATCACATTAAATGACTCCCATTCAGCTGAACTCTAAATGTAACACAGCAGATGTGCTCCAATGTATATGTTTGGAATACCTAATTGTATATGTGCAAATATAGATGATGATTTTTTTTAACGCTCTATGGTATATTTCCCCCGATGAACAGCTGTGTAGTCTATGGAAGTTTCCCTGCGCTGTCCACAAAAAGAGGATGAAAATGGGACATAGATCTCTGCATTCAAGTCCTATCAGACAATTTATGGATGTTTGTGTGTGTGTGTGTGTGTGTGTGTGTGTGTGTGTGTGTCCCTCAAAGGCAGCGCTTTATGTTTGTGAAGCGGCGAGGTGGGCAGCTGGGTTTGATAGGCAGAAGGGGTGGACCCAGGAAAGGAGGCGCGCACCTCCCCCCTTCCCACTTCATTGTTGGAAAGAGAAAAGTGGGCTTTAACGTGACCCCGGGGGTCGCACACGAGCTGTTCCGCTCCCCACTGCAGAGCATCTGTCTCCCCGCCTCTGACATCAGGACCTTTTTGGGATCACACACACACACACACACACACACACACGGACCCTGCCTACCAACGTGTGCCTTAAATTTATCACTGCTCATGAGCACCCACCCAATGTGTGAAAATGAATGAAGTCTCCTGTCAATTGACATTTCATGTGGTACAGTCAAGGCCAATACAGGAATGGCTAGTGTGGCTTCCTCACCTTGACTGAATCCAGCAGGTCTTTGGGGAAGAAACGCCTCAAACCAACATCCTTCCTGGAGAGAGACAAATAAGCCGCCATCAGGAACACAATCTTTACAATCTTGTAAATACTCACAGGAATGTTAATGTCTTTATCTGATCAGCAATTTGTTTTTTCTTCAGCTGGCAAATGACCGACAAAGCTCGGTTGCACAACAGGAGATGGGAATCCTACAGCAACCATGTCTTGCTCAGGTTTCCAAACTGTGGTTTTGGAGAACCAAAATGGGTCTGTAGTAAATGTTTATCTAAAATATTGATTATCATTAGTTTACAAGACCATACATGATCTTAGGTCTACAGGAACGAGACGAGGCGAGGCTCGAACATTACTTTCAAGAACAGTCACCCCTCGTTTATCATGGTTAATTGGTTATCGACCCGACATAATTGGACTAAGAATTGTTGGATTCATGACATTATGGCAATACATAAGTTATGGTGAAGATGCCACACTAATGGCCAAGTGTGAGGTCCTTGCAGCAGCCCCCCCTTTGAAAGTGACACATTTGCAGGGATGAGGGACGGACTGAGACAAAACCACAAAGACAACCAAAATGAAAGGACGGGGGAAAGACAACGGAGACAAGCGGCGATGGGAAGTGGGAGCCATAACGACTGGACATATCTTCTCAGTTGACTGGAGCGCTCGTTAGGCTAATGGGCTGAAAGAAAGACTCGGGTAGAATGGAGCAGCTCGTTAGAGTGGGAGCCAATCCTCGTTAAGGAGCCCCCTTCGTTAGCGCTGGCTGGAGCAAACTTACATCAAGTCATTGACATATTGAGCAAACACTGGAGGCATACAACTGCATCACTGAGCAATGATAGAAGAATCTCTAAAACATCGTCCAACTAGAAAACGGGCACTCACTCCAGTAGTTCATAGTTAGACTTTTTGTCCAGGGCGTTGCCTCGCATCTCTTTGAAGAACCTCCTGGAAATCAGCAGAGTACAGTCAGCCATCCCGGTCAACATTCTACTCTATTCACCTTAATACCCTGCGGTGTGTCTCACCTGATCTCTAGACAGCCCAGTTTGAGGGCGACATCCTGTTCCAACTGATCCCCGATCTGTGTCATGTAGTCATTTTTCACCTGGATGTGATGTATGCAAATAAACATAAGCATATGTTGTTACCCAAAGAGAATGAAATATTTACATCTCCCAGCAACAATCTGGAAGGCCAAGTCTGCAACAAGCCTGCTGACCTAGATGACTCCCAGGCAAAACACAGGCGGCAATCAGTGCCATATGCCTTGGTGTTGAGAGATGAAATGTGTGTGTGTGTGTGTGTGTGTGTGAGTACCTGGTGGTAGAAGTAATTGAGTGTAGGTTTGTCTTCTGTAAACTGCTGTATGAAGCCTTTTGGCAGATACCGGATCCTCAGCTCGTACCTATAGCATATACAAGAATATAAAAGAAGCAATGTTTAAATGGTCTATTCAACCTCTGGGGGGCACAGTTTGAAGAAGTTAAGGATTAAGATGACGGATGGCATCGTCTAATTTGCATGTGCATGTCATATTTATGGAAGCAGTGGGAGACAAAAAGTAAGCAAAAAAACATGAAAAGCCAAAGACATTGAGACAACCTTCTTCTGTGGCTTGTTTTGTATGCCACAAGCAAGACGGAGCCGCCTGTGACTAGCAAAAGTGCACTATTTTCAGAATTTTGCCCATCATCCACAATCCTTGTGTGCACGAGTACACGAATAAACAACTGTCTCTTCTCTGCGCCTTCTAAAGATAGAAAAAGAGATAAAAGGAGGCTGCTCAGAACCTCCAAAGAGCGACAAGAACACTCTATTCACATAATGAGACCTGCAATGACATTATCGAGAATCGATGGGAACCGGAATCAAAATGAGGAATTGGAATCAGAACCAGAATCTTCAAATGAGGCCCGACCCTAAGAAGGAAGTTCTGCGAATGCTGAAAATGACCAAAATGTGGCACAATATTGTATAAGGGTTGCATGCATCATGAATGCACCAGTTACTACATTTATGTAGTTATTCTATAGCTAAGGCCACATTATATATTTCAAAATACTTAAACAATGGCTAAAATAGTCCATAAAGTAACACATTCATAAAGAAAACACAAAGATTGTCTATTTGAGAGGAGCACTCAGCTGTTATTAGAGCTCTTCTGACAAAAACACAACTTAAAGATTCTCTAGCTAATCTGAGAGGAGAACATCGGTATGCCAAAAGAAGAGGTTACATCATCCCTAAAGCCAAAAAAAGTTGCTGACTTAAGTCGCCCAAAAGGCGACATCTGCCTCCCTTCTTTTTTCCGCGGTGCAAAAGGTCTTAAATGCACAATGGCATTTGTAGCAAGATGGCCACAATAAAAGTGATCCACGGCGTGCACGACAGACGGACCCTGCTGGATATTTTTCATGAGGCAGTAATTCACTCCTGCGGCTTTGTTCATTGGCTACAGGACGCTGAGTAAAGGATGCTGGCTGGGACTTTGTGCAAGCCCAACCGTAAGCTCACATCTTATCTTGCAGGGGCAATGCCCTACTTCCTGCCATATTGCATCCATCCATTTTCTATAGCGCTTATCCTCCTTACGGTCCCGGGCCAAACAGAATGAAGGGCTGTATGTGAGTAAGCTGGTTTTCATAAGGCAAGGCCGTATGAGCAGTGTTAGAGTTTGGGTGTCAGTGTCAGTGGAAACAGACTATTCCTTCTTTTTCTACTTGGTTTCAAATATAAATGACGTGACATCCTTTGCGCATCCACACAGATGAATCTTTAAGACGCATTATCTTTTAAAAGCATCTTGCACATTAACAGCCACACAAAAGGTCTCATGGATTCTCACCTCCACTCCTCACCGGGATGTGTCTGTTCATATGTTTCGCGGACGTGAGACACGCCCAGGTCCGGGTGAAGCCAGTGGACTTGGTGGTCTCTGGTTTGGCCACTGCTGCTGAGACGCAGGCCGAAGCAGGACGTCCAGCGCACTTTGTGGATGTCCAGGATCTTCTGGATGATCCCCTGGAGATGATCAGATGTTTCTGACAACTGGATTATGGGAGTCCTGAGGGCATCACTCCATGCATGCAGTCAATTTAAGATTACAGACATGTTGCCAGACATCACATGTGGAGTATGCTCACAGGAGCATGTGTGTTGCCATGTAAAACTCTTGGGGGGTGGGTCTGACCCAGATATGAGGTGTTGGAGGGGTGCTTGGTACTTTATGCATTACAAAAGTGGATCTTGAGGAATTGTCAAGAGGAGAACCAGTGCAGTAGGAAAAGATACCACTGCAGCAAGATGGAGACTGAAGATCATAATACCTAAGCATCCAGAGCTAAGGCGCAGCAACAGCATAAGCATATGGTATAAGAAAAACAAAGCTGGCTTCGCTACACATCTAAAATGACGAATGGCCCAGTCAGTAAACTACTGTATCTCCGCCAGACATGGGAGCTGTAGGTTTGATCGCTTTGTGTTTATCGCTTTGAGAATAAAATGTTAAAATGTGACTGCTATGTTAGCATTAGCTACTAGTACTAGGGTTGGTGTCCTCCAGCACAGCAAGGGGTACTCGAAGGTGTAATGAAGGCCCTGTGTATATGGACATCACTTCTCTGTCAGTCAAACGTCTGAGATGTTAAAGATGTCGAAGTTGAAGTGCGAATGTAATGTTAGCAATGTAATGTTAGCGTAGAACATTTGCAATGTCCCGCAGTGCAACAGGAACAGGAAGGTATCTTACCCTGACATCAGTGGCATCCCCGTATCGAATGTTAGAGGACCAGCTGCTGAGCTCCGTGTTGGTCTCAAAGTGATGGAAGACTTTCAGGACCCTGTCCACGGAGCCGGCCACTGTCCGGTCCGACCCCCCTGCACTGAGCCTTGGGGCGCCACCCAGGAGCGAGTGGTTAAGGTTGGGGTCCATGTAAGGCGTGGCCATGGTTTTCCCTGCCGATACCGCCGCTGCTAGGTGTCTGTCATATTCTGGAAGGACAAGGAAGAAACATTGGCATGAAAAAACACTCCAAAAAAATTCTCCAACAGAATGAAAACAATGGACCTGAGGTGGTTATTTTTCCTGTCTAAATCCCCTACACTGACACACTTCCCCTCCCCACGCCATCAGTATGCGGTGCTGTGTGTTAACACAACTCCCATTCTTCTTATCCAGGAGCTTCCGTGCATACCTCGGCTCCAACACATGGGGAAGGGGCTACAGCTGCTCGTCGCCATGGAAACGCAGGTCCGTCCCCGCCTGCCTCCGTCAGTGCTGAGCACCGACAGGCAGCTGGCGGCCTCGCAACCACGCATGACGCCCTTTCTGCACCTGCTCCCGTGCAGGAGTTACAAAAACCACAGATCCAACCTGAGCCTGCAGCTTCCAGCAGCGGAACATCCGTAAAAAGTTTGTGTGACAACGCAGTCTGATCCCATCCTTTCCAGTCCTTTTGCAGAGAAAGCCACAACCACACTGATTCGGACACTTCTGCTTTTCTTCTGTCCACTTTCCCTTGTGCTCCCTGGCGGCCCCTCTCTGACGACAACACACTGTTTGCTAGCTATCGGGTCTTTCCTGGCCCATGCCTGCACGCCATAGTAACACAGTTGCCTTGGAAGTGTATGGAGACCGTCCCTCAGCAGAGGATTTGGACTCCTTGTTCCCTCTTCCAAACCAGTGGACACGCAGTGGCGGTCCGAGCCAAAAAGACAGACAATTAATTAGTGATCGACCAGTAGAAGGCTGTCTTCTTGTTTAGCAACAGCGGCATGCCATGAAAGAGAGACAAAAGCAGCAGGGGACGGGAGGCAGAGGAGGTGCAGGGAGACCGGGGAAGGCTGACATTGTTTCAGCAAGAATGAGAGGAAGAGGACGGCAAAAGCAGCGCAAATGAAAGTTGAATGGGGAGCAAGAGAGGAGCGGGAGGAGCTTCATGCCGGTCACTGCTAAGCTCTGGTGTTCAATGAAAAGCCACTCCCACCTTTGTCCATGAGTGGCGACGTCAAACCTTTTGGTCACTCATTAAGCAGAAGCTGCTGCTTCTGACGTCCGATTCACGCCATGTTTGAAGTGCTACCATCGCAACCACCTTTCCTCATGTTCACTGGAAATCATATTCAAGTGTCTCCAATATGCCGAATGGACTTTTTAGGAACCTTCTAACAGTCACATGGGTCCGAGAGCCCGTTCATGAGCATCAAACATCTTGCGGTGCACCGATCTGAGTAACACCTCTGTTCCCTGTGAGGGGGGCTTCTGGTGGGCAAGCAGCTGTATGATAATGAATGGCAAATGAAATGGGACTCACCTGTGTAGTAGGCAATCCTGGAAATATCTGAAAGACAAACGGAGGGGGGGTTCACTAAGCTTGTTAAAGTGCATAAAGCGGTCATCGTATTAGCTTTATGGTCAGAGATTACGCCAGGGGATATTGATTGGGAAAAATCAACAGGCCATCAGATGTCAGATAAACAGCTGAAAGAGCTCATTTAAAAGTTTTCTCCTTGATAAATGATGTGGTGCTGCGGACAAAGATAAACAAGCACAATGATTATAGGACTCCTATGGGGTCTATAAAAACCCCTCAGCAGGTTGCTAGACTTTATATACTGAGACGTACAGTACTTTGGAATAAATGCCTCATCAAATGAATGCCACAGGAAGTCCAGGAGAAGCCTTTTGGGTGTCATTTAGTGTGTCAGTGATACAGGTCAGGAGGATAAGTGCTGTGTAGACACCCAGGTCTACACACACACACACACACACACACACACAGGAGGTCCTGAACAAGGATGATGTCATGCAAATAAACAGTACAGTTTATGGACAAACACTAGTGTAATATGAAACCACAGTGTGCATGTGAGTGTGTGTGTGTAGTGGAGACAGGAAATAACACTAATAATACAAAAATGAAGCATTGGTTACAAGAAAAAAGTATTAATTATGTTAAAAAACGCAAGAATAAACTGTAAAATTAAGCTTTTACAAGAATGAGGTCAACATATGTGCCTCATACTTGAACCTTTGTTGTTGTCCTGTGAAAATCCAAGATTTGACTGAGGAAAAGTGAAATAAGTGTGACTATAGTGGCTTAAAAGGACCCTGAGAACTCATCCGTTCATGTGCTGGTGTGACGATAATGACATCTAGATGGACTCCAAAGCCCACCATCTGTTCTACTGATGCTGCTTTGACAGCTTCACAAGCGAGGTCAGTCAAAGCCAAGCACCTCAAAGCTGCAAACACACTTGCCGCTAAAGCTCCTGCAAGTTCTTAATGTCATTTGATGCAAGCAGTCTGCCTCACTGCCTCAGGAGGAGTATGTCACTGCTCTGCGACCCTGCGGACAAAGACGTGTTAGTGGAGCATGCAGTCTAGCATGCAACAACACAGTGCCCGAGGCAACCGGCACACCTGCCGCTCAAAAAGACAGCAGGGAAGCGTGGAAATCACTCTTTTGTATGCAGAAGTTCAGCTGTGACTTACGAGACGTACATATATGACTATGTTGGGATAGATGAGAATGGACCGTCACATTAAACACGCAGACGATGCATAAATCTTGCATGCATGAACCATAATAAGGTCATGTCGACGCATGAGTGCTCGTTGGCGTTTATCTGCAGAAGCACACACACACATGCTCACTCAAGTGTGTGGAGGTGTGGAGGTGCGGCGCTAACGTGGTAGCCACACACTTATTCAGCATCTTTTATTCAGCATCCATTTAGGAGGAAAGGACATGATTGATGTGCAGTTATTCTAGTAACTGCAAGTGACACTGAAATTGCTATGGAAGACATGCTAGCATGCATTTTGGATGATGGCAGCCATGTTGTCCTGCCATGTACAGATATGTGCTTGGCAATGGCCTCAAGGTGTGCATCCAATGTTTGTGATTGGCTGGACACCATCAAGTTACAGTCTAATGTAAAGATGTGGGAAAATTTCAAGTCCAGCCAACTTACAGGGCATCTGGATTTATTTGGTTCACTTGTGTTTTTTTCTCCAAATGTCATTTTCCCCCCAGTTTTTAAGATCTGTTGTTTTTTTTACTCTTTCTGCTTATTTTACCAGAATAAAGTGTGTACTTTTGTGATAGGAAATTCCTTGCTTATATTACATACTTCACAAATGCATGGAGCTTGGCCGGCTTTGCTAAAGGGACGTCATCCTTTGCACACAAACTGCTCTTATTTTGAAGGCCACAAGTGTGTTGTGTGAGGTGATAATGTCTGTTCCCGGTTAAGATGAGCTGGCAAGAATAAATCATGTGAATAATATGTATTTCATTCTGGGTTTAAGAGTAGTTTTTATTGGCCAATTCAACCATTCTGTTTCCTCGGAAATCATAGGGCTTTAGCGTTATTAGAAAATAATAGCACAGGCAACTCAGCAGGGGGTACATGTTTGAAAACCTTTTCAGCAGTACACGTCTGCAGATGCCCAAAGCCTAAAACCGAAATACATTATGCCTACACACAAAACCAAATACTCTAGAAGAATGCACAACACAAGCCTCTAATTTAACATCCATCTACTCTCCCACACATGCAACTTCCCACACACACTTCAAACCAACCACATGCACACACAAACACTGTATACACACACACACACACACCATTATCAAAACTGCACGCTTGTGTCAATCCTTAAAAGTGTCAACAAAGTCCTGATTGCGACAACCTTCATAAGAAAGGGCAAGACAAAACAACACATGAAGTGAACCACGGCCTCTCCTTACCATGGTACAATCCTTCCATTTCAAGTCCAGAATAGTAGAAAAAAAAAGGTGCTAAACTGGGCAAGCCCAGATCCCGGGCTTGTGTGGTCACTGTTAAACCCAGCCTTCCCCTTCCTAATCCCTGACTTCTACTACGACACTGACAGAGCGTGGCATAAGTGGGAAGCAGAGACAGCATCCTAAGTGGGAGGGAGATAGGAATGGATGGATGCATGCATGGAGGAGGAAGGAGGGGGAAGGGGAATCTTTGTCTACCAGAGGAGGGATGGGGGGGGGGCAACCAGATGTAGTCACACTGACTCAAGAGCATCAACACACTGTTCTACTCGAGTCCTGCAGGTGGCGGTATTTCACAATATAAAGCAGGTACATTTTTCCTGAAGCTCTGCCTGCTGGACCTGGTGGGTCACTGCCCCATCTGACCATAACATAAGCGGACTCTACAACTCTCTTTCCATTTCCATTTTTTATGCCTATCAATTTGCATCTATTTAATGAGCCAGTTGAGTCTCCCTTTGAGGTCTTTAATTAACACTAGCAAAAAAAAATATTGGTTATGGCTGTAGTTGAGCAGCACTGAGCAGTGCTGAGCAGCTTTGACTGCCTCTGCTTGCACGTTATGGTTGCCGTACTGTGATGTACAATGAACTCATCAGCGGTATTAAGGCTGGATGAGCAGTTTGCGAGTCCTGATGGCTATTACAACATTGGTTCTGATGCTGTCACGTTGTGCATAATATACTTGTTGCCAGAAGACCACGTGGTCAAAGAGAGACAGGTTCTCTGTTCCACTTTCTCATGCACTCCAAATCATGATTATGGGTGTAGATTAGACATAATTTACAGGTGGCTGTATCTGCTGGGTCACTGCCCCACTGACGCTATGGTTAAAATAAAACCAAATTTTTCAATTAAAATTAACTGCAAATTAACTGCATTTTTTCAATTCACCACCAAGTCTCCCATAGTTGGTGGGTGCATGCTCCACAAAAGCAAGGGTTTTGAACCAGCTACCGGTCCAGCTCCAGGTCCAAATCCTGACTGACAACAAAAAATGAAGTTTTTATCAATAATTACTGATCAAGCAACCTCTCTCTCAATTATTGTCTGCTTCCAATAAGGGCCTAGACACCCCAGCTATAATTTTGAGCATTTAAACTGTAAAGGCTTTGCATCATCCTACTAACTAATATTTTTATAGCATATTACATCCCAAAATGCGACAAAATCCTTGCTAAAACAGACGTGTGTGTGTGTGTGTGTGTGTGTGCGCGCGCGATCCTGCTTGCGTTGTTGCCTTCGAGCCCTCCTGCCTCTCAGACACAAACACCACCCCGAGGGGGCTACTCCATTAGTCATAATGTGACATTCTCAGTACAGTCCGAGTGAAACAGGCTATCGCTCAGGCTGTTCACCTCACTGCCCGTCTGAAACAGACAGATAGAGGCAACAGCCGCCACAGCAACTAGTTTCATCCAAATATTAGAGGATGGCTTGACACCATTTACGGATTTATGCATATGTATTGTTTTATTTCTGAAGAAAAGATGGCACAGTGTCACATTGAGAATCAAACAACAGCATGGCGACGGTCCAATATGACCACATGTACAGTATGCTAGCAGGTTATTCGTGGACAGAATCCCAAGCAAGCAAACAGCCTGACAGTCCAGGCCGGAGTTGCTCAAGACCAAAGCAGATTAATGGGCCACTGGATTACTAGGCCAAGACATCACACACACACACACACACACACACACACACACACACACTACAGACAATGGCAAATAGCATTTAGATGAAATAGAAAAATAAACAGACAACTCAATTTTTGGTTCTGTGACAGATACCGCACCCTGTCTCTATCAGAGCAGGTACAGTTTTTGTCATGACATCGGTTGTACCATAGCAAAACAGCTGAAGGGAGTGGTGGTGGGGTTATACGCGTATCTCTGGTAGCGTATTGTTCATATGTGGAAGCGCGCCATGTCCGGCCCCTGGGCCTTAGTTAGGGGACCCCTGCTATAAGGTGTGCTGCCAGCATGGAGTACCATCACCCTCTAGTGGCACTGCACTTTCAATGTTTCCCGTCTTGTGTATGCTGTGAAAATAGCCGCCATAAAACGGGTTCAAACCAGGAGGAGGAATGGGGGCTGAATGAAGCTTTGTCTAAAAGGACGGCGTTTGCGGGTGACTCATCACACAACCAGACACACACAGACACACCAAGCGCTATTTTACCAAGCCTGACTTCTCCAGTGTCCAAACGTGCAAGTGTGTGTGATGTCATAGCTGTGAGGACGGTGTCTGTTGTGAGTGTGTGTTTGTGTGTGTTGAGGAGCAGAGATGAGGTCATGTGATCTGCTAAGCAGACGCTGATGCACAACGCGCTTGGTCATCCTCCCTCCAACTCCAACTTTTGATTGAACTTGACATATCCATACACCCCTGCACGTCTGAGATGTAGCCTGAGATTCAAGCCTTTGAAGGCAGGTGGACAAAGGCCAAGAACTGCAGGGGGGGCCCTAAACCTCATCTATTTATTGAACAATAGAGCCAACATCCCGTCACAAAACTGAATAAAATAGCATACATATACGCCATAGGGAATTTGCATGGATCATTTCCCCACAGTTTCTGTTTTTCCTTTCACTTTATGACAATGACGCCTTTCTTTTTTGTCTCTGGCTCATGTAATAAGAGACACAGACAGAGGGAGCGAGGAGGCAACAGCTTTACAATATGTGCACCCTTTTTCGCAATTCAGCAAAAATGCCTCCGAAAATGTTAAAGGAGTGAGACTGCAGCCAAGATTTCTATGTCCTATTATTCTGCCTGGGGCTTTCTTCCTCCGGCTGACATGCAGCACCCACTGACCTTCAAGACCACTGCTCTCTCAACCGTGTGTGTGTGCGTGTGCACTTCAGACGACCAATTAGTCTCCAAGTTGTCTTCCAGTGAGAGTCAAGAAGGCTTGCTTTAAAGGGAAACTGCACTTTTTGGGGAATTTTGCCCATCATTGGTGTTGCGTTATTGCACCAGAAATACAAATAGTATTTGGTGTTTGCTGCTACAACAACAATATGGCTGTAGCTGGGTTAATATACAGGTCAGTTATGGAAATTGAACACTGCTGACATTTTTTGTTAGGGCTTGAGCATCAACATAGCTGTGTCCCAATGACATGCATTATTAGCTAGCTCATATTCACTTAATTTCTGGTGATATAATGTACAGAAAAAGGAAATAAATATGTGTTTATGTTTCACATAAGGATTGCGAATGATGGTCAATTTTTTTTTAAGTGCAGTTTCCCTTTAAGACAAGGGTATCCAAAGTGCGCCCTGGGGTTCATTTTTGGCCATGCAGCATTTTTATTGCTTTAATTAAACAAGAAAACTACACGAAAGTTGAAAAAAGCAAAAAGGCATTGGGTAGGGGTGTCCAAAGTGCAGCTTGATGAAAAAAATCAGAGTATATCTACATGGTAGGATATTTACACATCAGATTTATAGTGCAGAATGGATTATTCCGTATGCAGGCCTCCGTGGACAAAAGTGTGGATGTTTAATGTTGGGTTTGTGCCAATGTGAGAAACGTGTGTTTTTGTGCACATGTCCGGCTAAGTGCAAGCCCCCAAGGAGCCACAAGGTCATTAGCGATGATGATGTCATTTCCTGCCATTGTAAGACAGACCGCAGTCTACCCTGCACACAGGTTTCATCCACACAAATACCAAAAATAGTGAGGTGAAGAAAATACATGTACATGCGACACAGAGGAAGAAGATGCGACATGGTTACTACACTATACGGCCTTGAAGTGCAGGCTTTACTTCCTGCATGTATACCCAAAGAAGAGTAGAGGGTGTGCACAGTGACAATTTTTCATCTCCATGTAATCATATGCACCATGCAAAATGTGAATCCTAATCCTGGCCCATCGGCAAAAGTCACTGTAGATGAATTGAAAAATAATGAAAATAATCAGATCTCTGCTGGATCTGGTGGGTCACTGCCCCACTGGACACTAAAATGAATTGAATTTTTGGATCAAAAAACAAGCACAGCTGTGGCTGTAGGCAGCCTCCACAATATGGCAGTAGCCGTATTTCAAGTAGCAGCTTGGTCTACCTCTGCATGCACGTTTTAAAAGGGGTGTCCAAAGTGCAGCCTGGGGGCCATTTGCCAAGGCTATTTTTTATTGCCCCCCTGCACATTTGCAGTTATAATTTATCAAGATTTTGTTTAAATATTAAGAGAAAAAAGTCTCAAATTGATGAAAATAATATGAGCAAAAAGTCATTTTTGTGGAATAGAAGTGAAATATACAGTATGTTCCTCTTGAAATATGTTATCAAAACTAAATGACGTTGTCATTTTGGAGAAATAAGGCAGGGGGAAAGGTTATATGATAGGAATAAAGTCAAAGTATTAAGGGAATAAAGTCACAATATTACAAAAAGAAGATTTATGAAGGTTATTGTAGAAGAAAGCTGAAATGTTTAGGAAATTTTTGGAATTTTTTTTTAAATGAGCAAAAATTTTAAAAAAGAGGAAACACTGAAACACACAATAATGGACTTTTTCAGCTATCTCACAATGCTGAGATGAGATGCATACATAGCTGGTTCATAAATAACCGTGTGGTCAAGGAAAGCAATGTTTTTTTCTTTTCCACTTTCTCATGAGCTTCAAATCAATTCTAAAGTGATACAAAATGAACTTGATCGCCGGCTCCCAATTAACGCCCTGTCCTTGTTGTGGTTTAAATAAATAAACTCCCTGGCTAGAATCCCAGCACTTATTGGGAAGCTGGACATTCCTCCTGACACACTGATTGCTATCATAGCAGAGTCATGCAGCAGCCGGCTGGCACTAGACTGCTGCCTTTGTCACCCTTTCTCCCGCTTACTCGCTTTCCATGACCAACAGAGGCAGGAAGTCGCTTCACTGGTTTGACAAAAATAACACTAAAATGGGAGGAACTGAAGCTGAGACTGTTTTCTGCAGGAGTGACTGCCTCTGTAAGATCTCTGAGAGCCGTCAAGTGTTTCTATAAATACAAGCGCTGCTCTGCAATTTACACACACACCATTGCCACGCCTGTATTAGCCTGCTGTAACCAAGCACATGAAAAGAGGCAAAGCCAGCCGGCCGTGGCACACCATCTCAACAGCGATTAGCTTCTTTTTACACTTGAAAGTTTCCAAGAGAGTGATTTCTCATTCCAGGCACGTACGTGTTACCATCGACTGGGGTTCACTTATTTTTACACTTGCATGACTACATCATAATGAAGTGGATTGTGTCCTTGCGCAGCCTGCATTCAAGCTGGTCCTGTGACACCCACAAGCAGGGTCGTACGGACACAACGCATAACAAGGGAGTGTTACAAATCCGCTGACATGAGGAAACACGTGCGCATCACCTGAGTGGTCCACATCGGACTACACTGTTTAAGATTCACCAGCACGCCTGACCTAAGGACCACATCCAATCATTTCCAATGCCACTGCCCTTGTTCACTAGCACCAGTGGAGGAAATGATGCAAACATGAGGACTGCACAAGAAGTCCTGTGCTCTTATTAGTGCACAGAGGGACTCACTAGTGGATGCTGCAGTTCATTAGCATTTTCTTGCATCTGGAATGTGAAGTAGAAGCAAATCATACATGCAGCGAACCGCAGCACTACCACACAACACTGATGGTCAATTTACATCGACACAATCCATAACGCGGCTCATTCTCACCTCTATAGCGTTGTTCTTTTCACTAGGGGCTATTTAAATAATATAATAAAAGGTACAGATAGTGCAGTATCAACACACCTTTAAGGGAAATAGAAGTACTTTACACATCCTTCACATGACAGGAGCGCTCTGCTCTTTTTAAAAGGACCACATCACTATACTGTATGTGAGGGGACCGATTACAAAAATTACTCAGCAATCCTCCATATTAAAGGACTAGCTTAACCAGTGCAAGAAAGCAGGTCAAAGACATCCTATTCGATTGGAGTGCCCTGCCATCTTCAAAAAAAGTATGTCAAAGATCCTCCATACAGCAGATCATAATTGCCCTGTTGTTTAATGACCTTCGACAAAAAAAAAATATATATATATATATATAGACAGAGTGAGTGTTCTGCTGTGCTCTGCCTAATGTCATTTGCGGGCCAGAACTGGTCCATGGGCCGCAAGTTGAATATGGCTGCCTTAAAAAGCCTCAGGTGAGGATTTATAACTGGACCACATAAAGACACGGGTCTTTCTGTCAGGTGAAAAATACTTCAAAACCGCTTCACTTTAAAAAAAAAAACAAAAAACAGTGCCCAGTGGCTCAAATAACCACCTGGGAGGGAGATTTAGGAGAGAAAAGTGGGTTAATCCACTCCAGTCGTCCTCCGTGGAGGTAACGTTACTCCATGTGACTTACTTTATTTTACACCCCCCTGGCTTAGTCGCTATTAGAAGCTAATTCAACTCATGTTTAACGGCGAATGACAGTGGAAAAAGTAACGACAAATACTGCTAATGGGCTGATATCCCCAAAGCAATGAACGCATCATTTCCTTTTAGCTCCTGAAGTAATCCCACCTCTTAAAAAGTAAACTTACCGCTGACTGGTTCCTGTGGACGTCCTACGTTCAGCCTTCAGTCGGCTTTCAAACTGAAAGAACTTGCTGGAAGATCCGCTATCCCGGAAGAATGATAGCTGCTGGCGGTGTATTATCGCTCCAATCTCGCCTCCTCAGTCTTCTCCCCCCTTTCGTTCGCTCCGGAGTCGCCTGTTCCTGCTTCCCCTCTTCGCCTCGTCCACATCCAACATTCCAACATGGCCGCCGCTGGGAGACACACGCACACACGAACGCACTCCTGGGCGCGTGCACAAACAAGGCGCTGGCACGCGTCTGAATCCTTGCCTCGGGTTCAACAAGACACGCCCACTTTATGAATGAATGGGAGAATGAAAAGGATACCTCTGGGATCTCCGATTAATTTACTCAGCCAGTACGGCTTCAACTTCGACTGCCGTTTGTCGAAAATACTAACTAAACTTTTTACTGTTTTTAATCAATGAATCAACGAAGAACCCGCTTGTAGAAGTTAAGTGAGTTCAGCCTTGTAAATGTAAACTTTTTTGTGATATAACTTTAGTGACATTGCATGCAAGTTTTAAAAGTGACACCTATGGCGATGACGAGCCAGGCCAAGGTCTATCTCCGTCTAGCGGGCTCCATCTAGTGGTACTCAGCAACACATGGGCATGTCGTGTGAGATTGGGCAGCATTACGTTTAGACTATACTTTCAATTTAAATCGTTACATTTGGCAAATATACAATAATACAATTTTCCAAACAGATCGTACACATGCCGTGACCCGGATTCGAACCGGGGTTGCTGCGGCCACAACGCAGAGTACTAACCACTATACGATCACGGCAGACAACAGCAATGGCCACCGCAATCCTTCTGATAGGGTGTTTGCCTGCAAGATAATCATATGTGTAGGAATACAGTTTATATATAAATATATGTATGGTAATGGTAGCTAAATAGACAAACCAAAGGCTATAGTGTGCAAATTCACAGTTTATTCTAATTTAGAGCATTTCCCCCGGTGTAAGGCAGCGAATGTACAGCAGGTAGCGCCATTGCGATATTTTCTCCACTTCCGGGAACGTGGCCTCGGAGTCTCTCTTATGTTGAAAGTGTAACCGGAAAAGTAGCTGCTAATCCGATAACAGCAATTAGTTTGACATTTGAGCGGGCAAACCTGTAACCTAACTTTTGTTGACAGCTTTGCGTCGCACTTTTTTTGTCGTCCACGCCGTGTGAACTCCTGAATGGCCGCAGGGCCTGCTCACTCGACGTCGTGAGTGGAAATAGCAGCAATCAGCGGAGATGTTTGATTAATTTCAGGTAAGTTTCATTGACTGTCAGACAGCAAAATAACGCCAGTCGGCCAGGATCATTGATTTATCAATGTATGTGCATGAAAACAAAGAGGAACTCTGTAAATCATACACTTTCAGTCCAAACCTCACTAAAGTTAGGGCGAAACATGTTTTCACTGAATGAATTAATGAATCAAACTAAGAAAACGGCTTATTTTGCAAACGTGAACTTTCAAGGTACCTGCTGGTTACTTGGATGTAATGTTTATGATAGAATAATAAACATGCCTTGCTCCTTGAGTAACCATGAGGTTCTCCCTCCAGCCTGTCTTATCTCACTGCTATAAAACACTGACTGCTCCACTGAAAGATATGAAGCCAAACTCGTTTGCTAAAGCCCAATAAGCGTTTGTTATTGGCTTGACTGATGTTTAAAGGTATCCTGCAGTTATTGTCCTTTTCCTTGGAGGGGGTGGCATCAAATGTGTGCATTCATGAAATAGAATCCCACATAAGCTCTCCATTGCTCTTTCTTTCAGTGTCACATCTGCATGTTGTTAAGTGTGTGTTTGGATCTTGTTAGTTTTACAAACGGGGAGGGTGTGTGTGGGGGGTGGGGGTGGGGGTTAAGGGGAAACCTGTGATTTAAGTGTGTGTTTCCATGACACAGTCGGTCGGAGGCCGGAATGGCCTGAAGAGAAGGCCTATTTGAAGGTGAGGCGTCAGATAAAGCAGAACACAGGAGATAGACATGGCAAGAGGGGAGGAAGTTGAATGGAAAATGACAAAATAGAGGCTTTGAGTTGAGAAAAATGACAGGAGAAAACATGAAAGCAGCAAAGAATGACTCTTGTATGAACAAAAATGTCTTTTGCTGGTGCCTGCAACTAATTGAAGTCAGATGTCGGGCTGGAATGGACCCGCCTTGCTGTCCTCAGTGCAGAGCAGTGGTGCAGTCTACTGTATGATACAGTGAAGACTCTACCTCTTGGGATAGATGGGAATACAAATTCCAGTGTCCGGCGCTGGCCATTAAAACCATATCGACTGTACTGGCTGCCTTTAAGGTAGGATTTGTGCACGCTTAACTGTTATACAAGTGTAAAAAGAAGTTAACCACCATAGCAAAGACAAGAAGACTAAGCCATAAGTTCCATCACAAAATATAATGGGGGGTTTGACCACTGTGAAAACAACAAACACTCTCCCGCTCGATTGTCTTTTTGCAAGCCAAACAAAAAGCCAAAGAAAATGCAAAGCACTCCTGCGAGAGCTGGCTGATCTGAGATCCTGTGAGGTTCGCCGACATTTCACATGATGTCATTAATGGCCAGTCATCTTTTTGAAGCAAGTGTTGCATAAAGTCCAACAAGTCAAAGACGAGGTCCTCTATATGACAGGAAGGCCTGTCTTGCAGTTCATGAGCAGGAAGTTTCACAAAGGCAGATATGCAAGCTTGTGTGTTACCCTCACGTGGTGACTATACTGGCTTTTAATTGGTTTGCTGCTGCATACTCACCGCCCACCCCTCCACACCACAGCCACCATCCCCATCCACACAATTGTGGAAAGTTTAGGAGGGAGTCAAGGTTTGTCATGACGTTGGGATGCGGTGAATGTCTCACCACACATTGTGTTGTTTCCAGATTGCGCCATGGCAGAACTACCGTCTGGACTGTTGGAGGCATGTGTGGTGGTCGGGGCCTCTGGTGATAAGCTCCGAGACGTATACCAGGTACTCATGGCTCCACATTGCTGTGGTTGGTCTTTCAGTTGGAACATGACGTGCTTCCAGTCACCCGTATCCATTTTTTCAAAGATATTTTGAAAATGTGATTTGTTGATGAAGTGAGTCTCTGTCTCAACCCAACCTTGTGACCAGCTACATCAGCAAAAGAAATCAGTGGAAGCACGACTGCTGGACGCGGAGGTGCTGCAGGTGCACATCCCGCCTTTTGTCTCCAAGGAGACCAGCTCCAGTCAGGCTATCGGTCCGGCATTTAGCCGTGTGCAGAGGAGGAGGAGCTTCATCAAGAAGGTATGTTGAGGTATTGTGTCCATATCATCATCATCATCATCATTAAGATATTTTTTTGTACATTTTGAAAGCTTGTTTGGGTCTTGTAGAAAAGGCGAGATCGCGTGCCTGACCCTGTACATAACGGGGAAGCCGCCAATCATTCAGAGGGGTCCTCGACAACAGAGGACATCAGCGTCCCGAAGGATCTGGACCTCATCGCTTTGCCGCAGCTCTGCTTTCCTGGTAATCTGACTTTTATGCGGCTACACTTGGCAGCAAGTCATGTCATGGTGGATTTCTTGAGCAGGTGGCCTCCAGTTGGCCAGTGAGCAGAGAGAAGATGCTTATCATTTCCTGGTTTTTACTGACCTCTTTGGAAACCGCACTCACGGTGTGGTAGCGCAGTACCACAGATCTGTACAGGTAGATCATGGATATTCCCAAACAGGGGTGTGGGTGCTTTTTACATGTTACATGTTTACATGCAACGTGGTCTCAGTCCTGCCAGGATGGCGCCAGCCAGAACGGACATCGGTGGAATTCATCAAAGTCCCGTCTTTTTACGCCCTTCGCGGTGTGTGTCATCTCCAAGTTCCCTTACTACAACGCCTTGAGGGACTGCTTGTCCTGGTAATACTGACAAAATACTGGCTATACTGTATGTTGTATGGGCTGACTACAGAAGCACTAGCTAAAGATCCCACATAGAACAGGAGTGTAATACCTTCCGTATGGCGGGATTATTTTGCTCTTTTTTTTTTGCTCTTTTTTTGCTTTTATGACCAGATGCTACTGTTGTTAATGCTCTACAGCTGAGATGGTAGTCATTACAGGACTACTTTGCTACAAAAATAGGATCCTTTATATCAGATGTTTTAGGAATCTGTTGCACAAATGTTGGTTTGAAGTGAACCGTGTACCGGTCTGGTATCATCTATGGACCATACTTGGTCACCAGGCCGCCAGTTGAACAGCTCTGCTACTGCTAAATGACGGCTTTTGACATGCTTGTTTGTGTCTTTTTTTTTTTACATCTTGTTTTTTTAGCCTGCTGGTCCAGTTGCGGCCCGCCAGACACGCTGACTTTGAGGAGTCAATGAAGGAGTTTTCTGCCAAGTTGTCCCTGGTCCCAATACCTCCTTCTGGACAGCTCCACGTGGTCAGGACGCTTGGAACGATATCATGCTTTTGTCAGAATCTTCTCAGTCAAACCAAATTGTGTGTGTGTGTGTGTGTGTCCAGTCTTTCAGCCTGCGTCCCCTGCAGGTGGTCCTTCCATCCCGGGAGGACCAGGACGGCCCCATTATTGACATCAACTTGCACCTGCCTTTCCTGTCTTTCTCCCATGCAACACTCCTGCAGGTAACGCCAAGCTGGCTTTGCCCTCCCGGACGCCCACAAACGTGTCCGCTGTTTGTGTAGGACTTATGATGTTGTGCCATTCTTTTAGATCTTGTCCTGCCTCCTCCAAGAACAGCGATTGGTCCTCTTCTCGTGTGACTGGGCCAGACTCACTCTGGTGGCGGAGTGTCTCCTGCTCTATCTGCAGGTGGGTGTCTGCTCGCAGCCCTGCATGCACCTCTCTGCTATCTCTGTGTCCACCGTCTTTCCCTGTCCTCTGCAGCCTCTCTCTTGGCAGCAGCCCTACGTTCCCGTGCTGGCTAGTGGAATGCTGGACTTCCTGATGGCGCCCACAGCCTTCCTGATGGGCTGCCACATTAGTCATTTTGAGGAGGTGGCTGCAGTGAGTACATACATTTCCTGTCGCAATACAGGACCTCTGACTAGCGTTTTAGAAATAGATCCTTAAAAACAGTGGTGTCCGGTACCTTTAAAGAGGATCTTTTATGAGTGTTGTTGCATAGATTCCAAACAACAACACAACACTCCTGCCATATTTTTGTTGTCGATCCTTAAAAACAGCAGTGCTCCTTCATGAAGGAGATCTTTGCAGTTGATTCCTGAAAACAGCAAAGCAGTCCTTCCTTGGAGGAGTGGATTTTGGAGTAGATGCACTGATAAAGATCTTTTTTTTCCATAGAGGTTTCTAAAAACAGCACGTCCCTCCTGTTTTGGAGCGGAGACGTCCAGCCTGACATGTTGTGTCAAACTCTTTCAATCTAGGAGACGGAGGATCTCATCCTGGTCAATATTGATGAGGGCCTCATTCAGTCGTCTTGGGCCGAAGTCATCGACCTACCCGCCATTCCGCTGACGGCGGCTGAGTCTTTTATTTCCAGGTAACGCAGCGTTCGTCCGTTGTCCCGCTACAGCCTGATTGGAAATTGCGTGTTTGTTGTTTTGTCAGAGCCGAGTCGCTGCAGCTCCACTACGACTTGGAGTTGTGCCACCTGGGATCTGCCACCGACGCCAACATCCTGCGGTGCCAGCGGCGAGACTGGCAGCGAAGGCTCAACAAGCAGATCCAAAACATCTGCCTGGAGCTGGTGGTCAACATCTTCAGGCATGTTCATTCTTTTTACCGCCACCGAGATGCCTTCGGAAGGGAAAGGTGGCTTTTCTTTGGCTCCACATTGATGAATGTACATTTACATTTCAATAATTTTGTTTATTATGTATTTTATATATACATATTGTAATTTTTCATTTACTTGTGTCATAGCTTTACATTTTTATTACTGATGTCATTAAAAGTGGAATTTCTTTCAATTCAAATGATATTATTTATATGTTTTTAAATCAAATTTTAATCATTTTTGTATAATAAGTTGTATAATTAGTATTTTTTTTTACACATTTTAATGTAATATTTGTTTTTTTATTTATATTTATATGTATTGACATTTTCTTTTTATATGCTGTGTATAAAAATATGAAAAATATCTAAATCAAGGCAGTATAAGAATAATAAGACAAAGTAAAAAAAAAAAAGATCTATCCTTTGGATATCGCCCCAATTTTTTCCCCAAATTGTGTTCAATGTGTGTGTACGCATGGTCAGACATCCAAAAGTAGCATCAACATCAAATCCAGATTTGATTCGCATTGATCTGGAATTTACAATAGTCACGATAAAAGTAATCCCAACATGTTGGGATGCGTACATGTGTCAAATTTGGGGGCTGTGGGATTTTTGCCCAACGTGCAAGAACAGTTTTGGTACAAGTCAAAGAAAAGAGCTATGTAATAACAGATAATAAAATGTCTTCTCTCAGGGGTGTCCAGGACTTTCTAAACCACGAGCACAGAGTTTTTAACAGCGAGGAGTTTCTAAGAAGCAGGGAGCCTTCAGACCAGCTCTTCTACAAGAAGGTGACCTAATAAAACACAAAGATATATTGTCTATGCCTAGCAAGCACGCTGGCCCCCCTCCTCCTCATCTGTCCCATCTTTTTGGGCTTTTTCTGCCCTCCAGGTTTTAGAAACTCACATCTTCCACTCATTCCTGCGAGACAGGCTGAACAGGAAACAGGACGGCTTCAGTCGCATGGAGCAGAGCACACGGAACCTCACGCACAGGTGATGCTGTGATGTCATCAGCGTGTGACAAACAAGTGAACAGGTGCAAGTCAACACGCTGTTTGGATGTATGAGGAGGGCCACTTGAAGCAGGACCTTTGTGTTTTAATGGTCCCTTTTGAGCAGGAGTCAGCCCACTTCCTCTCTTTATGCTATGGGAAATCCAGATTATGGACAAGCGTAGCAATATGACATGTCAAAGGCAGCGCCTATTCAACAAAAATGCTGGAGCGTGACGTTAATAAGAGCCAAAAATGTCCTGTTCCTGCAGGAACCGAGCGGTGACGGATTCGCCTCGGCGTCCCCCCATGTCTGAGCTGGCCAGGAACGGTTACAGCAGCTACGCCAGCCCAGACCACCGGCTGAGCAGGCGCCTGGGAGCCAGCATGCCCAACCTGGACCAGTCCGTCCACGAAACCCTGGCTGCTATCAGCCCTGTCAGGCCGGCCTCGCTCAGGAAGATGACCCCTGACATCGGTGGGTGGACTGCAAGGGCTTGATGGTCACTGTTACTTGTTTTTCAACGTTCCTTATCCCCCTCCATTTTAGGGCTGAAGTTCCCTCAGAAAGCAGTGAAGGTTTTCCACCTCCCAGAGTTCCCCCCTCCTTTGGCATATCATTACGTCCAGAACTACTATTCGGAAATGGTGGCGCGCCTCGGCCGGGCCATCAACGCCACACTTCCTGATGAAGCCGCTCTGCTGGCCAGGTGCTGAAATAAAATGAGCGACGGAGACCAACGGCCGACTGACACATGCTCTCTGTCCAGGTACCACTACCTGCGTGGTTTGGTCAACACGGTGTCAAACAGACGCCTGGATGCTCTGGAGGACTTCCAGAGTCTTTATAAGACAGACTCGGACATCTTTCCTTTGCGAATGGTTAAGTCTCTGGTGGACTCCCTTCCAGAAGCTGAACGTTTGCAGGTCAGTGTGCATGGATGCTTTAGAGTAGTCAATGTACAGCTTGCATATCAATATATATAACATGTTCACTGTACTTTCTTGCCTATTTCCATGTGTTGAGGTTTTTTCATGGTTAGTAGATCTATACGGCTGCAAAGACTATCCCTTGTAGTGTTGTTGCTCCAGAAGGGGTAGTCATGTGATCATTGCTCATCTCAGGCGGACAGACGGCCAGAACTCAAGCGCCTCATCAGCCGTCTGAAGCGGGACCAAGAGCGGGAGCTGGAGCGCCGTGGCAGCGGGCACGAGGAAGGCGCCATAAAGCGCTTCCAGCTGCCGAAAAAGTATATGCAGCTGGATGAGTTTGTGAAATGCGTGCAGGAGTCGGGGATGGTGAAAGACCAAGGGACCATTCAAAGGCTTTTTGATGCACTCACTGTTGGTAAGTGTGGTCGGTATCTTGTGGATGCTTTTCAACAGATTCCAAGGCCTTTTTCAGCCTCAGTGCACACTCGTCTTAGCAAACATCGACCTCAGGTGAATTATTTACCCACATTCTTGAAGACAAATCATCTCCATGCAGGTCCTGTGGATGCCAAATTGTCATCCAGGGAATGGTTTGAAGCCCAGTAGCTCCTGGTGCTGCTGTGACCTGACGGCATTCCTGTGACTGATTAGCAAGGAGCCAAGAATACCAGATAAGCGCAGAAAGAGCTGGAGTGTTAATATTTCTCTAGTGCCAAGCTGTTATTTCCAAAATGTGTCAAAAATCTCTTAACGAGGGATACTCCCATTAGGGTGTTCTGCTGCTGATTCCAATACCGACCATCCATGAGCGAAATCAACCGATAGCGATAACATGGATTCTTTTTAAATTCATCCATTCATTGACGGCTGCTATTGGCCTGGGGCAACGTCATGTCGAGGTGCCCCGACTGACATGGGCCTAAATAAGAGGTCATTACTAATTAAAAGAGCTCCAGCAGGACTTCCTGGTAGCACGTAGGTTAATTCCAAGTGGGGGAGTGTCGGCCAACCCGGTATCTCCCCCTGCTGACGAAGGCTGCTCATCTGATTGGTCTAATTGTCCAGTGGCATCCAGACTGCCAGGCACATACGGGCCAACGTTGTCCAGCGTTTTGGCTGCATTAGCTGCCATTTGACTGACGATCACGCCGTCAGCCTCCGAGGACACGACCCAAGAGGCTAGGGCACGCCTCTGCACGCAGGGCTTGCTACGGGCTGCATTGATCATCATATGCCGAGGAGGATCTGGAGTGCATGAGAAAAAAAAGGAAAAGTGTATCTTTTATGTTTTATTGTTTATTGGATAGAACCAATGTTGTGACTCCAGATGAGGAACATGAACAGGTCGTTAAAAGCTGCAGGATGCTGATCATTCATGATACTTCCATCTTAAAACTGCTTTTTGACCTGGCACTAATTAGAACCGGAGGTTTTATTTGGACACAGTTGTTGGTGGCCTGTTTTAGAGGACTGTAATTGACCGACTGACTGAGATATAAAAAGGTCTTTCTTTCAGGCCATCAGAAGCAAGTTGGACCAGATTTGTTTCGGGTTTTCTACACCATCTGGAAGGAGACAGAGGCGGAAGCACAGGAGGTGTGTATCAATGTTAGCTAAAGTGAAGTAGCGATTGTGCAGGTAGCTAGAGTGTTTTGTTTCTAGGTGTGTTTACCCGCGTCTGTGCTGGAGCACATCGAAGCCAGTGAATGCGTCTTCAAGCTGTCCTCCTCGGTCAAGACCAGCCGTGGCGTGGGGAAGATCGCCATGACCCAGCGGCGCCTTTTCCTGCTGACCGAGGGGCGGCCGGGATACGTGGAGGTGGCTCAGTACAGAGACTTGGAGGTAGACCGGTCGGTGAATGACCAGATGATGTATTCAAAGGACGCCATGACAGTCTTGACTTTGCCTGAAGGAGGTGAAAGTCTCCTCGGCTCCTTTCCTGCTCCTGCGAATCCCCAGCTTGAAGCTGCGCGTCCGGGGCAGGAGAGAGGCCTTTGAGGCAAATTTGAAGACAGAGACCGAACTGTGGCACCTGATGGTCAAGGAGATGTGGGCAGGACGCGACATGGCCGACCAGCACAAGGTAAGCTCTCTCTCTAGAGGATGTCTTCAGATTTTCACCTCTGTTGCAGCAAGCCGTGGTCAAAAGTCTGGAGGGGGTCTCCACATTCACAGTGGGCTCTGTCCGCATGGTCCCCACCGCTGAGGGGCGTGGAGGATCCTCCACTGTTTTGGGTGTAGGTGGAACCTGGTGGGTTCTGCTGCTCTCCACTGTTCGCAGTAGCGAGCTCAGTGCAAAGCCTTGCCACACATCATAATCACACACTCTTTCCTGTTTGCTGGACCTGGCTTCCTGTCTGCTTCCGCTGTGAAGCAGTTGATATACAGGCATACTGCTTTTCTTTTATTGTGGCGCCCATGCTTATAGTACACAGCACCAGTCCGTTAGACACTTTCTTATTTAGTGTCATGACAAAGTGTCTCAGCCGCATTGTTTTTTATGCAATTTTCTTGCGTAGGATTGGTCTTCAGTAAAAGATAAATAAATCAACTTAAAAATCCATAAAGCAGCATTTTTATCCAGATCTTTCAGATATTTCAGGTATTTACTGCTGCACTGCATCACAACCACCCAGCTTTCCAGGGGTGCACCCCTGGAAAGCTGGGTGGTTGTGATGCAGTGCAGCAGTAAATACCTGAAATACTCCCACGTGAGCTTTCGGGACAAAAGCCTTGACTGGCTGTTTGCATCCAGGACCCCCAGTACATGCAACAAGCCCTCACCAACGCCTTGTTGATGGACGCCGTGGTGGGCAGCCTTCAGAGCAGCAAGGCCACTTACGCTGCCTCCAAACTGGCTCACTTTGACCGCATCAAGATGGAAGGTAAACAAATGGCAAATAACAAACGTATTGCAGCTGGTGTTCTTAATGGGCTGGTCTGTGCGTCTTCAGTACCCATGATGGTTCCCAGAACCACCGCCGAGACGCTCAAGCACAAAATCAACCCTTCCCTGGAGCTGGCCACGCCCCGAGCCGTGGACGTTCTGCTCTACACGCCAGGTATAGCAATTCAACTCCTGAGAAGAGTTCCACCCTTTGTCATCACATGACACATCGGCCCTCCCAACCCCCACTGAGTGTCATTGTGACCAAAGATTCCCATCAGCACTTCCGCTTTTGTTCTTGCAGTGTCGGATCTCAAGGAGGTTCTAAGTAGAGCTGCAAAAAGAAGAAATGGGAGTGAGACTAAAACATGCATTGAGTCAGCAATTTCACACAAACAAACATTCAAGGGAAACAGGCTTTTCATCAGCTGGTCAAACGTTTCAGGATCCATTCATGCGTTCCTGCACCATTCCTGCCTATGACGTGTGTCCACCTCACAGTGGGCATGTCCTGCCTGTGAATAGTTAGTGTGTTGTCTAGCACCGCCTTGATCCTCTTGGGCATGGCTTTCACCAGAACTGCACGGGTTCCACTTCTCCACATCATTGGTGGAGCTGGTGGAGGTCCTCCACGGTCCTTCCTTTCACCTTCAGCTTCCCCGGCAAGGCTCTTGACCATCTTGGCGGTCTGTTTGGGCCCTAATTCACCTTGGAAAACAAGAGTTCTGCTTCGGCACGTCACAGCACGTGTTGAAATTCATGTTTTTCCACAATGAACCACAGCTCCCCCCAGCACTCATGCACCATGACACGACCGCAGCAATGCTTGACTGGAGGATGTTCTCCCGTGGACATCTGGTGCCACTCAAGTCGGCCGGCTGGTAGCAGGGCCGACCCGCTAACATTTTGTATTTCTGTGGGTGAGAAGAACAAATCCGTCCATTCAGACACTGGCTGCCGGCCTCTCCTCTCTCCTCGCCTCCTGTGCCGGCCCTGTTGAATGTAGGTCATTCAGACGGATTCCTGGCGCTCGTCCAGTTCGCTCCCACACCGGCTGTCAACCGCCTTTTCATTCCCTCCATGTTGCTCATGCGCCCCCACCCCTGGCTTGTCACTTGTTTGTGTTTCATAAAGGTTGCAGGAAATATGCACGTTGGCTGGCGGCGGGTGGGGTCGGGCTAAGCGGCTGACTTTGAAGCGAGCGTTGGTCCTAGCCGAGTGTTTATTCACACTGAAATGTGTTTCAGGTCGGTTGTGGGTGTCTGTAAGCGGTGGCAAGGTGATGGTGTTCGATGCCTCCAGCTGGTCTCTGACGCACACCTGCCAAGTGGGCAACGCACGACTGGTAAAACAACCATGCATAAGAACCACCTGACTGAACACGTGCACAAGCACATGCATGCCACCGACATGGGACACGCATCCTCACGTTCAACCACTCAAACAGAATGTGTGCTATCTTCAGGTTCCTTTTGGGGAGTGGCCACTGCCTGTGTGTTCATTCCACTCTGCGCCGCTCTTCTTGCTGACCTTTGCCCCCAAGCATGCAGGTCTCGGTCACGTGACATATGTTAGCTCTGTGTGGGTTTCCCACGCAGGCATGTAAATATTTGCCTGACACTAACAATCAGCTGATGCCCATTCTGTGGGATTCCTCTAATGCTGAATGGTGCTTGGAGCTTCTTAGGCTGCTATAGTGCCACCCAGTGGACATACTTGGGTAGTGCTTGTGCGCACTGGCACGTTTTGTTCATTCTAAGCCATAAATAAGATATGTTTGTCTTCATATCAACACCCACCGTTCTGTTGGTGCAGAACTGCATGCTGGCAGTGGACAAAGACCAAGTGTGGATGGGCTCAGAAGATTCCGTCATCTACATCATCAGCATGGTGGCCATGGTCTGCAACAGGCAGCTGACGGAGCACAGGTCGGAGGTCACCGGGCTCGCTCTTGACACCGACAAGTACAGGTAGCTAGAGAAGATGGCTGCAAGAATGCGTCTCACCTTAGGAAGACTATAGGGGTGTTATTTCATGGTTGCTGGGCTCTAATGGTAACAGTATTTAGAAGGTCATAAACAGGTTTTCTATATTTTAACTGCTAAAATATTAAATTTTTGTAATGTATGATTTTAGCCAGAAGGTGGCATACTCCTGCAGCGCAGAGGGAACCATCATGGTTTGGGACGTGGCAACACTGCAGGTTAGGATGACAGCACCTTTTTACTAACATGCACAGGAAGTGATTTTATTATGGATTGTCATTTCTCAGGTGAAGAAGAACTTTCGTCTGTCTTGCGACCGGCTGCAGTCAGTGTACAGCTGCAACGTGACGCTGTGGTGCTGTAGGTCTCATTTGGACCATGAAAATACCCCATCAGACTTCCTGTCACGTATCTGTCTTCCTCGCCAGGCTCCAGGGACAGCATCATGGAGGTGTGGAGGAATGGTTCTCTCAAACATCGTCTGAACCTGCCCGAGCAACACAAAGGCTCCCCGGCAACGTTCAGCTCCGTGCTGCTGTTACCTGAGGTGCTGCACGCACACGCACACTCTATACACCTACCGGCAGCTGTGTGATGATAGTTTTGGTTGTATGACAGAGGGAGGAGCTGTGGAGCGTGTGCGTAGATTCCGGAGATGTTTGTATTTGGCACATGAAGGACACATCCACTCCCTACCACCGTGTGGCGCTACAGGACTGCACCGGCTGTCACTGCATGATTAAAGTGAAAACACAGGTGTTGTACTTATACACATGCCATTATACACTACATTTACATTCCACTACATGTCTCTTTTATATTGTACGTATGCTATTGCCTGTTATGTAACATGCGTGATGAATATGGCCTCTGCTATACACACCTCTTTCTAGGTTTGGGTGGGCGCGGTCGGTCGTGCCTCCACCAAAGGTAAGATCTACGTCCTAGACGCGGAGCGCCGCCAGGTGTTGAAGGAGCTCCACGGGCACACCGACAAAGTGACCACGCTGTGCTCGGCGGAGGACCGCTACGTGCTCAGCGGTGCCGCCAAGCACGACGGGAAGGTCGCTATCTGGAAGGTGGAGTAGGAGCGTAACACGCAGCAGTGCATTGTTGTTTACATCTGCAGCGTGTTCACTTGTAGCATGAAAAGAGAAGACTGATGGGAGTGATGGAACTGATGTATCTCAGCGTCAGTAGAAACGCATGCTTTACATGTGGAGGCTTTGAATTCACCTGGAAAAAAGCTGGGATGACATCATTTATCCACCCTCAATGAAGATTATTTAATGAAACATTGTTATACTGCGTACGGATATCGAAAATCCCACTTGAACCTGTGACTCAACATGTGACCTTGTCAAATCAGCACTGCAATATTTCACAGATCATCGCCTCCATTTTGCTAGAATGTTCTATTCACGACTTACGCATGGGCAAGGACACCGGAAGCCTGAATGTTTTGCAACAAAGATCACTTTAAAGATGTCTCATGCGTATTTTTATGCCGCTACCTATTTGATGTGTGTACTGTACATCCACAGGCATTGCATTTTTTTTATTACGTCAGGATGACACTATTGTTGAAAGTGCACACGGCTGTTGAGATTTTTAGCAGTAAAGGCAATGTGCACAGTAAATACTTACTTAAAACATTCTTCTCTGTCTGTTGCATTCATTCTACCACAGGATGGCGCTGCTGGAGTGTCTAAGTGGCCATATGAATTGCATAACTCCACATTAGCACTCCAAATTGTCCATAGGTATGAATGTGGGTGGGAATGGTTGTTTGCCTGTGATTGGCTGGCCACCAGTCCAGGGTGTACCCCGCCTCTCAGTCAAGTCACCTGGAAAGTGTCTTTGAAAAAAAATACAGACTAACATCTTATGTTAGCCCTTCACTGTGCAGACTTTGAATGAGAAGTGGCGCCATCTGCTGGTCAGTCTGGAATCGACTTTTATTGGTTCGGAACAATTGTGGTGTCCTGTGTGTAGCGTTGCCATATTAGGCTCTAAAATATTGTTTAAATGCTAATTTTACCAACCTAGCTAACACAACTTCATGGCATATAGAATGTTTTAATGAAAAAAATCGAAATGGGAAATTAAATCCCTTGACCGAGTGATCTCTGCCTACAAATCACTGACGAAAGATGATTTTGGTGGAAAAAGTTCGAACACCCACGTCTTCAGGGTTAATCGTAGAACAGGAAACCGATATATATATTTCCAAATGAATATACTCCCAATTGAAGGCTCCCCCTTGCTTGGCTTGTTTTGTGAGCCTCACCACAAGGACCCTCCTCTTATGCAAACGAGCGATGACGTCAACGGAAGCGAGTGCGGACTTTAAAGGCGTATTTAAACAGCTCGGCTTCAGTTGCAGGCACGGCGGCCCGGCTGCTCAACGTAAGCGGCGACAGTCCCCTCCTCCGGTCCCAGCAGCCCAGCGGGCCACGATACCGAACCGACCGGCAAGGTGAGCCCAGTGTCCACCCGTAGCAGCTTTGACGACCGAGGGAGCCGGGGGATCGGGGGTGTTATGGCGTTTTGTAGCCACTGTTGATCCTCCGACCGGCGCACTCGGGCAGCATCTCAGGTTGCTGGTGCAGAGAAGCAGTGAGGGAGGGGGGCGGGCTTATTTCCACTAGTTTGTGCAGGCCTATGACAAAAACAAAAATAGAGGAGTGGCTCAAGCTTTTTCATTATGTTGGTATTTTTATCTGTACTGTGTTGTTTGGCTATTTATGTTTGCACCGCAGGCTGCACCCCCAATGCACCCCAATGCAACCCGGATTAGCTAGCCAATAAGCCTAATTTCCCCCACGGGACTTGGAATTGTTTCTTTTGTTTATTGATGGATTCATCAGAGGAACGATCAAAGTTTTTTAACCCTCCACCACCTTGGTGCTTACTAAGGTTTGCTTGGCTTCCTGTGTTGAACCATGACATCACATCACCACAAGGACTATTCCGGGTTTTTATCCCCAAATAACCAATGTCGTTATCAGTTGTTGGCAACATTTTGGGATCTAAGGGTAAATGTGACAATTTTTCATTTATCATGTACGATATAATCATATTTACATAAATGTGGGCTTCTCATGAGCGTAAAACGTGAATAACAAAAGATTTTGATGCTATGCAAGTAGTAAATAAAAACAGTTTATGACCATTATTAGAGCCCCGTAGTCATGAAACAACAGCCCTATGGTCACCTTTCCACTCCTGTTATCCACGCCACATTGCTAATGCCTAGGCAACAGGATCAACGCAGGAACGCGGCCACAAAGCATGCTAGCAATTTATTTATTATAAACCTAAGAAAGGAGGTCAACAAGGAGTGGGGAAAAAAGAAGCCAAAATTACCACTTCCACACCGGATAGGAGAATAACTGCTTTTTTTACATTTTGGGACTATACCTTGGACTATGGAATATGGAATATCTGGCATAACAAGCTTTGTCTTGGCAGGATGACCTCCTTGGAGTCCTAACGCTGTTGTGGAGCAGGTACAGGACAGCAGCCTGGTCCAAACGTCTCGCAACATTGATGAAGCTTTCAGAGCCTTTTTGGTGAGTGAGCGCTTTTTATGATGAAAACCATGAAGACGTTGTTCATGCTTGCAGACCACAAAATAGCTAATTATATTTCAAATTAGCTTTGCGAAGTGAGGTTTCTGTTGGTAAAAAGAAAGGAGGGCCCTTTGTGGCCGATGAGGCTTTCCAAATCTGTTTCATAGCATTGGCACCACGCCCGCTCTGGGACGCGGTCCTCTCGGTCGGGTTCCGTGTGTTGTTCCTTTTGCCGTCGACTTCCTCTTGATGACACATTTGCTGACTGCTGAGTCGGCACACAGACGCACACGGATGCTGACAACCGCAGCGATGCATCCTGACAGGAGCTGTGGTGTCGGGATGGTCACATGAGCACACCGCGGCCATGCAAAGCCGGCCCTGCGCGACTTAGAGCTTATAGAGGATCTTGGACCAGCAGGGCTTCCTCTCCTATGCCTTCGAAGGTCTTTTTCCAATATGTCTTTGAAAGCAGCACAGGGCTCCTGTCGTGGAGAGCATGGCTTCTCAACTGGTGGGTCGGGACCCAAAAGCAGGCCGTGGATCCATTGTATGTGGGTGGCAACCAGCGAGTCAAAAAGGACTGAATGTATGGGACAGTCATCGCATGGTGGTGGTCTTGTTTTGATATTTCAACAAAGCAGCAGAGCAGTCCTGTCATATAGAGGATCTTTGACTCATGGTTTTTGCAGGAGGTCCTCAACGACAGCAGCTGGCATGTGTCTTTGAGAAGAAAGTATTTTTGGTTTTTTTTGCAATGGGTTCCTTGAATCTTGCTTGTATGGAAAATGTTGTTTTTGTGAAAAATAAGCATGTATTTGGATGGCGGTCTGTGTACTGTTTAAGGACCCTTGTTGCTTTTCCTCAACACACACACACACATTTCCGGGTCATCAGATTGAAGAAGATGCAAACGTAAGCGTGGCCTGTGTTTTGTGTGCAGCGTTGGGATGGTCGGCGACCAGTCCGGTCTGTGTTGATCCTGGATCCTCTTTCCTAGCTCTTGTCCTCCTACCGACAAGTTTGATTTGCCACGACCGGTTCAGGTTTCTTGTGTGGACGGAGGTCGCTAAGACTCGCGGAGACAACCCAAATCCTCCCGGTGCAGTGTGAGTGTTTTCCATTGTAGCCCACCAACGGTTGTCACCTTGTTTGCCCAGAGCCAGAAATCTTTATTTATAAAATGTGGCTCAAGAACACAACGTGGTTGTCATCCAAACCGGTTTCAAATGTGTAAGTAATCGTGGAGATAGTGTTTTGTTTTGGATTTTTGGTCCAAACGAGGCTACATTCCCAGCCACCATCTGATTGAACGCCTTCACGGTCGGTTTGAGCGTATTTGAACTTTGTGCTGAAGAGTTTTTTGGGTGTTTTTGCCTCGGAGGCGAATGCCAACGCTCGCCATCAATGGGCCGCTTTGTGCTTTTACGCTTTTACTTGTGCACTTTGAACTGCTCTTTGGGTTCACTCCACGCCACAAACCATCTCAAGTGCTTGTTTGCTCTGCGATGGCGGGATCCTCTGCGGTCAAAATGTCCCGTTTTTTGATGAAGCGACTGAATCATCTTTCCACACTGATCGCATCCTTAAAAGATCCGACTGTGCCCATTGTGTTGGCTTCATACGCTTCTCGACGAGGGGATGCGTATAAGAATTGGGTCGGTTGTGTGGAGTTGATGACTTGGTTCAAGGCGAAATGGAGTGCAATACTGGGCTGCAACCAGCAGAGGCGCTGTTGATTCAACTTCAACTAGCTGGAAAAAATCTTATTACGTATATAAACACAAGATAAATGTTGTTAATTCAATGTCAGCAGAAAATTGGTATCAAATAAAAATATATAGTATGGTTCCAAACCCGACTGCAATAAATAAAGAGGATTCATTGTTTAAAAAAAAAAGTGAATATTTTGGTAGTTAGAGCATACAAAACTTGTTTCTAACATTCTTAGAGCTGCCCAGTAGATGTGAAATAACACGCCTACGGTCCCCTTTACACGCCTATTATTCTTTGTTTACAACACACTGCAGCTCTTATGCTGCAGAGACTCCAGATGGCCGCTAGATAGCAAGCTAACCAGTTGGCCTTGAATTCATTTCTTCCAAACTTAAGTAGCAAAAAATTTACCACTTCCACACGGGGTGGGAGGAGGACCTTTTTTCACTCTCATGCCATGGCTGACTGCATGCAGTGGTAAGTTAAGGTGTCCAGTAGAGCGGCTTTTCACCACAGTTAGCCGTCAGCATCCTGCATAGGAATATCAGCATTATGATGATGTCACCAATGGATGACTACCTTGCTGTAAAGAAGAAAGGAGGTCAGAGCGTGAAAGAGACAGCAGAAAGTCAAGTATTTATTTTTGATAAGAAGTTAAGATCTGTCCTGACTTTGAGAAAGACAGTGTTTGTCATGTTTGGCTCCTCCTCCTACTAACCCCCCTCACACCCCCATCACCGTCGGAAGGAAGTGCATGTGACGTTCCCTTCAGAGCAGTTTTTTTATTCCTGATTCTGCTTTTTGTTAAACAAACCTGTTAGCGGGTCTGAACAGTAGGGCGCTGTTCCTGGAGCCCTTATCTGCACCCAGCATGTGCACATTCAGGCGGAGGGTTGGGTGGCCCACTCAAAACTCATCTTTGTTGAAAACAAACCAGAGAGAATTCCGTGCGTGACGGTTTTATGACGCCACACTTTGGCGAGGTTGACAGTAAAGCTAGTGTGTCATGGCTAGACGGCCCACATGACGCCGGTCTACAGGTCTCTGATAAGACTTGCCTCGAACGGAAGCTCTTACATCTGGAACATTTGGACATTTGGACACAACGCTACCTACTCTCTGACGCCAGATTCTTCCCAACACCGGTCAGAAGATTCAAACTCCACGGTGGGATTATTATTTATTATTTCTCCATAACTGCCATGCTCTCATGGAAGCCTTCCTCGTGCTCATGCAGTTCGCTGCAAAGAATTCCAGGTGGGTACAGTGTGTGGAAAATAGGTCAGTCTATAACAGGGGTGCTCATTAAGTCGATCGCGATCTACCGGTCGATCGCGGAGGTGGTACTGGTCGATCGCTGGTCGATCGCGGCGGGATATTAAAAAAAATATCATCCTAGCATCAATGCCGTCACTTGATTGATATACAGGGCAGCCATTCAGATGACAACTGAATGTTGCCCTTTGGGGCGACCAATCAAATCAAACAACGTCTCTAAGTGCAGCAGAACTTACGATGTCAGCCTATCATCCATCCCCGTTACTTGATTGACATACAGGACAACCAGTCAGATGACAACTGAATTTTGACCTTTAGGTCACCGCTCATGCGTAAACAACGATGCAAAGTGCTAAGCTAGTCGGCGAATTGCGTTAGATTTTAAGCCCTCGCTAAAGTTTATGGTCACTAAAATGAGTGAAGGAGCTGGACCAAGTAAAAAGGCAAAAACTGGACCAAGTAAAAAGGCAAAAACATATCACTTCCATACGGAATGGGAGGTGGACTTTTTTTTCTCACAATGTCTTTTTCTAAGTGCGTTTGCCTCATATGCCATTCTACCATCGCAGTACCAAAGAAGGGAAATGTGGAGTAATGTGGAGGTAATTACAAAAAATGTTAATTGTTAATTATGTGTGTTTTGCAATATTGGCTCATTTGGTTATGTAAGGTACATCAACATACATTGTACGTACAAATAATCCTCAATACATTTGAAAATAAATAGATGTTCTGCATTTTTGTAGTGGGTAGATCATTTTGACTCGGTCATTTTAAAAGTAGCTCGCATGCTGAAAAAGTGTGAGCACCCCTGGTCTATAACATTCCAGATGATAGAATTCCAAATGGGGCAGTCTGTAACATTCCAGATGACAGAAGACAGAGCTGACAGGACATTTGGATCATGGACATGGATGTTCTGTTAGGTGAAGTGCTCCTGGCAGGAAGTAGTATGTGCAAAGTGTAAAGTGTGTAAATGGTTACCAAATGCTGGTTTGTGCCCCTGCGGTGGTTGTCTGGGACAGCGGCGTGTGAAAAGCCATCAAAAGCCAAAAGACTGACTGCTTGCAGGTCACGTTTCCAGCTCCTATGCTAAAAGTTGACTTGGGAAGCAGAAGGTGTGCCGATGTGGCCCCCCGGGCCTGCCTGCCTGCCAGCCTGTGTGTGACTGACTGAGTGAGCACTTGCTCCGCAGTGGAATATTCCATTAGCAAACACGTGGGCGGGGCCTAAAGCCGGTCACCTTGTACAGCACGGTACAGGTCCCCCACCCTGCGTCTTATTGTGATTTCCTGTAGGCGTGTGGGAGTAAACACAGACACAACAAGGCAAAGAAAGACAAGCCTGAGGTGCGTTTATGTGTGGTTTTTGTGGGGAGGGCGATACCCAGCCAAAAGTAGGACAACATGGCCGTCAAGCACTTGTCAGAATGGGCCTCTTCGGCGTCACAACCTCCTCTCCTCTTCATTGCATCGCATTCATTTCTTACATTCACCATCTTTGAGGGACGTGCAAACCACCAAGATGTTTTTTCTCCATGAGTCGCTTTTGTCTGACGATTGTGAAATATTGAGGAGATCCGTATGCTAGCATGTCTTCCAAGAGCATTTTGGCCACAAGCCATACTGAGTTTGGTCGTGCACTGTGCACGTGTTGGGGGGGGGCGTTTGACGGTGTTGACGAGTGAAGGAATGAATCTTTACACGCGTCTCTCACTGGCTTGCCAGATTTGCACCCGGCTCAAGAAAACTGCCTCAAAAGTGACTCATTGACGAGCACCTCAAGTCGCAGGAAGTCAGGTCGTTGTCCACCACGAGCGGCAGGAAGTCAGGTCGTTGTCCATCACGAGCGGCAGGAAGTCAGGTCGTTGTCCATTTCAAGTCACAGGAAGTCAGTTCGTTGTCCATCACTAGCGGCAGGAAGTCAGGTCGTTGTCCATCACTCGAAGCAGGAAGTCAGGTCGTTGTCCACCTCAAGTCACAGGAACTCAGGTCGGAACTCAGGAAGCTTTTTGCTTCAGCTCATAACACAGGATCATTAAAACAAGAAAAGGGGAAGCTAAGGGTTCTGGTGATGCTAAATCAGCATGTGTGTGCTGACCCCCCCCACCACAGACCTTTCACAACGTGGTGGTGTCCGTAGGAACAGCAGGTATATTATGTCACATCTCTTAACTGGCCGTGTAGCCATAATCCGCCTGTTAGACGAGTACGGGATTTGTCATTGACGCGAGCGAGCGCACGTTGAAACGCACGTGCCTCCTGTCTCCACTTACTGCACTGCAGATGCACTGCACCCAAATGCATCACTCTCACTTATCTCACCCCCCTCGCTCTTTCTCCCTGCCATCCATCTGCTTCCCACTGCTGGGAATGTACGCTAGATGTTTTTTCCACGGGAGTCACACAAGAAGCCGAAAGGGAATGTTGTTTTGCGTGCAGGACGACAAGGCAACGCCAGCTCTCTCGGTTCTCAAAGCTTCTGAAGGAGTCCATGATACAGACCCAACACACTCTGCACTCGAGTCACGCCATCTGACGAGAAAGAAAACAACTGGAAGGGTAATAAACATGTCGGTGACATTTAGCCCGAGTACATTTAACTCTTTGCCTGGTAACAACACGGGTTGGTCTACAGTGGCTTTTCAGCCAAGCCACGGTACGCTATGGCCGGAACTTGGTCGTGGTTCCACACTGGAATGGCGATGGTAATGGCTGCGTGACTGCAGGGATGTCAAGTTAACTGTAGGCCTCTTTACTAAACACAACCCTTCCCAAATGCTACAGTCTCCTTTTTCGGTAAACTCTCTATAATTTCAGAAATAGTCCCACGTCTTGCTGCCTTCAGTCTCCTTTTGAATAAATCACCTCCTTTATTGTTGTGTTGGCAACCGCTTTTCCATCTAGCTTCCTCTTGTCCTTACAGTGTGTCAACCGTAAGGACACCTCGGCCGTCATCGCGACCTCATTTATCGTCTTGTTCATCCAACCTTGATGTTCCACATAATTCAACAGAGACTGTAAAGCAGATGGGAGTCAGCGCTGGCCTTCTCACCAGGCCTCTTGGTTTCCTCATTGTCTCTCAGCGGCAAACGTCCACGAGCCCCGGCTGGGTGTGTGAACTTGATCCGAGGTCTCCAGTCTTGTAATCCATACTCGGCTCTATTTGGGTCAGAGCTTTGTTGCACGTCGACAGATGATTACGTGCCTCGCGGATCTTTTTAGGACAATCAATGTCCAGGTAGATCACCACAAAGTAGCTTCGATAGGGTTTGAAATCAGTTTCATTCCCTCTGTCCCTTGATCTTCAGTCTGGATTAGGGATACATCACCGTGGCATTCCGAGAAGAGCTGAGGAATAGGAATACCTTACCGTGTGGGTCGCTGAGAACCACTGATGTACATGGCGAGTCATGCTGGATGAATGCTGGAACATGCCACCAGGTCGTTCCTCCACAACGTCATGAAAAGCCCCGACCTCAGGAGGAACCAGTTGAGGGTCGCATCTCTCAGATGTGGAGCAAACAAGTCGGGGAGATTTTTCTCCCATTCCGTGTTTTCCGAAACAGGATCTAGGGCTACATATTGCATCAATCAAAGCTTTTGCATAGTAAAAGATGACTCATAGTAAAAGATGACCTAAAGAGGTTTGCGTCACCCGGCAAAAACTGCCTCCCCAGTGGAGAGGGAAGCCAATGCCTCTCAGCTTTGTTTGACCTTGGCAGAGGTCAGCACCTGCCAGCTCCTCCTGATTCCGACCTGATGTCGCAGGTGATCTGGTCACAAGAGTTAACACTCACCGAAATAGAGTGGGGGGCCGTGGGCTGTGGGGTCCCGTGTGTTTATTTGCAGACTGAGAAGGCTGGTGGGGGGCCTGTGAGACACGGGTGATGTCCCTCGTCCTTCCTTGTACGTCCTCGTCCCTCGTGGCCTTGACCTTTTCTAAGCTGCTACCCAACCTCTCCGCTCTCATTTAAGGCACGCTTTCCTCCTTAATCCGCCCCCTTAAGTCACACGTGAGAGGGTCATTGTTAATGTTGCCCCCCCCCTTTGCCCAGAAATCTGAGGTCTAATTCCATATTAGCTGAGCTCATGTTCCACACAAACACACACGGACACAAAGGGAGGACTGACCCATACCACAAGCACTAAAATCAGATAACACACACAAGGCTGGACTGTTCTGGAAGACCAAGCGGTCCAGATGGACAGACGGAGACGTGTAGATGGACAGACGGAGACAGTAGATGGACAGACGGAGATGTGTAGATGGACAGACGGAGACGTATAGACGGAGACGTATAGATGGACAGATGGAGACTTTTCACGAATGTACTGCAGACAACGCTAGCCTGTATGACAGCAGTGCTTTGCTGACATCTGCCCAAGATTGTCTGAGAACAGGAGGCTCTGTACGCTCTCTTTTTCAGGACCTACTCCAAATGCACGAGTCAAAGACCTTCTATGCATGATAGAAGTGCTCTTCTGTCTTTAGGAACGTACTGCTAGTCAATGCTCGTCAAAAATCCTCTATACAACTGGGATGCTGTGTTGCCACAAAGATGCTTGTTAATGGGGGTGCTCTGCTCCTTTTATGGATCTACTGCCAAAAAATCTTGGCCTTTATGATGGGGTTGCTCTGCTGTTTTTAGGAAGATGCTGCAAAAAGGCTAGTCAAAGATATTTTTCTAAGGACCTGATGCAAAATGCTGGTCACAGATCCTCCACTTTGCACAAGAGAAGGAGAAGGAGATCTCTGTTATGTAATCCACTGCAATCCGTGAGGTCAGATCAGCGCATCTTTATGAAATATTAACGAGTGCTTCATGAATGTTAATGGCGACACGTGAGCGCCCGATGGCAACACTTCTGGTAGTCCACATAGCCCCGCCTCTTTGGTTCTGTCGGTCACTTCGTCCCGAAGAGCGGCAAGGCCATTCAGACGCGGCTTTTATCTTTTGCCTGTCCGAGAGCATCTTCGAGTGAAGGATCATGTGCTGGCAGCCATGACGGCCTGAGAACAATAAAGACTGAATGGCCTCTTTTCACAGCCAGAGTAGACGCGCCTGTGTGACGGGCGAGAACTTGTGCCTGGAGCATGCAAGGCCAAACCAGTTCACCACTCCGATGTTGAGGTGGTTGGCTGGAACCTTTGAACCTTGACATGACATGCTATGTTTGAAACCGCCCAATGACGCCTTTCCTCTTCTCTTCTCCCCCGACGGCGACCGCCTCTGCGATTCCTGGCGGACGTCAGATTCATCAGCCCATCGATGGGGATTTCACGAGGAGCTCCGCCATCCGCCGCCGCCTGTCCGCCTCCCTCCCCGTCCCCCTGCGGCCTCTCCCTCGCCCCCGCCGGCTCTAGACAACCCCCCTCCATACACAAAATGACTCTGGAATTCACCGAATGGTCTTCTATATGGATTTTCACCCCTTGTAATAGACAAAAACAAAAGTAAGGAAGACGGGGGGGGGGGGGGCACCTCCATGACCGAGAAGCCATAAACGCTCACCTCACACACACACACACACGCACACACACATTCACAAAACTGCACAAGATCTTTGAATGTGTCTCTTCCTGTGAAAATTAAGCTGCTTCCTTTTTATTGGGGGGGGGTTGATAATTCTTGGAAAAGCTGATTTTGTTGTTTGGGAGAAAAACATGGAAGCATGACAAGGATTTGGGATTGGATGTTGAGTGGCTAACGGCATTAAGTAGGGAATGCTAGATCATAGGAAACCATTTGGGAGTTTTCACATCTCCAAGCAAATCAGCTGGAATTAAATTTTCATTCAGTTGTAAAGAATTGACAAAAAAGAGGGCAGCGCTCGAGCTCGGAAAGGGCGCTCGTCTGCATGCCCCCCCCCGCCATGCCTCCCCAGAACACGGGCGCGGACGCCATGCAGGTGGGATCTCTGTTGGGCGGCGCCGCCGAGGCCAAACACTCCACAGCGTCGGACGAGGAGAAAGGAGGAGGCGGCGAGACGGATGGATTGGGGCGAGGGAGCGGCGGCGCTGGCGGGGAAGAGTCTGCCAGTGAGGGATCCATCGAGGGCATCCCGCTGAAGAGATGGGTGATGCACGGCGCCGTCATGTTCGGCCGGGAGTTCTGCTACGCCATGGAGACGGCGCTGGTGACGCCCGTGCTGCTGCAGATTGGTGAGTCACCTGACCTTATTAAACCCCAAATGACTTGAAATTTCTCACGTGGCTGTAACTTCAGGGCGATTAGCCAAATCACCACGGAAATTGGTGCATGCCTTTGGGCGACATACAGGCATGCGTGTTTAAAAAGTGAGCAAGATTAGTTGGAAAAACATGGCTGCCATCAAGCTAAATGTCTAACTTGGCCATAAGTCATTGAGCATATGTCCAATGGTGATAAAGCTTGGATGCTAGCGTGTCTTCCGAAGCATTTGGAACGCAACCCGGATGTTGCCACAACGTATGTTGCTTCACTTCCTTCAGGAAGGCACCCACCCGTACGTCTCCGTCACTGAGCTGGAGGTGCCTGTTTTGTGTTGCTGGAACATGGATGCAGGGCTAGGGCTACGGCTAGGGCTAGGTTTCGGGTTAGGACCGGAGTTCTGGCATAATCCAGCTAACAAACCCGACTCTTCCTATGATGAAGAACCCATGCAATGCCAAAAATCATAACAGTGCTACAAATGTGCTGACAGGATGTTCTTGCAAGGCATACAAGGTGGGAAGCAAAGGGGGGGGGGCAAAACGTCTCAAGTGCAGGAGATATCAAGTGCAGGTGCTGGAGCTCGCTCTCCTAGAATGTGTGTGTGTGTGTGTGTGTGTGTGTGTGTGAGACCCTATCTCTTGTGGTTCAGTGAGGGTACGTGTGTGTGTGTGCGTGCGTAGCGGCCCATGTTTACACAGCTCTCGGTGAAAAGACAAGAAACCTTCCACAGTCATGTTCTGACCTCTCTGCATGAACGGACACACTCCCGAGTCTTCTAGAAACTGTTTCCAGTATCTGACCAAAGTGACGGGTCATTCCTGTCAAGACTGTGGAGAAGTCAGCGTACGGCTCATAGAGCGGTACACATTTACCATGTGTACCGTTAACCATTGTTGTCGAAATAGCATGGCAACAACAGCAAGTAGAAATATGAATTGTGTCTTCAGGACAAGTCCAGCGTGGTGGCGGTGTGATGCTCTGGGGCTGCACGAGTGCCACTGACCTTGGGCGGCTGTGGTTTATTGAAGGGAAAAGATGAATTCCACCATGTACTGTGAGATTGTGGAGAATGAAGGAGCCCCCCCCCCATACATTGTGCTAGCTTTGTCATATATTGACTCTAGGGACACACATTGCACACAGTGCGTAGGAATGCCACCATCTGGGTTTTAATTTTGCCTATGCCGATACCGATACCGATCAACCATGAGCGAGATATCACATGGATTACCTGTGCATCTTCCAATTTCGTCATGGTGAGTCCTATTGGCCGAGTGGTTAGCATGCAGGCCACACAGTCAGGAGATTGGAAAGGTCTGGGTTCCTATCTCCGCTTGGGCTGGGTTTGGGCATCTTCTCCCTGTGCATGTGTGGCTTTTCTCCGGGGACTCCGGTTTCCTCCCCCATTCCAAAAATGGTATGAATGTGGGTGGGAATGGTTGTTTGTTTATATGTGCCCTGGGATTGGCTGGCCACCAGCCCAGGGTGGACCCCGCCTCTCACCCGAAGACAGCTGGGATAGGCTCCAGCATGGTAGGATAAGCGGCATAGAAAATGAACTGTCACTATTAGAGCTGTCAAATAGAAGTTCCTTTCTGTCAGTTGTACAAACGTCCACGTTCCAAGGAAGACATGCTGCATGCTGAAGCGCGTGTCTACTTGACATGGTTTCATATTTTTGGAAAGGAATTGAGGACAGAAACCAAGGTTCCATTGACAAGTTGCCGTTGAGAAACGGTTAAGGAGCTGGCGACACCGTTACACCTCCTTAGCAGGCCACCTTGGCTTTTACTAAAGGGGATTACCGGAAGGGGAAATGTCCTTACGGTACATCCGCTCAGGCACCGCGACTTAAAAAGCATGGCAACCTTAATGCAACCTCAGCTTTGTCCTTTCATTTCTGATGCTTCCTCACGTCCATCCTGAGGGCAGGTTGTGTAAAGGGGCACAAGTTCTTCATTCGAAGATGTAAAACACTGCACGAAGAGCCAGGAAGACAACAAACCTCCCAATGGTTGTAGGACAGCAGTGGCGAGGCCGTTCTGTCTGAAGAGGAGCGACTGTCGTCCTGCTCCACGCGAGGTAGCGGCCAGATGATCTTGTCATGTTAGATAATCTATCCAGATGACCTTGCAGACGGTGCAGCACAGGGTGTCACCCAGCCCGCTAATCAGCATAATCTGACTCAGTCAGTCATGTTGTCTTGGTTTGCACGCTGCAAGAGGAGAGTCTGTGGGACATGATAGCTGCCGGCTATGTGGGTTGTCCCCCTGTGACCACTTTGGAGGCTTTTTGGCCGTAATCTTGTGTGTTTCGCACCCCTGCTGGCACGCGGCACTCAGACACACACCAGTCTGCTGGTTTATTTAAAGCCCAGGCCTATTCATAGCCCTTACATAAGACCCTGCTAACTTTTCTCTGAGTACTCTTGGAATGATTTCAACTCTTCCAAACATTTTTACAAATTTTACCGCCATGGGGGTCCAGAGGGGTCACAGAGGAAGTTTGGCTGTCCTAAGTGCTGCTCGTGGCCTTTCCATTCAGGTGCTTTAGTGGTTTAGTGACGTTTAAAGGGGACCTGTGATGCATTTCCACTTTTCTGACCTATTAGTGTTGGTACAATGTAGCATTCTCCATGCCAAAGTTCCAGACATTTGGTGAGCCCTGAAAGAAGGTTGGAATGGCTGTGAGCGCTCGGGCAGGGCCCTGGGTGCAATAAATGAAAACAGACCGTTTTGGAAATCCAGCTGGAATAGGTGCAGATTGCGGAAGATTTACAAAGCTCTCTGTGCGGGTTATGGTGTGCAGCTGAAAGGCAGGCTAATTGAGGCTGCAGTGCGCCGGTCAAATGTTAAATCCACGTTCTTCACACGCATGAACGCTTTCCATGCACAGGAGCTGTTATGAGTGGTCTGGAGGGCTTTTTATTTTTGTCTGTGTGATTTAAAAAAGCTACAAAAGCATCTGCTCTGCCTGATTGTTGACTCAGTGTCCTAATTTTTATGTTTGCGTAAGCTAACTCCTCAAACGGTGAACATTTCTCAACATGTGCACCCCCATTTTGTTGCCTCTGCTATTATTTTTCACACCACACGGTAGCGCTGTTATTGAAGCGTTTGACTTGAAAATGCTCACACGGCTCTGCGAAACACCTTGTGTAACTTTCGGGGCTTGGAATGGACATGAAATGTGTACACGCCTTCCGTCGACCGACCAGCAGAGTTGGCTCGGGAAACATCAAGCAAAGCGTCAGTTAGCCAAATGACTTAGCAGGATATGCACTGATGGCTTTAACCTTTAAGCCATAGAAAGGGCCACCATGTGGCAGAAGTCACGTGAGAAGAGCATAGCAGAGAGCATGTGGATGGCAAAAACACACATGAGGAGGAACGAGGGAAGGAGGAAGTGAGAGTGTTGTGGGGAGGAGTGTTGCATTGGAGGGAAATTTTAACGCATGCACACACTAAATACTTCCTGTTGATATATTTGTAACTAAAGTCTTGTATTGATGTTTTGTGTAGTTTATGTTTGTATCGTTTAGATATTTGAGCTGAAGAAAAAATATTTGTGTCAAAGTGAAAGTTATGTTTGGCTTTTTTAGTGGGGAACGGATATTTTCCTGAAGCGTACCTGTGTTCTACTGCTGATTAATAAAGTGCGGGATGTTTGCGGTCGGTGGCGTCCTCCCAGGCTGACTTCTGCTTGCCTGTGGTGCTCTTATGTAAGCCGGCTGACCAGACGTGGGATCGTCTCCTCCTCGTCGGCCAAAAGGTGCTGGTCCCGAAAAGTCATTCTGCTCCAGCGGCAGGTTGACTTTTCATGCCCCCAACCTGCCTGCTGTGAAATCTGTAGCATTGAACATGGCCGTCAACACCCATATTAATATTGTACGCAATCAGCACCATCTGTCACACCTGAGGCTGTTTTTCTTTTCTCTTCCCCCATCCATCCTTCTCTCCGCCTCTTAGTCCTCCTGGCTGCTCTCTCCTTTTCTCACACCATGGCAGGATGCGAATAGCCTTTTTTCTTCTTTTTTTTATGAGGGGAAGGTGGCGCTACAGCTTGCCGAAAGAGAGAGACTCATTATGAGGGGAAGGTGGCGCTACAGCTTGCCGAAAGAGAGAGACTCATTTTGGCACGTTTTTATTGCCTTTGGGAAAACGGTATTCTGTTTTCTTCTCCATTCAGGAAAATGACACACGGCATCATAATTGTCTTTATTTGGCCCCAAGGTGGCCCCAAGGTGGCCCCAAGGTGGCCCCAAGGTGGCCCCAAGGTGGCCCCAAGGTGGCCCCAAGGTGGCCCATGTTTGTAGTCAAGGAGCTGGCAGGCCTGCATACTGTACTCTATGTGCTTCTATGAGTTACAGTGTATATGTCAAGTGGATGAAGATGGTGATAGCGCTTTTTGGAGCCACAAAGACAGTCTATTAGCATTAAAGCTACAGACACACAAAACCGAGTCTTATCATTAAAACGATGCCGACACCAGCATCAAGACCAGGTATGTCCAAATCTGTGACTAGTCATGTATAAAAGCATCCAAACGCTTGTTGTGCACCTCACTGTATTTCTAGAACAACACACACACACACAGGGGTGCATTTCATTGTGTGGCACCCCCCGGGGAAAGAGTGCAGACATACAGTGGGCCTTGTTAAGGGTCTTCTGACAACAAGGAGGTGACTGTTGCTGTCGCAAGATGGAAGTTCTGCCTCACTTTTGTTTTGCTTCCTCGTGCTGAAGCAACATTAAGGCTCTTTGAACAGCAGAATGTCGATACTTTTCCCCCTCTGACATGACGCGCTGACTGTGGTGACGATTGCACATTTATTGCCAGCCCTGCAAAATGTAAAGGATAGACATGAGGGTCGGTCGCTTCCCAACATACATCCTGGAGCAGAAACATTCTGTCCATCTCCATCCTCCTCTTGTCCCCTGTCTTTCACCCCCAATCCTTTCTCATAGTCCCCCTCCCCTGGTCTCGGCCTTTTCTCTTTCTAAAAAACTTCCTGCCGTGCAAATTCTCTCAGTATTGTTTGCTTTTTGTGTGAGGACCTACAAGTGTGTGGGAACGATGTCTGCGTTTCTGGGTGTGGGAACAAGGATGGTGTTTGCTGCTTTGCCTGAATGTGAGTGTGTGTGTGTGTGTGTTTGTGTGTGTGTGTTTGTGTGTGTATATACACACGGATGATTTGCATCACATCATTTGGTACACATGTACAAGTCAAACAAGTAAGGCTGGATCCCAAATCCTGGCCTTTTGAAGTACTAATGCTCTCTTTTGCTATTGATGGAGTAGGAGTGTGTGTGTGTGTCCAAGAGAAAGTTTCCCACAACAGGAAGCACTCTGGCTACCTTGCTGTTGGGGTGGGGTGGTGATGGTGTTCCCGAGACCTGGTCGCCAAGATGACAGGGTTCAAGCCCCATTTGACTCTCAGAGGTAGACTCTCTTTAAATTTATGTTGGAGTGACAGCTCGGTGCTGACGGCATTCCTGTGCTGCTGCCGCAACAAAAACCTCTGCAAAGTGTCAGCAATTTGCAAAAAATGGCTTTGAATTTCCCGTTTGTCTGGTTTGCCTGGATTCCCACGCCAGCCGGGTGAAAATGTGAGACTTGAAATGAGAGCCACTCGTGACGTGCGGCCAACGGGAGGTCGGCGAGGCAGAGATGAAAATCCCTGAATAATAACCTCCATCCATCCATCCATTTTCTATGCTGCTTATCCTCACTAGCTACGCTGGAGCCTATCCCAGCTGTCTTTGGGCATTTGGAGGTTTGTTTTTTCCCACGCTGCTAGTCTTCAGGTCCAAGCTGGACTTTAAAAGTTATTGCAGTCTTCTATGGCTCTTGTGTTTGTCAGTCAAACAGCCTGAGGAACTTGATCACTCAGTAGTTCTCAACACACACACACACACACACACACACCTACCCTCTATGCAACATGTGTTAATGTTGACATTGAGTAAGTCCACTGCACTCCAGGCGTGGTGTTGCATTATTGTTGCTCTACCATTCAAGCGTGCTCGTGCATTAAAGGAGACCCATGATGCTTGAGGAGCCTCAACCTTTAAGGAAAGTCCAATGACAATATATTGCAATCTACTCATACAATAGTTACCTTGCGGTACTCCCCTAGCTAGCGGCACTGCCTCCGCCCACCCAGGCAAAGAGACTGTATGACTGACAAAAGGACTCTCAGCATTTATGGAGATGAGACTGTAGTTTTGTTACATGGTTTCCAATGTACATAAATGGCACTGACGTGATAAGTCACCCACCCCCACTAACTGTGGGTGTGGATGTATGTGTGCGTGCAGGTCTTCCGGAGCAGTACAACAGCCTGACGTGGTTCCTGAGTCCCGTCCTGGGCCTGATCTTCACGCCACTGATCGGCTCAGCCAGCGACCGCTGCTCGCTGCGCTGGGGCCGGCGGAGGCCCTTCATCCTGGCTCTGTGCATCGGAACGCTGATCGGAGTGGCGCTCTTCCTGAATGGCTCGCTGATGGGTAACTGTGAAAAAGATGTTCCGTACCTTATAAAGTGTCCGTGGGACAAGCAAACCCCGCTTTGTCCCTCACAGTGGAAACAGACTTTCCCTCGGAGGCAAATGGCCATCACATAGCAAAGGCCCTCCTCCTCGTGCAAAGGGTGTCACCAAGAGGTCATTTCAAAGTCAAAGCCATTGATTGACAGTTTGACCGACAGCATGCAAATATTGAGCGTAGTGGTTCAGTGTAGTCGTGGTTGCCATTATTATTTGCATCACGCCAATGATAACACACGCACAAAAAGCATTGTCGTTCTTTCCCACTCATATCTCCTGCTGAGACCCTGGCACCTCCAGTGTGTGCCTGTGTGTGTGGTGACATGGGAACCCAGCAGCAGGCAGTTCACAAGAAAATACTTCCTGTTTGCGTCTCCCTGTCAACCAATCACGCACCACTTCCTGTCTGCTAGCTAGCGACTAGTGGCACTTCCATTGTAGGACACACAAACACACATTTATAACGGCATGACAAAGCTCTGCCATGTCATCCTGTGTTGCTCTCGCTCTCTTACGCTCTCTCTCTCTCTCTCTCTCTCTCGCTCTCACACAGAAACAGACACGATAACCTTTCTTCGACCCTCAGACATGATGGTAGAATGTTCCCATGGTCAAAAAGCCAACTCAAATCAAATCAACACAAGCATGTCAATAAGAATAAGTATATTTCAGGACAGGAAATACACACAGCGAACGTCATAAGTATTTACACCCCTGCCCCTGCGATTTTGAAGTTCTCCCACTTAGAAAATAGGAAGAGATCTGAAATTTCCATCATAGATGCATTTCCATTCTTAGAGACATAGTCTAAAAAAAGTATGATTTTTTAAAATGATTTATTTGTAAATGACTATGGTTCATAAGTATTTGCACCCTTGCAAATCAGCAACAATTTTGACTCTCAAAGAGCTCTCAGTCCACCCTAAAAAAGTCCACATTTACCCCACGAGCAACCCCCCCCCCCCTGTGACCTGTGCACCCCCACAGTCAGTCATAAACCAACTGCTACCATAGGCAAGACGAGAGAGCTTTCCAAAGACACCAGAGACAAAATAGGAGAGCTCCACAAAGCTGGAAAGGCTATGGAACAATTGGAAAGCAGCTTGGTGGGAATAAATCAACACTTGCTGCAATTGTTAGAAAAGGAAAGGAAAAAGGCTAAACATGACTGCTAATCTACCTCGGACTGGGGCTCCATGTAGGATCTCTGCTCGTGGGCCATGATTCATGATTAGAAAAGTGATGAATCAGCCCAGAATGACATGGCAGGAGCTGGTCAATGACCTGAAGAGAGCTGGAACCACAGCTTCAAAGTCTACTGTCACAGTAGAACCCTACGGTGTAATGCTTTAAAAGCATGCATTGCATAGAAGGTTCCCCTGTTGAAGTCAGCACATGTGGGCTCATCTAAAGTTTGCCAGGGACCGTCTGGATGATCCAGAGGGGTCATGGGAGATTGTCATGTGGTCAGATGAGACAAAAATGTAGCTTTGTGGTTCAAACTCCACTCGTGGTGTGTAGAGGAAAAAGAAGGCTGAGTTGCATCCCAAGAACACCATCCCTACTGTTAAGTATGGGGGTGGAAACATCATGCTTTGGGGGTGCTTTTCAGCAAAGGGGACAGGGCGACTGTACTGTATTAAAAAGAGGGTGAATGGGGCCTTGTATCGTCAGATTTTGGACAACAACCTCCTTCCCTCAGCCAGAGCATTGAAGATGAGTCGTGGCTGGATCTTCCAACATGGCAATGATCCCAAGCACACAGCCAAGATGGAAGAAGAAGGAGTGGCTGCGTAAGAAGCCTATCAAGGGTCTGGAGTGGCCTAGCCAGTCTCCACACCTAAATCCAATAGAAAATCTTTATAGGGAGCTGAAACTTTGTGTTGCTCAGCGACAGCCCCAAAACCTGACAGATCTAGAGTGGATTTGTGTAGATGAGAGGGCCAACATCCCTGTTGCTGGATGTGCAAACCTGGCGAGGAACTACAGGAAACGATTGACGTCTGGAATTGCAAATAACGGCTTCTGCACTAAATATTAGCACTGATTATCTCAATGGTGCAAATACTTACGAACCATTTCCAAATAAATCATTAAAAAAATCATACAATGAGATTTTTTTATTTTATTTTTTTGATTATGTCTCTAAGAGTGGAAATGCATCTCTGAAAATTTCGGATCTCTCCCTATTTTCCAAGTGGGAGAACTTGCAAAATGGCAGAATTGCATTGAAAGTTTCAATGCAAGTTGAAGTGGTGATGTGACAAATGAAGTTGTAGAAGAGACCAAAGGACGTCCGTGCTGTGCTAGGTCTGTCTCTGGGGGACGTGCCGGGAAGACAACCGATAGGGATCGTCCTCACCGTGCTGGGAGTGGTGGTGTTGGACTTCTGCGCTGATGCCACGGAGGGCCCAATCAGAGCCTACCTCTTGGACGTGGCCGACACGGAGGAGCAGGACATGGCGCTCAACATCCATGCAGCCTCGGCGGGTATGCGGAGTAGACGCGACGTTGCCGACGCTCGTGTCGGTGGCGCACATGAATATTGGTTTGTCTTGGCAGGTCTCGGTGGGGCTGTGGGCTATGCTCTGGGCGGGCTCAATTGGACGAACACCTTTCTGGGGGCCATCTTCAAGTCTCAGGAGCAGATTTTGTTCTTCTTCGCCGCCGTCCTCTTCTCTGTGTCGGTGGTGTTGCATCTGCTCAGCATTGACGAGCAGCAGTACGTACCTCAACATGAAAGACTGGACCAGGTACTACACCTTCATGGGGTATTCTGGGCACCTTAAACCCGGCACCATGTGTCACGTGTGGCCTTCCTGACAGGAGAGTCCCGATCCAGGCCACCCTCAACCTCCAGCCAACAGCAGGACGGGATTTCTGGCTCCAAAGCTGGGAATGATCGGCGAGGACGACACCATGGACAGCTTCGACCTGTATGACGCCTACAGAGACGACCTGTCCGAGCGCGGGGATTTGGAGATGGATTTCCTGGAGGTGGAGCTTGTTAGAAGTGAGTTTCCACAAAAGAAACGACAAATAACGCTTCCTATCATCTTTCTATGGCAACAAAGGAAGGACAGGAAAAGTCGGCAAACAAAAATTGGACTTTTGGAAAATTAGGTAGCAGCCACAGCGAACCCCTTTGATGATGTTTTCAGGCGGTTGCACTGTCCTATGCCGCAAAGGACAGGGAGAGTCGGCAGGCAAATGTTTGACCAATGTTTGTTTTCTTGTCCGTTGTGCTGCTTGGCAGAATTTCAAATTGTGCTCAAAAGCCTCTTAAAGAAATGCTATGCAGCAAAACCCTTGCTATCATGTTTCCATGGTAACAGAAGGCTCTGCTGCCACAAACGGAAGTGGAAGGACAGGGAGAGTGGCCAGTCAAATTCAAATAGACGGACTCCAAAATAACTGGACATGCTCCCTGCAGGTAAAAGCGACAGCGTTCTGGCCATGACGGACGCCACCCTGGACCAGGAGGCCTTGTTCCTGTGCCACATCGAGCCATCCATCTTTGCCGACCGCCTCTCGCCCTATCACGGCTCACCCCCGCCGGCCGTCCACTTCCTACGCGCCAATCGCAGCACCCCGCCGCCGGCCGTGCGACGCAGCAGCAGCGGCACAGGGAGCCAAGACCTGCTCCGTCCCCAAAATGCTAACCACCAAAGACACTGCACCACCACCGGGGGAGGCAGGATTTGCCGCCTGTCTGCGTTCTTGCAGGAGATGGAGAAGGACGAGGGGGAGGAGGCGCTGCTCAACAACCAGCTCAATGAGCAGCGTGCGCTGAATGGACGCTTGCTGGCGTGCAACGACTCCACGGACAGAGGTGCTGGGCTCAGCGCTAAAGGACAAGCTCATCGTGCCGGAATGGTCAAAGGTAGTTAGCGTGTGCTAATGCTAAATGTACTATAACAATATACTATATTGCCATGCAGTATTATTGTCCTGGCTGTGATAGGCTGTGGCGCAGCATTTGGAAGGGCGAACGTCATGGCGGTTTTCTGGTCTGTTGTTGCAGCTGCCAGCACGGGCGCCCCATTGCGGCTGTCCCACCACCACCACACCTTCTACCGCCAGCCATCTTGCACTTTCTCCTACTATGGCAGAGTGGGCAGCCGCCGCTACCGCTACCGGCGTGCCAACGCCGCATTTCTCATCAAGCCGTCACGCAGCATGAACGACCTGTACGAGGTGGAGGCGCGGCACCGGCGCAGGAACCGCCATCGCCACCGGCACCGCAGCGGCAACACCAACTCCTCCAGCGGGGACGCCGAGAGCGAGGAGGGCGAGGTGAGGATACCCTGTTGCGACGCGCCGGTCGCCATGGCGAATAAACGCCGGTCTGGTCTGGTCAGGTGGAGACCACCGTGCGTCTGCTGTGGCTCTCCATGCTGAAGATGCCCCCGGAGCTCTTGCGTCTCTGCGCCTGTCACCTGCTGACGTGGTTCTCCATCATCGCCGAGGCCGTCTTCTTCACCGACTTCATGGGACAAGTCATCTACCATGGAGATCCTACTGTGAGGCCCAACGCTGCTTCACACCCTTACTGAAGATGTTATTGATGACCAGCACAAGGGCTTGACTTAGCATACCCCACCGTCAAAGATCCAGTACAAGAATTAAGAACAAACGTGCTAGTACCTCTATCGTAGTTTCATTATCGTATTCTTTCACAACAGATTTGTGACATATTAGTGGGCATGCTCGATGAAGTGTTTTGTCATCCCAGGCTGCAGCTAACTCCACCGCCCTGGCTAACTACCACCAAGGCGTTCAGATGGGCTGCTGGGGTCTGGTGATATACGCCATGACTGCTGCTACGTGCTCAGGTAGCAACATGTATGATGTACCCGGAGTAGCGCTTGGCCGCATGTGCTTCCTTTTCTTCCAATCTATGTAGCTCTCCTGCAAAAGTACCTGGATAACTTTGACTTGAGCATCAAGGTCATCTACATCCTGGGCACGCTGGGATTCTCCATCGGTAAGAACGCCGGCCTCATGTGGGAATGAGCGCCCTAAAAACCATGCCGCGTCATCTCCTTTGCTTCCAGGAACCGCTGTCATGGCCTTATTCCCCAATGTGTATGTTGCCATGGTGATGATCAGCAGTATGGGCATCATGTCCATGAGCATCTCCTACTGCCCCTACGCCCTGCTGGGACAGTACCACGAAATGAAAGAGGTAGTAGTAACCCATTTGTCCTAAGTTGCCTTTTACTAATTTCTATTTCACACACAAGATATTGAAGTGTATATGCTTTCTATTTTCAGTAGTTTCATTTCATTCCAATCTTTGCTATTTTATTATATTGCTATATATTTTTTGGACATTTCCTCTTCTTTTTTTAAGGCAATGTTTTGCATTGCGGTGTTATTATTGTCTACAGCTGTGTGAATGTCCGCCCTAATCCCTTATTGCTGGGTTATGATGGGACTTTTTCTGTTGGTAGTACATCCATCACAGTCCCGGCAACTCCCGGAGAGGATTTGGCATCGACTGCGCCATCTTGTCCTGCCAAGTGCGTTTTCTCCCTTTTTGAACCCCCACACGCGGCTGCCTACCATACGCTTACGACGCCTTCCGCTCTCCTAGGTGTACATCAGTCAAATCCTGGTGGCTTCAGCTTTGGGTTCTGTGGTGGAAGCCGTGGGCAGCGTGCGTGTTATTCCCGTGGTGGCCTCCGGGGGCTCCCTGTTGGGATTCCTCAGCGCCTGCTTCTTGGTCATGTATCCCTCGCCGCATAGCGGGTAAGAAGCTTTTATCAGCAAAATGAGGACAGAAATGCTGATTGTTGTTGGATTAGTTCACATAAAAAGGCAAAACCATGGGAGACGCATGCATGTATGTACACATGTATGTACCGGATCACCCCAAAATGTCATCAGTTCTTCCATATCCCAATTCCGACAATTGCTCACAATTTCGTCCACATCTGTTGGGAACGTTTCCTGTTGTTTACGTTGTGTTGGTGGAGGCAAAAAGGTGTTTTGGGATATTTTCTGCTTCCACCACGTTCAGCATACCATATAAATATGTTTGTTGGCGTAACATTGTAATATTGTGATTGACAGGGAGGCGGGATCGACCAAAGTGTCGGAGAAACAGGCTTTGACTTTGACTCCCAGCAGCAACAAAACGCCACCCAAGGAGAAACCCAGCTTCTTAAAACTCAACAAGGCAGGAAAGGCCACCGCTACCACCACTTCCTGTCACTCGGAGAATGAATCAGTCCTGTGATTGGCCAGCCATTGCCATCATCTTGCTGCATCCTCATTGGCCTCCACCCCAAATCCTTCCACAGCCGCTTTGCAGGTCAAAAAAGGGGAGGGGGGGTGGTCGTTGTCTCTCAGGAAACCTCAGGGGGAACTCGCGCTCCCGCACACACACGCACAGACACACAAACGTTACTGACGAACTCCCAAGTCCTCCAAGCTGTTTCCAAAACGTGGTTCTTCCTCACTTTGGATGCCTGATGAACGCCGCTCTGAAGCTTTAAGACTCTCCAGACTTTCTGACTTGAAAAGAAGAGCCCAAAGCCTGCTTGCGGGAGATGAAACATCCTGCAAACACACCGATGGAGCCCAAATCCATACTGTTGGACTGCTAAGGAAATCTTGTCATTCCAGGACAAGGCAAGAGAAGGAGCACGGAGCTGCCTCCAGTATATCACATGTTGTGTCAAATTCCATAAGAGATTATATAAAGAAGATATGGACTATACAGGGCATTATTAGTATTAGTGTTATTATCCCAAATGATGATTTGCATGACCTCTTCACGTGTGATCATAAGACAAATGCTGCATGTTAGCCAAGCGACCAGAGAGGAAGTTTGTCTCTTTTCTGCTTCTCTTTGTTAGCTTTTACAAAATGCTAATCGCTGTTGCTGAATGGCTGCACGGGAGCTGCAAAGAGATTACCTGGGGTGGAGGGGGGGGTCTGTTGCAATACAACAATACACCTGCCGTAAAAACAACAACTACAAAAAAGCGTACTGTAGATCCCTTCCCCCCTAATGATGCACCCATAAAAGCTATACTACTGGCAGTACAGTATAGTACTGGCAGTATAGTATAGTACTGGTAGTATAGTATTGGTGGGTTAGCTTCTTCTGTTGTTTGTGCTGAACAGTCGTCAAGAAGGGAGAAGTTGTTGGATGGATGGATGGATGGATGGATAAATGCAGGGCAGCATGTGGGTGGGATCCGTCCTGCGTCTTCAGGGAAAAGCTATAACTACCCAGTTGAATTTCAAGCCTTCTTCTTCTTCTTCTTCTTCTTCTTCTTCTTGCACTCAGAAGCGGAATTCCGGCTGGAAAGGCACTCAAGAGAGTTGCATGCAAGGTGTTTTTTTTTTAACTGCTGCGTTTGGCAACTTTTGCTCCCGCTTTCACAACTCTGAGGAAGTAGACCAAGCGGCAAAGCTCAGTCAGGTTTTTTTGTTGTTGTTGTTGTTTTTTAAACGAATGTCTCCACAGTCGACAATGCTGGATGGACAAACTTGAACTTTGGAAGCATTTGATGAGGTCCTTCTTGAATGCATTACAAGTATTTGCTCTGTGAATGTTGACTTCAGTACTGATGTCAAAAGGTAGTTTGGGGGTGGGGCCTTTGTTCGCTCGCTGTGGCGTTCCCTCGGGGTCATTCCGTGACTGCGGTTACGGCAACGTTGGGGCCACACTGAAAAGAAAACTCCTTCACCTTGGAATATTCCCACCTGACTCTCCTTGGAAGTCATTCTACTCAGCTTTATTCCCCAAAAATGAAACTACTTGATTCTCAGATGAAATCTTCAACGATATTGCCACGTTGTTATTCTTAAATGGCACCTTTTTCTGCTAATATAACCCCAATCGAATCCAATCCAATCTAAAACCCTAATCTTCCACCCTCAACATCCTGAAATGAAACTACCATACTTTATTCTGGGAATATTAGGAGAGAAATGTAAGATAAAGATATTGTGTGACTTTAGTGTTCGAAAATGACACTTTGTGTAAACGTATGTTAATGACTTTATTCTCACCATACCTCAACTCTAACGCCCTAAAGGGAAAGTACTTTATTCCAGTAATATTTCATTTCTTTCACAGAAATCTCACTTTCATCTCACCCATCCAGCCACACATCCACCAACCAACCCATCCATCCACTCATCTATCCATCCACCCACCAACCCCTCCATCCACCCACCAACCCATCCATCCCCTCACCAACCCCTCCATCCACCCATCCATCCACCCACCAACTCATCCATCCATCCACCCACCCACCCACCAACCCATCCATCCATCCACTCACCAACCCATCCACTCACCCACCCACACATCCCCCCACCCATCCATCGTATGTTTTTTTGATAGATTTATTTTGGCATTTGTATTTTTTCTTCTGAGCGTGGCCCCAGTATTCCTTGATATCAACGTGTTAACACTTAGTTGGGTTTTTGAATAAGATGTGGTGAGTTGGTGTTTTTTCTAGAAAGGAAGAAGAGTTGAGCAGGGGCAGGAGCAGGAGTACGAGTAAGAGCAGGAGTACGAGTAAGAGCAGGATGTTGAGGAGGACAGGCTCCCTGTCGGCGTCTGTGTGGTGATTTGGAAGATGTATTTATTGTGTAAGTGCCACGCCTTGTGCCGGAATGTTGCTGGCATGCTGGGAGCTTGGCTTCGGATGTACAGGACCTCGGATTCCATCTCTTAAGAAAAACTAAAACATAATGAATGTTTGGATGTTGCACAAATCTTGCACATGAAAATGTTGAAAACTAGCAGTGAATATTTATTCCTCTTATTATTATTATTATTATGTGATGTAGCTTTAGGATAAATTGCGTTCTGGGGGTACACGTGTGAGCAAATGTTTAAAAAAAGTGTTTTCGGTTGCGATGGATGACTTCCATGCACGTTCGGTTGGGATGTTGGACGTTTCACCTGGTGGAGGCCGTCTTCCTGTTCTTCGGTTGCCTGCGTGACTCCGCCTCTGCTCAACTCTGTCATGATGATGATGATGATGATGATGAATGAACTCAATCTATACATACACAGTATATACAGTACCTGGAAATGAACTACTTCAAGAATGGGAAGTGTACTCTTAATGTGCTTATGATGCCTTTTGTCATTAGGAAAGAGGTGTAATTACCTACTCTTACTTTCCTCTTTTTTTGCTGCTATGGAAAAAAAGATGATTATTTTGGTTTTCTATATAAAGCCTGTATATATCCTAGATATTGAAATCTATATCTTAATGTTGTGTAAATACGCACCACATAGAATATGTAGAATGACTCTGGATGATGAAACACTGTATGAACGCACCTTTTCAAAATCAAACCAGCTCTGACTCTTCTTTCCTACGTTTTACAGAAGTTTTTACAGAAATTTAACAAAGAAAGAAAAATGGCAGAAGAGGTGTTAGCATGCACAATATAAGGCCAGGGTTGCAAAAAAGGTGGAAATTTTCCCATAAATTACTTCATATGAATTTGCATATTGTTTCCAATTTTATTTATATGTGTAATATATATATGCAAATGCGTGCCATCCAACAAATGTTTCCTTTGGATAGAAACAATTTTTATAGATTATAATTAATTAATTATAAATATTTATAGATATTTTATATTTTTTGTATTCCCAACTATCCCAGTAATTGAGAGGAAAACGTTTTGCAGCATTAAGAACAAACTAAACCAAAACGAGCAAAGCAGGCGGGGAGGGGTCACTGGAGAGGTCACCTGACCTCTTCTATATGTTTGCCATCTTGGGTTTGGGAAAACACAGCAGTGTACACGGTGGACGAGGAAACTGAAACCAATGTGTGTGTAAGTGTACCATGTGACCTGCCTGCTGAGTGTGGAAAGTGACACCGAGTGAACTCTGACAACCGAAGACCGCCACTCGCCTACATTGCTCTCATGACACACTCTTAAAGGTTCTACGGGGTTTGTTATAGTTCCATCGTTTATATTTTGGTGTTCCATCTGATTGTACGTTTACACACACGACTAAATCTTGTCAGAGCTCTTCGGAGTTGACTGGAAGGTGAAAGGAAGTTCCTATTTGCACTTCTTGCAAGTGTATGGTCCATACACAGTCCCTGGGGCAGGACAAACACTGCTCTCTAGTGGATCCCCGTGGAACACTCTTAAGCTCGACAGTGTTTCACCTAGGTCTGTCAAAAATAAGGCGTTAACGGCAGTAACTAATTTGTTTAATTCATTACGTTAATTTTTCAGCGTAATTAACGCATGCGCATCATGGCAAGCCACTGCTCTCTGTTATGACGACAGATGGCGGTACAATGTAGCTCCACACAGAACTGTCGGCTCTTTAGAACTTTATTCTCAGCTGAACACATCAACAGCAGTGCAATTCAAACACAATTTATGTATCTAAAAAACACGTCTGTAGTCCGTTCGTCATTCCAACACTTCCTCACTTGACAGATCGCGAGATGCTTTCACTGATACCCCGAACATCACAACAACCTGCGAGCTGCAGCTCAGTTTTTTCGTTGTTATTCTTGTTTAAATCACAATTACATGTAAACGGGAAAGGGCAATATATTTTAAACATTTGTACAAATGACTGGTTTACTTGTGTCCTCTTTTGCTGCTTTAAGTGATTGAATGAATGAATTTTGCAACACTAGATGGGCATGTAGCAGCATAGGAGTATATTCATATCCCCCTATGCAGCGTGTCCCGTTAAACAGAGTTCACTGCCGGCCAATCATTGGGTAGGTGGAGAGTATTTAAGCAGCGCTCCTCTCACTGCTTCTCTCTCTGCACTTCCGTCTGTGTACTTCCGGGGTCAAGTGTTCGATTGAGACAGTGACCGGTGTGCTGTTGGGGCATACGTGTCTTTCGGCGTCCTATTGTGGTGAGTGTTATCTCTCCCTCTCTCTCCGTTGCTGTGCATGCTTGTAGTTTGCTAATGCGAGTGTGGTCATAGGTGAGACGCCCGTAGCCGCCTGGGTTTACTCCCTCGCTCCTCTCATGTGCCTGTGTATCTGCTTAGAAGGTATGTAGAGTACTAATATAACCGCATCATCGTCGGCCTTATAATTAATTTTAACATCTGCGATAGGTGTAATCTGCCTGAATGCCAGCCGTCTGAGAACTCCGCTGTTTTGTCTCCACTGCTTTGTCTCCGCTGTTCTGTCTCTGTGGTTGCTCTCGTTGCTTCGTCTGCGCATCCGCTGCTTGCCTTGGCTGGCTGCTTTCCCGCCGCTGTGCTGCGGCTTGCCGCTGACCTGTCCCGCTGCTGCTCGGTCTTGTGGCTTCGCCTGGCTGGGAGCTTGGCGCTGGTGGCCTCTGTCTGCGCTCTGGACTGCTCTGCCTGCTGTGGTCGGCCCGCGTGCTGGGCTGTGACTGACTTGCCAGGCCGCTCGGCCTCTCCTGACGGACACTACGTGCAATTTCTATTATTATTATAGAATTCCGCTTTTATGTGTGTGTTTTAATGGTGGGGTTGTAGATCCCTTTTTGTTTAGTTACAATTGTATAGGTTTTGCTCTTGTTTAGATTATTTTTATAGGTTTACCTTTTGTTTTAGGGTTATTTTGACTTAGTTATATTTTCTAGTCTAGTTGTTTTATTTGATTTTGGGAATTGGGTGGATTTTCCTTGAATAGTTCTTCTTTTGTTTATCATGTTGTTTTGCTTGTTTAATTTGTGTTTAGTGGCTCTACCTTTAATTTAGTTAGTACAATTTTGTTACTTTTTGTTTAATTGCTTTATTTTGTTTTTGACCCCACTAATTGTTTTATTCCCTTTTCAGTTGCTGAGGATCGGTGGTGGTGGTGCTGGTGGTCTGGGTGGCGGTATCCCCGCCTTCCGTGTGCGGTGCTCCTCTGGGATTGGTTTTCTTTGCACAACCCTGTGTGAGTGTGTCACGTGTGACTGGGTGCTTTTTGAGTTGTTTTGGGTGGATCCCTCCCCCCTTCACTAGCCCATTGTCCACCTGGTAAGCCTCAGCACCTGATTAGGTTTCCCTCTTCCCCTTCTTGTGTGTGGTATTTTAAACGGATGTTAACTTAACTTAATAAAATCTATTAATTTTTTTTTTATAATGTGAACCATGTCTCCAGCCTCATGAGTATAATGAACCTGTGTATGCCTTAAGAGGGAAAGGGAAAAAAAAGAAATTGACTCTCTGGGTGAAATTCCCAGGGTGGCGTTGTCTGGTCCTCGAAAATCTCTGGTGTAAGCCAGTATTCTTTCACTCCCTACCACTGCCACAGGCACATGAATGCACCAGGGCAGCCGCGCAGATTTTAGAGTTGTCTTAACATTTGATGTCCAATTAACAGTGTGGCTTATAAATGTGAGTAACCTGGTTATTATTCAATGCTAGACGCTGTTGGCACCGTCAATTAATATTTGAGAAGTGTGTATCAAACTGGTACCCCTTGGTATTCAGGACCCAAGAAGTAAGTGTCAGTTCCCCAAAGGTTGGTGACCCTGGTCTAAAACAGAAATGCAAATCAAAACAATAAGTGGATATTTGCTTCACTGAGGAAATGCGTCAAAGATTGAGAAGAAGATCCTTCCATCACTCATGTCCATGTTTCTGCTCCATGACGCCGGCAGACGTGGGCGCTCTGGTCAGCGTGAGCGTAGCCACCCTGGTGAGTTATCGCCAACGCAGCGCCGGTGCTCCTTTCCTGCGGGTTCTCCACACCAGGGGTGCTCATTAAGTCGATCGCGAGCTACCGGTCGATCGCGGAGGTGGTACTGGTCGATCGCTGGTCGATCGCGGCGTGACATTAAAAAAATATCATCCCAGCATCAATGCCGTCACTTGATTGATATCAATCAAGTGACAGAATGTTGCCATTCGGGCGACCAATCAAATCAAACAACGTCTCTAAGTGCAGCAGAACTTACGATGTCAGCCTATCATCCATCCCCGTTACTTGATTGACATACAGGACAACCAATCAGATGACAACTGAATTTTGACCTTTAGGTCACCGCTCATGCTTAAACAACGATGCAAAGTGCTAAGCTAGTCGGCGAATTGCGAGATTTTAAAGCCCTCGCTAAAGTTTATGGTCACTAAAATGAGTGAAGGAGCTGGACCAAGTAAAAAGGCAAAAACTGGACCAAGTAAAAAGGCAAAAAACATATCACTTCCATACGGATATGGAATATTATACGGATATTGTGATACGGATATTATCCATGACTGATAAACATTTGGAAGTGTGCTTGAGGCTGGCTATCAGCAGCTACTGTCCGGACTATGCATCCCTGGCTGGTTCAATTCAGTGCAAGTCATCAAAGTAAACTCAGGTAATTACAAAACATTTTAATAGTTAATTATGTGTTTTGCAATATTGGCTCATTTGGTTATGTAAGGTACATCAACATACATTGTACGTACAAATAATCCTCAATGCATTTGAAAATAAATAGATGTTTTGCATTTTTGTAGTGGGTAGATCATTTTGACTCGGTCATTTTAAAAGTAGCTCGCCTGCTGAAAAAGTGTGAGCACCCCTGCTCCACACCCTCTTGAAGCTGTCTGTCATCAGGCAGTAAACCACCTGATCCAGGCAGCTGATCAGGCTGCTCAGTGTCACGGTGACATGGTAAGCCAGCACGTCACCCGTGCCGGGGTGCCCCCCCGCTCCCGTGTGGACGCCGAAGTACACCAGCACCTGGCGGACGTGGAAGGGCGTGAAGCAGACGGTGAAGATGAGGAGGACGGCGGTCAGCAGCCTGACGGCGCGTGCCCTTCTCCCTCGTCTGTGCTGGTGGGCCATCAAACCCCGCCGGATGAGAGGAGCGTGAGGAGGAACTCCAGGATGAGGAGGGCAGGAAGGAGGGCGCAGGAGGTGCTCAGCTCTAGTGCATTGGTCTGTAACAGGGTTAACATTTCGAATGTATTGTGAGTGTCTGTGTATGTGTGTGTGTGTGTGTGTGCACTGACCTGGAAAGAGTAGGTGACCACCACCGCTGGAGTTCAGACGGCCACACTGACGCACCCGGCCGCACCTGCGCTCCGCCACGGATGCTGCGTGCTTGAGGCGTGCACCACAGCCAGGTAGCGGTCAATACTGATGCTGCCGACTGCGAGCGGCGGTGGCCGCAGAAGATGTACAGAGCCAGGCTGTTGAGGGGCACGCCCAGAACGAGCATCACGCTGTTGCACGCCTGTGAGGTCACATCGTTATGCAAGACACACACTTTTCAGGGTTTCCTGCATGGCCTCACCATGAGGGAGACCCACACGGCGTAGAAGTCGCGGTACAGCTGCATGTCCAGGTGAGCTACCTTGTGCAGGTAGGGCGCCCCCGAGTTCACAATTTTCCCATCTTTCCAAATTCCGAGTTGACGTTTCTAAGCCAAGTGAGCAAGTTGATCGGGGAAATCCTCTCCTTCGTCACAAAGTTGCTCAACTCCGAATCAAACCGTTCGTCACTTCGATAGATTTGGCCTGTTCGGAAAAGTCTTTCATTTTCAAAAGATGTTCCCGTTCCACTTCGATGCTGTTGCATATGGGGCTGACAGAAGTTACAGTTGACATACTACGTTTCCAGAAATGTCAGCCTGGCCTCACCTTCCAAACTCAAGTTCGCTGTACTGCCTCTTTCAATTAGCTGCCAGAAGTCAGCTGACCGGTGAGCTGGGAAGATCCTCTTCAGCCAATCAATGACTGCAATCCATGGGACGTTATTGTCCTCCTTCATCAGCCCGACTTGAATTAATATTCTGTTTCTTTACCGAGGTCCAATCCTTCCCCCGACTGAGGACCAATAAATTCTGCTGTCAGCTTCCAGTAATACTCATCTCCTGAAAAATACAAACACTGGCTGATTAGGTCAGGGTCATTTCAGTAGTGCAATATCCACGTCTTTGTACTTAAGTTATCTTCAGTTACAGCTGTTTTTCCACTGAGAGAGTGACTTCCGTTCGCCTCCATTTCCAGCACTTTCTGTCAACAAACACCGTAAATTGTTGTCACAATATTAATATAAAATATTAATAATCATATATATTTATATTATATATATTTATATAATATATAATATTATACAATATTACAATTGTTTAGCAGCCACACCAGCAGCTAAAGTTAGCATCAAAGACAGCATTCTGATGATCGAACACTCTCTATTTAGTGCTGCTGCTGTACACTTTCTGTATGACTAAATAGCATGCAGGCTATCCGAATAACATTTGAAACGTTAATCTTTTTTTCTTTTACCGTAACAAAAGTCCCACACCACTGCAACGCGTCTTTGCTGGTCGTTGAACCCCGGAAGAAAACACCACATTGTGATTGGACAATACCATGAAAGGCGGGCCTTAGGCAAACGTTCCACCAATCGCAGGATTCTTATGCATAGCGCTCCTTATGCTAGTCGTTTAGTAGCAACTGCAGAACAGCTCATTGAGGCTTGGACAATATATTGTAAACTACTGAAATAACGTATCTTTTAAAATAGGATGGTTGATACTATTTAACGTCGGCTCACGCTTAAGGAATTAACGATTTTTGTCTTAATGCCGCGTGTTGTAGTTAGCTTTCTTTAGCTAGCTGTAGCGCTAGCCTGTCAATTTGGCTTTGTCTTGTGTTGTGTTATGAAAAGTTAGTAGTTCCGGGTTTTTCTTTTTTTTACTGAATCTGTCTTAAACGTTTGGGTCTGGCAATATGGTTCAACCACAAGAGCTTCAAGGTAATTTAATAATACGACTAACATAATCATATTTTATGATTACAAACAAAATGCCGTATCACCTTGAAAGTAATGGAGCACTCGCCTTAGGATTGAGGTCATAGTTATTGAGGTTTGTGTTTAATTAAAGATCCAAAAGAAATAACAATGAGTTAATCCCGAATCTACTTTTCTTGGACAATGAATTAATCAAAGGATCCTCTCAAGCCTGCTCACATGACTCCCATTCTGTTTTCAGATGGACAGCTTCACCATTGTCTGCTTTTCTCTGGATCAAGCTTGAGGTAAAGACAAGATAACATCATCACAATGGCCTCTGCTGATGGGGCACTTTCAGTCCACAGCGAAGATGACAAGGACGCTGGTGCCTGTAAATTGAATGCGTCCAGCCAAGTAAGAGATGGAGAAACGTCACAAAAAAATTCTACTTTGAATAGGAACTCTAGTCAGCCTCAAAAGGCTAAAATGAAGAAGAAGGCCAGAGTGAACAGGGTGGCTCAGCCCAACTACACTGTCCACGAGGGTGAGGACATGCTCTTAGTGATATCCAGCAGCACCGCTCAATATGACGGCTCTGCCTGGGCCCCCAAGAGGAAGGGATGCAAAAAGAGGAAGGTGACTAAAGGAAAAGGGAAAAGCATTCCAACTAAGAGAAAAAAGTTGATGAGTGCACCGGTTGTCAAGCAAAAAGAGGAGATCCCTGAGTTTGTACTGGAGGCACCAAGTGACCACAGTTGGGGGCAAATGCTTCCAGAGGAGGTGCTGGTCAATATTTTCAAGATGGTGGTTACCCAAGATGGCGCTGTGCCATTTCTGTGCAGGTAGTTTTACTTTTGCACCTCTCTGACATAAATAATGGCATTGCAAAGCTGGGTTGTGTTTGTCACATAGGGTAGGGAGAGTCTGTCGCCTGTGGAACGTTGCCGCCTCCAGCCCCATCCTGTGGCGAAAGGTCTCACTCGGCCACTGCTGGATCACAACGGGGAAGACTCAGCTCCCGAAAACCGAGAGCAAAATCAAGTACACGATAGACTGGCTGGCACAGAAGAGGTAAATGAGGATTTGGTATTTGGATGAGCTGTGTCGAATTCAGCACAAAAAAATATTTGCTTTCTTAGATTCTCACAACTGCGAGAGTTCTCCCTCCATCACTGGACCAAGAATGTCAACTATGCAGTAGATGTAAGTCACCAAAACATATACTCACACTTAGAATTGAGTTATTGTGATGTGTGCATGATACTGATAATGTTTCAGTGCCGATACAAACATGCATTAAGGACTTTAGACTTGCCAACATGTAAACATTTTGGTACTCTGCACCCATTTTGACCCTTGAAAAGGCTAAATACGCATCGCTGGAGCATATGTTGACTCATTCCTCGCCTTGCAAACTTCTGTGTGGCATGATGTGTATTCATTCATCCATTCATTCATTTTCTACCGCTTATCCTCACGAGGGTCGCGGGGGGTGCTGATTGGCGATTCCAAATTGTCCATTGGTATGAATGTGAGTGTGAATGAACCTACATGAACGCCTTCTGCACCGATTTCGGATCAACATTTACAAAACAAGAGCTGTTTCTCCAGCTCTGTCAGGCACAAAGTAAGCAACACCCATTCAAAATAAAATCTTCAATCTTCAATTGTCATTGTTTACTCACCATACAATGCAGGTTTAAGCCCATCAATTACTTGAATCAACTCCCCTTCTCTCTTTAATTACCATTGTCGACTTATGTGTTTTCACAAAGAAGCTAACAAGCTAAATAGGTTGCGGTTGCTCTCGTGATTTGAGGTCATGTTGCATGTTTGACCTTGATGAAGGGCTGTTAAATCAGGGATGTCAAAAGTGTGGTCTCTGCTTCTTTTTTTTTGGTCAGCACATAGTGGAAGTAAAATGATACAGTGTAAAGAGCGTCAGGTATGAACACTTTATGCTGTTGTTTAAGGCCGTAACCACATGGGGGAGCTACAAGATCATGTGGCTCCCCCAAGAAAGGCTCTGAAGACATGCACTTTTTATATTTTCCATAGAGGCATTTGGGGAGGGGGTGTTTGTTTGATTACATTAAATAATATTGAAAACCCTAACGAAACCTTAGGAGGAAATTGGAGTTCTTCAGGCTGCACGGTGGAGGAGTGGTTATCGCGCAGACCTCACAGCTAGGAGACCTGAGTTCAATCACGCTCGGCCATCTCTATGTGGAGTTTGCATGTTCTCCCCGTGCCTGCATGGGTTTTCTCCGGGTACTCCGGTTTGCTCCCCCATTCCAAAAACATGCCAGGTTAATTGGCCACTCCAAATTGTCCATAGGTATGAATGTGAGTGGGAATGGTTGTTTGTCTATATGTGCCCTGCGATTGGCTGGCCACCAGTCCAGGGTTTACCCCGCCTCTCCCCCGAAGACAGCTGGGATAGGCTCCAGCACCTTCCGCGAGGACCCTCGTGAGGATAAGCGGTAGAAAATGAATGAATGAATGGAGTTCATATCCAAGTGGCCCAACATATTTTTTTAGCATGCAACCCTCGGTTTGGACACCCCTGGCCTAGAGGTATGCGTCATTTTGTGATGAGTCTGTCAATCAAATAAATAACAAATAATTCAGGTTAATAATTCCACCTTGTTTGTGACATGATGATGACATGTAGGTCGTGTCCAAGTTCTGCCCTCATCTTGGTGCCCTCACACTCTCCTACTGCTCGGGCCTGACGGAGGTGGGCTTCCAAAGCCTCGGCCTGCACAGCCGCTCTCTGCAGAGCTTAAACCTCCAGTACACAGAGGTAATTCTTGTTTCCCACCCCTTTGTTGCATAATTCACGTTTATGTGAGTGTATACATATTATTTTGTGCTGTAGTTTCAGGTGGAGGGTCTTCTGAGTTACCTGGAACTCTACGGATGTCAGATAAGACAGATTTGGTTCACTCACGGCCTGAAGAATGACCGACTGTTGACTGCCATCTCTGTAAGAACATGTTTCTCACGTGGATGTGTGCAAAGCATCATAGCATCAAAGCGTTCACCGTGTTTTGGCCTTTCAGAGGGGATGCTGTCGTGATCTGGAGTTGTTGGAGGTCAACACGAAGCTGGACAGTAAAGATGGCGAACTTCCCATTTGCATCCAGGCGCTACAGACTGCATGCCCCAAACTTAAGGTAAATACAATATTTGTTTGGAGGATTATTTCCTGACTACTCGCACGGCATATCCATCCACCGATTGTACTTGATGTCAGACTTTCCGGATGCTGAACGTCCGACCTCTGCACAAGACCATGCGTAGCGGCACCGAATTGTCATTGGGCTTCCCCTCACTGGAGGAGCTCTGTATTGCCACCACATCTTACTCCTACATGAACGACAAAGACTTGTGGGACATTCTGTTTGCCTCCACCCAGCTGCGAGTGCTGGACCTGCGCGGCTGCTCGCGAATCACGTCGGCTGGTCTTGCGGCTTTGCCCTGTCATGGTAATGAAAAGGTTTTTACTCTAGCCTTGTTTTGTATATGTAGTGAGGAATATTTTTATCTATTCTATTTTTATTTTGATGAAAAAGCATTCTCTTCATTGGTGGTGGAGAAGGAAAGATTAGTTCAGGGTGCCTAGAGTGTGACCTGTTGGCCATTCATTTTATATTGGTAATTGTGAATTTACTCAGTTATTTATTAATTATAACATTTTGCACTCATGATTTGCTTTTCCACGTCTGACACAAAGCTGACACTGACACTGTTTTGCTTCAATAGCTGACCCACAGTTCTTGAATGCACCATAATTGTATGCTGAGATGCAATAATTTAGTTTTGGCTAGATTCAGATTCCATCTGTCAATGAATCATTTTATATTATCATTCAGTAGTGATGAGTAGCTATATTTTCTTTATGTACAATGTGCTTAGTAAGTGTGTCAGGAAGATTTAGGACTTAAACCTGGATTCTGTGGCGAGTGAGGAGAAGAAGGTAGAGTTCTAAACATAACTAATAATTACAACAATCGCTTTTATTGCCAATGTCAATGTTTGTAGTGTCTTTGTTTTGTTTTGTTGTTTTTTTAATTGTATGATAAAAACATTTTTAATATGTTTTAAAATACATTTCTTTTATTGGAATTTCATTCATTATGGGTTTTAATTATGAGGAAAAAAAAGACAATTAAAAAAAATACAAATACCATATTTTCATAGTTTGGCTGTTCCTGCGACGTAGAGCGACTTATTAATGAAAAACCTGTTGATGTTACATAAACACTGGACACCTTTTCTGTTCATGTTTATTTTTCGTGGAGCTGAATAAGCATTGCGTTAGCATATCTTACGCCTATTCAGCCTGTTCTCTATTCTTTTATTGTTAGAACTTGATGTCTTAATGTCTGTTTTGGTCAAGTAGTTTGTAAAATAAATTACCCGCAAAAAATGCGACTTATGCTCCAGTGCGACTTATGTATGTTTTATTCGACCCCATTGTTTATTTTTGGCCTTGTACGATTTACACTCTGGTACGAATTATAGTCCAGAAAATACGGTAATTTTTAAATGTTTTCTATTTCCACCTTGTGAAATCTGGATTGTGTTTATTTCTAATGAATGGTGCTTACTTTGTGCCCGGCAGAGCTGGAATGTCTGTTCTGGGGACAATATTTCAGCAGCCACGGTGGTTCGTCGTCCCTGAAGAAGGGCCTCCACATGGTGACGCAGAAGTGGAACCAGACACTGCAACAGCTGGACATCGCCAATCAGCTCTTCTCAGAGGAGGACCTGGAGGTCGCCATGTCCCACCTTGCTCGAGCCACTGAAGGCAACACTCTGCGTTCACTCAACCTGAGCGGGACCAGGATCACGACATGTGCCCTCAGGTACCAGGAACGCATGGACTGAACGTACTTCCCATTTACTAGTTTTACCATCGTCTCTACTGTTTGCAGACCACTCATCAGCCAAACAACGGCACTCAACTATCTCAATCTGTCTTCCTGTCGATATCTTCCAAGAGGACTGAAGAGGATTTATCGTGGACAAGAAGACATTCGACAGTTGCTGGACAAGTTGGAGTAGTGTGTAAATGATAATGGTGTACAATAACAGTCTGTCCAGATGGAAATATTGCTATTGTTACAGGGAAATAACAATAAATCTATACATTCCTCTATTGTTGTGTGTGTGTGTATGTTTTTTACCGGACAACATTGTATGTGTACTTCAATTTTCCCTCTATTAGGCTCATATTTGAATATACTGGACATAAAGGATCATTTTAATATATATGTGGGCATAATTATTTAAATAAAAAACAAGAATAAGTTCTCACATTCATTTATTCAATCGCTGATTTTTCAACAACGCAGGAAAACATGTTTAAAATATTTAATTATTTCAATGAAAACAAGAATTAGTTCTCACATTTATCTCAAAATTATAGAAAAGGGCTTGGTAAACTTCAACTAAAACTAAAAGTGATTGAATGGATAGAATGGCGTTTGGATCTCAATCACTCCTTATCACAATGAAACAAAGGTATGTTGCTGGTAATTAAAAACACACCAATGTCCTGTATTTTTTTCAAAATTATAAAGTATTTTTTATAAAATTATAAGAAAAGTATTCAGTGCAATCAGATTAAAAAATGTATTCATGACAGTATATATCAAGATGCAAACAAAGTACAAGAGCAAAAGTTAAAGTTGCTTTTTACTTGTGCAACGGGAGCAAACTCAGTCCAGTGGAGGGGTCAGTGACACACCTCTCTATAAGTTGGAGATAGGTGAGGTTCTCTTGTGTGTTGGGATCAAAAAAGCCCTTGGTGTCATCATCTGGATCAGACAGAATCTGGTTCATTTCCTCGTCAAAGTATCCTCTTTGGTAAGCCACCTGCACTGGCACTCTGTGACTGTGTACTGGGTCAATGATGCCTCCTGTGGCAATTTGAGCTTCAAGCAGACGGATTCCATGATCTTTGACTATCAGATCTTTTTTCAGGGCCTGGAACAAAGAGATTGTTTTCTCAGTGTAAGGGTCTCTGTATCCTGTGACTGCTCGTTCTGCTGAGAGTAGTTTGTTTTTAAACTCGCTGCCAACCACTCCCTGGGCCACAGCTTCTTCTACAGAAAGTTTGTTGTTGTTGACCGGGTCAATGACAAAGCCAGTGGCCGCTTGGGCTTCCAACAGAACCAGAGACGTACCAGGAGTCAGCCAGCCTCTGGATTTGGCTTCGTAGATGCTCAGGATCTCCTTGGTTGACTGTGAGTACACTCCTGCAATGCTGTTTGTCCCCTCCAGGTACTTGCGGACAGAGTACATTTGACTCACTTGCTCAACTGTGACTTTTCCTGCGGAGAGATTTTTGTAGACGTCCTCATCGATGATTTTTGATTCAAGCAACTCTGATGCGCTGACATCCTTCCTTATTCCATGGAAGTTTTCAATGTCTGTGGTCTCTGTGACGGTGGTGGTGATGGTGGTTTTTGAGTTGCTGCTGTCCAGTGTTGTTTCTGGTGTCACACATGTGACGACTGATGATAAGGTGGTGGTTGTCTGCTGCTGAATGATCATCAAGGTGATCTCCAGAAAGCGTTGGATTGTGATGGCTCCAGACTTGTACTGCTGAACAAGTTCTCTCCTCTTAGCCTCAGTGATGTATCTGGAGTAGAGCAGATCCCACAGAGACACTGTCATTCTTTGGTACTTGCCTCCTGCTTCGGTGGTTGTCGTAGATTTCAGAATGAGTTTTGTGGCCTCATCAACAAAGAAATAGAACTCCCCTTTCTTCACAATAACCAACAAACTAAGTCCAGTGGAGGGGTCTGTGATACATCTCTCAATTAGTTGAAGATAAGTGAGATTCTCTTGTGTGTTGGGATCAAAAAAGCCCTTGGTGTCATCATCTGGATCAGACAGAATCTGGTTCATTTCCTCGTCAAAGTATCCCCTTTGGTAAGCCACCTGCACTGGCACTCTGTGACTGTGTACTGGGTCAATGATGCCTCCTGTGGCAATTTGAGCTTCAAGGAGACGGATTCCATGATCTTTGACTATCAGATCTTTTTTCAGGGCCTGGAACAAAGAGATTGTTTTCTCAGTGTAAGGGTCTCTGTATCCTGTGACTGCTCGTTCTGCTGAGAGTAGTTTGTTTTTAAACTCGCTGCCAACCACTCCCTGGGCCACAGCTTCTTCTACAGAAAGTTTGTTGTTGTTGACCGGGTCAATGACAAAGCCAGTGGCCGCTTGGGCTTCCAACAGAACCAGAGACGTACCAGGAGTCAGCCAGCCTCTGGATTTGGCTTCGTAGATGCTCAGGATCTCCTTGGTTGACTGTGAGTACACTCCTGCAATGCTGTTTGTCCCCTCCAGGTACTTGCGGACAGAGTACATTTGACTCACTTGCTCAACTGTGACTTTTCCTGCGGAGAGATTTTTGTAGACGTCCTCATCGATGATTTTTGATTCAAGCAACTCTGATGCGCTGACATCCTTCCTTATTCCATGGAAGTTTTCAATGTCTGTGGTCTCTGTGACGGTGGTGGTGATGGTGGTTTTTGAGTTGCTGCTGTCCAGTGTTGTTTCTGGTGTCACACATGTGACGACTGATGATGAGGTGGTGGTTGTCTGCTGCTGAATGATCATCAAGGTGATCTCCAGAAAGCGTTGGATTGTGATGGCTCCAGACTTGTACTGCTGAACAAGTTCTCTCCTCTTAGCCTCATTGATGTATCTGGAGTAGAGCAGATCCCACAGAGACACTGTCATTCCTTGGTACTTGCCTCCTGCTTTGGTGGTTGTCGTAGATTTCAGAATGAGTTTTGTGGCCTCATCAACAAAGAAATAGAACTCGCCTTTCTTTACAATTGAGAGTAAGTTGAGGCCTGTCATTGGGTCAGTGACACACCTCTCTATTAGTTGGAGATAGGTGAGGTTCTCTTGTGTGTTGGGATCAAAAAAACCCTTTGTGTCATCATCTGGGTCAGACAAGATCTGGTTCATTTCCTCGTCAAAGTATCCTCTTTGGTAAGCCACCTGCACTGGCACTCTGTGACTGTGTACTGGGTCAATGATGCCTCCTGTGGCAATTTGAGCTTCAAGGAGACGAATGCCATGATCTTTGACGATGAGATCCTTCATCAATGCCTGGAATAAGGAGATCGTCTCACCAGTGTAGGGGTCTGTGTATCCTGTAACTGCTCGTTCTGCTGAGAGTAGTTTGTTTTTCCACTCACGACCAACCACTCCCTGGGCCACAGCTTCTTCTACCGTAAGTTTCTTGTTCTTGAGTGGGTCAATGACAAAGCCAGTGGCAGCTTGTGCTTCCACTAACACAAGAGACGTACCGGGGGTCAGCAGGCCTCTCGTCTTTGCTTCATATATGCTCATAACCGTCTTTGTAGACTCAACTCTGACACCAGCTATACAGTTTGTAGCTCTAAGATACTTCTGTATGGACTCCATTTTGTTTACATTTTCTTCAGTTACTTCCCCTTGTATGATTTGTGTAAAAATGTCTTTTGAGATGATCTTGGACTCAAACAACTCACTTGCAGACACCTGCTTCCTCAGTCCTTTGAACTTTATTTCTTTAGATGACACCTCTGTAATGATGACTGTGAGTATTTCAATTAATTCATCAGTCGTCATGGTACCAGTCTTATATTGCCGCACGAGCTGTTCCTTTTTATGTTGGGATATATATTCAGACAACAACACTTCCCATAATGTCACTTTTTTGTTTTTGAATTTCCCGGCAGTCATGACAAATGTTGTGTTTTGAAACTCGAGTTGTATCTGTTCGTCTGTGTGAAGAATGTTGGATTTCTCTTTTTGCAATGGTAGAAGAAGTAGTCCAGTTTCTGGATCGTTTTCACATCTCTGCATTAGCTCCAGGTAGGATATTTTTTCTTTGGTATTTGGGTCAAAATACCCCTTTGTTTCATCAGTGGAGCTCAGCAGAAGATTTCTGAGTTCATCATCCAGAAGCCTCTTTTTGACGGCCACGTCAACAGGAAGCCTGGTGCTCAAATTTGGGTCTATTATTCCACCTGTTGCTATTTGTGTTTCAAGAAGACGGATGCCACCACTTCTTTGAATGAGCTGTTCATCCATGGCCTCATATAAGGATATTGTTGCTTCAGTGTAGGGATCTTTATAGCCAGTGACAGCTCGTTCAGCTAACAGAAGCTGCTGATGTACATCTGGTCCAATTACTTCCTCTCGGGCAGCTTGATCAACAGTGTAGAACTTATTCTTGAGAGGATCAATAACCCATCCTGTTGATGCCTGTGCTTCAAGAAGTAAAAGTGCAATGCCATGACTCAACACACCGTCCTGCTGTGCAGCATATATGCTCACAACTGTCTGGGATGGATACATTTTAACCCCAGCAATGCTTGTGGTTCCATTCAGGTATCGTCTCACATGCTCACGCTGGCCAACTTCTTCAAGAGTCACTTTCTCTTCTTCGATTTGTTTGAACATATCAGCATTAAGAATGCCAGAATCGAGCAGTTGTTTGGCAGACACAGGCTTTCTGAGGCCCATGATTATTTGGGGGGTTTCACTCTTCACCAGTTTCTCAATTGTTGAAATGACAATTGTGATTATGTTGTGGATGCTAACCTTTCTTGCTCGGAATTTTTCAATCAGTTCAAGGCGCTGGTCTTGAGTGAAATAGCCAGAGTGGAGCAAGTCCCAAAGGGAAACAGATTTTCCCGCAAAGTGTCCAACTGATATGCTCACGGTTGTCTCGACAAACTCCTGTTTAATCTGGCCATCAGTGTACATTTTCACATTTGTCCTTGAAGCTTTTGGTGTACCAGTCATTGGCAAGAGAAACAATCCGGTTTCCTTATCTTTTACACATCTAGCTAACATTTCCAAATATGTCAGATTCTCTTTGGTATTTGGGTCAAAAAATCCCTTTGTGTCATCAGTCGGGTCCAACAGAATTTGATTAAGTTCTTCATCAAAATAACCTTTCCTATATGCGACCTCAAGAGGGAGATGAAGACACTTTAAGGGATCAATGATGCCTCCTGTGGCAATTTGGGCTTCAAGTAAACGAATGCCATGCTCTTTCACAATGAGATCCTTCTGCAAGGCTTGGAAAAGAGAAATCTTTTGGCCAGTGTATGGATCAATGTAACCAGTTACAGCCTTCTCTGCTGATAAAAGCTTTTCATACATCTGCGGACCAATTAACTTCTCCCTGAACGCTTGTTCCACTGTCAGCTTTTTGTTTGCCAGAGGATCAACAATGAACCCTGTGGCTGCTTGTGCTTCAAGGAGGCAAAGAGCGGTGCCGGGTGTTAGGATAGCATTTCTCTGTGCATCCCAGATGCTTAGCTTCTGGTTGGAGGACTGCAGTATCACCCCAGCCACACAACTCGTCCCTTGCAGGTAGGCTCGCACGCTGTCCATTTTCAACACATCAGTGCTCCTAATCTTTCCATCAATTAAGCTGCTGTATGTTTTTTCATCCACTATTTCAAGCTCCAAAAGATCCACAACAGAAACCTCTCCCCTCAGGCCTTTGAAGCTCAGCCCTTCTTGCTGTTTTATCTCCTTGCTGTCAATGATGTCTAAAATAAGCACAATGATTTCCTCAATTGTGATTTTCCGTGACTTGAACATTCTGAAAATCTCCTGTCTTTTTTCCTCTGACAGATACTCTGAATTGATAAGATCCCACAGCGTTGTGTGCTTACCCTTGAATCGGCCATACCTGACTGAAACAGTTGTCGTCCTGAAGAGCTCCTTCATGGTATCGTCTATGTTGACTTTGTTACTTCTGCCTTTGAGTGGCAGAAGGCAGAGTCCAGTGCTGGGGTCTGTGACACATCTGGACATGAGCTGCAAGTACGTGAGATTCTCGTGGGTGTTGGGGTCAAAGAATCCTTTGGTGTCATCACTGGGATCACTCAGGATCTCATTCATCTCCTCATTAAAGTAGCCCCTCCTGTAAGCTACTTGGACTGGAATGCGATGGCTGTTTACTGGATCAATGATCCCACCGGTGGCAATTTGTGCCTCCAAGAGTCGAATTCCATGATCTTTTAAGATGAGGTCTTTTTGCATGGCTTGGAACAAAGAGATTGTTTTCCCATCATATGGGTCTTTGTAGCCTGTCACCGCCTTCTCTGCAGAGCGCAGCTTTTGGCACATGTCAGGACCAACAACCTTGGCTTTGACTGCATCATCCACGGAAAACTTCCTGTTTCCTATGGGATCAATGATGAACCCTGTTGCTGCCTGTGCCTCAAGTAATATCAGAGCTGTTCCCGGCATTAATTTCCCCTTCTGTCTGGCCTGGTAGATAGTCAGGATTTGGGAGTCAGGAAGAAGAACACCAGCAATGCTGTCTTTCCCCTGAAGGTACACACTTACGTTTTGATCCTCTATAACTTCCTTGACAGACTTCTTTCCTTTTTTCAGATCATCGAGGACCTCCTGGCTAATGATATCAGCCTCTACCAGCTGTTTGGCTGTGACAGTTTCTCTGATGCCTTCAAAGACAACCTTTGTTGTTTTAACAGATGTCTCTATGATTTCCATAACGGTTGAGATAATCATCTCGATAGTGAGCTTTTCCTGTATGTACTTCCGTATAATGTCCTTACGCTGTTCTTCATTAAAGTATTCTGACATCAGCAGTTCCCACAGTGATACAGTCATCCCCATGTACTTGCCACATGTCACACTCACCTTCTTTTTCTTCAAGACCATCTTAGTTTGGTAGTCAATGAAGCTGAAATTGAATCCATCAGATTTGTCACGAAGAGGAAGGAGGCACAGTCCAGTGACAGGATCAATGACACACCTCTCTATCAGCTGAAGATAAGTTAGGTTCTCCTCTGTGTTTGGGTCAAAGAATCCCTTTGTGTCGTCTCCTGAATCCTCCAATATGGTGTTCATTTCTTCATCAAAATATCCTCTTTTGAAGGCCACCTCTGTGGGAAGTCTGTGGCTGTTGATTGGGTCGATTATTCCGCCTGTGGCGATTTGCGCCTCAAGTAGGCGGATCCCATGTTCCTTCACGATGAGATCCTTTGAAAGAGCTTGAAACAGGGAAATAATTTCCCCTGTGTACGGGTCTTTGTATCCAGTTACTGCTCGTTCAGCGGAGCGGAGCTTAGTGTAATATTCCGGGCCAAAGAGTTTGTTTTTCACAGCCTGGTCCACTGTGAATTTTTTATTTTCTACAGGATCAATCATGAATCCAGTTGCAGCTTGTGCCTCCAGTAGAACTAGTGCCGTTCCAGGCATCAGAATGTGATTCTTCATGGCTTCATAAATGCTCATTTTCTGACTGGTGGAGAGTATTGCGATGCCTGCAATGCTGCCTTTACCTTCAAGATACTCCCTCACCCTCTCTATCAGCATCACATGTTGAGTCGTGGTCTTTCCCTTCTGCAGATCATCATAAATGTCTTTGTCAATGATCTTGGAATCGAGAAGTTGTGTTGAGGAAATGCCTCGTCTCAGACCTTTGAAGGTGATGAAGACAGGTAGAAGTAGCAGGCCTGTGTCAGGTTCCACAATGCATTTCTCCAAGAGTTTTTTATAGTTGACGTGTTCTTGTGTGCTTGGATTGTAAAACACCTTCAACTCGGACATCTGGTCATCCAACAGACCTTTTTCATAGTAGCCTTTCTGGATGGCTGAGTCAACAGGAAGATGTGTCTTTGCAACGGGATCAAACAGGCCTTTGGTGGCTAACTGTGCTTCCAGGAGCCTCAAGCCGTAATCTCTTGGCACTAAATCCTTCTGCATAGCTTGGAACACAGATATGGTTCCGTTAGTGTATGGGTCCACATAGCCAGTGACAGCTTTTTCTGCCATCAGGAGCTTCTCTCTCATCTCGGGTCCAAGTAGCTCCTCTTTGACGGCGTCCGCCACAGGTAATATTCGGTTGTTCACCGGGTCTACAATGCCCACGGTGGCAGCTTGTGCTTCAAGCAGGGCCAACGCTGTTCCTGGTTTGAGCAGGCGTTTTTTCATGGCTTGGTATATGGTGATCTTCTCCTTGGTCGCCTCCAGATAAATACCCGCCACTGGTCCATGGAATTTAGCGTTCATGTTCTGGTTTTGGTTAATAGACTCCATCTTGGCCTAATAGGCTACACCTGTGTAACAAAAACATATGCTGAAAATTGGTTTGAATATTGTTTTCAACCAGCAGTAGTCATACAGTAGTAATAAATATTAATGTTGTAGAGCAGAGGTGTCCTAACGCATTCCACCATGAACCGCAGACACAAAAATGGAAGGATTGGCGTGCCACTGTGATTTTCAACTTTTCTTTATAAAAATAAAAACCAATCCACTATATATCAAAATATGCATGTTATGCTCTGCTAACTGTCCCTAATCCCCCTTTGTCATGTTCTCATTCGGGTTCAAAATCAAGCCACAACATTGTGGACACCTCCGCTGTAGCATGTTAAATTAATTCATTCATTTTCTACCGCTTATCCCCACGAGGGTCGCATGGGTGCTGGAGCCTATCCCAGCTGACTTTGGGCAAGAGGCGGGGTACACCCTGGACTGGTGGCCAGCCAATCACAGGGCACATGTAGACAAACAACCATTCACACTCACATTCATTTTACAATATTTTTGCAATAATTTTTACATCAAACATCATGCACTCAACCTTGACAAAGAACGATGAAAGGATCAAGAAGTGACCAAGCATACTCCAGACAGAGGTGGAGGCTGTACAGAAATAAGACTCTAAATGACTTGAAGGAAAAATATGAAAATACACACCTGAAGTTACGTTTCCTTTTGCGTGTGCTGGAAACCTTTGGTTGTGCCAGAATCCAAGACGCTTTGTGTGTATATTTATCTGTACCTGTGGAGGAGATAAGACAAGCTTGCTCATTGGCTGCTGCCGATAATTAATGTTGTCATTTAAATGTCACCTCATTATCGACTCGTAGTATCACCTTTTATGGCATTGATCCGTAATGACAAGATGCTAAGATCTGCCCGTCAACTATCCAAGTCGTTTTTTCCCAAGTGAATGCTAATGAGAAGGTCTATGTTTAAAGTCGTCATTCTTCATCTTAGTGGACTAAAGGTGTGAAATGGCTTTGTTGTTGTGGCAATGACGACATCACAATGAGAACCTACAGGCCCAACCACCCGCATGTCTGTACACATCTCAGAGTGGGCTGGAGCATCGAGTGTGTTTGTGCAACACACACAGCAGCTCACCGGCAGCCTTGTTTGACAAAGTCGCATGTGCACACACACACACACACACTTTGTCAATGTTTCAAGGCTTAAATGTCTTATTATGGCTACTATCTTGGATTGGAGTGTAAAGGTAACTAAGGGTGACGGATAAAGGCCATTGTCATTATTTCATGTCAAGAGGGCTCTAATAATGTAGAATAAAGTGTATTCCCTGAAGAAGGTCGTAAACAGGTTTTTTATATGTTATATGCCTTATTATTATGCCACCTACAGTATATTGGGTAATAGCATGTAAAGGTGACGATAGGGGTGTTATTGAAATTAAAAGTGTGAACTGGCAAGGGATTGCTGAGTAATGATATCAAAAGTACAATTCATTGGAAAACCCCGGGCCTCCAAAAGCAGGATTTGCTGCAATCATTGCAAACAAAAGTCACTGTCTGATGCCAAAACCATTCTGTTCAACAACGCCAACTTTACACCGTATAATAACAAATACAATATACTGTATATAAAATCCTTCTAACAAGCAGCAGCAATGTGTCATCATTCCTGTCAGCCAACTTTACAAATAGCAGCTGTCAGTCCCTCCGTGTTACACGCAACAATTAAAACATACATCCCACAAAAACCAGCAAGACTTTGATGTGTTCACTGACGTCAGCTTGTGAGTTACAAGCGTCGTGCAGCCCGACCTAGAGATGTGTCTGGAAGACACCAATACTTCATACCGCACGCAAACCTCAGCCCCCAAGCTAGAAGACTTCATGGAGCGAGAGATGGAAAACACGTCTACAAATGAAAACACGTTTTACAAACCTAATGGAGGAGGTACACCACTAATAACTCAGTCGCTCAGGATCAACCTAAAATCATACCTGTCAACATTTACACAACAGGAGACAAGAATAATCATAATTGTAATATTTAATAAGTCATTTCTTTCCATAAAGTAAGAAATAAATGACTGATTAATTGTAAAAAGACTATAAAGACTATAAATACACTATATGTATTGTAATTACATTATACTATATTATAGACAGCTGGGATAGGCTCCAGCAACCCCCGCGACCCTTGTGAGGAAAAGCGGTAGAAAATGAATGAATGAATATTCACTAGTGAAAGAGTACCCCTAGTACAAGAGTAGTAAAAGTACAAGAGTACACCTAGTACAGATTATTAGAAGTGAAAGAGTACCCCTAGTACAAGAGTAGTAGAAATACAAGACTACCCCTAGTACAAGATTATTAGAAGTACAAGAGTACCCCAGTACAAGAGTATTAGAAGTGAAAGAGTACACCTAGTACAAGAGTAGTAGAAGTGAAAGAGTACACCTAGTACAAGAGTAGTAAAAGTAACACAGTACCCCGAGTACAAGAGTATTAGAAGTACAAGAGTACCCCAGTACAAGAGTATTAGAAGTACAAGAGTACCCCAGTACAAGAGTAGTAGAAGTGAAAGAGTACACCTAGTACAAGAGTAGTAAAAGTAACACAGTACCCTGGGTACAAGAGTATTAGAAGTACAAGAGTACCCCAGTACAAGAGTATTAGAAGTGAAAGAGTACACCTAGTACAAGAGCAGTAGAAGTAAGACAGTACCCCAGAACAAGAAGTATTAGAAGTGAAAGCCATCAGAGGTGAGTGGCGTGTGAGCATCAAAGCAGTCATTTGAGTAATGCGTAACATTTGGAACATTTACACAAGTGTGGTCAAAGGTGATGAGGGAAGGAATGTTTGCTTTGTGTTTTTTATCGAGAGGGTGTTGGCCCGGCAGAGCGGCACGTCTCATTCAGGCTAGAATGAAAGTAACTCCCATGTCAGAAGCCACTTCTAACAATAAATGTACATAATGAATAGAACGGTACACACATAATACATGCAGTACATAGGTAGGGAAATAATATACTTACTTGAGCCCGAACTCCTCGCCGTGTCAGCAGCCGACGTCTTCTGCTGTGACATCCCGGGGTGGTCATGGCTGGTCACTTTTAAGGCCTTCCCGGCGGCAAAGTCCCTCCCCCCTCAGAGGAACTTCCTCCCCTCTCTGAGGCAGTCGCAGCCGGAGACGTTTCCTCGCCAAAGTCAGGATGCCAGGAATTCTTATCTACTTCCTCAGAGCTTCCATTGTGTTCTGAAAGAATAACTCAAAGCTAAAAGATGTCATCTCATGGTGGACAGGTGTATGCATAATGACATTTTCAAATTGTTGTTAACGAGGAGCGGTAAATCATTTACCCTCACTTGATGCTTTACTGCAGGGATGTTCAAAGTCTGGCTCATTTGCACACATAGTCAGGAGATCAGGAAGACCAAAAAATGCAGGTTAATTGGTGTAATTGGTGGTATGAATGTGAGTGTGAATGGTTGTTTGTCTATATGTGCCCTGTGGTTGGCTGGCCACCAGTCCAGGGTGTACCCCGCCTCTCGCCCGAAGACTCGGATAGGTTCCAACCCTACAGTGTACAGTGTACAAACAATATGACTTGATTTGATATGATTCAACGATTACATTTGTCAATGTAGATGTTAATCTTACATGAAAAAATAAGTAAATTGTATGAAAGTGTCATACAGTATCAGAGCCCCAATAGGTAGTATCGTAAAAAACAAAAAGGGCTGCAAAGGTGATGCGGAAAGAATCAGCGTTTGCGCTGTGCTTAAACAGGCTTTGTGCACACTGATATTGTATCTCCTCTCTGGCACAGAAAAGGGAGTCGGCTGCATCCGCGCTTCAGAAGGCAGCGGATGCAGCTGGAGGGGCCCCAGCAGAGGTGGATGAACCTGCTTTTCATTCAGGATTTCAGTGAATAATGTGAGAAGACTAGAAATAAATCCACTGGGAAATAGAAAAGGTGAGTTGTGGGTACCAGCATGTTGTTTATGTATATAAACAAGTATATTGGCTTTGTTTGGCTTGAAATAAGCTATGGAAATAAACGTTACAAAAAATGTTAATTCTGTAAAAGTAGCTCTCCTATAAAAAAAATCGGTACGTTTGATAAAAATAATGAAATCAGGAAGGGGGCAAACACTGTATATATATAATCCATACATCCAGTAATATATACATGTGTATATTATTAGATATGTCATACCAACATTTGATTGGTAGTTTGATAATTTTCCTCAAATAAAACTAGAGTATCATACGTAGAACTGACTAAAATGTGACTAAGAAGAAAACAAGAAGACAAGAAGAATTTTTGATGTTAAAATGTTAAATAAAATGTGTCTGTTGCTGTGTTCCAACACTTGGGGAGCTGAGTGGAGGGTGGACAGGAAGTGACATCAGGGGCTCAGAGCCCGAGTTGGGAATTATTGTGCCTGTTTTGAGATCATTGTAGCAATAAAAGCATGTTGGTCAGGTCTGGTGCTTGTGTGTCCCACCCAACATTACTGACACCTATTGGCCAGTGTAGAATACTACATATCACAACACCTTTGAATGGGTCTTCTAAAGCCTGTATTTTAATTCATTTCATTATGCTTGAAATGCTTCAGTTGGGGCCAAAAAGGTCAAATGTGCTGCTTTTCAAATGCAAATGTTGACAGGTAAGCTTCCGTGCTTCCTAGGGTTGCGTCAGAAAACAGACAGTGAGTGTCTGGGTTTTGATGAAGCGGACGTTACTCACACTGAAACCTAGCGCTATGGTCTTTGCACTGCATGTGCAGGTGTTTCCAGGTGCACAAATTCCACTGCATTGCCAGCGAGGAGGAGAAACGCCAGCGTGGGCGTCACATTCCAGCAGATAAGCATCGGTCTTTCATTGTTCTTGAGTTCCTCGGAAAAGGCGTGGACTTAACGACATTTTTAAAAAATTGCTTTAAAACAGCTTTTATCTCTGAGATGATTTTCCACAACAAAAGTGCAAAAAGAAAAGGGAATGTCAACCAACAATAGTATTTATATACTAGTTCTGCGATCAATGAATTTCCGCAATATGTTATCAATAAATTAAAATATCGTTCATAAATGAAATACTTTTGTAGTTAAGAGCGTAGAAAACCTGTTTATGACTTTGTAAGTATTGTTTTAAAATTATTAGAGCCCTCTAGACATGAAATGAACTGATTATGTGATGCACTCAATTGTAATCTGATCTGTTCAAATGAAATAAAATAACACCCCTACAGTCACCTTTACGCTCTTATGATTTAGTGTTTACACCGGAATCCTACTGGGACTCCAGATGGGAGCTACCAAGCTTACCAGTTAGCCTCAAAGTTATTTCTTCAGAACAAAAGTGTTTCAAACAGATTGGGGAAGAAGGACTTATGAAATATATACATTTTATTCATCTGAATAATGTTAGTACATTGTACACCAATAATAGGGATGTAAACTGGATATCCGGTAAGAGGAGCGAACCATTCCGTTGGCAAGACTCCTGTATCGATGATAATCAGCCATGAATCTTTAGGTTAATCGACTGTGGAACTTGAGCAGCCAGACCAACAGACTAACTTTTATGCTTTGTAATCTGCTTAGTCATGGGCATGCATTTCAAGGAAAAAGCGGTCATGCTACCCCCGATGCATAAGCGACTGACGTAACACAAGCCTGTACATTTGTCTTGTCAAATGCACCATATGCTCTGAGACAAGTTGACCTAGTAACTTCAGATACAAACCCAAATAGAGGTGAGCTGAAGAAAACCTAATAAAGTGGAGGCAGTGTGACCAACGCAAAATGAGCCGTTCGTTTTTAACTCGCCAATCGCAGCGTGTACGTGAATGTGGCACCGCTGAGCTCCTCTGTGACTGACGCCTGCAAAGTTCGTCAAGGGAGAGGCGGTGGCTGTGTGTGACTGGCCAATCACAGAGTGTGAAGAGTGAATACATAATAAGCATTTTATTTAAACACGATTACGGATCATGACGATATGTACTCGTTTTATACTTGTATCCGGCAAAAATGCACAGTGGTACCTTCAGGGGCTTTGTGGAAATGTGAAACTCTACAAGAGTCATGCCTTGGATTGCAATTTATTTATTTAGTTAGCAATGAGAAATTAAACACGATCCGCCCTTTAACCAGTCATTTCAACAAAATCAACAAAAATTAAAAAGATGATCATAAAGCTCCTATATCGCATTTATTAAAATGACATTTATCAAATACGTATATCATAAAACATGCTACCTTCCTGTACAGGCGTGTTGCATCAATCATGGATTTCCACACAACACCAGCAGCGTTTCCAAGTCGTAAAACAACTTCACCAAGACGCCAAGAGGAGTATGACGTTGTCTTTGGAGTTTATTCATGTTTGACTCAGCATCCCTGGTCTCAGCACCTTTTTACAGCACATTTCTAAAAACAGCAAAGCCATTCTATCATATAGAGCAGGGGTGCTCACACTTTTTCAGCAGGCGAGCTACTTTTAAAATGACCGAGTCAAAATGATCTACCCACTACAAAAATGCAAAACATCTATTTATTTTCAAATGCATTGAGGATTATTTGTACGTACAATGTATGTTGATGTACCTTACATAACCAAATGAGCCAATATTGCAAAACACATAATTAACTATTAAAATTTTTGTAATTACCTGAGTTTACTTTGATGACTTGCACTGAATTGAACCAGTCAGGGATGCAGAGTCCGGACAGTAGCTGCTGATAGCCAGCCTCAAGCACACTTCCAAATGTTTATCAGTCATGGATAATATCCGTATCACAATATCCGTATAATATTCCATATCCGTATGGAAGTGATATGTTTTTTGCCTTTTTACTTGGTCCAGTTTTTGCCTTTTTACTTGGTCCATAAACTTTAGCGAGGGCTTTAAAATCTCGCAATTCGCCGACTAGCTTAGCACTTTGCATCGTTGTTTACGCATGAGCGGTGACCTAAAGGTCAAAATTCAGTTGTCATCTGATTGGTTGTCCTGTATGTCAATCAAGTAACGGGGATGGATGATAGGCTGACATCGTAAGTTCTGCTGCACTTAGAGACGTTGTTTGATTTGATTGGTCGCCCGAACGGCAACATTCAGTTGTCATCTGAATGGCTGCCCTGTATATCAATCAAGTGACGGCATTGATGCTGGGATGATATTTTTTTAATGTCACGCCGCGATCGACCAGCGATCGACCAGTACCACCTCTGCGATCGACCGGTAGCTCGCGATCGACTTAATGAGCACCCCTGATATAGAGGATCTTTGATAGCATTTCTACAGTACAATCTTAAAAACAGCAAAGCACTCCTCTCACATAAAGGATCTTTAAAAATAAGTGTTGCTGTCATTTGACGGGCCCCCAGTGGCTGGGGGTGGCCCGTCGGTTGGTCTTAACTTCTTGGCTCTGGTGCTTGGCCTCCTGGTGGCTTGGGGCTGTGGGGCTTCCACTACGAGGATTTGCTGCCCGGCGGGTGTCGGCTGGCATGGTGGGTTGCCGTGCTGTGTTGTTGTCCCTTGGTTCTCGTCTCCCTCGGCTCGGGGCCTAGATTGTGGGTCTGGGACCCATGGGTCCCCGCCCTGTAACGCCCCGGATGCCCTACCCGGGGAGTCACAATGGCACAAAAACAGCAGATCACTACTCTCCTATGGAAGATCTCTGACTGGCATTTCTGCCATAAATCTGTAAAAGCAGGAGATCACTCTTTAATAGAAGTTCTCTGACGAGCGTTTTGTCAGGAGATGCCAAAAATAGCAGAGCTCCTCCCAAATGAAGGGCCGTTGATTAGCATTTTTGCAGTAAAGCATTATTTCTGTTTTATAAAGGATCTTTGACAAGCATTTTGGCAGTGTGGTCCTTAAAACGCAACAGAGCACTCCTTAAAAACAGCACATTCTTTTCATATAGATGATCTTTGACTAGCGTTTTGTCATATAAAGGATCTCTGAATAGCACTTCTGTAGTATGGTGCTTAAAACGCAGGAGAGCGCTCCATTCTTTGATTGGTGTTTTTACAGTAGATAGCAATTGCTCCTGTCATATAGAGGATCTTTGATTGGTGTTTTTAAGAGTAGGTTCCTAAAAACAGCTTTATGCTAACATATGTTTGTTTTACTTAGATTTCCCACAACAGTTTAGTTGAATCGTCCTTCCTTATCACATTCCTCACCTCTTCTGTTTCCCCTCCAAATCATTTTTGAGCCGTGCCTGATAGAAGCCTTCCAAGTGATGCGCCCAAGCCAGGAATGTCTGCAGCAGCGTTTGCATTGTCCACTTTTGTCAGCGCCACACCCACTTTGCAGGTCAGTCTAACATCTGCCTGCTACACTAAGCAAACAGTCACATCTTATGTTAGCTTCTAGTCTGACCCACTCACCCAAAAACACAAGCAGTGGCAGTTTACGCATACCGTGACCACCCCAGGCAGGTTTTTTAGTTTTATTTAATCACTGTGTGATTACAGGCACACCCAGTCTTTCTGCAGTCAGGCATCCGAAAGCCAAGAAGACAAGCCTGATAGCCCCTGGCGAGTTTTGTTTGCTTGGTGCTTATCAGCACCTGTCAAGCGAGTATTTGGTTTGGGCAGGTTTGGATGTTTTCTAGCTCATGCACTGAAGGTGCGGTCACGTGACACCTCCTACGAGGAGTTGCAATTGTTTATTGTGTGTACACTGAGTATTGTTTATTTAAGGAGGTGTCCACATAGTGACACTTTTGACACTCTGCTATTTTGTAAATATCCAATGAAGTTATATATAACTCAAGACGAAGCGCATTTCAGCTTTGTGAGATGGTAAAAAGGCTATTATTAGAATATATAAACTTCTGTGTTTGCTCAAAAAGTTGTAACAAGAAAAAGTTACATTAAGTTGAACTAGTGAAGACAAAATCAGCAACAGAACTCCACAAGAAGTTGAAGCTCCAACCCTCATCCACGGGGGTGTCAAATATGCCACTCAGCGACCGTTTACGCCCCGCAGCAATTTATCGACCATTCTTAAAATTTCACTTATCAAGAAAAAAATATACATAAAAAAATAATGCAGTAATTCACTGCAAAGCAGCCCATCTTATTGTTCCTTGTGTTTAGTCCTGTACTGCAATGCAGACACCCATTGACAGCTGCAAAACATGCTGTCTAGTTTGCTGATGTTTAGTTTTGGCTCTGTCTTCGTCAGAATGAGGTGCGCAGGGCCCTCGTCTCGCACTCTGACGCTAGAGCACGGGAGGCAAAAAAAAAAACTTTTTTTTGCAAATAACTCATCTTCCTGGCCACACCGTTTTAGCTAGATTGATTTATTCTGGTGAAAACTTGGGAATTTTCGTTCCCTTTCCAAAAATGTCACTCTTATGTCTGAGATATGTACGGATTGCCTTCTGTGGCGCTTATAACCGACAAAAGTCAAGAATTTCTGCCATTGACTCCCATGTTAGAAACTCTTCAATTTTGTATGTTTTTGCTCTTGCGGTCATACGGTAACACGAAACCATCTGCTGGCCTTGGATACAATTACAGGTTGCTGTATCTTCATGTGTGATGCATTGAATGCTGACCTGTTTTGGCTCTTAGAAATGATTATGTATTGAAGGAATGAAGGGACTTATATTTTATCCTAGTTTTACTTGTTTAGCCGTTATCTAAACTTTCTTTTTGTCCTGTCCAGCCATTGGGGCAGATATTGGGGCAGATAGTATTGTTGGTCCTTACATGGTAAACAGATTTGCTCTGTGTCAGGAGAGGTGTAAGCTACAACTTCCCTGTATCATAAAATTTTATTTGCCGTTATTTGATGTTTTTGTTATGCGCATTTGGAGCGACCGGACCGGAGCAAGAAGAAACACAGAAAAGAAGAAGAGAAACTGGGGTGGGGGTTGGGAGACAGTAAAGAGAGACAAAAACAGCAGCAACAACAATTCCCATAACAACAACAGTGACAAAAAGGATTGCATCAGTTAAAGGTTATGCGTGTGTGTGAATGTGTAATTGTCACTGAGAATGACAAAAGGCGAGAGACTGCCTTCTACCACCCAGTAAACCCCACCCCATGCAGCCAGGTCAAGCCCCCACCGCCAGAGATCCACCGGCCCCGTGGGTGCCGTGGGTGGACTCCCCAAGACCCGGCCCCAAAGCATCCCCCCGAAGAGACCAGCAAGAGGCCATGGAGGAGCAATCCCAACCGTCAACAGGGCGCCAGCAGGCCGGAGGAGAGCCACACCCCTGAGACCGGCGGGAGACCATACCCCACTAGAGCAGAAGGGAATCAAGGGCTACACACCTGCGGGCACAATGGAAGGGAGCCCGTCCACGGCTGAAGGGGCCGCCTCCCCGCCCCCACACACCCCCAGGAAACGGGACCCAGCCCGCCCCAGGTAACCTCAGGCCGGACCACCGACACAGGACTGCCCCGGCCAGGACAGAAGAGGCCCGGACCCACTGCCCCATGGAGGACCGGGGGGCAGAGATGGAACGCCCTGAGCCAAACCCCCGCAGAGCCCACCCCCTGTATACCCTGTATATAGCCATACACATACACACACACACACATATATATGTATATATATAATTATAATATAACAAATAATTATTTATTTAAGTATTTAAAACAATAAATACATAAAATCAGCTCAGACACGTTCGCACACCCCATCCACTCAATATGCACACACGCAAGCACACACCGTGGACTTCCCTGGGTGGGGCGTCCGGGGCACCAAAGGGCGGGGGACCCAGGGGTCCCAGACCCACAACCATGCCCTGAGCCCAGGGAGATATGGATCGCCAAGGGATAGCACCCCCAGACCCCCCCTCGACCACGGCGTCGGGGCTACAGCAGTGTGGCAGACAAAGCGAGCAAGCGGGGGAGGGGTGCATGCGAGCAGGAGGGCGTCCCACCGCGCCGGCCGACACCCACCAGGCAGCTCACCCCCGGACAGGACGAGCCATAGCTCCAAGTCACGGGGAGGCCAAGCACCAGAGCCGAGGAGTCAAGACCAGCGCAAGGCCACCAACAAACCTCACCATCCACCGGGAGGCCCGACCTCCCTGCCCCCAGAACCAGCAGCGCACTACCCACGTACCGAAGAACCATCCCCGACGAGCCCTAAGGCAAGACTGGGGATGGACAAAGACAAGGAAAGGGATGCATAGGACCAGTGGCAGCAGACACCCAAACGCCCAGGAGAGCACCGTCCCCCCAGCAGGCGCGACACTGAGGCACATGCCCCCCATCCCCACACGCCACCCAGGCCTCCGTCCCCATAAGCGAGATCAGGCCCCAGCCCAACACACAGCAATCCCAAGCCACCACCGTAGACTTCAGGCCACCAGCAGCATGGACCCCACTGCCCAGAGACCTGAACGAGTTCTACTGCCGCTTTGAAAGACAAAGGGACAGTCCAGCAACCATCCCCCTCGACACCTTGCAAACAGCTCCAGCTCCAGCCATCTCCACCAAGACCTGCCTTAAAGGCCCTCCCCTCCCCCTCCTCACCCACCTCAGTGACGACTCTTTCCATCCACGAGAGAGACGTAAACAAACTCTTCAGGAGACAGAACCCCCGGAAAGCAGCTGGACTTGACTCTGTGTCTCCGTCCGCCTTGAAGCACTGCGCTGATCAGCTGTCTCCAGTGTTCACAGAGATTTTCAACACCTCACTGGAGACATGCCATGTGCCTGCCTGCTTCAAGACCTCAACCATCATCCCTGTTCCCAAAAAGCCAAGGACCACAGGACTTAATGACTTCAGATTCGTTGCCCTGACCTCCGTGGTCATGAAGTCTTTGAGTGCCTTGTGCTCTCACACCTCAAAGTCATCACCGACCCTCTCCGAGACCCCCTGCAGTTTGCCTACAGAGCTAACAGGTCTGTAGACGATGCAGTCAACTTGGCCCTCCACTTCATCCTCCAGCACCTGGACTCCACAGGAACTTACGCTAGGATCCTGTTTGTGGACTTCAGCTCTGCCTTCAACACCATCCTCCCAACTCTGCTCTATGAGAAGCTCTCCCAGCTGAGCGTGCCTGACTCCACCTGCAGGTGGATTACAGACTTCCTGTCTGACAGGAAACAGTGTGTGAAGCTGGGGAAACACTTCTCCGATACGAGAACCATCAGCACCGGATCCCCCCAGGGCTGCTTTCTTTCTCCTCTGCTCTTCTCTCTGTACACAAACAGTTGTACCTCCAGTCACCAGTCTGTCAAGCTCCTGAAGTTTGCGGACGGCACCACCCTCATCGGACTCATCTCTGACGGCGACGAGTACGCCACAAGAACAGTTTCTTCCCGTCTGCTGTCAGCCTCATCAACAAGGCCCGGAACCCCACCTGACACTCTTCACACCCCACCTCTGCCTCATCCTGCCACTTTGACACTTTCACTATAAGCGTTACATTAATGCCCAGTTTGGACTTTTAGGAAAAACAATCAGACTGCAATTCCGGAATAACAAACAAAAAACAGACTGTGTACATATATTTATACTGTTATTCTGTATATTTTGTATTTTTCATTCTTTTTTAATAGATGTGTCTGCACCTACTATACCAAAACAAATTCCTAGTATGTGTTTGATCATGCCTGGCAATAAACCCTTTTCTGATTCTGATTCTGATTCTGATTCTGATTCTTATTCTGATTCTGATTCTGATTCTGATTCTGATTCTCACCCCCGGCACAACCAGTTGCAGATCACCCCCAAGGTCCTACATGTATGTGAGATGGTGCAGTGCAGCAGGGAGGACCGGGGAACCACACACGCCCACTCCACACTACCGACCAACCGAGCGGGGCAAGCCAGCCACCCGGAGCAAGCCGTGGGCCACAGGACCGGACACAACTCCCACCCAGTCCATCGTGGCAAGAGCCCAAGCTGCACAAACGAGACCCCCCCTCCCGTACGCGCTCACCAGGTGCCCCACCCGGGAAATGGCCACAGCCAGAGTGGGACGATAGCACACGGTCCCCATATATCACACATGCCTTCCATACACAAAAATAAAAGTAGAGAATAAAAATAATATATAAAAATAAAGTAATTGATAATAATAATATATTGATAATAGTAGTTATGTATGTATAATAACGATACTACTATTAATACTTAATATATAATAATAATTTATATACAATATAATTTTAATAATTTAGATATTTTAGGTATTTTAGATATGATAATAATAAATATATACATACATACACATATAGCCATATACATACCTAAGGGAGAAGGCTCCACAAGGGCAGCGGGGTACAACCACCCATGCCCACACCAAGGGCAGGCCAAAGCCACCTATGCTCACGCCCACGGTCCCACACAGTAGCCAAGCCAGAGCACCCAGGGCAAACCCCGGCCCACTCCCAGAGGCGAGGGGGCCGCGGAGGAACCAGCGCCACCGGGTGCACACAGGCCCCCCAGCAGCAGTAGGCGCCCACCACCCACCGGATGCAGCACCCCGTTTACACCACCACCCCAAGGGACAGCCTGCACCGCCCCCGGGACGACCACCACCACCCCACCCACGCCCCATCCCCAGATCCGGACAGCCCCCCACCAACCCTCAACAGAAACCAGGTCAGCCCAGCAAGAAGGGACAGAGATACATGGCACCCACCCGCCCACCCCCCAGACACCAGGGCAACCCGGCGACCAAGACCATGCCCCAAGCCAGAGGAACGAGACCTCCAGGGGCAGAGACAGGCACACTCAGCCCTTCGAGAATTAGATTAAGAGATTGATTATTGGAGCCCATATAGATTGAAATTCTGACAGTTGTTCTTTGGATTCAGCAGACATTCTCTCAATTGCTATATGATCTAACAGAAGATTTTTGTAAAGGGCTATGTTCAGTTCTTTTTTGGATTTCCAATTGCTGAGAATGGTTTTCTTGGCGATGCTTTTAACGCTGTGATGAGGAGTTGTGTGTGATTTGTTTCTACGTTGATTGTAGAAAGATCGGCCAACAAGCATAATACAGGTGAGGAAGGAATAGAGGTCCCAAGTGCCAAAGATTCTTGTCTTCACAAACTGCTTGCCAGAAATTATTAATGGGGGCACAAGCCCACATGGAGTGTAAATAATCATCTACTATATGATCTGGGCAGTGTACACAGATGTTAGAGTCAGTTAGACCAATTTTAAACATTCTCTGTCCTGTGTAGTGTACTCTATGAAGGGTTTTGAACTGAACCAACTGTAGGTTGGGATTTTTTATTAGACAGGAAGAATTAAGGCATATTTGCTTCCAGAAATCTTGGAGAGAAATTGTGGAGAAATCTCGGTTCCATTTGGAGACTGGAACCCCAACGGTGTCACACTTTGACAATAGAATGTACAGCTTGGATAATGTTTGGGGAGCGGATACGTTTAAGAATTGGTCAATGGTGGGATAGCTTTCCCAAGATATGTTAAGGAAACTAGTTCTAATTATGGATTTAATTTGTGAGTATTCAAGAAATTTATTCTGGCTTAATCCATACTGTGTAATATGGTATTTGAATGACACAATTTTTTCCCCCTTATGACATTTTCCATGCAACTTGCATGCAACTGATTTTTCATGCCATGTTGTAAAATCCAAGGGTTTTTTAAAGCAATATATCAGGGTTATTCCAGATCGGAGTGTACTGGCAAGGAGTGAGCGAGGACCTAGTTATTTTTAAAAATTCCCACCAAGCTGTCAGAGTGATTTTTGTATTTATACTTTTAAAACAATCATTTTTCCTAAGGATTTGACTTATGAAAGGTAAGTTAAAGATGGGGATTTCTTGGCTAAATGATTGTTCAATGTCTAGCCATAACTGATCCAATGGGTTAGGTTTTATCCATTTTAAGATATACTGTAGCCTATTTGCCAGGAAGTAATTGGAGAAATTTGGCAGTTCTAAGCCCCCACATTTTTTAGATTTTTGTAATGTTTTTAGGCTTATTTGTGCTGGCTTATTTTTCTAAATAAATGTATTAAAATATGAATCTAATGACTTAAACCAAGTTATAGATGGTTTGGTTGGGATCACAGAGAACAGATAATTGATCCTTGGTATTATCACATACGACAGTATTAATTGGCCCTGAAAGCGCCCATGAATGTTACGGGAAAAGGCCGAAATGATACTGTGTCAAAGCCCAGGGCAGTGATACTGATAAAATATAGAGTTTAACCATGTCCAGTATCAGCCCGCGTAGCTGTCCACTCAGAGCGCGCTGCTCTGGTATCGTGCCCATGAAACAACCAATCAGAGAACAGCGCACAAGCGTGAACACTCAGTGTTTGTTTTGCTGCCGTCTGTGCTCTGTCAACATATTAGCGGTTAAATAGTAAATAGTATAGTAAATATTAGTATAATAGTAAATATTAAATAGTACGTGATAATAAGCTCATGATTAAATAGTATGTGATAATAAGATCATCACATGGTTTGTCTGGTATGAGGCCCCCCGCGTGCCAGTATCTGACACTTGGGGGCATGATACCTGGCCTGATACCAGACAAACCATGTGATAAATATCATCATTTTCACAGTGGATACTCTGCCCATAAGAGTGATCGGCAAAGTTCTCCAACGTTCAAGATCATCCTCAATCGATTTCAACAGTGGGGTATATTTCAAGCTGATCAGGTCTGACAGATTGGAGGAAATGTTGATACCCAAATACCCGATATTCCCTGAGCGCAGTGGTATAGAGGGGGTGCTCTGGAAAACGAAATTAATGGGCAATATTGTAGATTTGGACCAGTTAATAGAGTAGTCCGAAAAGGTGCTAAAGTTATTGATGAGTGTGATAGCTTGGTGAAGTGAGGAGTGTGAATTTTTTAGGAAGAGTAACACATCATCAGCATAAAGGCTTATCTTATGATGAACATTCGTTGTGTGGATCCCTTTAATATTTACATGTTTGCAGCTGCAAGAGGTTCAATGAAGATAGCAAACAATGGGGAGAGAGTGGACAACCTTGCCTAGTACCTCTTTGTAAAGTGAATTCTGGAGACATCAGATTATTGATTCGAACGGAGGCCTTTTAGTGCTATATAATACTTGGATCCACGTTCTTAATGACTCTCCAAATCCAAATTTCTGTATGGTTGCTAAGAGAAATTTCCAGTTAACTCTGTTGAATGCTTTTTCAGCGTCTAGTGAGACGATTGTGGTTTCCAAATTATGGATGATAGAGTGATTAATCAGATTGGTTAAGCGGCGTACATTGCTAACAGAGTGTCTCCCTCTGATACATCCTGATTGATGGGGATGTATTATATGAGGGGTAACTTTTTCCAGTCTTCTAGCTAATGCTTTGCATATTATTTAAGATCTGCATTAATAAGGATGATAAATTGGATGATAACTGGAAGGTAATGTTGGGTCCTTTTCTGGTTTTAGCAGGAGACTGATTGTAGCAGAGTTCATATATGGGGGTAGACGTGTATTTTCTTTTATTTCCTGAACCATTAAAAAAAATACTGGGGCTAGCAATGACCAGAATGTTTTATAAAATTCGTCAGGGAACCCGTCCGGTCCTGGTGCCTTGTTATTTGGCATTTGCTGTAGAGCATCATAAAGATCTGTTTGTGAAATGGGTAAGTCCAGGGTTGTCACCTGATTTTTTTCCAATTTTGGTCATTCTATGGTGCTAAGAAATGTTTCAATGTCTGGAACAGAAGGGTTAATCTGAGGTGTGTATAGTTTTTTATAAAAGCCCCTAAAAACTGAATTAATTTCCTCCTTCTGAGTTTCTAATGGAGATGATAGAGCTTTTTTCTTTATTAAGTTTTAGTTGGTTAGCTAAGTATTTTCCAAATTTATTGGCATGTTCACACTTCTCCAAACATAGTCTTTATAATTGCAACTGAATTGTCTTATCAGTAATTTCTTTTAAAAATAATTTCAATTTTCTAAGATTATTCAGAGTATTCTCATCTTGTGAATCCGCATAAGCAATTTCAAGGAGTTTGATTTTTTTTCTCCAATTCCAATAATCTTTCTTTCTTTTTCTTATATGATGAATAGGAGATAATTTTTCCACGCATTACTACTTTTGCTGTCCCCCAGAGAACACAAGCCGAGGTTTCCGGTTGGTCATTAAAATTAAAAACATTGTCCACTCTCTCTCAAAGTCTTTTAGAAAGTCAGATTCTTTAAGCAATGATGTATTAAATCTCCAGCATTTAGTAGGTGTACTTGTGGTTTGGTTAGTGAGAAAGAGAGAGACTGGTGCGTGATCACTAATAATGATAGGGTGTATGTGAATATTTGATATGTCTGATAAGATTGAGCTACTTGTTAAGAAGCAGTCAATTCGAGAGTAAGTGTGGTGCACTGGTGAGAAAGTATATTCTCTGTGAGTTGGGTGATAAGAGCGCCAAGCATCACAAAGACCTAAATCAATCATATATTTCTTCAGTGTTGTTGTTGATTGAGACTCACGATGTCCCCCATCTGGGCTAGACCTACGTATCTATATCTGGATTAATTACCAAGTTGAAGTCCCCTCCCAAGATCAAGCTTGAATCCAGGTGTGCAGAGAAAGAAGAAAAAAAGATGTGAAAGAAAGAGGTGTCATCAACATTAGGGCCATATATGTTGGCAATGCAAAATTTTACATTGTCCACAGATATATCAATTATTATATATCTACCTTCTATGTCTGTAATATTGTTGTGCAGTGTAAAATTGACCCTCCTGCTAATTAAAATGACTACGCCCCTCTGTTTTGGAGTTGTAATTTGCTAAGTATATATGTGGAAACTGTGGTGAGTGAAATGTATGGGCAGCTGCTTTGGAGATGTGAGTCTCTTGCAATAAGACAATGTCTGCTTGGATATTTTTTAGATGGTTAAACATTTTTTGTCTTTTTTCTCGAGACCCGACTCCCCTGACATTCCAAGTGACAAATTGCAATGAGGACATCTTAGACTAGCTTATGGTGATGTGTGTGTATAGATGTGCAAATGTGAAGTATATGTACCTGTAGGTGATGTAAGCATATGCATTTAAATATATGCTTAAATTGCAAATAATGTAGTCCTCCTGATTTGACTAGTGAAGGTGTAATATTGGTGTATGCATGTGTGAGATATGCGTGTGTTTAAGTGGCAGTGATTATGTGTCAGATGTACAGTACGAGTCACCTGTGTGCATGCATGTGTGTCTTTATGTACAATGTTTGTATTTGCCGGTTTGTGATTAAGTGAGTGTGTGTGAACTGTATAGACATGCTGGTGCAGTAAACAGACAAGTGACAAACAGGAATATAAGTGAGTGAAAGAGGGGAAAGACAGTGAGAAAGAGTGTGAGACAGGGAGGAAAGGAATGAGGTGACATGCAAGGGAGAGAAATAGGTGGTATTTGAAGGCAGAGTGCAGGCGTTAACAAGGGATGAGCGTGTTATGATATACGAACCTTTATCATGTTGCTATGAAAAAGTAGGATGTTACCTTACCTTACCAAGCATATTCAGTTACCATTAACAGCTTAACAGATTAGCTGTGCACTAACAAAGAGTTTGTCCACTGTGATGACTTTTGTGATGAACTTTTTTCGGATAGGGAACAGGCGACGGCGTCTGTCGAGGATCTCCCTTGGAAACTGGTCGTTCACGCTGAAGTCCGTCCCCTTCAGCTCTCGGCCTCTCACCTGTTCCTTCTGCTTGAAGTGTTCAAATTTTGTCACGATGGGTCTCAGCCTTCTGTTTTCTGGCTTCTTGGCTCCCAGGCGGTGGACGCGGTGGAAGGTGATGTCCCCGGTGACGTCAGCTGGGAGCTTGAGCCGTTGCGCCATGAAGGCCCTTACGGATTCTTCTGGGTCTTCCTCAGATTTCTCTGGAATTCCTGCAAAGACGAGGTTGTCCCTCATGCTTCGAGCTTGAAGGTCCAAGATCGTTTCCTTCATGGACTTGTTTTCCTGGCGGAGTTGTGAAACTCTGTCGGTGAGGGACTTCACCGATTCGCGGAGGGTTGCATTCTCCGTCACCAAGGAGATTATTTGTTTTTGGCTGAAGTCCAGAGACTCACGGATGGCCTGAAATTCTACATGGAGTACCTCCATAAGAGCCAGGTGGCCGTCCAAGCAAATCAGCCTCTTGTTGATGGAATTGAGGATGTCCTTGATGTCTTTGCCTGGTGGCGACGTCTCCCCAGGGGAGTCCACAGGACGGCTACGCTTTGAGTTTGGCGTCTTGGGTGACTTGCCCATGACGATACTATCAAAGCACCCGTCGATGTACTCCTCCAGATCTTCCAGGTTTTTGTGAACTGTAACTTTTTCAGCCGTTAAATATGTTGGTTTATATCTAGATATACTTTGCAGATGTTTAAATAGTTAAGATTGTTTGGGAGTGCTGTATTCCGCTTGTCTGACTTGCACGCCTCACGTACCCTCTCGCGAGATTACAGCATCACGCCTGTATGTAACTTTAACATGCGTTATCTAAAGGTAGTTACACCCACACTGCTTTGTGTGATTTGCAGCATCTTAATACACCCACACATGTGACTTACCATGGCATAGACACATCAAAGGAGCACACAAGCAGCAAATCTCTAGACACCCAGGGTGAAGGACATGCCACACGCTCCAGGCTCTCCTCACCCCTCTCCTTACTACCCCTTTGCGGGTTGCTCCACATCTGCCTGCCATGGAAGGGCGCTGTCTTCACCCATTGGCCGCCGGCAACCGCTGCAACTGCACAGTCTAAGTTAGCTGTGCTCTTTTTGTCTGGCTTTGAATTAAGAACAATCTCTCGATAGGCCTACAGGGAAAGACATTAAGACCGGAAATCCGTTGTATTAGGTTTGTCTGTCAGGAATAAATCTCTTATTGCATACTGCATACTTGCATACTTATTGCATACTGTAGTCTCATGTGGTTATCCTTTCTCCAACTCAACACCCACTAGGACGAGGCCTAAGGTGAAGGTGGCCAATTCCTACAGTACTACAAAAAACTGTAGAACCAAATGATTGATCTACAAAGCGTAAAATAAAATATAGAGTATATATAAAATACTGAATATTTTCTTGTCCATAAATGCCATGTATCATGTGATATGGCTAGCTTCATCATGGTTTTATGTCACCTAGCTGGCATGGGCTCAGGGAAAGTGCTTGTGTAACTAGGAAGGTGTATGCTTGTGTAACTTGGACAGAATATGGGAGATTTTATTGATTTTTATTCAATAATATTTTTTTCTTCACAATTTTTGGTTTGAGGCGATCCCTCTTTTTTACATAGAACACCCATCCATCCATCCATTTTCCTCCGCTTATCCGGGTCCGGGTCGCGGGGGCAGCAGTCTTAGTAGGGAAGCCCAGACTTCCCGGTCTCCTTCAATGTGAAGGAGAAGCGGCTCTACTCTGAGCCCCTCCCGGATGACTGAGCTCTCACCCTATCTCTGTTAGAATAAAATGTAAATTCAATTATTATAGTATTAAGTTATCACCCTTATATCCGTTTGCTTAGACAATACACATTAGTCTTGAGTGTTTTGAAGCCGGAACATTCCCGGACACTGACCAGCTACTCCCAACACCACTAATCTTGCAGGTGCCTGGGAATGCCAGCAGCAACCTTGAAGAAGTTTCATCATGCAAAATGTGCCAAGATAAGAACACATGCACAAAATGTAATTATTCTCACATACACACACACATAGACAACAAGTACAGCTTGTGCAACTGCTTGCTTCCCCCTCCCCTTAGAGTTGCACGACCATGTATTAGGGACCTCCAAAAGAAAATAAAAAGAGAGGAGCATGAATGGCATACTCAAAGTGGAGTGGCATGTCACTGGGTATGTTGTTTCACTCTCCTCGCTGCGAGAAACTTTGAATATTGTTGTCCGTCTCTTCTGTAATTAAGTGTTTTTACAAGTGTCACAGGAGTTTGAACCTGATAATCTCTTAGGGTGAGTCCAGCTACCCTACGGAGGAAACTCATTTCAGCCGCCTGTATTCTTTCAGTCATGACCCAAAGCTCATGACCATAGGTGAGGGTGGGAACATAGATCGACCGGTAAATTGAGAGCTTTGCCCTCTGGCTCAACGCTCTTTTCACCACGACGGTCCGGTACAGCGAGAACCATGGCCTCTGATTTGGAGGTACTGAGTCTCATCCCAGACACTTCACACTGAGATGCAAACCGTCCCAGTAAACGCTGAAGGTCACAGCCCGAGGAGGCCATAAAAATCACATCATCTGCAAATAGCAGCGATGAGATTCTAAGGCCCCCGAACCAGACTACCTCAACACCTTGGCTGCGGCTAGAAATTCTGTCCATGAAAATTGTGAACAGAATCAGTGACAAAGGGCAGCCTTGGCGGAGGCCAACGTTTACCTGAAACAGGCTTGACATACTACTGGCAATGCGAACCAGACTCCTGCCCCGTTTGTACAAGGACCGGTGGTTCGCTCTCAAATACATTGTGAGCAAAGGATGATACGGCGGGTCATTGTGAACCAGCGGAAGGTGCCAGGAGGCTCATTCCAAGTGTGCCTGACGCAGCTTCTCATCCGGTTCTATCTGCAACAGTTTCGTGTGGCTGAGAACCACTGCTGTGGAGTTACAGCTAAAATGAGAAAATGTGTTTCTCTCGCTGTGATAATGTATTTCAAGCAACCTATAGGCTTTGTGGTAAATTTTTTCTCCATATATGGCACATGTGTGCCACGTCCAAAAAAGCACTCCACTCGCTCAGAGAAGAGGGTTTTGGCACTTATGGAACACATTTAGTGTGATGTGCTTTATTGCTTGGTTCACACAACCTATTGTTCAAAAAAGCACTTTATTCGCTCTCAAATACATTGTGAGCAAAGGATGATACGGCGCGTCATTGTGAACCAGCCGAAGGTGCCAGGAGGCTCATTCCAAGTGTGCCTGACGCAGCTTCTCATCCCGTTCTATCTGCAACAGTTTCGTGTGGCTGAGAAGCACTGCTGTGGACTTACAGCTAAAATGAGAAAATGTGTTTCTCTCGCTGTGATAATGTATTTCAAGCAACGTATAGGCTTTGTGGTAAAAATTTTCTCCATATATGGCACATGTGTGCCACGTCCATAAAAGGACTCAACTTGCTCAAAGAAAAGCGTTTTGGCACTTATGGAACACATTTAGTGTGATGTGCTTTATTGCTTGGCTCACACAACCATTGTTCAAAACAGCACTTTATTCGCTCTCAATTAAATTGTGAGCAAAGGATGATACGGCGCGTCATTGTGAACCAGCGGAAGGTGCCAGGAGGCTCATTCCAAGTGTGCCTGACGCAGCTTCTCATCCCGTTCTATCTGCAACAGTTTCGTGTGGCTGAGAAGCACTGCTGTGGAGTTACAGGTAAAATGAGAAAATGTGTTTCTCTCGCTGTGATAATGTATTTCAAGCAACCTATAGGCTTTGTGGTAAAAATGTTCTCCATATATGGCACATGTGTGCCACGTCCATAAAAGGACTCAACTTGCTCAAAGAAAAGCGTTTTGGCACTTATGGAACACATTTAGTGTGATGTGCTTTATTGCTTGGCTCACACAACCATTGTTCAAAACAGCACTTTATTCGATCTCAAATACATTGTGAGCAAAGGATGATACGGCGCGTCATTGTGAACCAGCGGAAGATGCCAGGAGGCTCATTCCAAATGTGCCTGACGCAGCTTCTCATCGTTCTATCTGCAACAGTTTCGTGTGGCTGAGAACCACTGCTGTGGACTTACAGCTAAAATGAGAAAATGTGTTTCTCTCGCTGTGATAATGTATTTCAAGCAACCTATAGGCTTTGTGGTAAAAATTTTCTCCATATATGGCACATGTGTGCCACGTCCAAAAAAGCACTCCACTCGCTCATGAAGTGCGTTTTGGCACTTATGGAACACATTTAGTGTGATGTGCTTTATTGCTTGGTTCACACAACCTATTGTTCAAAAAAGCACTTTATTCGCTCTCAAATACATTGTGAGCAAAGGATGATACGGCACGTCATTGTGAACCAGCCGAAGGTGCCAGGAGGCTCATTCCAAGTGTGCCTGACGCAGCTTCTCATCCCGTTCTATCTGCAACAGTTTCGTGTGGCTGAGAACCACTGCTGTGGACTTACAGCTAAAATGAGAAAATGTGTTTCTCTCGCTGTGATAATGTATTTCAAGCAACCTATAGGCTTTGTGGTAAAAATGTTCTCCATATATGGCACATGTGTGCCACGTCCATAAAAGGACTCAACTTGCTCAAAGAAAAGCGTTTTGGCACTTATGGAACACATTTAGTGTGATGTGCTTTATTGCTTGGCTCACACAACCATTGTTCAAAACAGCACTTTATTCGCTCTCAATTAAATTGTGCGCAAAGGATGATACGGCGCGTCATTGTGAACCAGCGGAAGGTGCCAGGAGGCTCATTCCAAGTGTGCCTGACGCAGCTTCTCATCCGGTTCTATCTGCAACAGTTTCGTGTGGCTGAGAACCACTGCTGTGGAGTTACAGCTAAAATGAGAAAATGTGTTTCTCTCGCTGTGATAATGTATTTCAAGCAACCTATAGGCTTTGTGGTAAAATTTTTCTCCATATATGGCACATGTGTGCCACGTCCAAAAAAGCACTCCACTCGCTCAGAGAAGAGCGTTTTGGCACTTATCGAACACATTTAGTGTGATGTGCTTTATTGCTTGGCTCACACAACCATTGTTCAAAACAGCACTTTATTCGATCTCAAATACATTGTGAGCAAAGGATGATACGGCGCGTCATTGTGAACCAGCGGAAGATGCCAGGAGGCTCATTCCAAATGTGCCTGACGCAGCTTCTCATCGTTCTATCTGCAACAGTTTCGTGTGGCTGAGAATCACTGCTGTGGACTTACAGCTAAAATGAGAAAATGTGTTTCTCTCGCTGTGATAATGTATTTCAAGCAACCTATAGGCTTTGTGGTAAAAAATTTTCTCCATATATGGCACATGTGTGCCATGTCCAAAAAAGCACTCCACTCGCTCAGAGAAGAGCGTTTTGGCACTTATGGAACACATTTAGTGTGATGTGCTTTATTGCTTGGCTCACACAACCATTGTTCAAAACAGCACTTTATTCGCTCTCAAATACATTGTGAGCAAAGGATGTCACGGCGCGTCATTGTGAACCAGCGGAAGGTGCCAGGAGGCTCATTCCAAGTGTGCCTGACGCAAGTTGTCATCCCGTTCTATCTGCAACAGTTTCGTGTGGCTGAGAAGCACTGCTGTGGAGTTACAGCTAAAATGAGAAAATGTGTTTCTCTCGCTGTGATAATGTATTTCAAGCAACCTATAGGCTTTGTGATAAAAAAATTCTCCATATATGGCACATATGTGCCACGTCCAAAAAAGCACTCCACTCGCTCATGAAGTGCGTTTTGGCACTTATGGAACACATTTAGTGTGATGTGCTTTATTGCTTGGTTCACACAACCTATTGTTCAAAAAAGCACTTTATTCGCTCTCAAATACATTGTGAGCAAAGGATGATACGGCGCGTCATTGTGAACCAGCCGAAGGTGCCAGGAGGCTCATTCCAAGTGTGCCTGACGCAGCTTCTCATCCCGTTCTATCTGCAACAGTTTCGTGTGGCTGAGAACCACTGCTGTGGACTTACAGCTAAAATGAGAAAATGTGTTTCTCTCGCTGTGATAATGTATTTCAAGCAACCTATAGGCTTTGTGGTAAAAATGTTCTCCATATATGGCACATGTGTGCCACGTCCATAAAAGGACTCAACTTGCTCAAAGAAAAGCGTTTTGGCACTTATGGAACACATTTAGTGTGATGTGCTTTATTGCTTGGCTCACACAAACATTGTTCAAAACAGCACTTTATTCGCTCTCAATTAAATTGTGCGCAAAGGATGATACGGCGCGTCATTGTGACCAGCGGAAGGTGCCAGGAGGCTCATTCCAAGTGTGCCTGACGCAGCTTCTCATCCGGTTCTATCTGCAACAGTTTCGTGTGGCTGAGAACCACTGCTGTGGAGTTACAGCTAAAATGAGAAAATGTGTTTCTCTCGCTGTGATAATGTATTTCAAGCAACCTATAGGCTTTGTGGTAAAATTTTTCTCCATATATGGCACATGTGTGCCACGTCCAAAAAAGCACTCCACTCGCTCAGAGAAGAGCGTTTTGGCACTTATGGAACACATTTAGTGTGATGTGCTTTATTGCTTGGCTCACACAACCATTGTTCAAAACAGCACTTTATTCGATCTCAAATACATTGTGAGCAAAGGATGATACGGCGCGTCATTGTGAACCAGCGGAAGATGCCAGGAGGCTCATTCCAAGTGTGCCTGACGCAGCTTCTCATCCGGTTCTATCTGCAACAGTTTCGTGTGGCTGAGAACCACTGCTGTGGACTTACAGCTAAAATGAGAAAATGTGTTTCTCTCGCTGTGATAATGTATTTCAAAAAACCTATAGGCTTTGTGGTAAAAATTTTCTCCATATATGGCACATGTGTGCCACGTCAAAAAAAAGCACTCCACTTGCTCAAAGAAAAGCGTTTTGGCACTTATGGAACACATTTAGTGTGATGTGCTTTATTGCTTGGCTCACACAACCATTTTTTAAAAAAGCACTTTATTCGCTCTCAAATACATTGTGAGCAAAGGATGATATGGCGCGTCATTGTGAACCAGCGGAAGGTGCCAGGAGGCTCATTTTAAGTGTGCCTGACGCAGCTTCTCATCCCGTTCTATCTACAACAGTTTCGTGTGGCTGAAAAGCATTGCTGTGGAGTTACAGCTAAAATGAGAAAATGTGTTTCTCTCGCTGTGATAATGTATTTCAAGCAACCTATAGGCTTTGTGGTAAAAATTTTCTCCATATATGGCACATGTGTGCCACGTCCAAAAAAGCACTCCACTCGCTCAGAGAAGAGCGTTTTGGCACTTATGGAACACATTTAGTGTGATGTGCTTTATTGCTTGGCTCACACAACCATTGTTCAAAACAGCACTTATTCGCTCTCAAATACATTGTGAGCAAAGGATGTCACGGCGCGTCATTGTGAACCAGCGGAAGGTGCCAGGAGGCTCATTCCAAGTGTGCCTGACGCAGCTTCTCATCCGGTTCTATCTGCAACAGTTTCGTGTGGCTGAGAACCACTGCTGTGGACTTACAGCTAAAATGAGAAAATGTGTTTCTCTCGCTGTGATAATATATTTCAAGCAACGTATAGGCTTTGTGGTAAAAATTTTCTCCATATATGGCACATGTGTGCCACGTCCAAAAAAGCACTCCACTCGCTCAGAGAAGAGCGTTTTGGCACTTATGGAACACATTTAGTGTGATGTGCTTTATTGCTTGGCTCACACAACCATTTTTTAAAAAAGCACTTTATTCGCTCTCAAATACATTGTGAGCAAAGGATGATATGGCGCGTCATTGTGAACCAGCGGAAGGTGCCAGGAGGCTCATTCCAAGTGTGCCTGACGCAGGTTCTCATCCCGTTCTATCTGCAACAGTTTCGTGTGGCTGAGAAGCACTGCTGTGGAGTTACAGCTAAAATGAGAAAATGTGTTTCTCTCGCTGTGATAATGTATTTCAAGCAACCTATAGGCTTTGTGATAAAAAAATTCTCCATATATGGCACATGTGTGCCACGTCCAAAAAAGCACTCCACTCGCTCATGAAGTGGGTTTTGGCACTTATGGAACACATTTAGTGTGATGTGCTTTATTGCTTGGTTCACACAACCATTGTTCAAAAAAGCACTTTATTCGCTCTCAAATACATTGTGAGCAAAGGATGATACGGCGCGTCATTGTGAACCAGCGGAAGGTGCCAGGAGGCTCATTCCAAGTGTGCCTGACGCAGGTTCTCATCCCGTTCTATCTGCAACAGTTTTGTGTGGCTGAGAACCACTGCTGTGGACTTACAGCTAAAATGAGAAAATGTGTTTCTCTCGCTGTGATAATGTATTTCAAGCAACCTATAGGCTTTGTGGTAAAAATTTTCTCCATATATGGCACATGTGTGCCATGTCCAAAAAAGCACTCCACTCGCTCAGAGAAGAGCGTTTTGGCACTTATGGAACACATTTAGTGTGATGTGCTTTATTGCTTGGCTCACACAACCATTGTTCAAAACAGCACTTTATTCGCTCTCAATTAAATTGTGAGCAAAGGATGATACGGCGCGTCATTGTGAACCAGCGGAAGGTGCCAGGAGACTCATTCCAAGTGTGCCTGACGCAGCTTCTCATCCCGTTCTATCTACAACAGTTTCGTGTGGCTGAAAAGCATTGCTGTGGAGTTACAGCTAAAATGAGAAAATGTGTTTCTCTCGCTGTGATAATGTATTTCAAGCAACCTATAGGCTTTGTGATAAAAAATTCTCCATATATGGCACATGTGTGCCACGTCCAAAAAAGCACTCCACTCGCTCATGAAGTGCGTTTTGGCACTTATGGAACACATTTAGTGTGATGTGCTTTATTGCTTGGTTCACACAACCTATTGTTCAAAAAAGACCTTTATTCGCTCTCAAATACATTGTGAGCAAAGGATGATACGGCGCGTCATTGTGAACCAGCCGAAGGTGCCAGGAGGCTCATTCCAAGTGTGCCTGACGCAGCTTCTCATCCCGTTCTATCTGCAACAGTTTCGTGTGGCTGAGAACCACTGCTGTGGACTTACAGCTAAAATGAGAAAATGTGTTTCTCTCGCTGTGATAATGTATTTCAAGCAACCTATAGGCTTTGTGGTAAAAATTTTCTCCATATATGGCACATGTGTGCCATGTCCAAAAAAGCACTCCACTCGCTCAGAGAAGAGCGTTTTGGCACTTATGGAACACATTTAGTGTGATGTGCTTTATTGCTTGGCTCACACATCCATTGTTCAAAACAGCACTTTATTCGCTCTCAATTAAATTGTGAGCAAAGGATGATACGGCGCGTCATTGTGAACCAGCGGAAGGTGCCAGGAGGCTCATTCCAAGTGTGCCTGACGCAGCTTCTCATCCCGTTCTATCTGCAACAGTTTCGTGTGGCTGAAAAGCACTGCTGTGGAGTTACAGGTAAAATGAGAAAATGTGTTTCTCTCGCTGTGATAATGTATTTCAAGCAACCTATAGGCTTTGTGGTAAAAATGTTCTCCATATATGGCACATGTGTGCCATGTCCAAAAAAGCACTCCACTCACTCAGAGAAGAGCGTTTTGGCACTTATGGAACACATTTAGTGTGATGTGCTTTATTGCCTGGCTCACACAACCATTGTTCAAAACAGCACTTATTCGCTCTCAAATACATTGTGAGCAAAGGATGTCACGGCGCGTCATTGTGAACCAGCGGAAGGTGCCAGGAGGCTCATTCCAAGTGTGCCTGACGCAGCTTCTCATCCCGTTCTATCTACAACAGTTTCGTGTGGCTGAAAAGCATTGCTGTGGAGTTACAGCTAAAATGAGAAAATGTGTTTCTCTCGCTGTGATAATGTATTTCAAGCAACCTATAGGCTTTGTGGTAAAAATGTTCTCCATATATGGCACATGTGTGCCACGTCCATAAAAGGACTCAACTTGCTCAAAGAAAAGCGTTTTGGCACTTATGGAACACATTTAGTGTGATGTGCTTTATTGCTTGGCTCACACAACCATTGTTCAAAACAGCACTTTATTCGCTCTCAATTAAATTGTGCGCAAAGGATGATACGGCGCGTCATTGTGAACCAGCGGAAGGTGCCAGGAGGCTCATTCCAAGTGTGCCTGACGCAGCTTCTCATCCCGTTCTATCTGCAACAGTTTCGTGTGGCTGAGAAGCACTGCTGTGGAGTTACAGCTAAAATGAGAAAATGTGTTTCTCTCGCTGTGATAATGTATTTCAAGCAACGTATAGGCTTTGTGGTGAAAATTTTCTCCATATATGGCACCATGTGTGCCACGTCCAAAAAAGCACTCCACTCGCTCAGAGAAGAGCGTTTTGGCACTTATGGAACACATTTAGTGTGATGTGCTTTATTGCTTGGCTCACACAACCATTTTTTTAAAAAGCACTTTATTCGCTCTCAAATACATTGTGAGCAAAGGATGATATGGCGCGTCATTGTGAACCAGCGGAAGGTGCCAGGAGGCTCATTTCAAGTGTGCCTGACGCAGCTTCTCATCCCGTTCTATCTGCAACGGTTTCGTGTGGCTGAGAAGCACTGCTGTGGACTTACAGCTAAAATGAGAAAATGTGTTTCTCTCGCTGTGATAATATATTTCAAGCAACGTATAGGCTTTGTGGTAAAAATTTTCTCCATATATGGCACATGTGTGCCACGTCCAAAAAAGCACTCCACTCGCTCAGAGAAGAGCGTTTTGGCACTTATGGAACACATTTAGTGTGATGTGCTTTATTGCTTGGCTCACACAACCATTGTTCAAAACAGCACTTTATTCGATCTCAAATACATTGTGAGCAAAGGATGATAAGGCGCGTCATTGTGAACCAGCGGAAGATGCCAGGAGGCTCATTCCAAGTGTGCCTGACGCAGCTTCTCATCCGGTTCTATCTGCAACGGTTTCGTGTGGCTGAGAAGCACTGCTGTGGACTTACAGCTAAAATGAGAAAATGTGTTTCTCTCGCTGTGATAATATATTTCAAGCAACGTATAGGCTTTGTGGTAAAAATTTTCTCCATATATGGCACATGTGTGCCACGTCCAAAAAAGCACTCCACTCGCTCAGAGAAGAGCGTTTTGGCACTTATGGAACACATTTAGTGTGATGTGCTTTATTGCTTGGCTCACACAAACATTGTTCAAAACAGCACTTATTCGCTCTCAAATACATTGTGAGCAAAGGATGTCACGGCGCGTCATTGTGAACCAGCGGAAGGTGTCAGGAGGCTCATTCCAAGTGTGGCTGACGCAGGTTCTCATCCCGTTCTATCTGCAACAGTTTCGTGTGGCTGAGAAGCACTGCTGTGGAGTTACAGCTAAAATGAGAAAATGTGTTTCTCTCGCTGTGATAATGTATTTCAAGCAACCTATAGGCTTTGTGATAAAAAATTCTCCATATATGGCACATGTGTGCCACGTCCAAAAAAGCACTCCACTCGCTCATGAAGTGGGTTTTGGCACTTATGGAACACATTTAGTGTGATGTGCTTTATTGCTTGGTTCACACAACCTATTGTTCAAAAAAGCACTTTATTCGCTCTCAAATACATTGTGAGCAAGATGATACGGCGCGTCATTGTGAACCAGCCGAAGGTGCCAGGAGGCTCATTCCAAGTGTGCCTGACGCAGCTTCTCATCCCGTTCTATCTGCAACAGTTTCGTGTGGCTGAGAACCACTGCTGTGGACTTACAGCTAAAATGAGAAAATGCGTTTCTCTCGCTGTGATAATGTATTTCAAGCAACCTATAGGCTTTGTGGTAAAAATTTTCTCCATATATGGCACATGTGTGCCATGTCCAAAAAAGCACTCCACTCGCACTCGCTAAGACCGTTTTGAAACTTATGGAACACATTTAGTGTGATGTGCTTTATTGCTTGGCTCACACAACCATTGTTCAAAACAGCACTTTATTCGCTCTCAATTAAATTGTGAGCAAAGGATGATACGGCGCGTCATTGTGAACCAGCGGAAGGTGCCAGGAGGCTCATTCCAAGTGTGCCTGACGCAGCTTCTCATCCCGTTCTATCTGCAACAGTTTCGTGTGGCTGAGAAGCACTGCTGTGGAGATACAGGTAAAATGAGAAAATGTGTTTCTCTCGCTGTGATAATGTATTTCAACCAACCAATAGGCTTTGTGGTAAAAATGTTCTCCATATATGGCACATGCTTGCCACGTCCATAAAAGGACTCAACTTGCTCAAAGAAAAGCGTTTTGGCCCTTATGGAACACATTTAGTGTGATGTGCTTTATTGCTTGGCTCACACAACCATTGTTCAAAACAACACTTTATTCGCTCTCAAATACATTGTGAGCAAAGGATGATACGGCGCGTCATTGTGAACCAGTCGAAGGTGCCAGGAGGCTCATTCCAAGTGTGCCTGACGCAGCTTCTCATCCCGTTCTATCTGCGACAGTTTCGTGTGGCTGAGAACCACTGCTGTGGACTTACAGCTAAAATGAGAAAATGTGTTTCTCTCGCTGTGATAATGTATTTCAAGCAACCTATAGGCTTTGTGGTAAAAATTTTCTCCATATATGGCACATGTGTGCCATGTCCAAAAAAGCACTCCACTCGCTCAGAGAAGAGCGTTTTGGCACTTATGGAACACATTTAGTGTGATGTGCTTTATTGCTTGGCTCACACAACCATTGTTCAAAACAGCACTTTATTCGCTCTCAAATACATTGTGAGCAAAGGATGTCACGGCGCGTCATTGTGAACCAGCGGAAGGTGCCAGGAGGCTCATTCCAAGTGTGCCTGACGCAAGTTCTCATCCCGTTCTATCTGCAACAGTTTCGTGTGGCTGAGAACCACTGCTGTGGAGTTACAGCTAAAATGAGAAAATGTGTTTCTCTCGCTGTGATAATGTATTTCAAGCAACCTATAGGCTTTGTGGTAAAAATTTTCTCCATATATGGCACATGTGTGCCACGTCCAAAAAAGCACTCCACTCGCTAAGAGAAGAGCGTTTTGGCACTTATGGAACACATTTAGTGTGATGTGCTTTATTGCTTGGCTCACACAACCATTGTTCAAAAAAGCACTTTATTCGCTCTGAAATACATTGTGAGGAAAGGATGATACGGCGGGTCATTGTGAACCAGCGGAAGATGCCAGGAGGCTCATTCCAAGTGTGCCTGACGCAGCATCTCATCCGGTTCTATCTGCAACAGTTTCGTGTGGCTGAGAACCACTGCTGTGTAGTTACAGCTAAAATGAGAAAATGTGTTTCTCTCGCTGTGATAATGTATTTCAAGCAACCTATAGGCTTTGTGGTAAAATTTTTCTCCATATATGGCACATGTGTGCCACGTCCAAAAAAGCACTCCACTCGCTCATGAAGTGCGTTTTGGCACTTATGGAACACATTTAGTGTGATGTGCTTTATTGCTTGGTTCACACAACTTATTGTTCAAAAAAGCACTTTATTCGCTCTCAAATACATTGTGAGCAAAGGATGATACGGCGCGTCATTGTGAACCAGTCGAAGGTGCCAGGAGGCTCATTCCAAGTGTGCCTGACGCAGCTTCTCATCCCGTTCTATCTGCAACAGTTTCGTGTGGCTGAGAAGCACTGCTGTGGACTTACAGCTAAAATGAGAAAATGTGTTTCTCTCGCTGTGATAATGTATTTCAAGCAACCTATAGGCTTTGTGGTAAAAATGTTCTCCATATATGGCACATGTGTGCCACGTCCATAAAAGGACTCAACTTGCTCAAAGAAAAGCGTTTTGGCACTTATGGAACACATTTAGTGTGATGTGCTTTATTGCTTGGCTCACACAACCATTGTTCAAAACAGCACTTTATTCGCTCTCAATTAAATTGTGCTCAAAGGATGATACGGCGCGTCATTGTGAACCAGCGGAAGGTGCCACGAGGCTCATTCCAAGTGTGCCTGACGCAGCTTCTCATCCCGTTCTATCTACAACAGTTTCGTGTGGCTGAAAAGCATTGCTGTGGAGTTACAGCTAAAATGAGAAAATGTGTTTCTCTCGCTGTGATAATGTATTTCAAGCAACCTATAGGCTTTGTGGTAAAAATTTTCTCCATATATGGCACATGTGTGCCACGTCCAAAAAAGCACTCCACTCGCTCAGAGAAGAGCGTTTTGGCACTTATGGAACACATTTAGTGTGATGTGCTTTATTGCTTGGCTCACACAACCATTGTTCAAAAAAGCACTTTATTCGCTCTCAAATACATTGTTCGCAAAGGATGATACGGCGGGTCATTGTGAACCAGCGGAAGGTGCAAGGAGGCTCATTCCAAGTGTGCCTGACGCAGCTTCTCATCCGGTTCTATCTGCAACAGTTTCGTGTGGCTGAGAAGCACTGCTGTGGACTTACAGCTAAAATGAGAAAATGTGTTTCTCTCGCTGTGATAATGTATTTCAAGCAACCTATAGGCTTTGTGGTAAAATTTTTCTCCATATATGGCACATGTGTGCCACGTCCAAAAAAGCACTCCACTCGCTCAGAGAAGAGCGTTTTGGCACTTATGGAACACATTTAGTGTGATGTGCTTTATTGCTTGGCTCACACAACCATTGTTCAAAACAGCACTTTATTCGATCTCAAATACATTGTGAGCAAAGGATGATACGGCGCGTCATTGTGAACCAGCGGAAGATGTCAGGAGGCTCATTCCAAGTGTGCCTGACGCAGCTTCTCATCCGGTTCTATCTGCAACAGTTTCCTGTGGCTGAGAACCACTGCTGTGGACTTACAGCTAAAATGAGAAAATGTGTTTCTCTCGCTGTGATAATGTATTTCAAGAAACCTATAGGCTTTGTGGTAAATATTTTCTCCATATATGGCACATGTGTGCCACGTCAAAAAAAAGCACTCCACTTGCTCAAAGAAAAGCGTTTTGGCACTTATGGAACTCATTTAGTGTGATGTGCTTTATTGCTTGGCTCACACAACCATTTTTTAAAAAAGCACTTTATTCGCTCTCAAATACATTGTGAGCAAAGGATGATATGGCGCGTCATTGTGAACCAGCGGAAAGTGCCAGGAGGCTCATTCCAAGTGTGCCTGACGCAGCTTCTCATCCCGTTCTATCTGCAACAGTTTCGTGTGGCTGAGAAGCACTGCTGTGGACTTACAGCTAAAATGAGAAAATGTGTTTCTCTCGCTGTGATAATATATTTCAAGCAACGTATAGGCTTTGTGGTAAAAATTTTCTCCATATATGGCACATGTGTGCCACGTCCAAAAAAGCACTCCACTCGCTCAGAGAAGAGCGTTTTGGCACTTATGGAACACATTTAGTGTGATGTGCTTTATTGCTTGGTTCACACAACCATTGTTCAAAAAAGCACTTTATTCGCTCTCAAATACATTGTGAGCAAAGGATGATACGGCGCGTCATTGTGAACCAGCGGAAGGTGCCAGGAGGCTCATTCCAAGTGTGCCTGACGCAGCTTCTCATCCGGTTCTATCTGCAACAGTTTCGTGTGGCTGAGAACCACTGCTGTGGAGTTACAGCTAAAATGAGAAAATGTGTTTCTCTCGCTGTGATAATGTATTTCAAGCAACCTATAGGCTTTGTGATAAAAAATTCTCCATATATGGCACATGTGTGCCACGTCCAAAAAAGCACTCCACTCGCTCATGAAGTGGGTTTTGGCACTTATGGAACACATTTAGTGTGATGTGCTTTATTGCTTGGTTCACACAACCTATTGTTCAAAAAAGCACTTTATTCGCTCTCAAATACATTGTGAGCAAAGGATGATACGGCGCGTCATTGTGAACCAGCCGAAGGTGCCAGGAGGCTCATTCCAAGTGTGCCTGACGCAGCTTCTCATCCCGTTCTATCTGCAACAGTTTCGTGTGGCTGAGAACCACTGCTGTGGACTTACAGCTAAAATGAGAAAATGCGTTTCTCTCGCTGTGATAATGTATTTCAAGCAACCTATAGGCTTTGTGGTAAAAATTTTCTCCATATATGGCACATGTGTGCCATGTCCAAAAAAGCACTCCACTCGCACTCGCTCAGAGAAGACCGTTTTGAAACTTATGGAACACATTTAGTGTGATGTGCTTTATTGCTTGGCTCACACAACCATTGTTCAAAACAGCACTTTATTCGCTCTCAATTAAATTGTGAGCAAAGGATGATACGGCGCGTCATTGTGAACCAGCGGAAGGTGCCAGGAGGCTCATTCCAAGTGTGCCTGACGCAGCTTCTCATCCCGTTCTATCTGCAACAGTTTCGTGTGGCTGAGAAGCACTGCTGTGGAGTTACAGGTAAAATGAGAAAATGTGTTTCTCTCGCTGTGATAATGTATTTCAACCAACCTATAGGCTTTGTGGTAAAAATGTTCTCCATATATGGCACATGTGTGCCACGTCCATAAAAGGACTCAACTTGCTCAAAGAAAAGCGTTTTGGCCCTTATGGAACACATTTAGTGTGATGTGCTTTATTGCTTGGCTCACACAACCATTGTTCAAAACAGCACTTTATTCGCTCTCAATTAAATTGTGAGCAAAGGATGATACGGCGCGTCATTGTGAACCAGCCGAAGGTGCCAGGAGGCTCATTCCAAGTGTGCCTGACGCAGCTTCTCATCCCGTTCTATCTGCAACAGTTTCGTGTGGCTGAGAACCACTGCTGTGGACTTACAGCTAAAATGAGAAAATGTGTTTCTCTCGCTGTGATAATGTATTTCAAGCAACCTATAGGCTTTGTGGTAAAAATTTTCTCCATATATGGCACATGTGTGCCACGTCCAAAAAAAGCACTCCACTCGCTCAGAGAAGAGCGTTTTGGCACTTATGGAACACATTTAGTGTGATGTGCTTTATTGCTTGGCTCACACAACCATTGTTCAAAACAGCACTTATTCGCTCTCAAATAATTGTGAGCAAAGGATGTCACGGCGCGTCATTGTGAACCAGCGGAAGGTGCCAGGAGGCTCATTCCAAGTGTGCCTGACGCAGGTTCTCATCCCGTTCTATCTGCAACAGTTTCGTGTGGCTGAAAAGCACTGCTGTGGAGTTACAGGTAAAATGAGAAAATGTGTTTCTCTCGCTGTGATAATGTATTTCAAGCAACGTATAGGCTTTGTGGTGAAAATTTTCTCCATATATGGCACCATGTGTGCCACGTCCAAAAAAGCACTCCACTCGCTCAGAGAAGAGCGTTTTGGCACTTATGGAACACATTTAGTGTGATGTGCTTTATTGCTTGGCTCACACAACCATTGTTCAAAAAAGCACTTTATTCGCTCTCAAATACATTGTTCGCAAAGGATGATACGGCGGGTCATTGTGAACCAGCGGAAGGTGCAAGGAGGCTCATTCCAAGTGTGCCTGACGCAGCTTCTCATCCGGTTCTATCTGCAACAGTTTCGTGTGGCTGAGAACCACTGCTGTGGAGTTACAGCTAAAATGAGAAAATGTGTTTCTCTCGCTGTGATAATGTATTTCGAGCAACCTATAGGCTTTGTGGTAAAATTTTTCTCCATATATGGCACATGTGTGCCACGTCCAAAAAAGCACTCCACTCGCTCAGAGAAGAGCGTTTTGGCACTTATGGAACACATTTAGTGTGATGTGCTTTATTGCTTGGCTCACACAACCATTGTTCAAAACAGCACTTTATTCGATCTCAAATACATTGTGAGCAAAGGATGATACGGCGCGTCATTGTGAACCAGCGGAAGATGTCAGGAGGCTCATTCCAAGTGTGCCTGACGCAGCTTCTCATCCGGTTCTATCTGCAACAGTTTCCTGTGGCTGAGAACCACTGCTGTGGACTTACAGCTAAAATGAGAAAATGTGTTTCTCTCGCTGTGATAATGTATTTCAAGAAACCTATAGGCTTTGTGGTAAAAATTTTCTCCATATATGGCACATGTGTGCCACGTCAAAAAAAAGCACTCCACTTGCTCAAAGAAAAGCGTTTTGGCACTTATGGAACACATTTAGTGTGATGTGCTTTATTGCTTGGCTCACACAACCATTTTTTAAAAAAGCACTTTATTCGCTCTCAAATACATTGTGAGCAAAGGATGATATGGCGCGTCATTGTGAACCAGCGGAAGGTGCCAGGAGGCTCATTTCAAGTGTGCCTGACGCAGCTTCTCATCCCGTTCTATCTGCAACGGTTTCGTGTGGCTGAGAAGCACTGCTGTGGACTTACAGCTAAAATGAGAAAATGTGTTTCTCTCGCTGTGATAATATATTTCAAGCAACGTATAGGCTTTGTGGTAAAAATTTTCTCCATATATGGCACATGTGTGCCACGTCCAAAAAAGCACTCCACTCGCTCAGAGAAGAGCGTTTTGGCACTTATGGAACACATTTAGTGTGATGTGCTTTATTGCTTGGCTCACACAAACATTGTTCAAAACAGCACTTATTCGCTCTCAAATACATTGTGAGCAAAGGATGTCACGGCGCGTCATTGTGAACCAGCGGAAGGTGCCAGGAGGCTCATTCCAAGTGTGCCTGACGCAGCTTCTCATCCCGTTCTATCTACAACAGTTTCGTGTGGCTGAAAAGCATTGCTGTGGAGTTACAGCTAAAATGAGAAAATGTGTTTCTCTCGCTGTGATAATGTATTTCAAGCAACCTATAGGCTTTGTGGTAAAAATTTTCTCCATATATGGCACATGTGTGCCACGTCCAAAAAAGCACTCCACTCGCTCAGAGAAGAGCGTTTTGGCACTTATGGAACACATTTAGTGTGATGTGCTTTATTGCTTGGCTCACACAACCATGGTTCAAAACAGCACTTATTCGCTCTCAAATAAATTGTGAGCAAAGGATGTCACGGCGCGTCATTGTGAACCAGCGGAAGGTGCCAGGAGGCTCATTCCAAGTGTGGCTGACGCAGGTTCTCATCCCGTTCTATCTGCAACAGTTTCGTGTGGCTGAGAAGCACTGCTGTGGAGTTACAGCTAAAATGAGAAAATGTGTTTCTCTCGCTGTGATAATGTATTTCAAGCAACCTATAGGCTTTGTGATAAAAAATTCTCCATATATGGCACATGTGTGCCACGTCCAAAAAAGCACTCCACTCGCTCATGAAGTGGGTTTTGGCACTTATGGAACACATTTAGTTTGATGTGCTTTATTGCTTGGTTCACACAACCTATTGTTCAAAAAAGCACTTTATTCGCTCTCAAATACATTGTGAGCAAAGGATGATACGGCGCGTCATTGTGAACCAGCCGAAGGTGCCAGGAGGCTCATTCCAAGTGTGCCTGACGCAGCTTCTCATCCCGTTCTATCTGCAACAGTTTCGTGTGGCTGAGAACCACTGCTGTGGACTTACAGCTAAAATGAGAAAATGCGTTTCTCTCGCTGTGATAATGTATTTCAAGCAACCTATAGGCTTTGTGGTAAAAATTTTCTCCATATATGGCACATGTGTGCCATGTCCAAAAAAGCACTCCACTCGCACTCGCTCAGAGAAGACCGTTTTGAAACTTATGGAACACATTTAGTGTGATGTGCTTTATTGCTTGGCTCACACAACCATTGTTCAAAACAGCACTTTATTCGCTCTCAATTAAATTGTGAGCAAAGGATGATACGGCGCGTCATTGTGAACCAGCGGAAGGTGCCAGGAGGCTCATTCCAAGTGTGCCTGACGCAGCTTCTCATCCCGTTCTATCTGCAACAGTTTCGTGTGGCTGAGAAGCACTGCTGTGGAGTTACAGGTAAAATGAGAAAATGTGTTTCTCTCGCTGTGATAATGTATTTCAACCAACCTATAGGCTTTGTGGTAAAAATGTTCTCCATATATGGCACATGTGTGCCACGTCCATAAAAGGACTCAACTTGCTCAAAGAAAAGCGTTTTGGCCCTTATGGAACACATTTAGTGTGATGTGCTTTATTGCTTGGCTCACACAACCATTGTTCAAAACAGCACTTTATTCGCTCTCAATTAAATTGTGCGCAAAGGATGATACGGCGCGTCATTGTGAACCAGCGGAAGGTGCCAGGAGGCTCATTCCAAGTGTGCCTGACGCAGCTTCTCATCCGGTTCTATCTGCAACAGTTTCGTGTGGCTGAGAAGCACTGCTGTGGAGTTACAGGTAAAATGAGAAAATGTGTTTCTCTCGCTGTGATAATGTATTTCAAGCAACGTATAGGCTTTGTGGTGAAAATTTTCTCCATATATGGCACCATGTGTGCCACGTCCAAAAAAGCACTCCACTCGCTCAGAGAAGAGCGTTTTGGCACTTATGGAACACATTTAGTGTGATGTGCTTTATTGCTTGGCTCACACAACCATTGTTCAAAACAGCACTTTATTCGCTCTCAATTAAATTGTGAGCAAAGGATGATACGGCGCGTCATTGTGAACCAGCGGAAGGTGCCAGGAGGCTCATTCCAAGTGTGCCTGACGCAGCTTCTCATCCCGTTCTATCTACAACAGTTTCGTGTGGCTGAAAAGCATTGCTGTGGAGTTACAGCTAAAATGAGAAAATGTGTTTCTCTCGCTGTGATAATGTATTTCAAGCAACCTATAGGCTTTGTGATAAAAAATTCTCCATATATGGCACATGTGTGCCACGTCCAAAAAAGCACTCCACTCGCTCAGAGAAGAGCGTTTTGGCACTTATGGAACACATTTAGTGTGATGTGCTTTATTGCTTGGCTCACACAACCATTGTTCAAAACAGCACTTTATTCGATCTCAAATACATTGTGAGCAAAGGATGATACGGCGCGTCATTGTGAACCAGCGGAAGATGTCAGGAGGCTCATTCCAAGTGTGCCTGACGCAGCTTCTCATCCGGTTCTATCTGCAACAGTTTCCTGTGGCTGAGAACCACTGCTGTGGACTTACAGCTAAAATGAGAAAATGTGTTTCTCTCGCTGTGATAATATATTTCAAGCAACGTATAGGCTTTGTGGTAAATATTTTCTCCATATATGGCACATGTGTGCCACGTCCAAAAAAGCACTCCACTCGCTCAGAGAAGAGCGTTTTGGCACTTATGGAACACATTTAGTGTGATGTGCTTTATTGCTTGGTTCACACAACCATTGTTCAAAAAAGCACTTTATTCGCTCTCAAATACATTGTGAGCAAAGGATGATACGGCGCGTCATTGTGAACCAGCGGAAGGTGCCAGGAGGCTCATTCCAAGTGTGCCTGACGCAGCTTCTCATCCGGTTCTATCTGCAACAGTTTCGTGTGGCTGAGAACCACTGCTGTGGAGTTACAGCTAAAATGAGAAAATGTGTTTCTCTCGCTGTGATAATGTATTTCAAGCAACCTATAGGCTTTGTGGTAAAATTTTTCTCCATATATGGCACATGTGTGCCACGTCCAAAAAAGCACTCCACTCGCTCAGAGAAGAGCGTTTTGGCACTTATGGAACACATTTAGTGTGATGTGCTTTATTGCTTGGCTCACACAACCATTGTTCAAAACAGCACTTATTCGCTCTCAAATACATTGTGAGCAAAGGATGTCACGGCGCGTCATTGTGAACCAGCGGAAGGTGCCACGAGGCTCATTCCAAGTGTGCCTGACGCAGCTTCTCATCCCGTTCTATCTACAACAGTTTCGTGTGGCTGAAAAGCATTGCTGTGGAGTTACAGCTAAAATGAGAAAATGTGTTTCTCTCGCTGTGATAATGTATTTCAAGCAACCTATAGGCTTTGTGGTAAAAATTTTCTCCATATATGGCACATGTGTGCCACGTCCAAAAAAGCACTCCACTCGCTCAGAGAAGAGCGTTTTGGCACTTATGGAACACATTTAGTGTGATGTGCTTTATTGCTTGGCTCACACAACCATTGTTCAAAACAGCACTTATTCGCTCTCAAATAATTGTGAGCAAAGGATGTCACGGCGCGTCATTGTGAACCAGCGGAAGGTGCCAGGAGGCTCATTCCAAGTGTGCCTGACGCAGGTTCTCATCCCGTTCTATCTGCAACAGTTTCGTGTGGCTGAAAAGCACTGCTGTGGAGTTACAGGTAAAATGAGAAAATGTGTTTCTCTCGCTGTGATAATGTATTTCAAGCAACCTATAGGCTTTGTGGTAAAAATGTTCTCCATATATGGCACATGTGTGCCACGTCCATAAAAGGACTCAACTTGCTCAAAGAAAAGCGTTTTGGCACTTATGGAACACATTTAGTGTGATGTGCTTTATTGCTTGGCTCACACAACCATTGTTCAAAACAGCACTTTATTCGCTGTCAATTAAATTGTGCGCAAAGGATGATACGGCGCGTCATTGTGAACCAGCGGAAGGTGCCAGGAGGCTCATTCCAAGTGTGCCTGACGCAGCTTCTCATCCCGTTCTATCTGCAACAGTTTCGTGTGGCTGAGAAGCACTGCTGTGGAGTTACAGGTAAAATGAGAAAATGTGTTTCTCTCGCTGTGATAATGTATTTCAAGCAACGTATAGGCTTTGTGGTGAAAATTTTCTCCATATATGGCACCATGTGTGCCACGTCCAAAAAAGCACTCCACTCGCTCAGAGAAGAGCGTTTTGGCACTTATGGAACACATTTAGTGTGATGTGCTTTATTGCTTGGCTCACACAACCATTGTTCAAAAAAGCACTTTATTCGCTCTCAAATACATTGTTCGCAAAGGATGATACGGCGGGTCATTGTGAACCAGCGGAAGGTGCAAGGAGGCTCATTCCAAGTGTGCCTGACGCAGCTTCTCATCCGGTTCTATCTGCAACAGTTTCGTGTGGCTGAGAACCACTGCTGTGGAGTTACAGCTAAAATGAGAAAATGTGTTTCTCTCGCTGTGATAATGTATTTCAAGCAACCTATAGGCTTTGTGGTAAATATTTTCTCCATATATGGCACATGTGTGCCACGTCAAAAAAAAGCACTCCACTTGCTCAAAGAAAAGCGTTTTGGCACTTATGGAACTCATTTAGTGTGATGTGCTTTATTGCTTGGCTCACACAACCATTTTTTAAAAAAGCACTTTATTCGCTCTCAAATACATTGTGAGCAAAGGATGATATGGCGCGTCATTGTGAACCAGCGGAAAGTGCCAGGAGGCTCATTCCAAGTGTGCCTGACGCAGCTTCTCATCCCGTTCTATCTGCAACAGTTTCGTGTGGCTGAGAAGCACTGCTGTGGACTTACAGCTAAAATGAGAAAATGTGTTTCTCTCGCTGTGATAATATATTTCAAGCAACGTATAGGCTTTGTGGTAAAAATTTTCTCCATATATGGCACATGTGTGCCACATCCAAAAAAGCACTCCACTCGCTCAGAGAAGAGCGTTTTGGCACTTATGGAACACATTTAGTGTGATGTGCTTTATTGCTTGGTTCACACAACCATTGTTCAAAACAGCACTTATTCGCTCTCAAATACATTGTGAGCAAAGGATGTCACGGCGCGTCATTGTGAACCAGCGGAAGGTGCCACGAGGCTCATTCCAAGTGTGCCTGACGCAGCTTCTCATCCCGTTCTATCTACAACAGTTTCGTGTGGCTGAAAAGCATTGCTGTGGAGTTACAGCTAAAATGAGAAAATGTGTTTCTCTCGCTGTGATAATGTATTTCAAGCAACCTATAGGCTTTGTGGTAAAAATTTTCTCCATATATGGCACATGTGTGCCACGTCCAAAAAAGCACTCCACTCGCTCAGAGAAGAGCGTTTTGGCACTTATGGAACACATTTAGTGTGATGTGCTTTATTGCTTGGCTCACACAACCATTGTTCAAAACAGCACTTATTCGCTCTCAAATACATTGTGAGCAAAGGATGTCACGGCGCGTCATTGTGAACCAGCGGAAGGTGCCAGGAGGCTCATTCCAAGTGTGCCTGACGCAGGTTCTCATCCCGTTCTATCTGCAACAGTTTCGTGTGGCTGAAAAGCACTGCTGTGGAGTTACAGGTAAAATGAGAAAATGTGTTTCTCTCGCTGTGATAATGTATTTCAAGCAACCTATAGGCTTTGTGGTAAAAATGTTCTCCATATATGGCACATGTGTGCCACGTCCATAAAAGGACTCAACTTGCTCAAAGAAAAGCGTTTTGGCACTTATGGAACACATTTAGTGTGATGTGCTTTATTGCTTGGCTCACACAACCATTGTTCAAAACAGCACTTATTCGCTCTCAAATAATTGTGAGCAAAGGATGTCACGGCGCGTCATTGTGAACCAGCGGAAGGTGCCAGGAGGCTCATTCCAAGTGTGCCTGACGCAGCTTCTCATCCCGTTCTATCTGCAACAGTTTCGTGTGGCTGAGAAGCACTGCTGTGGAGTTACAGGTAAAATGAGAAAATGTGTTTCTCTCGCTGTGATAATGTATTTCAAGCAACGTATAGGCTTTGTGGTGAAAATTTTCTCCATATATGGCACCATGTGTGCCACGTCCAAAAAAGCACTCCACTCGCTCAGAGAAGAGCGTTTTGGCACTTATGGAACACATTTAGTGTGATGTGCTTTATTGCTTGGCTCACACAACCATTGTTCAAAAAAGCACTTTATTCGCTCTCAAATACATTGTTCGCAAAGGATGATACGGCGGGTCATTGTGAACCAGCGGAAGGTGCAAGGAGGCTCATTCCAAGTGTGCCTGACGCAGCTTCTCATCCGGTTCTATCTGCAACAGTTTCGTGTGGCTGAGAACCACTGCTGTGGACTTACAGCTAAAATGAGAAAATGTGTTTCTCTCGCTGTTATAATGTATTTCAAGAAACCTATAGGCTTTGTGGTAAATATTTTCTCCATATATGGCACATGTGTGCCACGTCAAAAAAAAGCACTCCACTTGCTCAAAGAAAAGCGTTTTGGCACTTATGGAACTCATTTAGTGTGATGTGCTTTATTGCTTGGCTCACACAACCATTTTTTAAAAAAGCACTTTATTCGCTCTCAAATACATTGTGAGCAAAGGATGATATGGCGCGTCATTGTGAACCAGCGGAAAGTGCCAGGAGGCTCATTCCAAGTGTGCCTGACGCAGCTTCTCATCCCGTTCTATCTGCAACAGTTTCGTGTGGCTGAGAAGCACTGCTGTGGACTTACAGCTAAAATGAGAAAATGTGTTTCTCTCGCTGTGATAATATATTTCAAGCAACGTATAGGCTTTGTGGTAAAAATTTTCTCCATATATGGCACATGTGTGCCACGTCCAAAAAAGCACTCCACTCGCTCAGAGAAGAGCGTTTTGGCACTTATGGAACACATTTAGTGTGATGTGCTTTATTGCTTGGTTCACACAACCATTGTTCAAAAAAGCACTTTATTCGCTCTCAAATACATTGTGAGCAAAGGATGATACGGCGCGTCATTGTGAACCAGCGGAAGGTGCCAGGAGGCTCATTCCAAGTGTGCCTGACGCAGCTTCTCATCCGGTTCTATCTGCAACAGTTTCGTGTGGCTGAGAACCACTGCTGTGGAGTTACAGGTAAAATGAGAAAATGTGTTTCTCTCGCTGTGATAATGTATTTCAAGCAACCTATAGGCTTTGTGGTAAAAATGTTCTCCATATATGGCACATGTGTGCCACGTCCATAAAAGGACTCAACTTGCTCAAAGAAAAGCGTTTTGGCACTTATGGAACACATTTAGTGTGATGTGCTTTATTGCTTGGCTCACACAACCATTGTTCAAAACAGCACTTTATTCGCTGTCAATTAAATTGTGCGCAAAGGATGATACGGCGCGTCATTGTGAACCAGCGGAAGGTGCCAGGAGGCTCATTCCAAGTGTGCCTGACGCAGCTTCTCATCCCGTTCTATCTGCAACAGTTTCGTGTGGCTGAGAACCACTGCTGTGGACTTACAGCTAAAATGAGAAAATGCGTTTCTCTCGCTGTGATAATGTATTTCAAGCAACCTATAGGCTTTGTGGTAAAAATTTTCTCCATATATGGCACATGTGTGCCATGTCCAAAAAAGCACTCCACTCGCACTCGCTCAGAGAAGACCGTTTTGAAACTTATGGAACACATTTAGTGTGATGTGCTTTATTGCTTGGCTCACACAACCATTGTTCAAAACAGCACTTTATTCGCTCTCAATTAAATTGTGAGCAAAGGATGATACGGCGCGTCATTGTGAACCAGCGGAAGGTGCCAGGAGGCTCATTCCAAGTGTGCCTGACGCAGCTTCTCATCCCGTTCTATCTGCAACAGTTTCGTGTGGCTGAGAAGCACTGCTGTGGAGTTACAGGTAAAATGAGAAAATGTGTTTCTCTCGCTGTGATAATGTATTTCAAGCAACGTATAGGCTTTGTGGTGAAAATTTTCTCCATATATGGCACCATGTGTGCCACGTCCAAAAAAGCACTCCACTCGCTCAGAGAAGAGCGTTTTGGCACTTATGGAACACATTTAGTGTGATGTGCTTTATTGCTTGGCTCACACAACCATTGTTCAAAACAGCACTTTATTCGATCTCAAATACATTGTGAGCAAAGGATGATACGGCGCGTCATTGTGAACCAGCGGAAGATGCCAGGAGGCTCATTCCAAGTGTGCCTGACGCAGCTTCTCATCCGGTTCTATCTGCAACAGTTTCGTGTGGCTGAGAACCACTGCTGTGGACTTACAGCTAAAATGAAAAAATGTGTTTCTCTCGCTGTGATAATGTATTTCAAGAAACCTATAGGCTTTGTGGTAAAAATTTTCTCCATATATGGCACATGTGTGCCACGTCAAAAAAAAGCACTCCACTTGCTCAAAGAAAAGCGTTTTGGCACTTATGGAACACATTTAGTGTGATGTGCTTTATTGCTTGGCTCACACAACCATTTTTTAAAAAAGCACTTTATTCGCTCTCAAATACATTGTGAGCAAAGGATGATATGGCGCGTCATTGTGAACCAGCGGAAGGTGCCAGGAGGCTCATTTCAAGTGTGCCTGACGCAGCTTCTCATCCCGTTCTATCTGCAACGGTTTCGTGTGGCTGAGAAGCACTGCTGTGGACTTACAGCTAAAATGAGAAAATGTGTTTCTCTCGCTGTGATAATATATTTCAAGCAACGTATAGGCTTTGTGGTAAAAATTTTCTCCATATATGGCACATGTGTGCCACGTCCAAAAAAGCACTCCACTCGCTCAGAGAAGAGCGTTTTGGCACTTATGGAACACATTTAGTGTGATGTGCTTTATTGCTTGGCTCACACAAACATTGTTCAAAACAGCACTTATTCGCTCTCAAATACATTGTGAGCAAAGGATGTCACGGCGCGTCATTGTGAACCAGCGGAAGGTGCCAGGAGGCTCATTCCAAGTGTGCCTGACGCAGCTTCTCATCCCGTTCTATCTACAACAGTTTCGTGTGGCTGAAAAGCATTGCTGTGGAGTTACAGCTAAAATGAGAAAATGTGTTTCTCTCGCTGTGATAATGTATTTCAAGCAACCTATAGGCTTTGTGGTAAAAATTTTCTCCATATATGGCACATGTGTGCCACGTCCAAAAAAGCACTCCACTCGCTCAGAGAAGAGCGTTTTGGCACTTATGGAACACATTTAGTGTGATGTGCTTTATTGCTTGGCTCACACAACCATGGTTCAAAACAGCACTTATTCGCTCTCAAATAAATTGTGAGCAAAGGATGTCACGGCGCGTCATTGTGAACCAGCGGAAGGTGCCAGGAGGCTCATTCCAAGTGTGGCTGACGCAGGTTCTCATCCCGTTCTATCTGCAACAGTTTCGTGTGGCTGAGAAGCACTGCTGTGGACTTACAGCTAAAATGAGAAAATGTGTTTCTCTCGCTGTGATAATGTATTTCAAGCAACCTATAGGCTTTGTGATAAAAAATTCTCCATATATGGCACATGTGTGCCACGTCCAAAAAAGCACTCCACTCGCTCATGAAGTGGGTTTTGGCACTTATGGAACACATTTAGTGTGATGTGCTTTATTGCTTGGTTCACACAACCTATTGTTCAAAAAAGCACTTTATTCGCTCTCAAATACATTGTGAGCAAAGGATGATACGGCGCGTCATTGTGAACCAGCCGAAGGTGCCAGGAGGCTCATTCCAAGTGTGCCTGACGCAGCTTCTCATCCCGTTCTATCTGCAACAGTTTCGTGTGGCTGAGAACCACTGCTGTGGACTTACAGCTAAAATGAGAAAATGCGTTTCTCTCGCTGTGATAATGTATTTCAAGCAACCTATAGGCTTTGTGGTAAAAATTTTCTCCATATATGGCACATGTGTGCCATGTCCAAAAAAGCACTCCACTCGCACTCGCTCAGAGAAGACCGTTTTGAAACTTATGGAACACATTTAGTGTGATGTGCTTTATTGCTTGGCTCACACAACCATTGTTCAAAACAGCACTTTATTCGCTCTCAATTAAATTGTGAGCAAAGGATGATACGGCGCGTCATTGTGAACCAGCGGAAGGTGCCAGGAGGCTCATTCCAAGTGTGCCTGACGCAGCTTCTCATCCCGTTCTATCTGCAACAGTTTCGTGTGGCTGAGAAGCACTGCTGTGGAGTTACAGGTAAAATGAGAAAATGTGTTTCTCTCGCTGTGATAATGTATTTCAAGCAACGTATAGGCTTTGTGGTGAAAATTTTCTCCATATATGGCACCATGTGTGCCACGTCCAAAAAAGCACTCCACTCGCTCAGAGAAGAGCGTTTTGGCACTTATGGAACACATTTAGTGTGATGTGCTTTATTGCTTGGCTCACACAACCATTGTTCAAAACAGCACTTTATTCGATCTCAAATACATTGTGAGCAAAGGATGATACGGCGCGTCATTGTGAACCAGCGGAAGATGCCAGGAGGCTCATTCCAAGTGTGCCTGACGCAGCTTCTCATCCGGTTCTATCTGCAACAGTTTCGTGTGGCTGAGAACCACTGCTGTGGACTTACAGCTAAAATGAAAAAATGTGTTTCTCTCGCTGTGATAATGTATTTCAAGAAACCTATAGGCTTTGTGGTAAAAATTTTCTCCATATATGGCACATGTGTGCCACGTCAAAAAAAAGCACTCCACTTGCTCAAAGAAAAGCGTTTTGGCACTTATGGAACACATTTAGTGTGATGTGCTTTATTGCTTGGCTCACACAACCATTTTTTAAAAAAGCACTTTATTCGCTCTCAAATACATTGTGAGCAAAGGATGATATGGCGCGTCATTGTGAACCAGCGGAAGGTGCCAGGAGGCTCATTTCAAGTGTGCCTGACGCAGCTTCTCATCCCGTTCTATCTGCAACGGTTTCGTGTGGCTGAGAAGCACTGCTGTGGACTTACAGCTAAAATGAGAAAATGTGTTTCTCTCGCTGTGATAATATATTTCAAGCAACGTATCGGCTTTGTGGTAAAAATTTTCTCCATATATGGCACATGTGTGCCACGTCCAAAAAAGCACTCCACTCGCTCAGAGAAGAGCGTTTTGGCACTTATGGAACACATTTAGTGTGATGTGCTTTATTGCTTGGCTCACACAAACATTGTTCAAAACAGCACTTATTCGCTCTCAAATACATTGTGAGCAAAGGATGTCACGGCGCGTCATTGTGAACCAGCGGAAGGTGCCAGGAGGCTCATTCCAAGTGTGCCTGACGCAGCTTCTCATCCCGTTCTATCTACAACAGTTTCGTGTGGCTGAAAAGCATTGCTGTGGAGTTACAGCTAAAATGAGAAAATGTGTTTCTCTCGCTGTGATAATGTATTTCAAGCAACCTATAGGCTTTGTGGTAAAAATTTTCTCCATATATGGCACATGTGTGCCACGTCCAAAAAAGCACTCCACTCGCTCAGAGAAGAGCGTTTTGGCACTTATGGAACACATTTAGTGTGATGTGCTTTATTGCTTGGCTCACACAACCATGGTTCAAAACAGCACTTATTCGCTCTCAAATAAATTGTGAGCAAAGGATGTCACGGCGCGTCATTGTGAACCAGCGGAAGGTGCCAGGAGGCTCATTCCAAGTGTGGCTGACGCAGGTTCTCATCCCGTTCTATCTGCAACAGTTTCGTGTGGCTGAGAAGCACTGCTGTGGAGTTACAGCTAAAATGAGAAAATGTGTTTCTCTCGCTGTGATAATGTATTTCAAGCAACCTATAGGCTTTGTGATAAAAAATTCTCCATATATGGCACATGTGTGCCACGTCCAAAAAAGCACTCCACTCGCTCATGAAGTGGGTTTTGGCACTTATGGAACACATTTAGTGTGATGTGCTTTATTGCTTGGTTCACACAACCTATTGTTCAAAAAAGCACTTTATTCGCTCTCAAATACATTGTGAGCAAAGGATGATACGGCGCGTCATTGTGAACCAGCCGAAGGTGCCAGGAGGCTCATTCCAAGTGTGCCTGACGCAGCTTCTCATCCCGTTCTATCTGCAACAGTTTCGTGTGGCTGAGAACCACTGCTGTGGACTTACAGCTAAAATGAGAAAATGCGTTTCTCTCGCTGTGATAATGTATTTCAAGCAACCTATAGGCTTTGTGGTAAAAATTTTCTCCATATATGGCACATGTGTGCCATGTCCAAAAAAGCACTCCACTCGCACTCGCTCAGAGAAGACCGTTTTGAAACTTATGGAACACATTTAGTGTGATGTGCTTTATTGCTTGGCTCACACAACCATTGTTCAAAACAGCACTTTATTCGCTCTCAATTAAATTGTGAGCAAAGGATGATACGGCGCGTCATTGTGAACCAGCGGAAGGTGCCAGGAGGCTCATTCCAAGTGTGCCTGACGCAGCTTCTCATCCCGTTCTATCTGCAACAGTTTCGTGTGGCTGAGAAGCACTGCTGTGGAGTTACAGGTAAAATGAGAAAATGTGTTTCTCTCGCTGTGATAATGTATTTCAAGCAACGTATAGGCTTTGTGGTGAAAATTTTCTCCATATATGGCACCATGTGTGCCACGTCCAAAAAAGCACTCCACTCGCTCAGAGAAGAGCGTTTTGGCACTTATGGAACACATTTAGTGTGATGTGCTTTATTGCTTGGCTCACACAACCATTGTTCAAAACAGCACTTTATTCGATCTCAAATACATTGTGAGCAAAGGATGATACGGCGCGTCATTGTGAACCAGCGGAAGATGCCAGGAGGCTCATTCCAAGTGTGCCTGACGCAGCTTCTCATCCGGTTCTATCTGCAACAGTTTCGTGTGGCTGAGAACCACTGCTGTGGACTTACAGCTAAAATGAAAAAATGTGTTTCTCTCGCTGTGATAATGTATTTCAAGAAACCTATAGGCTTTGTGGTAAAAATTTTCTCCATATATGGCACATGTGTGCCACGTCAAAAAAAAGCACTCCACTTGCTCAAAGAAAAGCGTTTTGGCACTTATGGAACACATTTAGTGTGATGTGCTTTATTGCTTGGCTCACACAACCATTTTTTAAAAAAGCACTTTATTCGCTCTCAAATACATTGTGAGCAAAGGATGATATGGCGCGTCATTGTGAACCAGCGGAAGGTGCCAGGAGGCTCATTTCAAGTGTGCCTGACGCAGCTTCTCATCCCGTTCTATCTGCAACGGTTTCGTGTGGCTGAGAAGCACTGCTGTGGACTTACAGCTAAAATGAGAAAATGTGTTTCTCTCGCTGTGATAATATATTTCAAGCAACGTATAGGCTTTGTGGTAAAAATTTTCTCCATATATGGCACATGTGTGCCACGTCCAAAAAAGCACTCCACTCGCTCAGAGAAGAGCGTTTTGGCACTTATGGAACACATTTAGTGTGATGTGCTTTATTGCTTGGCTCACACAAACATTGTTCAAAACAGCACTTATTCGCTCTCAAATACATTGTGAGCAAAGGATGTCACGGCGCGTCATTGTGAACCAGCGGAAGGTGCCAGGAGGCTCATTCCAAGTGTGCCTGACGCAGCTTCTCATCCCGTTCTATCTACAACAGTTTCGTGTGGCTGAAAAGCATTGCTGTGGAGTTACAGCTAAAATGAGAAAATGTGTTTCTCTCGCTGTGATAATGTATTTCAAGCAACCTATAGGCTTTGTGGTAAAAATTTTCTCCATATATGGCACATGTGTGCCACGTCCAAAAAAGCACTCCACTCGCTCAGAGAAGAGCGTTTTGGCACTTATGGAACACATTTAGTGTGATGTGCTTTATTGCTTGGCTCACACAACCATGGTTCAAAACAGCACTTATTCGCTCTCAAATAAATTGTGAGCAAAGGATGTCACGGCGCGTCATTGTGAACCAGCGGAAGGTGCCAGGAGGCTCATTCCAAGTGTGGCTGACGCAGGTTCTCATCCCGTTCTATCTGCAACAGTTTCGTGTGGCTGAGAAGCACTGCTGTGGAGTTACAGCTAAAATGAGAAAATGTGTTTCTCTCGCTGTGATAATGTATTTCAAGCAACCTATAGGCTTTGTGATAAAAAATTCTCCATATATGGCACATGTGTGCCACGTCCAAAAAAGCACTCCACTCGCTCATGAAGTGGGTTTTGGCACTTATGGAACACATTCAGTGTGATGTGCTTTATTGCTTGGTTCACACAACCTATTGTTCAAAAAAGCACTTTATTCGCTCTCAAATACATTGTGAGCAAAGGATGATACGGCGCGTCATTGTGAACCAGCCGAAGGTGCCAGGAGGCTCATTCCAAGTGTGCCTGACGCAGCTTCTCATCCCGTTCTATCTGCAACAGTTTCGTGTGGCTGAGAACCACTGCTGTGGACTTACAGCTAAAATGAGAAAATGCGTTTCTCTCGCTGTGATAATGTATTTCAAGCAACCTATAGGCTTTGTGGTAAAAATTTTCTCCATATATGGCACATGTGTGCCATGTCCAAAAAAGCACTCCACTCGCACTCGCTCAGAGAAGACCGTTTTGAAACTTATGGAACACATTTAGTGTGATGTGCTTTATTGCTTGGCTCACACAACCATTGTTCAAAACAGCACTTTATTCGCTCTCAATTAAATTGTGAGCAAAGGATGATACGGCGCGTCATTGTGAACCAGCGGAAGGTGCCAGGAGGCTCATTCCAAGTGTGCCTGACGCAGCTTCTCATCCCGTTCTATCTGCAACAGTTTCGTGTGGCTGAGAAGCACTGCTGTGGAGTTACAGGTAAAATGAGAAAATGTGTTTCTCTCGCTGTGATAATGTATTTCAAGCAACGTATAGGCTTTGTGGTGAAAATTTTCTCCATATATGGCACCATGTGTGCCACGTCCAAAAAAGCACTCCACTCGCTCAGAGAAGAGCGTTTTGGCACTTATGGAACACATTTAGTGTGATGTGCTTTATTGCTTGGCTCACACAACCATTGTTCAAAACAGCACTTTATTCGCTCTCAATTAAATTGTGAGCAAAGGATGATACGGCGCGTCATTGTGAACCAGCGGAAGGTGCCAGGAGGCTCATTCCAAGTGTGCCTGACGCAGCTTCTCATCCCGTTCTATCTGCAACAGTTTCGTGTGGCTGAGAAGCACTGCTGTGGAGTTACAGGTAAAATGAGAAAATGTGTTTCTCTCGCTGTGATAATGTATTTCAAGCAACGTATAGGCTTTGTGGTGAAAATTTTCTCCATATATGGCACCATGTGTGCCACGTCCAAAAAAGCACTCCACTCGCTCAGAGAAGAGCGTTTTGGCACTTATGGAACACATTTAGTGTGATGTGCTTTATTGCTTGGCTCACACAACCATTGTTCAAAACAGCACTTTATTCGATCTCAAATACATTGTGAGCAAAGGATGATACGGCGCGTCATTGTGAACCAGCGGAAGATGCCAGGAGGCTCATTCCAAGTGTGCCTGACGCAGCTTCTCATCCGGTTCTATCTGCAACAGTTTCGTGTGGCTGAGAACCACTGCTGTGGACTTACAGCTAAAATGAAAAAATGTGTTTCTCTCGCTGTGATAATGTATTTCAAGAAACCTATAGGCTTTGTGGTAAAAATTTTCTCCATATATGGCACATGTGTGCCACGTCAAAAAAAAGCACTCCACTTGCTCAAAGAAAAGCGTTTTGGCACTTATGGAACACATTTAGTGTGATGTGCTTTATTGCTTGGCTCACACAACCATTTTTTAAAAAAGCACTTTATTCGCTCTCAAATACATTGTGAGCAAAGGATGATATGGCGCGTCATTGTGAACCAGCGGAAGGTGCCAGGAGGCTCATTTCAAGTGTGCCTGACGCAGCTTCTCATCCCGTTCTATCTGCAACGGTTTCGTGTGGCTGAGAAGCACTGCTGTGGACTTACAGCTAAAATGAGAAAATGTGTTTCTCTCGCTGTGATAATATATTTCAAGCAACGTATAGGCTTTGTGGTAAAAATTTTCTCCATATATGGCACATGTGTGCCACGTCCAAAAAAGCACTCCACTCGCTCAGAGAAGAGCGTTTTGGCACTTATGGAACACATTTAGTGTGATGTGCTTTATTGCTTGGCTCACACAAACATTGTTCAAAACAGCACTTATTCGCTCTCAAATACATTGTGAGCAAAGGATGTCACGGCGCGTCATTGTGAACCAGCGGAAGGTGCCAGGAGGCTCATTCCAAGTGTGCCTGACGCAGCTTCTCATCCCGTTCTATCTACAACAGTTTCGTGTGGCTGAAAAGCATTGCTGTGGAGTTACAGCTAAAATGAGAAAATGTGTTTCTCTCGCTGTGATAATGTATTTCAAGCAACCTATAGGCTTTGTGGTAAAAATTTTCTCCATATATGGCACATGTGTGCCACGTCCAAAAAAGCACTCCACTCGCTCATGAAGTGGGTTTTGGCACTTATGGAACACATTTAGTGTGATGTGCTTTATTGCTTGGTTCACACAACCTATTGTTCAAAAAAGCACTTTATTCGCTCTCAAATACATTGTGAGCAAAGGATGATACGGCGCGTCATTGTGAACCAGCCGAAGGTGCCAGGAGGCTCATTCCAAGTGTGCCTGACGCAGCTTCTCATCCCGTTCTATCTGCAACAGTTTCGTGTGGCTGAGAACCACTGCTGTGGACTTACAGCTAAAATGAGAAAATGCGTTTCTCTCGCTGTGATAATGTATTTCAAGCAACCTATAGGCTTTGTGGTAAAAATTTTCTCCATATATGGCACATGTGTGCCATGTCCAAAAAAGCACTCCACTCGCACTCGCTCAGAGAAGACCGTTTTGAAACTTATGGAACACATTTAGTGTGATGTGCTTTATTGCTTGGCTCACACAACCATTGTTCAAAACAGCACTTTATTCGCTCTCAATTAAATTGTGAGCAAAGGATGATACGGCGCGTCATTGTGAACCAGCGGAAGGTGCCAGGAGGCTCATTCCAAGTGTGCCTGACGCAGCTTCTCATCCCGTTCTATCTGCAACAGTTTCGTGTGGCTGAGAAGCACTGCTGTGGAGTTACAGGTAAAATGAGAAAATGTGTTTCTCTCGCTGTGATAATGTATTTCAAGCAACGTATAGGCTTTGTGGTGAAAATTTTCTCCATATATGGCACCATGTGTGCCACGTCCAAAAAAGCACTCCACTCGCTCAGAGAAGAGCGTTTTGGCACTTATGGAACACATTTAGTGTGATGTGCTTTATTGCTTGGCTCACACAACCATTTTTTAAAAAAGCACTTTATTCGCTCTCAAATACATTGTGAGCAAAGGATGATATGGCGCGTCATTGTGAACCAGCGGAAGGTGCCAGGAGGCTCATTTCAAGTGTGCCTGACGCAGCTTCTCATCCCGTTCTATCTGCAACGGTTTCGTGTGGCTGAGAAGCACTGCTGTGGACTTACAGCTAAAATGAGAAAATGTGTTTCTCTCGCTGTGATAATATATTTCAAGCAACGTATAGGCTTTGTGGTAAAAATTTTCTCCATATATGGCACATGTGTGCCACGTCCAAAAAAGCACTCCACTCGCTCAGAGAAGAGCGTTTTGGCACTTATGGAACACATTTAGTGTGATGTGCTTTATTGCTTGGCTCACACAAACATTGTTCAAAACAGCACTTATTCGCTCTCAAATACATTGTGAGCAAAGGATGTCACGGCGCGTCATTGTGAACCAGCGGAAGGTGCCAGGAGGCTCATTCCAAGTGTGCCTGACGCAGCTTCTCATCCCGTTCTATCTACAACAGTTTCGTGTGGCTGAAAAGCATTGCTGTGGAGTTACAGCTAAAATGAGAAAATGTGTTTCTCTCGCTGTGATAATGTATTTCAAGCAACCTATAGGCTTTGTGGTAAAAATTTTCTCCATATATGGCACATGTGTGCCACGTCCAAAAAAGCACTCCACTCGCTCAGAGAAGAGCGTTTTGGCACTTATGGAACACATTTAGTGTGATGTGCTTTATTGCTTGGCTCACACAACCATGGTTCAAAACAGCACTTATTCGCTCTCAAATAAATTGTGAGCAAAGGATGTCACGGCGCGTCATTGTGAACCAGCGGAAGGTGCCAGGAGGCTCATTCCAAGTGTGGCTGACGCAGGTTCTCATCCCGTTCTATCTGCAACAGTTTCGTGTGGCTGAGAAGCACTGCTGTGGAGTTACAGCTAAAATGAGAAAATGTGTTTCTCTCGCTGTGATAATGTATTTCAAGCAACCTATAGGCTTTGTGGTAAAAATTTTCTCCATATATGGCACATGTGTGCCACGTCCAAAAAAGCACTCCACTCGCTCAGAGAAGAGCGTTTTGGCACTTATGGAACACATTTAGTGTGATGTGCTTTATTGCTTGGTTCACACAACCATTGTTCGAAAAAGCACTTTATTCGCTCTCAAATACATTGTGAGCAAAGGATGATATGGCGCGTCATTGTGAACCAGCGGAAGGTGCCAGGAGGCTCATTCCAAGTGTGCCTGACGCAGCTTCTCATCCCGTTCTATCTGCAACAGTTTCGTGTGGCTGAGAAGCACTGCTGTGGACTTACAGCTAAAATGAGAAAATGTGTTTCTCTCGCTGTGATAATATATTTCAAGCAACGTATAGGCTTTGTGGTAAAAATTTTCTCCATATATGGCACATGTGTGCCACGTCGAAAAAAGCACTCCACTCGCTCAGAGAAGAGCGTTTTGGCACTTATGGAACACATTTAGTGTGATGTGCTTTATTGCTTGGTTCACACAACCATTGTTCAAAAAAGCACTTTATTCGCTCTCAAATACATTGTGAGCAAAGGATGATACGGCGCGTCATTGTGAACCAGCGGAAGGTGCCAGGAGGCTCATTCCAAGTGTGCCTGACGCAGCTTCTCATCCGGTTCTATCTGCAACAGTTTCGTGTGGCTGAGAACCACTGCTGTGGAGTTACAGCTAAAATGAGAAAATGTGTTTCTCTCGCTGTGATAATGTATTTCAAGCAACCTATAGGCTTTGTGGTAAAATTTTTCTCCATATATGGCACATGTGTGCCACGTCCAAAAAAGCACTCCACTCGCTCAGAGAAGAGCGTTTTGGCACTTATGGAACACATTTAGTGTGATGTGCTTTATTGCTTGGCTCACACAACCATTGTTCAAAACAGCACTTATTCGCTCTCAAATACATTGTGAGCAAAGGATGTCACGGCGCGTCATTGTGAACCAGCGGAAGGTGCCACGAGGCTCATTCCAAGTGTGCCTGACGCAGCTTCTCATCCCGTTCTATCTACAACAGTTTCGTGTGGCTGAAAAGCATTGCTGTGGAGTTACAGCTAAAATGAGAAAATGTGTTTCTCTCGCTGTGATAATGTATTTCAAGCAACCTATAGGCTTTGTGGTAAAAATTTTCTCCATATATGGCACATGTGTGCCACGTCCAAAAAAGCACTCCACTCGCTCAGAGAAGAGCGTTTTGGCACTTATGGAACACATTTAGTGTGATGTGCTTTATTGCTTGGCTCACACAACCATTGTTCAAAACAGCACTTATTCGCTCTCAAATAATTGTGAGCAAAGGATGTCACGGCGCGTCATTGTGAACCAGCGGAAGGTGCCAGGAGGCTCCTTCCAAGTGTGCCTGACGCAGGTTCTCATCCCGTTCTATCTGCAACAGTTTCGTGTGGCTGAAAAGCACTGCTGTGGAGTTACAGGTAAAATGAGAAAATGTGTTTCTCTCGCTGTGATAATGTATTTCAAGCAACCTATAGGCTTTGTGGTAAAAATGTTCTCCATATATGGCACATGTGTGCCACGTCCATAAAAGGACTCAACTTGCTCAAAGAAAAGCGTTTTGGCACTTATGGAACACATTTAGTGTGATGTGCTTTATTGCTTGGCTCACACAACCATTGTTCAAAACAGCACTTTATTCGCTGTCAATTAAATTGTGCGCAAAGGATGATACGGCGCGTCATTGTGAACCAGCGGAAGGTGCCAGGAGGCTCATTCCAAGTGTGCCTGACGCAGCTTCTCATCCCGTTCTATCTGCAACAGTTTCGTGTGGCTGAGAAGCACTGCTGTGGAGTTACAGGTAAAATGAGAAAATGTGTTTCTCTCGCTGTGATAATGTATTTCAAGCAACGTATAGGCTTTGTGGTGAAAATTTTCTCCATATATGGCACCATGTGTGCCACGTCCAAAAAAGCACTCCACTCGCTCAGAGAAGAGCGTTTTGGCACTTATGGAACACATTTAGTGTGATGTGCTTTATTGCTTGGCTCACACAACCATTGTTCAAAAAAGCACTTTATTCGCTCTCAAATACATTGTGAGCAAAGGATGATACGGCGGGTCATTGTGAACCAGCGGAAGGTGCCAGGAGGCTCATTCCAAGTGTGCCTGACGCAGCCTCTCATCCGGTTCTATTTGCAACAGTTTCGTGTGGCTGAGAACCACTGCTGTGGAGTTACAGCTAAAATGAGAAAATGTGTTTCTCTCGCTGTGATAATGTATTTCAAGCAACCTATAGGCTTTGTGGTAAAATTTTTCTCCATATATGGCACATGTGTGCCACGTCCAAAAAAGCACTCCACTCGCTCAGAGAAGAGCGTTTTGGCACTTATGGAACACATTTAGTGTGATGTGCTTTATTGCTTGGCTCACACAACCATTGTTCAAAACAGCACTTTATTCGATCTCAAATACATTGTGAGCAAAGGATGATACGGCGCGTCATTGTGAACCAGCGGAAGATGCCAGGAGGCTCATTCCAAGTGTGCCTGACGCAGCTTCTCATCCGGTTCTATCTGCAACAGTTTCGTGTGGCTGAGAACCACTGCTGTGGACTTACAGCTAAAATGAAAAAATGTGTTTCTCTCGCTGTGATAATGTATTTCAAGAAACCTATAGGCTTTGTGGTAAAAATTTTCTCCATATATGGCACATGTGTGCCACGTCAAAAAAAAGCACTCCACTTGCTCAAAGAAAAGCGTTTTGGCACTTATGGAACACATTTAGTGTGATGTGCTTTATTGCTTGGCTCACACAACCATTTTTTAAAAAAGCACTTTATTCGCTCTCAAATACATTGTGAGCAAAGGATGATATGGCGCGTCATTGTGAACCAGCGGAAGGTGCCAGGAGGCTCATTTCAAGTGTGCCTGACGCAGCTTCTCATCCCGTTCTATCTGCAACGGTTTCGTGTGGCTGAGAAGCACTGCTGTGGACTTACAGCTAAAATGAGAAAATGTGTTTCTCTCGCTGTGATAATATATTTCAAGCAACGTATAGGCTTTGTGGTAAAAATTTTCTCCATATATGGCACATGTGTGCCACGTCCAAAAAAGCACTCCACTCGCTCAGAGAAGAGCGTTTTGGCACTTATGGAACACATTTAGTGTGATGTGCTTTATTGCTTGGCTCACACAAACATTGTTCAAAACAGCACTTATTCGCTCTCAAATACATTGTGAGCAAAGGATGTCACGGTGCGTCATTGTGAACCAGCGGAAGGTGCCAGGAGGCTCATTCCAAGTGTGCCTGACGCAGCTTCTCATCCCGTTCTATCTACAACAGTTTCGTGTGGCTGAAAAGCATTGCTGTGGAGTTACAGCTAAAATGAGAAAATGTGTTTCTCTCGCTGTGATAATGTATTTCAAGCAACCTATAGGCTTTGTGGTAAAAATTTTCTCCATATATGGCACATGTGTGCCACGTCCAAAAAAGCACTCCACTCGCTCAGAGAAGAGCGTTTTGGCACTTATGGAACACATTTAGTGTGATGTGCTTTATTGCTTGGCTCACACAACCATGGTTCAAAACAGCACTTATTCGCTCTCAAATAAATTGTGAGCAAAGGATGTCACGGCGCGTCATTGTGAACCAGCGGAAGGTGCCAGGAGGCTCATTCCAAGTGTGGCTGACGCAGGTTCTCATCCCGTTCTATCTGCAACAGTTTCGTGTGGCTGAGAAGCACTGCTGTGGAGTTACAGCTAAAATGAGAAAATGTGTTTCTCTCGCTGTGATAATGTATTTCAAGCAACCTATAGGCTTTGTGATAAAAAATTCTCCATATATGGCACCATGTGTGCCACGTCCAAAAAAGCACTCCACTCGCTCAGAGAAGAGCGTTTTGGCACTTATGGAACACATTTAGTGTGATGTGCTTTATTGCTTGGCTCACACAACCATTGTTCAAAAAAGCACTTTATTCGCTCTCAAATACATTGTGAGCAAAGGATGATACGGCGCGTCATTGTGAACCAGCGGAAGGTGCCAGGAGGCTCATTCCAAGTGTGCCTGACGCAGCTTCTCATCCCGTTCTATCTGCAACAGTTTCGTGTGGCTGAGAAGCACTGCTGTGGAGTTACAGGTAAAATGAGAAAATGTGTTTCTCTCGCTGTGATAATGTATTTCAAGCAACGTATAGGCTTTGTGGTGAAATTTTTCTCCATATATGGCACCATGTGTGCCACGTCCAAAAAAGCACTCCACTCGCTCAGAGAAGAGCGTTTTGGCACTTATGGAACACATTTAGTGTGATGTGCTTTATTGCTTGGCTCACACAACCATTGTTCAAAAAAGCACTTTATTCGCTCTCAAATACATTGTGAGCAAAGGATGATACGGCGGGTCATTGTGAACCAGCGGAAGGTGCCAGGAGGCTCATTCCAAATGTGCCTGACGCAGCTTCTCATCCCGTTCTATCTGCAACAGTTTCGTGTGGCTGAGAAGCACTGCTGTGGAGTTACAGCTAAAATGAGAAAATGTGTTTCTCTCGCTGTGATAATGTATTTCAAGCAACGTATAGGCTTTGTGGTAAAAATGTTCTCCATATATGGCACATGTGTGCCACGTCCATAAAAGGACTCAACTTGCTCAAAGAAAAGCGTTTTGGCACTTATGGAACACATTTAGTGTGATGTGCTTTATTGCTTGGCTCACACAACCATTGTTCAAAACAGCACTTTATTCGCTCTCAAATACATTGTGAGCAAAGGATGATACGGCGCGTCATTGTGAACCAGCGGAAGGTGCCAGGAGGCTCATTCCAAATGTGCCTGACGCAGCTTCTCATCCCGTTCTATCTGCAACAGTTTCGTGTGGCTGAGAAGCACTGCTGTGGAGTTACAGCTAAAATGAGAAAATGTGTTTCTCTCGCTGTGATAATGTATTTCAAGCAACCTATAGGCTTTGTGATAAAAAAATTCTCCATATATGGCACATGTGTGCCACGTCCAAAAAAGCACTCCACTTGCGCAGAGAAAAGCGTTTTGGCCCTTATGGAACACATTTAGTGTGATGTGCTTTATTGCTTGGCTCACACAACCATTGTTCAAAAAAGCACTTTATTCGCTCTCAAATACATTGTGAGCAAAGGATGATACGGCGCGTCATTGTGAACCAGCGGAAGGTGCCAGGAGGCTCATTCCAAGTGTGCCTGACGCAGCTTCTCATCCCGTTCTATCTGCAACAGTTTCGTGTGGCTGAGAAGCACTGCTGTGGACTTACAGCTAAAATGAGAAAATGTGTTTCTCTCGCTGTGATAATGTATTTCAAGCAACCTATAGGCTTTGTGGTAAAAAATTTCTCCATATATGGCACATGTGTGCCACGTCCAAAAAAGCACTCCACTCGCTCAGAGAAGAGCGTTTTGGCACTTATGGAACACATTTAGTGTGATGTGCTTTATTGCTTGGTTCACACAACCATTGTTCAAAAAAGCACTGTATTCGCTCTCAAATACATTGTGAGCAAAGGATGATACGGCGCGTCATTGTGAACCAGCGGAAGGTGCCAGGAGGCTCATTCCAAGTGTGCCTGACGCAGCTTCTCATCCGGTTCTATCTGCAACAGTTTCGTGTGGCTGAGAACCACTGCTGTGGAGTTACAGCTAAAATGAGAAAATGTGTTTCTCTCGCTGTGATAATGTATTTCAAGCAACCTATAGGCTTTGTGGTAAAATTTTTCTCCATATATGGCACATGTGTGCCACGTCCAAAAAAGCACTCCACTCGCTCAGAGAAGAGCGTTTTGGCACTTATGGAACACATTTAGTGTGATGTGCTTTATTGCTTGGTTCACACAACCATTGTTCAAAAAAGCACTTTATTCGCTCTCAAATACATTGTGAGCAAAGGATGATAGGGCGCGTCATTGTGAACCAGCGGAAGGTGCCAGGAGGCTCATTCCAAGTGTGCCTGACGCAGCTTCTCATCCCGTTCTATCTGCAACTGTTTCGTGTGGCTGAGAAGCACTGCTGTGGAGTTACAGGTAAAATGAGAAAATGTGTTTCTCTCGCTGTGATAATGTATTTCAAGCAACCTATAGCTTTTGTGGTAAAATTTTTCTCCATATATGGCACATGTGTGCCACGTCCAAAAAAGCACTCCACTCGCTCAGAGAAGAGCGTTTTGGCACTTATGGAACACATTTAGTGTGATGTGCTTTATTGCTTGGCTCACACAACCATTGTTCAAAACAGCACTTTATTCGCTCTCAAATACATTGTGAGCAAAGGATGTCACGGCGCGTCATTGTGAACCAGCGGAAGGTGCCAGGAGGCTCATTCCAAGTGTGCCTGACGCAGCTTCTCATCCCGTTCTATCTACAACAGTTTCGTGTGGCTGAAAAGCATTGCTGTGGAGTTACAGCTAAAATGAGAAAATGTGTTTCTCTCGCTGTGATAATGTATTTCAAGCAACCTATAGGCTTTGTGGTAAAAATTTTCTCCATATATGGCACATGTGTGCCACGTCCAAAAAAGCACTCCACTCGCTCAGAGAAGAGCGTTTTGGCACTTATGGAACACATTTAGTGTGATGTGCTTTATTGCTTGGCTCACACAACCATGGTTCAAAACAGCACTTATTCGCTCTCAAATAAATTGTGAGCAAAGGATGTCACGGCGCGTCATTGTGAACCAGCGGAAGGTGCCAGGAGGCTCATTCCAAGTGTGGCTGACGCAGGTTCTCATCCCGTTCTATCTGCAACAGTTTCGTGTGGCTGAGAAGCACTGCTGTGGAGTTACAGCTAAAATGAGAAAATGTGTTTCTCTCGCTGTGATAATGTATTTCAAGCAACCTATAGGCTTTGTGATAAAAAATTCTCCATATATGGCACATGTGTGCCACGTCCAAAAAAGCACTCCACTCGCTCATGAAGTGGGTTTTGGCACTTATGGAACACATTTAGTGTGATGTGCTTTATTGCTTGGTTCACACAACCTATTGTTCAAAAAAGCACTTTATTCGCTCTCAAATACATTGTGAGCAAAGGATGATACGGCGCGTCATTGTGAACCAGCCGAAGGTGCCAGGAGGCTCATTCCAAGTGTGCCTGACGCAGCTTCTCATCCCGTTCTATCTGCAACAGTTTCGTGTGGCTGAGAACCACTGCTGTGGACTTACAGCTAAAATGAGAAAATGCGTTTCTCTCGCTGTGATAATGTATTTCAAGCAACCTATAGGCTTTGTGGTAAAAATTTTCTCCATATATGGCACATGTGTGCCATGTCCAAAAAAGCACTCCACTCGCACTCGCTCAGAGAAGACCGTTTTGAAACTTATGGAACACATTTAGTGTGATGTGCTTTATTGCTTGGCTCACACAACCATTGTTCAAAACAGCACTTTATTCGCTCTCAATTAAATTGTGAGCAAAGGATGATACGGCGCGTCATTGTGAACCAGCGGAAGGTGCCAGGAGGCTCATTCCAAGTGTGCCTGACGCAGCTTCTCATCCCGTTCTATCTGCAACAGTTTCGTGTGGCTGAGAAGCACTGCTGTGGAGTTACAGGTAAAATGAGAAAATGTGTTTCTCTCGTTGTGATAATGTATTTCAACCAACCTATAGGCTTTGTGGTAAAAATGTTCTCCATATATGGCACATGTGTGCCACGTCCATAAAAGGACTCAACTTGCTCAAAGATAAGCGTTTTGGCCCTTATGGAACACATTTAGTGTGATGTGCTTTATTGCTTGGCTCACACAACCATTGTTCAAAACAGCACTTTATTCGCTCTCAATTAAATTGTGCGCAAAGGATGATACGGCGCGTCATTGTGAACCAGCGGAAGGTGCCAGGAGGCTCATTCCAAGTGTGCCTGACGCAGCTTCTCATCCGGTTCTATCTGCAACAGTTTCGTGTGGCTGAGAAGCACTGCTGTGGAGTTACAGGTAAAATGAGAAAATGTGTTTCTCTCGCTGTGATAATGTATTTCAAGCAACGTATAGGCTTTGTGGTGAAAATTTTCTCCATATATGGCACCATGTGTGCCACGTCCAAAAAAGCACTCCACTCGCTCAGAGAAGAGCGTTTTGGCACTTATGGAACACATTTAGTGTGATGTGCTTTATTGCTTGGCTCACACAACCATTGTTCAAAACAGCACTTTATTCGCTCTCAATTAAATTGTGAGCAAAGGATGATACGGCGCGTCATTGTGAACCAGCGGAAGGTGCCAGGAGGCTCATTCCAAGTGTGCCTGACGCAGCTTCTCATCCCGTTCTATCTACAACAGTTTCGTGTGGCTGAAAAGCATTGCTGTGGAGTTACAGCTAAAATGAGAAAATGTGTTTCTCTCGCTGTGATAATGTATTTCAAGCAACCTATAGGCTTTGTGATAAAAAATTCTCCATATATGGCACATGTGTGCCACGTCCAAAAAAGCACTCCACTCGCTCATGAAGAGCGTTTTGGCACTTATGGAACACATTTAGTGTGATGTGCTTTATTGCTTGGCTCACACAACCATTGTTCAAAACAGCACTTTATTCGATCTCAAATACATTGTGAGCAAAGGATGATACGGCGCGTCATTGTGAACCAGCGGAAGATGCCAGGAGGCTCATTCCAAGTGTGCCTGACGCAGCTTCTCATCCGGTTCTATCTGCAACAGTTTCGTGTGGCTGAGAAGCACTGCTGTGGACTTACAGCTAAAATGAGAAAATGTGTTTCTCTCGCTGTGATAATGTATTTCAAGAAACCTATAGGCTTTGTGGTAAAAATTTTCTCCATATATGGCACATGTGTGCCACGTCCAAAAAAGCACTCCACTTGCTCAAAGAAAAGCGTTTTGGCACTTATGGAACACATTTAGTGTGATGTGCTTTATTGCTTGGCTCACACAACCATTTTTTAAAAAAGCACTTTATTCGCTCTCAAATACATTGTGAGCAAAGGATGATATGGCGCGTCATTGTGAACCAGCGGAAGGTGCCAGGAGGCTCATTCCAAGTGTGCCTGACGCAGCTTCTCATCCCGTTCTATCTGCAACAGTTCCGTGTGGCTGAGAAGCACTGCTGTGGACTTACAGCTAAAATGAGAAAATGTGTTTCTCTCGCTGTGATAATGTATTTCAAGCAACCTATAGTTTTTGTGGTAAAAATGTTCTCCATATATGGCACATGTGTGCCACGTCCATAAAAGGACTCAACTTGCTCAAAGAAAAGCGTTTTGGCACTTATGGAACACATTTAGTGTGATGTGCTTTATTGCTTGGCTCACACAACCATTGTTCAAAACAGCACTTTATTCGCTCTCAATTAAAGTGTGCGCAAAGGATGATACGGCGCGTCATTGTGAACCAGCGGAAGGTGCCAGGAGGCTCATTCCAAATGTGCCTGACGCAGCTTCTCATCCCGTTCTATCTGCAACAGTTTCGTGTGGCTGAGAAGCACTGCTGTGGAGTTACAGGTAAAATGAGAAAATGTGTTTCTCTCGCTGTGATAATGTATTTCAAGCAACGTATAGGCTTTGTGGTGAAATTTTTCTCCATATATGGCACCATGTGTGCCACGTCCAAAAAAGCACTCCACTCGCTCAGAGAAGAGCGTTTTGGCACTTATGGAACACATTTAGTGTGATGTGCTTTATTGCTTGGCTCACACAACCATTGTTCAAAAAAGCACTTTATTCGCTCTCAAATACATTGTGAGCAAAGGATGATACGGCGCGTCATTGTGAACCAGCGGAAGGTGCCAGGAGGCTCATTCCAAGTGTGCCTGACGCAGCTTCTCATCCCGTTCTATCTGCAACAGTTTCGTGTGGCTGAGAAGCACTGCTGTGGAGTTACAGGTAAAATGAGAAAATGTGTTTCTCTCGCTGTGATAATGTATTTCAAGCAACGTATAGGCTTTGTGGTGAAATTTTTCTCCATATATGGCACCATGTGTGCCACGTCCAAAAAAGCACTCCACTCGCTCAGAGAAGAGCGTTTTGGCACTTATGGAACACATTTAGTGTGATGTGCTTTATTGCTTGGCTCACACAACCATTGTTCAAAAAAGCACTTTATTCGCTCTCAAATACATTGTGAGCAAAGGATGATACGGCGGGTCATTGTGAACCAGCGGAAGGTGCCAGGAGGCTCATTCCAAATGTGCCTGACGCAGCTTCTCATCCCGTTCTATCTGCAACAGTTTCGTGTGGCTGAGAAGCACTGCTGTGGAGTTACAGCTAAAATGAGAAAATGTGTTTCTCTCGCTGTGATAATGTATTTCAAGCAACGTATAGGCTTTGTGGTAAAAATGTTCTCCATATATGGCACATGTGTGCCACGTCCATAAAAGGACTCAACTTGCTCAAAGAAAAGCGTTTTGGCACTTATGGAACACATTTAGTGTGATGTGCTTTATTGCTTGGCTCACACAACCATTGTTCAAAACAGCACTTTATTCGATCTCAAATACATTGTGAGCAAAGGATGATACGGCGCGTCATTGTGAACCAGCGGAAGGTGCCAGGAGGCTCATTCCAAATGTGCCTGACGCAGCTTCTCATCCCGTTCTATCTGCAACAGTTTCGTGTGGCTGAGAAGCACTGCTGTGGAGTTACAGCTAAAATGAGAAAATGTGTTTCTCTCGCTGTGATAATGTATTTCAAGCAACCTATAGGCTTTGTGATAAAAAAATTCTCCATATATGGCACATGTGTGCCACGTCCAAAAAAGCACTCCACTTGCGCAGAGAAAAGCGTTTTGGCCCTTATGGAACACATTTAGTGTGATGTGCTTTATTGCTTGGCTCACACAACCATTGTTCAAAAAAGCACTTTATTCGCTCTCAAATACATTGTGAGCAAAGGATGATACGGCGGGTCATTGTGAACCAGCGGAAGGTGCCAGGAGGCTCATTCCAAGTGTGCCTGACGCAGCTTCTCATCCCGTTCTATCTGCAACAGTTCCGTGTGGCTGAGAAGCACTGCTGTGGACTTACAGCTAAAATGAGAAAATGTGTTTCTCTCGCTGTGATAATGTATTTCAAGCAACCTATAGGCTTTGTGGTAAAAATGTTCTCCATATATGGCACATGTGTGCCACGTCCAAAAAAGCACTCCACTTGCTCAAAGAAAAGCGTTTTGGCACTTATGGAACACATTTAGTGTGATGTGCTTTATTGCTTGGCTCACACAACCATTTTTTAAAAAAGCACTTTATTCGCTCTCAAATACATTGTGAGCAAAGGATGATATGGCGCGTCATTGTGAACCAGCGGAAGGTGCCAGGAGGCTCATTCCAAGTGTGCCTGACGCAGCTTCTCATTCCGTTCTATCTGCAACAGTTCCGTGTGGCTGAGAAGCACTGCTGTGGACTTACAGCTAAAATGAGAAAATGTGTTTCTCTCGCTGTGATAATGTATTTCAAGCAACCTATAGTTTTTGTGGTAAAAATGTTCTCCATATATGGCACATGTGTGCCACGTCCATAAAAGGACTCAACTTGCTCAAAGAAAAGCGTTTTGGCACTTATGGAACACATTTAGTGTGATGTGCTTTATTGCTTGGCTCACACAACCATTGTTCAAAACAGCACTTTATTCGCTCTCAATTAAAGTGTGCGCAAAGGATGATACGGCGCGTCATTGTGAACCAGCGGAAGGTGCCAGGAGGCTCATTCCAAATGTGCCTGACGCAGCTTCTCATCCCGTTCTATCTGCAACAGTTTCGTGTGGCTGAGAAGCACTGCTGTGGAGTTACAGGTAAAATGAGAAAATGTGTTTCTCTCGCTGTGATAATGTATTTCAAGCAACGTATAGGCTTTGTGGTGAAATTTTTCTCCATATATGGCACCATGTGTGCCACGTCCAAAAAAGCACTCCACTCGCTCAGAGAAGAGCGTTTTGGCACTTATGGAACACATTTAGTGTGATGTGCTTTATTGCTTGGCTCACACAACCATTGTTCAAAAAAGCACTTTATTCGCTCTCAAATACATTGTGAGCAAAGGATGATACGGCGCGTCATTGTGAACCAGCGGAAGGTGCCAGGAGGCTCATTCCAAGTGTGCCTGACGCAGCTTCTCATCCCGTTCTATCTGCAACAGTTTCGTGTGGCTGAGAAGCACTGCTGTGGAGTTACAGGTAAAATGAGAAAATGTGTTTCTCTCGCTGTGATAATGTATTTCAAGCAACGTATAGGCTTTGTGGTGAAATTTTTCTCCATATATGGCACCATGTGTGCCACGTCCAAAAAAGCACTCCACTCGCTCAGAGAAGAGCGTTTTGGCACTTATGGAACACATTTAGTGTGATGTGCTTTATTGCTTGGCTCACACAACCATTGTTCAAAAAAGCACTTTATTCGCTCTCAAATACATTGTGAGCAAAGGATGATACGGCGGGTCATTGTGAACCAGCGGAAGGTGCCAGGAGGCTCATTCCAAATGTGCCTGACGCAGCTTCTCATCCCGTTCTATCTGCAACAGTTTCGTGTGGCTGAGAAGCACTGCTGTGGAGTTACAGCTAAAATGAGAAAATGTGTTTCTCTCGCTGTGATAATGTATTTCAAGCAACGTATAGGCTTTGTGGTAAAAATGTTCTCCATATATGGCACATGTGTGCCACGTCCATAAAAGGACTCAACTTGCTCAAAGAAAAGCGTTTTGGCACTTATGGAACACATTTAGTGTGATGTGCTTTATTGCTTGGCTCACACAACCATTGTTCAAAACAGCACTTTATTCGATCTCAAATACATTGTGAGCAAAGGATGATACGGCGCGTCATTGTGAACCAGCGGAAGGTGCCAGGAGGCTCATTCCAAATGTGCCTGACGCAGCTTCTCATCCCGTTCTATCTGCAACAGTTTCGTGTGGCTGAGAAGCACTGCTGTGGAGTTACAGCTAAAATGAGAAAATGTGTTTCTCTCGCTGTGATAATGTATTTCAAGCAACCTATAGGCTTTGTGATAAAAAAATTCTCCATATATGGCACATGTGTGCCACGTCCAAAAAAGCACTCCACTTGCGCAGAGAAAAGCGTTTTGGCCCTTATGGAACACATTTAGTGTGATGTGCTTTATTGCTTGGCTCACACAACCATTGTTCAAAAAAGCACTTTATTCGCTCTCAAATACATTGTGAGCAAAGGATGATACGGCGGGTCATTGTGAACCAGCGGAAGGTGCCAGGAGGCTCATTCCAAGTGTGCCTGACGCAGCTTCTCATCCCGTTCTATCTGCAACAGTTCCGTGTGGCTGAGAAGCACTGCTGTGGACTTACAGCTAAAATGAGAAAATGTGTTTCTCTCGCTGTGATAATGTATTTCAAGCAACCTATAGGCTTTGTGGTAAAAATGTTCTCCATATATGGCACATGTGTGCCACGTCCAAAAAAGCACTCCACTTGCTCAAAGAAAAGCGTTTTGGCACTTATGGAACACATTTAGTGTGATGTGCTTTATTGCTTGGCTCACACAACCATTTTTTAAAAAAGCACTTTATTCGCTCTCAAATACATTGTGAGCAAAGGATGATATGGCGCGTCATTGTGAACCAGCGGAAGGTGCCAGGAGGCTCATTCCAAGTGTGCCTGACGCAGCTTCTCATTCCGTTCTATCTGCAACAGTTCCGTGTGGCTGAGAAGCACTGCTGTGGACTTACAGCTAAAATGAGAAAATGTGTTTCTCTCGCTGTGATAATGTATTTCAAGCAACCTATAGTTTTTGTGGTAAAAATGTTCTCCATATATGGCACATGTGTGCCACGTCCATAAAAGGACTCAACTTGCTCAAAGAAAAGCGTTTTGGCACTTATGGAACACATTTAGTGTGATGTGCTTTATTGCTTGGCTCACACAACCATTGTTCAAAACAGCACTTTATTCGCTCTCAATTAAAGTGTGCGCAAAGGATGATACGGCGCGTCATTGTGAACCAGCGGAAGGTGCCAGGAGGCTCATTCCAAATGTGCCTGACGCAGCTTCTCATCCCGTTCTATCTGCAACAGTTTCGTGTGGCTGAGAAGCACTGCTGTGGAGTTACAGGTAAAATGAGAAAATGTGTTTCTCTCGCTGTGATAATGTATTTCAAGCAACGTATAGGCTTTGTGGTGAAATTTTTCTCCATATATGGCACCATGTGTGCCACGTCCAAAAAAGCACTCCACTCGCTCAGAGAAGAGCGTTTTGGCACTTATGGAACACATTTAGTGTGATGTGCTTTATTGCTTGGCTCACACAACCATTGTTCAAAAAAGCACTTTATTCGCTCTCAAATACATTGTGAGCAAAGGATGATACGGCGCGTCATTGTGAACCAGCGGAAGGTGCCAGGAGGCTCATTCCAAGTGTGCCTGACGCAGCTTCTCATCCCGTTCTATCTGCAACAGTTTCGTGTGGCTGAGAAGCACTGCTGTGGAGTTACAGGTAAAATGAGAAAATGTGTTTCTCTCGCTGTGATAATGTATTTCAAGCAACGTATAGGCTTTGTGGTGAAATTTTTCTCCATATATGGCACCATGTGTGCCACGTCCAAAAAAGCACTCCACTCGCTCAGAGAAGAGCGTTTTGGCACTTATGGAACACATTTAGTGTGATGTGCTTTATTGCTTGGCTCACACAACCATTGTTCAAAAAAGCACTTTATTCGCTCTCAAATACATTGTGAGCAAAGGATGATACGGCGGGTCATTGTGAACCAGCGGAAGGTGCCAGGAGGCTCATTCCAAATGTGCCTGACGCAGCTTCTCATCCCGTTCTATCTGCAACAGTTTCGTGTGGCTGAGAAGCACTGCTGTGGAGTTACAGCTAAAATGAGAAAATGTGTTTCTCTCGCTGTGATAATGTATTTCAAGCAACGTATAGGCTTTGTGGTAAAAATGTTCTCCATATATGGCACATGTGTGCCACGTCCATAAAAGGACTCAACTTGCTCAAAGAAAAGCGTTTTGGCACTTATGGAACACATTTAGTGTGATGTGCTTTATTGCTTGGCTCACACAACCATTGTTCAAAACAGCACTTTATTCGATCTCAAATACATTGTGAGCAAAGGATGATACGGCGCGTCATTGTGAACCAGCGGAAGGTGCCAGGAGGCTCATTCCAAATGTGCCTGACGCAGCTTCTCATCCCGTTCTATCTGCAACAGTTTCGTGTGGCTGAGAAGCACTGCTGTGGAGTTACAGCTAAAATGAGAAAATGTGTTTCTCTCGCTGTGATAATGTATTTCAAGCAACCTATAGGCTTTGTGATAAAAAAATTCTCCATATATGGCACATGTGTGCCACGTCCAAAAAAGCACTCCACTTGCGCAGAGAAAAGCGTTTTGGCCCTTATGGAACACATTTAGTGTGATGTGCTTTATTGCTTGGCTCACACAACCATTGTTCAAAAAAGCACTTTATTCGCTCTCAAATACATTGTGAGCAAAGGATGATACGGCGGGTCATTGTGAACCAGCGGAAGGTGCCAGGAGGCTCATTCCAAGTGTGCCTGACGCAGCTTCTCATCCCGTTCTATCTGCAACAGTTCCGTGTGGCTGAGAAGCACTGCTGTGGACTTACAGCTAAAATGAGAAAATGTGTTTCTCTCGCTGTGATAATGTATTTCAAGCAACCTATAGGCTTTGTGGTAAAAATGTTCTCCATATATGGCACATGTGTGCCACGTCCAAAAAAGCACTCCACTTGCTCAAAGAAAAGCGTTTTGGCACTTATGGAACACATTTAGTGTGATGTGCTTTATTGCTTGGCTCACACAACCATTTTTTAAAAAAGCACTTTATTCGCTCTCAAATACATTGTGAGCAAAGGATGATATGGCGCGTCATTGTGAACCAGCGGAAGGTGCCAGGAGGCTCATTCCAAGTGTGCCTGACGCAGCTTCTCATTCCGTTCTATCTGCAACAGTTCCGTGTGGCTGAGAAGCACTGCTGTGGACTTACAGCTAAAATGAGAAAATGTGTTTCTCTCGCTGTGATAATGTATTTCAAGCAACCTATAGTTTTTGTGGTAAAAATGTTCTCCATATATGGCACATGTGTGCCACGTCCATAAAAGGACTCAACTTGCTCAAAGAAAAGCGTTTTGGCACTTATGGAACACATTTAGTGTGATGTGCTTTATTGCTTGGCTCACACAACCATTGTTCAAAACAGCACTTTATTCGCTCTCAATTAAAGTGTGCGCAAAGGATGATACGGCGCGTCATTGTGAACCAGCGGAAGGTGCCAGGAGGCTCATTCCAAATGTGCCTGACGCAGCTTCTCATCCCGTTCTATCTGCAACAGTTTCGTGTGGCTGAGAAGCACTGCTGTGGAGTTACAGGTAAAATGAGAAAATGTGTTTCTCTCGCTGTGATAATGTATTTCAAGCAACGTATAGGCTTTGTGGTGAAATTTTTCTCCATATATGGCACCATGTGTGCCACGTCCAAAAAAGCACTCCACTCGCTCAGAGAAGAGCGTTTTGGCACTTATGGAACACATTTAGTGTGATGTGCTTTATTGCTTGGCTCACACAACCATTGTTCAAAAAAGCACTTTATTCGCTCTCAAATACATTGTGAGCAAAGGATGATACGGCGCGTCATTGTGAACCAGCGGAAGGTGCCAGGAGGCTCATTCCAAGTGTGCCTGACGCAGCTTCTCATCCCGTTCTATCTGCAACAGTTTCGTGTGGCTGAGAAGCACTGCTGTGGAGTTACAGGTAAAATGAGAAAATGTGTTTCTCTCGCTGTGATAATGTATTTCAAGCAACGTATAGGCTTTGTGGTGAAATTTTTCTCCATATATGGCACCATGTGTGCCACGTCCAAAAAAGCACTCCACTCGCTCAGAGAAGAGCGTTTTGGCACTTATGGAACACATTTAGTGTGATGTGCTTTATTGCTTGGCTCACACAACCATTGTTCAAAAAAGCACTTTATTCGCTCTCAAATACATTGTGAGCAAAGGATGATACGGCGGGTCATTGTGAACCAGCGGAAGGTGCCAGGAGGCTCATTCCAAATGTGCCTGACGCAGCTTCTCATCCCGTTCTATCTGCAACAGTTTCGTGTGGCTGAGAAGCACTGCTGTGGAGTTACAGCTAAAATGAGAAAATGTGTTTCTCTCGCTGTGATAATGTATTTCAAGCAACGTATAGGCTTTGTGGTAAAAATGTTCTCCATATATGGCACATGTGTGCCACGTCCATAAAAGGACTCAACTTGCTCAAAGAAAAGCGTTTTGGCACTTATGGAACACATTTAGTGTGATGTGCTTTATTGCTTGGCTCACACAACCATTGTTCAAAACAGCACTTTATTCGATCTCAAATACATTGTGAGCAAAGGATGATACGGCGCGTCATTGTGAACCAGCGGAAGGTGCCAGGAGGCTCATTCCAAATGTGCCTGACGCAGCTTCTCATCCCGTTCTATCTGCAACAGTTTCGTGTGGCTGAGAAGCACTGCTGTGGAGTTACAGCTAAAATGAGAAAATGTGTTTCTCTCGCTGTGATAATGTATTTCAAGCAACCTATAGGCTTTGTGATAAAAAAATTCTCCATATATGGCACATGTGTGCCACGTCCAAAAAAGCACTCCACTTGCGCAGAGAAAAGCGTTTTGGCCCTTATGGAACACATTTAGTGTGATGTGCTTTATTGCTTGGCTCACACAACCATTGTTCAAAAAAGCACTTTATTCGCTCTCAAATACATTGTGAGCAAAGGATGATACGGCGGGTCATTGTGAACCAGCGGAAGGTGCCAGGAGGCTCATTCCAAGTGTGCCTGACGCAGCTTCTCATCCCGTTCTATCTGCAACAGTTCCGTGTGGCTGAGAAGCACTGCTGTGGACTTACAGCTAAAATGAGAAAATGTGTTTCTCTCGCTGTGATAATGTATTTCAAGCAACCTATAGGCTTTGTGGTAAAAATGTTCTCCATATATGGCACATGTGTGCCACGTCCAAAAAAGCACTCCACTTGCTCAAAGAAAAGCGTTTTGGCACTTATGGAACACATTTAGTGTGATGTGCTTTATTGCTTGGCTCACACAACCATTTTTTAAAAAAGCACTTTATTCGCTCTCAAATACATTGTGAGCAAAGGATGATATGGCGCGTCATTGTGAACCAGCGGAAGGTGCCAGGAGGCTCATTCCAAGTGTGCCTGACGCAGCTTCTCATTCCGTTCTATCTGCAACAGTTCCGTGTGGCTGAGAAGCACTGCTGTGGACTTACAGCTAAAATGAGAAAATGTGTTTCTCTCGCTGTGATAATGTATTTCAAGCAACCTATAGTTTTTGTGGTAAAAATGTTCTCCATATATGGCACATGTGTGCCACGTCCATAAAAGGACTCAACTTGCTCAAAGAAAAGCGTTTTGGCACTTATGGAACACATTTAGTGTGATGTGCTTTATTGCTTGGCTCACACAACCATTGTTCAAAACAGCACTTTATTCGCTCTCAATTAAAGTGTGCGCAAAGGATGATACGGCGCGTCATTGTGAACCAGCGGAAAGTGCCAGGAGGCTCATTCCAAATGTGCCTGACGCAGCTTCTCATCCCGTTCTATCTGCAACAGTTTCGTGTGGCTGAGAAGCACTGCTGTGGAGTTACAGGTAAAATGAGAAAATGTGTTTCTCTCGCTGTGATAATGTATTTCAAGCAACGTATAGGCTTTGTGGTGAAATTTTTCTCCATATATGGCACCATGTGTGCCACGTCCAAAAAAGCACTCCACTCGCTCAGAGAAGAGCGTTTTGGCACTTATGGAACACATTTAGTGTGATGTGCTTTATTGCTTGGCTCACACAACCATTGTTCAAAAAAGCACTTTATTCGCTCTCAAATACATTGTGAGCAAAGGATGATACGGCGCGTCATTGTGAACCAGCGGAAGGTGCCAGGAGGCTCATTCCAAGTGTGCCTGACGCAGCTTCTCATCCCGTTCTATCTGCAACAGTTTCGTGTGGCTGAGAAGCACTGCTGTGGAGTTACAGGTAAAATGAGAAAATGTGTTTCTCTCGCTGTGATAATGTATTTCAAGCAACGTATAGGCTTTGTGGTGAAATTTTTCTCCATATATGGCACCATGTGTGCCACGTCCAAAAAAGCACTCCACTCGCTCAGAGAAGAGCGTTTTGGCACTTATGGAACACATTTAGTGTGATGTGCTTTATTGCTTGGCTCACACAACCATTGTTCAAAAAAGCACTTTATTCGCTCTCAAATACATTGTGAGCAAAGGATGATACGGCGGGTCATTGTGAACCAGCGGAAGGTGCCAGGAGGCTCATTCAAAATGTGCCTGACGCAGCTTCTCATCCCGTTCTATCTGCAACAGTTTCGTGTGGCTGAGAAGCACTGCTGTGGAGTTACAGCTAAAATGAGAAAATGTGTTTCTCTCGCTGTGATAATGTATTTCAAGCAACGTATAGGCTTTGTGGTAAAAATGTTCTCCATATATGGCACATGTGTGCCACGTCCATAAAAGGACTCAACTTGCTCAAAGAAAAGCGTTTTGGCACTTATGGAACACATTTAGTGTGATGTGCTTTATTGCTTGGCTCACACAACCATTGTTCAAAACAGCACTTTATTCGCTCTCAAATACATTGTGAGCAAAGGATGATACGGCGCGTCATTGTGAACCAGCGGAAGGTGCCAGGAGGCTCATTCCAAATGTGCCTGACGCAGCTTCTCATCCCGTTCTATCTGAAACAGTTTCGTGTGGCTGAGAAGCACTGCTGTGGAGTTACAGCTAAAATGAGAAAATGTGTTTCTCTCGCTGTGATAATGTATTTCAAGCAACCTATAGGCTTTGTGATAAAAAAATTCTCCATATATGGCACATGTGTGCCACGTCCAAAAAAGCACTCCACTTGCGCAAGGAAAAGCGTTTTGGCCCTTATGGAACACATTTAGTGTGATGTGCTTTATTGCTTGGCTCACACAACCATTGTTCAAAAAAGCACTTTATTCGCTCTCAAATACATTGTGAGCAAAGGATGATACGGCGCGTCATTGTGAACCAGCGGAAGGTGCCAGGAGGCTCATTCCAAGTGTGCCTGACGCAGCTTCTCATCCCGTTCTATCTGCAACAGTTTCGTGTGGCTGAGAAGCACTGCTGTGGACTTACAGCTAAAATGAGAAAATGTGTTTCTCTCGCTGTGATAATGTATTTCAAGCAACCTATAGGCTTTGTGGTAAAAAATTTCTCCATATATGGCACATGTGTGCCACGTCCAAAAAAGCACTCCACTCGCTCAGAGAAGAGCGTTTTGGCACTTATGGAACACATTTAGTGTGATGTGCTTTATTGCTTGGTTCACACAACCATTGTTCAAAAAAGCACTGTATTCGCTCTCAAATACATTGTGAGCAAAGGATGATACGGCGCGTCATTGTGAACCAGCGGAAGGTGCCAGGAGGCTCATTCCAAGTGTGCCTGACGCAGCTTCTCATCCGGTTCTATCTGCAACAGTTTCGTGTGGCTGAGAAGCACTGCTGTGGAGTTACAGCTAAAATGAGAAAATGTGTTTCTCTCGCTGTGATAATGTATTTCAAGCAACGTATAGGCTTTGTGGTGAAATTTTTCTCCATATATGGCACCATGTGTGCCACGTCCAAAAAAGCACTCCACTCGCTCAGAGAAGAGCGTTTTGGCACTTATGGAACACATTTAGTGTGATGTGCTTTATTGCTTGGCTCACACAACCATTGTTCAAAAAAGCACTTTATTCGCTCTCAAATACATTGTGAGCAAAGGATGATACGGCGGGTCATTGTGAACCAGCGGAAGGTGCCAGGAGGCTCATTCCAAATGTGCCTGACGCAGCTTCTCATCCCGTTCTATCTGCAACAGTTTCGTGTGGCTGAGAAGCACTGCTGTGGAGTTACAGCTAAAATGAGAAAATGTGTTTCTCTCGCTGTGATAATGTATTTCAAGCAACGTATAGGCTTTGTGGTAAAAATGTTCTCCATATATGGCACATGTGTGCCACGTCCATAAAAGGACTCAACTTGCTCAAAGAAAAGCGTTTTGGCACTTATGGAACACATTTAGTGTGATGTGCTTTATTGCTTGGCTCACACAACCATTGTTCAAAACAGCACTTTATTCGCTCTCAAATACATTGTGAGCAAAGGATGATACGGCGCGTCATTGTGAACCAGCGGAAGGTGCCAGGAGGCTCATTCCAAGTGTGCCTGACGCAGCTTCTCATCCGGTTCTATCTGCAACAGTTTCGTGTGGCTGAGAACCACTGCTGTGGAGTTACAGCTAAAATGAGAAAATGTGTTTCTCTCGCTGTGATAATGTATTTCAAGCAACCTATAAGCTTTGTGGTAAAATTTTTCTCCATATATGGCACATGTGTGCCACGTCCAAAAAAGCACTCCACTCGCTCAGAGAAGAGCGTTTTGGCACTTATGGAACACATTTAGTGTGATGTGCTTTATTGCTTGGTTCACACAACCATTGTTCAAAAAAGCACTTTATTCGCTCTCAAATACATTGTGAGCAAAGGATGATACGGCGCGTCATTGTGAACCAGCGGAAGGTGCCAGGAGGCTCATTCCAAGTGTGCCTGACGCAGCTTCTCATCCCGTTCTATCTGCAACTGTTTCGTGTGGCTGAGAAGCACTGCTGTGGAGTTACAGGTAAAATGAGAAAATGTGTTTCTCTCGCTGTGATAATGTATTTCAAGCAACCTATAGCTTTTGTGGTAAAATTTTTCTCCATATATGGCACATGTGTGCCACGTCCAAATAAGCACTCCACTCGCTCAGAGAAGAGCGTTTTGGCACTTATGGAACACATTTAGTGTGATGTGCTTTATTGCTTGGCTCACACAACCATTGTTCAAAACAGCACTTTATTCGCTCTCAATTAAATTGTGAGCAAAGGATGATACGGCGCGTCATTGTGAACCAGCGGAAGGTGCCAGGAGGCTCTTTCCAAGTGTGCCTGACGCAGCTTCTCATCCCGTTCTATCTGCAACAGTTTCGTGTGGCTGAGAAGCACTGCTGTGGAGTTACAGGTAAAATGAGAAAATGTGTTTCTCTCGCTGTGATAATGTATTTCAAGCAACGTATAGGCTTCGTGGTGAAAATTTTCTCCATATATGGCACCATGTGTGCCACGTCCAAAAAAGCACTCCACTCGCTCAGAGAAGAGCGTTTTGGTACTTATGGAACACATTTAGTGTGATGTGCTTTATTGCTTGGCTCACACAACCATTGTTCAAAAAAGCACTTTATTCGCTCTCAAATACATTGTGAGCAAAGGATGATACGGCGGGTCATTGTGAACCAGCGGAAGGTGCCAGGAGGCTCATTCCAAGTGTGCCTGACGCAGCTTCTCATCCCGTTCTATCTGCAACAGTTCCGTGTGGCTGAGAAGCACTGCTGTGGACTTACAGCTAAAATGAGAAAATGTGTTTCTCTCGCTGTGATAATGTATTTCAAGCAACCTATAGGCTTTGTGGTAAAAATGTTCTCCATATATGGCACATGTGTGCCACGTCCAAAAAAGCACTCCACTTGCTCAAAGAAAAGCGTTTTGGCACTTATGGAACACACTTAGTGTGATGTGCTTTATTGCTTGGCTCACACAACCATTTTTTAAAAAAGCACTTTATTCGCTCTCAAATACATTGTGAGCAAAGGATGATATGGCGCGTCATTGTGAACCAGCGGAAGGTGCCAGGAGGCTCATTCCAAGTGTGCCTGACGCAGCTTCTCATCCCGTTCTATCTGCAACAGTTCCGTGTGGCTGAGAAGCACTGCTGTGGACTTACAGCTAAAATGAGAAAATGTGTTTCTCTCGCTGTGATAATGTATTTCAAGAAACCTATAGGCTTTGTGGTAAAAATTTTCTCCATATATGGCACATGTGTGCCACGTCCAAAAAAGCACTCCACTTGCTCAAAGAAAAGCGTTTTGGCACTTATGGAACACATTTAGTGTGATGTGCTTTATTGCTTGGCTCACACAACCATTTTTTAAAAAAGCACTTTATTCGCTCTCAAATACATTGTGAGCAAAGGATGATATGGCGCGTCATTGTGAACCAGCGGAAGGTGCCAGGAGGCTCTTTCCAAGTGTGCCTGACGCAGCTTCTCATCCCGTTCTATCTGCAACAGTTTCGTGTGGCTGAGAAGCACTGCTGTGGAGTTACAGGTAAAATGAGAAAATGTGTTTCTCTCGCTGTGATAATGTATTTCAAGCAACGTATAGGCTTCGTGGTGAAAATTTTCTCCATATATGGCACCATGTGTGCCACGTCCAAAAAAGCACTCCACTCGCTCAGAGAAGAGCGTTTTGGTACTTATGGAACACATTTAGTGTGATGTGCTTTATTGCTTGGCTCACACAACCATTGTTCAAAAAAGCACTTTATTCGCTCTCAAATACATTGTGAGCAAAGGATGATACGGCGGGTCATTGTGAACCAGCGGAAGGTGCCAGGAGGCTCATTCCAAGTGTGCCTGACGCAGCTTCTCATCCCGTTCTATCTGCAACAGTTCCGTGTGGCTGAGAAGCACTGCTGTGGACTTACAGCTAAAATGAGAAAATGTGTTTCTCTCGCTGTGATAATGTATTTCAAGCAACCTATAGGCTTTGTGGTAAAAATGTTCTCCATATATGGCACATGTGTGCCACGTCCAAAAAAGCACTCCACTTGCTCAAAGAAAAGCGTTTTGGCACTTATGGAACACACTTAGTGTGATGTGCTTTATTGCTTGGCTCACACAACCATTTTTTAAAAAAGCACTTTATTCGCTCTCAAATACATTGTGAGCAAAGGATGATATGGCGCGTCATTGTGAACCAGCGGAAGGTGCCAGGAGGCTCATTCCAAGTGTGCCTGACGCAGCTTCTCATCCCGTTCTATCTGCAACAGTTCCGTGTGGCTGAGAAGCACTGCTGTGGACTTACAGCTAAAATGAGAAAATGTGTTTCTCTCGCTGTGATAATGTATTTCAAGAAACCTATAGGCTTTGTGGTAAAAATTTTCTCCATATATGGCACATGTGTGCCACGTCCAAAAAAGCACTCCACTTGCTCAAAGAAAAGCGTTTTGGCACTTATGGAACACATTTAGTGTGATGTGCTTTATTGCTTGGCTCACACAACCATTTTTTAAAAAAGCACTTTATTCGCTCTCAAATACATTGTGAGCAAAGGATGATATGGCGCGTCATTGTGAACCAGCGGAAGGTGCCAGGAGGCTCTTTCCAAGTGTGCCTGACGCAGCTTCTCATCCCGTTCTATCTGCAACAGTTTCGTGTGGCTGAGAAGCACTGCTGTGGAGTTACAGGTAAAATGAGAAAATGTGTTTCTCTCGCTGTGATAATGTATTTCAAGCAACGTATAGGCTTCGTGGTGAAAATTTTCTCCATATATGGCACCATGTGTGCCACGTCCAAAAAAGCACTCCACTCGCTCAGAGAAGAGCGTTTTGGTACTTATGGAACACATTTAGTGTGATGTGCTTTATTGCTTGGCTCACACAACCATTGTTCAAAAAAGCACTTTATTCGCTCTCAAATACATTGTGAGCAAAGGATGATACGGCGGGTCATTGTGAACCAGCGGAAGGTGCCAGGAGGCTCATTCCAAGTGTGCCTGACGCAGCTTCTCATCCCGTTCTATCTGCAACAGTTCCGTGTGGCTGAGAAGCACTGCTGTGGACTTACAGCTAAAATGAGAAAATGTGTTTCTCTCGCTGTGATAATGTATTTCAAGCAACCTATAGGCTTTGTGGTAAAAATGTTCTCCATATATGGCACATGTGTGCCACGTCCAAAAAAGCACTCCACTTGCTCAAAGAAAAGCGTTTTGGCACTTATGGAACACACTTAGTGTGATGTGCTTTATTGCTTGGCTCACACAACCATTTTTTAAAAAAGCACTTTATTCGCTCTCAAATACATTGTGAGCAAAGGATGATATGGCGCGTCATTGTGAACCAGCGGAAGGTGCCAGGAGGCTCATTCCAAGTGTGCCTGACGCAGCTTCTCATCCCGTTCTATCTGCAACAGTTCCGTGTGGCTGAGAAGCACTGCTGTGGACTTACAGCTAAAATGAGAAAATGTGTTTCTCTCGCTGTGATAATGTATTTCAAGCAACCTATAGGCTTTGTGGTAAAAATTTTCTCCATATATGGCACATGTGTGCCACGTCCAAAAAAGCACTCCACTTGCTCAAAGAAAAGCGTTTTGGCACTTATGGAACACATTTAGTGTGATGTGCTTTATTGCTTGGCTCACACAACCATTGTTCAAAACAGCACTTTATTCGCTCTCAAATACATTGTGAGCAAAGGATGATAGGGCGCGTCATTGTGAACCAGCGGAAGGTGCCAGGAGGCTCATTCCAAGTGTGCCTGACGCAGCTTCTCATCCCGTTCTATCTGCAACAGTTTCGTGTGGCTGAGAAGCACTGCTGTGGAGTTACAGGTAAAATGAGAAAATGTGTTTCTCTCGCTGTGATAATGTATTTCAAGCAACCTATAGTTTTTGTGGTAAAAATGTTCTCCATATATGGCACATGTGTGCCACGTCCATAAAAGGACTCAACTTGCTCAAAGAAAAGCGTTTTGGCACTTATGGAACACATTTAGTGTGATGTGCTTTATTGCTTGGCTCACACAACCATTGTTCAAAACAGCACTTTATTCGCTCTCAATTAAAGTGTGCGCAAAGGATGATACGGCGCGTCATTGTGAACCAGCGGAAGGTGCCAGGAGGCTCATTCCAAGTGTGCCTGACGCAGCTTCTCATCCCGTTCTATCTGCAACAGTTTCGTGTGGCTGAGAAGCACTGCTGTGGAGTTACAGGTAAAATGAGAAAATGTGTTTCTCTCGCTGTGATAATGTATTTCAAGCAACGTATAGGCTTTGTGGTGAAATTTTTCTCCATATATGGCACCATGTGTGCCACGTCCAAAAAAGCACTCCACTCGCTCAGAGAAGAGCGTTTTGGCACTTATGGAACACATTTAGTGTGATGTGCTTTATTGCTTGGCTCACACAACCATTGTTCAAAAAAGCACTTTATTCGCTCTCAAATACATTGTGAGCAAAGGATGATACGGCGGGTCATTGTGAACCAGCGGAAGGTGCCAGGAGGCTCATTCCAAATGTGCCTGACGCAGCTTCTCATCCCGTTCTATCTGCAACAGTTTCGTGTGGCTGAGAAGCACTGCTGTGGAGTTACAGCTAAAATGAGAAAATGTGTTTCTCTCGCTGTGATAATGTATTTCAAGCAACGTATAGGCTTTGTGGTAAAAATGTTCTCCATATATGGCACATGTGTGCCACGTCCATAAAAGGACTCAACTTGCTCAAAGAAAAGCGTTTTGGCACTTATGGAACACATTTAGTGTGATGTGCTTTATTGCTGGGCTCACACAACCATTGTTCAAAACAGCACTTTATTCGCTCTCAAATACATTGTGAGCAAAGGATGATACGGCGCGTCATTGTGAACCAGCGGAAGGTGCCAGGAGGCTCATTCCAAATGTGCCTGACGCAGCTTCTCATCCCGTTCTATCTGCAACAGTTTCGTGTGGCTGAGAAGCACTGCTGTGGAGTTACAGCTAAAATGAGAAAATGTGTTTCTCTCGCTGTGATAATGTATTTCAAGCAACCTATAGGCTTTGTGATAAAAAAAATTCTCCATATATGGCACATGTGTGCCACGTCCAAAAAAGCACTCCACTTGCGCAGAGAAAAGCGTTTTGGCCCTTATGGAACACATTTAGTGTGATGTGCTTTATTGCTTGGCTCACACAACCATTGTTCAAAAAAGCACTTTATTCGCTCTCAAATACATTGTGAGCAAAGGATGATACGGCGCGTCATTGTGAACCAGCGGAAGGTGCCAGGAGGCTCATTCCAAGTGTGCCTGACGCAGCTTCTCATCCCGTTCTATCTGCAACAGTTTCGTGTGGCTGAGAAGCACTGCTGTGGACTTACAGCTAAAATGAGAAAATGTGTTTCTCTCGCTGTGATAATGTATTTCAAGCAACCTATAGGCTTTGTGGTAAAAAATTTCTCCATATATGGCACATGTGTGCCACGTCCAAAAAAGCACTCCACTCGCTCAGAGAAGAGCGTTTTGGCACTTATGGAACACATTTAGTGTGATGTGCTTTATTGCTTGGTTCACACAACCATTGTTCAAAAAAGCACTGTATTCGCTCTCAATTAAATTGTGAGCAAAGGATGATACGGCGCGTCATTGTGAACCAGCGGAAGGTGCCAGGAGGCTCATTCCAAGTGACCTGACGCAGCTTCTCATCCGGTTCTATCTGCAACAGTTTCGTGTGGCTGAGAACCACTGCTGTGGACTTACAGCTAAAATGAGAAAATGTGTTTCTCTCGCTGTGATAATGTATTTCAAGAAACCTATAGGCTTTGTGGTAAAAATTTTCTCCATATATGGCACATGTGTGCCACGTCCAAAAAAGCACTCCACTTGCTCAAAGAAAAGCGTTTTGGCACTTATGGAACACATTTAGTGTGATGTGCTTTATTGCTTGGCTCACACAACCATTTTTTAAAAAAGCACTTTATTCGCTCTCAAATACATTGTGAGCAAAGGATGATATGGCGCGTCATTGTGAACCAGCGGAAGGTGCCAGGAGGCTCATTCCAAGTGTGCCTGACGCAGCTTCTCATCCCGTTCTATCTGCAACAGTTTCGTGTGGCTGAGAAGCACTGCTGTGGAGTTACAGGTAAAATGAGAAAATGTGTTTCTCTCGCTGTGATAATGTATTTCAAGCAACGTATAGGCTTTGTGGTGAAAATTTTCTCCATATATGGCACCATGTGTGCCACGTCCAAAAAAGCACTCCACTCGCTCAGAGAAGAGCGTTTTGGCACTTATGGAACACATTTAGTGTGATGTGCTTTATTGCTTGGCTCACACAACCATTGTTCAAAACAGCACTTTATTCGCTCTCAATTAAATTGTGAGCAAAGGATGATACGGCGCGTCATTGTGAACCAGCGGAAGGTGCCAGGAGGCTCATTCCAAGTGTGCCTGACGCAGCTTCTCATCCGGTTCTATCTGCAACAGTTTCGTGTGGCTGAGAACCACTGCTGTGGAGTTACAGCTAAAATGAGAAAATGTGTTTCTCTCGCTGTGATAATGTATTTCAAGCAACCTATAGGCTTTGTGGTAAAATTTTTCTCCATATATGGCACATGTGTGCCACGTCCAAAAAAGCACTCCACTCGCTCAGAGAAGAGCGTTTTGGCACTTATGGAACACATTTAGTGTGATGTGCTTTATTGCTTGGCTCACACAACCATTGTTCAAAACAGCACTTTATTCGATCTCAAATACATTTTGAGCAAAGGATGATACGGCGCGTCATTGTGAACCAGCGGAAGGTGCCAGGAGGCTCATTCCAAATGTGCCTGACGCAGCTTCTCATCCGGTTCTATCTGCAACAGTTTTGTGTGGCTGAGAATCACTGCTGTGGACTTACAGCTAAAATGAGAAAATGTGTTTCTCTCGCTGTGATAATGTATTTCAAGAAACCTATAGGCTTTGTGGTAAAAATTTTCTCCATATATGGCACATGTGTGCCACGTACAAAAAAGCACTCCACTTGCTCAAAGAAAAGCGTTTTGGCACTTATGGAACACATTTAGTGTGATGTGCTTTATTGCTTGGTTCACACAACTTATTGTTCAAAAAAGCACTTTATTCGCTCTCAAATACATTGTGAGCAAAGGATGATACGGCGCGTCATTGTGAACCAGTCGAAGGTGCCAGGAGGCTCATTCCAAGTGTGCCTGACGCAGCTTCTCATCCCGTTCTATCTGCAACAGTTTCGTGTGGCTGAGAACCACTGCTGTGGACTTACAGCTAAAATGAGAAAATGTGTTTCTCTCGCTGTGATAATGTATTTCAAGCAACCTATAGGCTTTGTGGTAAAAATTTTCTCCATATATGGCACATGTGTGCCATGTCCAAAAAAGCACTCCACTCGCACTCGCTCAGAGAAGACCGTTTTGAAACTTATGGAACACATTTAGTGTGATGTGCTTTATTGCTTGGCTCACACAACCATTGTTCAAAACAGCACTTTATTCGCTCTCAATTAAATTGTGAGCAAAGGATGATACGGCGCGTCATTGTGAACCAGCGGAAGGTGCCAGGAGGCTCATTCCAAGTGTGCCTGACGCAGCTTCTCATCCCGTTCTATCTGCAACAGTTTCGTGTGGCTGAGAAGCACTGCTGTGGAGTTACAGGTAAAATGAGAAAATGTGTTTCTCTCGCTGTGATAATGTATTTCAACCAACCTATAGGCTTTGTGGTAAAAATGTTCTCCATATATGGCACATGTGTGCCACGTCCATAAAAGGACTCAACTTGCTCAAAGAAAAGCGTTTTGGCCCTTATGGAACACATTTAGTGTGATGTGCTTTATTGCTTGGCTCACACAACCATTGTTCAAAACAGCACTTTATTCGCTCTCAATTAAATTGTGCGCAAAGGATGATACGGCGCGTCATTGTGAACCAGCGGAAGGTGCCAGGAGGCTCATTCCAAGTGTGCCTGACGCAGCTTCTCATCCGGTTCTATCTGCAACAGTTTCGTGTGGCTGAGAAGCACTGCTGTGGAGTTACAGGTAAAATGAGAAAATGTGTTTCTCTCGCTGTGATAATGTATTTCAAGCAACGTATAGGCTTTGTGGTGAAAATTTTCTCCATATATGGCACCATGTGTGCCACGTCCAAAAAAGCACTCCACTCGCTCAGAGAAGAGCGTTTTGGCACTTATGGAACACATTTAGTGTGATGTGCTTTATTGCTTGGCTCACACAACCATTGTTCAAAACAGCACTTTATTCGCTCTCAATTAAATTGTGAGCAAAGGATGATACGGCGCGTCATTGTGAACCAGCGGAAGGTGCCAGGAGGCTCATTCCAAGTGTGCCTGACGCAGCTTCTCATCCGGTTCTATCTGCAACAGTTTCGTGTGGCTGAGAACCACTGCTGTGGAGTTACAGCTAAAATGAGAAAATGTGTTTCTCTCGCTGTGATAATGTATTTCAAGCAACCTATAGGCTTTGTGGTAATACTTTTCTCCATATATGGCACATGTGTGCCACGTCCAAAAAAGCACTCCACTCGCTCAGAGAAGAGCGTTTTGGCACTTATGGAACACATTTAGTGTGATGTGCTTTATTGCTTGGCTCACACAACCATTTTTTAAAAAAGCACTTTATTCGCTCTCAAATACATTGTGAGCAAAGGATGATATGGCGCGTCATTGTGAACCAGCGGAAGGTGCCAGGAGGCTCATTCGAAGTGTGCCTGACGCAGCTTCTCATCCCGTTCTATCTGCAACAGTTCCGTGTGGCTGAGAAGCACTGCTGTGGACTTACAGCTAAAATGAGAAAATGTGTTTCTCTCGCTGTGATAATGTATTTCAAGCAACCTATAGGCTTTGTGGTAAAAATGTTCTCCATATATGGCACATGTGTGCCACGTCCAAAAAAGCACTCCACTTGCTCAAAGAAAAGCGTTTTGGCACTTATGGAACACATTTAGTGTGATGTGCTTTATTGCTTGGCTCACACAACCATTGTTCAAAACAGCACTTTATTCGCTCTCAAATACATTGTGAGCAAAGGATGATAGGGCGCGTCATTGTGAACCAGCGGAAGGTGCCAGGAGGCTCATTCCAAGTGTGCCTGACGCAGCTTCTCATCCCGTTCTATCTGCAACAGTTTCGTGTGGCTGAGAAGCACTGCTGTGGAGTTACAGGTAAAATGAGAAAATGTGTTTCTCTCGCTGTGATAATGTATTTCAAGCAACCTATAGTTTTTGTGGTAAAAATGTTCTCCATATATGGCACATGTGTGCCACGTCCATAAAAGGACTCAACTTGCTCAAAGAAAAGCGTTTTGGCACTTATGGAACACATTTAGTGTGATGTGCTTTATTGCTTGGCTCACACAACCATTGTTCAAAACAGCACTTTATTCGCTCTCAATTAAAGTGTGCGCAAAGGATGATACGGCGCGTCATTGTGAACCAGCGGAAGGTGCCAGGAGGCTCATTCCAAGTGTGCCTGACGCAGCTTCTCATCCCGTTCTATCTGCAACAGTTTCGTGTGGCTGAGAAGCACTGCTGTGGAGTTACAGGTAAAATGAGAAAATGTGTTTCTCTCGCTGTGATAATGTATTTCAAGCAACGTATAGGCTTTGTGGTGAAATTTTTCTCCATATATGGCACCATGTGTGCCACGTCCAAAAAAGCACTCCACTCGCTCAGAGAAGAGCGTTTTGGCACTTATGGAACACATTTAGTGTGATGTGCTTTATTGCTTGGCTCACACAACCATTGTTCAAAAAAGCACTTTATTCGCTCTCAAATACATTGTGAGCAAAGGATGATACGGCGGGTCATTGTGAACCAGCGGAAGGTGCCAGGAGGCTCATTCCAAATGTGCCTGACGCAGCTTCTCATCCCGTTCTATCTGCAACAGTTTCGTGTGGCTGAGAAGCACTGCTGTGGAGTTACAGCTAAAATGAGAAAATGTGTTTCTCTCGCTGTGATAATGTATTTCAAGCAACGTATAGGCTTTGTGGTAAAAATGTTCTCCATATATGGCACATGTGTGCCACGTCCATAAAAGGACTCAACTTGCTCAAAGAAAAGCGTTTTGGCACTTATGGAACACATTTAGTGTGATGTGCTTTATTGCTGGGCTCACACAACCATTGTTCAAAACAGCACTTTATTCGCTCTCAAATACATTGTGAGCAAAGGATGATACGGCGCGTCATTGTGAACCAGCGGAAGGTGCCAGGAGGCTCATTCCAAATGTGCCTGACGCAGCTTCTCATCCCGTTCTATCTGCAACAGTTTCGTGTGGCTGAGAAGCACTGCTGTGGAGTTACAGCTAAAATGAGAAAATGTGTTTCTCTCGCTGTGATAATGTATTTCAAGCAACCTATAGGCTTTGTGATAAAAAAAATTCTCCATATATGGCACATGTGTGCCACGTCCAAAAAAGCACTCCACTTGCGCAGAGAAAAGCGTTTTGGCCCTTATGGAACACATTTAGTGTGATGTGCTTTATTGCTTGGCTCACACAACCATTGTTCAAAAAAGCACTTTATTCGCTCTCAAATACATTGTGAGCAAAGGATGATACGGCGCGTCATTGTGAACCAGCGGAAGGTGCCAGGAGGCTCATTCCAAGTGTGCCTGACGCAGCTTCTCATCCCGTTCTATCTGCAACAGTTTCGTGTGGCTGAGAAGCACTGCTGTGGACTTACAGCTAAAATGAGAAAATGTGTTTCTCTCGCTGTGATAATGTATTTCAAGCAACCTATAGGCTTTGTGGTAAAAAATTTCTCCATATATGGCACATGTGTGCCACGTCCAAAAAAGCACTCCACTCGCTCAGAGAAGAGCGTTTTGGCACTTATGGAACACATTTAGTGTGATGTGCTTTATTGCTTGGTTCACACAACCATTGTTCAAAAAAGCACTGTATTCGCTCTCAATTAAATTGTGAGCAAAGGATGATACGGCGCGTCATTGTGAACCAGCGGAAGGTGCCAGGAGGCTCATTCCAAGTGACCTGACGCAGCTTCTCATCCGGTTCTATCTGCAACAGTTTCGTGTGGCTGAGAACCACTGCTGTGGACTTACAGCTAAAATGAGAAAATGTGTTTCTCTCGCTGTGATAATGTATTTCAAGAAACCTATAGGCTTTGTGGTAAAAATTTTCTCCATATATGGCACATGTGTGCCACGTCCAAAAAAGCACTCCACTTGCTCAAAGAAAAGCGTTTTGGCACTTATGGAACACATTTAGTGTGATGTGCTTTATTGCTTGGCTCACACAACCATTTTTTAAAAAAGCACTTTATTCGCTCTCAAATACATTGTGAGCAAAGGATGATATGGCGCGTCATTGTGAACCAGCGGAAGGTGCCAGGAGGCTCATTCCAAGTGTGCCTGACGCAGCTTCTCATCCCGTTCTATCTGCAACAGTTTCGTGTGGCTGAGAAGCACTGCTGTGGAGTTACAGGTAAAATGAGAAAATGTGTTTCTCTCGCTGTGATAATGTATTTCAAGCAACGTATAGGCTTTGTGGTGAAAATTTTCTCCATATATGGCACCATGTGTGCCACGTCCAAAAAAGCACTCCACTCGCTCAGAGAAGAGCGTTTTGGCACTTATGGAACACATTTAGTGTGATGTGCTTTATTGCTTGGCTCACACAACCATTGTTCAAAACAGCACTTTATTCGCTCTCAATTAAATTGTGAGCAAAGGATGATACGGCGCGTCATTGTGAACCAGCGGAAGGTGCCAGGAGGCTCATTCCAAGTGTGCCTGACGCAGCTTCTCATCCCGTTCTATCTACAACAGTTTCGTGTGGCTGAAAAGCATTGCTGTGGAGTTACAGCTAAAATGAGAAAATGTGTTTCTCTCGCTGTGATAATGTATTTCAAGCAACCTATAGGCTTTGTGGTAAAAATTTTCTCCATATATGGCACATGTGTGCCATGTCCAAAAAAGCACTCCACTCGCTCAGAGAAGAGCGTTTTGGCACTTATGGAACACATTTAGTGTGATGTGCTTTATTGCTTGGCTCACACAACCATTGTTCAAAACAGCACTTTATTCGCTCTCAATTAAATTGTGAGCAAAGGATGATACGGCGCGTCATTGTGAACCAGCGGAAGGTGCCAGGAGGCTCATTCCAAGTGTGCCTGACGCAGCTTCTCATCCCGTTCTATCTACAACAGTTTCGTGTGGCTGAAAAGCATTGCTGTGGAGTTACAGCTAAAATGAGAAAATGTGTTTCTCTCGCTGTGATAATGTATTTCAAGAAACCTATAGGCTTTGTGGTAAAAATTTTCTCCATATATGGCACAGGTTTGCCATGTCCAAAAAAGCACTCCACTCGCTCAGAGAAGAGCGTTTTGGCACTTATGGAACACATTTAGTGTGATGTGCTTTATTGCTTGGCTCACACAACCATTGTTCAAAACAGCACTTTATTCGCTCTCAATTAAATTGTGAGCAAAGGATGATACGGCGCGTCATTGTGAACCAGCGGAAGGTGCCAGGAGGCTCATTCCAAGTGACCTGACGCAGCTTCTCATCCGGTTCTATCTGCAACAGTTTCGTGTGGCTGAGAACCACTGCTGTGGACTTACAGCTAAAATGAGAAAATGTGTTTCTCTCGCTGTGATAATGTATTTCAAGAAACCTATAGGCTTTGTGGTAAAAATTTTCTCCATATATGGCACATGTGTGCCACGTCCAAAAAAGCACTCCACTTGCTCAAAGAAAAGCGTTTTGGCACTTATGGAACACATTTAGTGTGATGTGCTTTATTGCTTGGCTCACACAACCATTTTTTAAAAAAGCACTTTATTCGCTCTCAAATACATTGTGAGCAAAGGATGATATGGCGCGTCATTGTGAACCAGCGGAAGGTGCCAGGAGGCTCTTTCCAAGTGTGCCTGACGCAGCTTCTCATCCCGTTCTATCTGCAACAGTTTCGTGTGGCTGAGAAGCACTGCTGTGGAGTTACAGGTAAAATGAGAAAATGTGTTTCTCTCGCTGTGATAATGTATTTCAAGCAACGTATAGGCTTCGTGGTGAAAATTTTCTCCATATATGGCACCATGTGTGCCACGTCCAAAAAAGCACTCCACTCGCTCAGAGAAGAGCGTTTTGGTACTTATGGAACACATTTAGTGTGATGTGCTTTATTGCTTGGCTCACACAACCATTGTTCAAAAAAGCACTTTATTCGCTCTCAAATACATTGTGAGCAAAGGATGATACGGCGGGTCATTGTGAACCAGCGGAAGGTGCCAGGAGGCTCATTCCAAGTGTGCCTGACGCAGCTTCTCATCCCGTTCTATCTGCAACAGTTCCGTGTGGCTGAGAAGCACTGCTGTGGACTTACAGCTAAAATGAGAAAATGTGTTTCTCTCGCTGTGATAATGTATTTCAAGCAACCTATAGGCTTTGTGGTAAAAATGTTCTCCATATATGGCACATGTGTGCCACGTCCAAAAAAGCACTCCACTTGCTCAAAGAAAAGCGTTTTGGCACTTATGGAACACACTTAGTGTGATGTGCTTTATTGCTTGGCTCACACAACCATTTTTTAAAAAAGCACTTTATTCGCTCTCAAATACATTGTGAGCAAAGGATGATATGGCGCGTCATTGTGAACCAGCGGAAGGTGCCAGGAGGCTCATTCCAAGTGTGCCTGACGCAGCTTCTCATCCCGTTCTATCTGCAACAGTTCCGTGTGGCTGAGAAGCACTGCTGTGGACTTACAGCTAAAATGAGAAAATGTGTTTCTCTCGCTGTGATAATGTATTTCAAGCAACCTATAGGCTTTGTGGTAAAAATTTTCTCCATATATGGCACATGTGTGCCACGTCCAAAAAAGCACTCCACTTGCTCAAAGAAAAGCGTTTTGGCACTTATGGAACACATTTAGTGTGATGTGCTTTATTGCTTGGCTCACACAACCATTGTTCAAAACAGCACTTTATTCGCTCTCAAATACATTGTGAGCAAAGGATGATAGGGCGCGTCATTGTGAACCAGCGGAAGGTGCCAGGAGGCTCATTCCAAGTGTGCCTGACGCAGCTTCTCATCCCGTTCTATCTGCAACAGTTTCGTGTGGCTGAGAAGCACTGCTGTGGAGTTACAGGTAAAATGAGAAAATGTGTTTCTCTCGCTGTGATAATGTATTTCAAGCAACCTATAGTTTTTGTGGTAAAAATGTTCTCCATATATGGCACATGTGTGCCACGTCCATAAAAGGACTCAACTTGCTCAAAGAAAAGCGTTTTTGCACTTATGGAACACATTTAGTGTGATGTGCTTTATTGCTTGGCTCACACAACCATTGTTCAAAACAGCACTTTATTCGCTCTCAATTAAAGTGTGCGCAAAGGATGATACGGCGCGTCATTGTGAACCAGCGGAAGGTGCCAGGAGGCTCATTCCAAGTGTGCCTGACGCAGCTTCTCATCCCGTTCTATCTGCAACAGTTTCGTGTGGCTGAGAAGCACTGCTGTGGAGTTACAGGTAAAATGAGAAAATGTGTTTCTCTCGCTGTGATAATGTATTTCAAGCAACGTATAGGCTTTGTGGTGAAATTTTTCTCCATATATGGCACCATGTGTGCCACGTCCAAAAAAGCACTCCACTCGCTCAGAGAAGAGCGTTTTGGCACTTATGGAACACATTTAGTGTGATGTGCTTTATTGCTTGGCTCACACAACCATTGTTCAAAAAAGCACTTTATTCGCTCTCAAATACATTGTGAGCAAAGGATGATACGGCGGGTCATTGTGAACCAGCGGAAGGTGCCAGGAGGCTCATTCCAAATGTGCCTGACGCAGCTTCTCATCCCGTTCTATCTGCAACAGTTTCGTGTGGCTGAGAAGCACTGCTGTGGAGTTACAGCTAAAATGAGAAAATGTGTTTCTCTCGCTGTGATAATGTATTTCAAGCAACGTATAGGCTTTGTGGTAAAAATGTTCTCCATATATGGCACATGTGTGCCACGTCCATAAAAGGACTCAACTTGCTCAAAGAAAAGCGTTTTGGCACTTATGGAACACATTTAGTGTGATGTGCTTTATTGCTTGGCTCACACAACCATTGTTCAAAACAGCACTTTATTCGCTCTCAAATACATTGTGAGCAAAGGATGATACGGCGCGTCATTGTGAACCAGCGGAAGGTGCCAGGAGGCTCATTCCAAATGTGCCTGACGCAGCTTCTCATCCCGTTCTATCTGCAACAGTTTCGTGTGGCTGAGAAGCACTGCTGTGGAGTTACAGCTAAAATGAGAAAATGTGTTTCTCTCGCTGTGATAATGTATTTCAAGCAACCTATAGGCTTTGTGATAAAAAAATTCTCCATATATGGCACATGTGTGCCACGTCCAAAAAAGCACTCCACTTGCGCAGAGAAAAGCGTTTTGGCCCTTATGGAACACATTTAGTGTGATGTGCTTTATTGCTTGGCTCACACAACCATTGTTCAAAAAAGCACTTTATTCGCTCTCAAATACATTGTGAGCAAAGGATGATACGGCGCGTCATTGTGAACCAGCGGAAGGTGCCAGGAGGCTCATTCCAAGTGTGCCTGACGCAGCTTCTCATCCCGTTCTATCTGCAACAGTTTCGTGTGGCTGAGAAGCACTGCTGTGGAGTTACAGCTAAAATGAGAAAATGTGTTTCTCTCGCTGTGATAATGTATTTCAAGCAACCTATAGGCTTTGTGGTAAAAAAATTCTCCATATATGGCACATGTGTGCCACGTCCAAAAAAGCACTCCACTCGCTCAGAGAAGAGCGTTTTGGCACTTATGGAACACATTTAGTGTGATGTGCTTTATTGCTTGGTTCACACAACCATTGTTCAAAAAAGCACTGTATTCGCTCTCAAATACATTGTGAGCAAAGGATGATACGGCGCGTCATTGTGAACCAGCGGAAGGTGCCAGGAGGCTCATTCCAAGTGTGCCTGACGCAGCTTCTCATCCGGTTCTATCTGCAACAGTTTCGTGTGGCTGAGAACCACTGCTGTGGAGTTACAGCTAAAATGAGAAAATGTGTTTCTCTCGCTGTGATAATGTATTTCAAGCAACCTATAAGCTTTGTGGTAAAATTTTTCTCCATATATGGCACATGTGTGCCACGTCCAAAAAAGCACTCCACTCGCTCAGAGAAGAGCGTTTTGGCACTTATGGAACACATTTAGTGTGATGTGCTTTATTGCTTGGTTCACACAACCATTGTTCAAAAAAGCACTTTATTCGCTCTCAAATACATTGTGAGCAAAGGATGATAGGGCGCGTCATTGTGAACCAGCGGAAGGTGCCAGGAGGCTCATTCCAAGTGTGCCTGACGCAGCTTCTCATCCCGTTCTATCTGCAACTGTTTCGTGTGGCTGAGAAGCACTGCTGTGGAGTTACAGGTAAAATGAGAAAATGTGTTTCTCTCGCGGTGATAATGTATTTCAAGCAACCTATAGCTTTTGTGGTAAAATTTTTCTCCATATATGGCACATGTGTGCCACGTCCAAATAAGCACTCCACTCGCTCAGAGAAGAGCGTTTTGGCACTTATGGAACACATTTAGTGTGATGTGCTTTATTGCTTGGCTCACACAACCATTGTTCAAAACAGCACTTTATTCGCTCTCAATTAAATTGTGAGCAAAGGATGATACGGCGCGTCATTGTGAACCAGCGGAAGGTGCCAGGAGGCTCATTCCAAGTGACCTGACGCAGCTTCTCATCCGGTTCTATCTGCAACAGTTTCGTGTGGCTGAGAACCACTGCTGTGGACTTACAGCTAAAATGAGAAAATGTGTTTCTCTCGCTGTGATAATGTATTTCAAGAAACCTATAGGCTTTGTGGTAAAAATTTTCTCCATATATGGCACATGTGTGCCACGTCCAAAAAAGCACTCCACTTGCTCAAAGAAAAGCGTTTTGGCACTTATGGAACACATTTAGTGTGATGTGCTTTATTGCTTGGCTCACACAACCATTTTTTAAAAAAGCACTTTATTCGCTCTCAAATACATTGTGAGCAAAGGATGATATGGCGCGTCATTGTGAACCAGCGGAAGGTGCCAGGAGGCTCATTCCAAATGTGCCTGACGCAGCTTCTCATCCCGTTCTATCTGCAACAGTTTCGTGTGGCTGAGAAGCACTGCTGTGGACTTACAGCTAAAATGAGAAAATGTGTTTCTCTCGCTGTGATAATATATTTCAAGCAACGTATAGGCTTTGTGGTGAAAATTTTCTCCATATATGGCACCCCATGTGTGCCACGTCCAAAAAAGCACTCCACTCGCTCAGAGAAGAGCGTTTTGGTACTTATGGAACACATTTAGTGTGATGTGCTTTATTGCTTGGCTCACACAACCATTGTTCAAAAAAGCACTTTATTCGCTCTCAAATACATTGTGAGCAAAGGATGATACGGCGGGTCATTGTGAACCAGCGGAAGGTGCCAGGAGGCTCATTCCAAGTGTGCCTGACGCAGCTTCTCATCCGGTTCTATCTGCAACAGTTTCGTGTGGCTGAGAACCACTGCTGTGGAGTTACAGCTAAAATGAGAAAATGTGTTTCTCTCGCTGTGATAATGTATTTCAAGCAACCTATAGGCTTTGTGGTAAAATTTTTCTCCATATATGGCACATGTGTGCCACGTCCAAAAAAGCACTCCACTCGCTCAGAGAAGAGCGTTTTGGCACTTATGGAACACATTTAGTGTGATGTGCTTTATTGCTTGGCTCACACAACCATTGTTCAAAACAGCACTTTATTCGATCTCAAATACATTTTGAGCAAAGGATGATACGGCGCGTCATTGTGAACCAGCGGAAGGTGCCAGGAGGCTCATTCCAAATGTGCCTGACGCAGCTTCTCATCCGGTTCTATCTGCAACAGTTTTGTGTGGCTGAGAATCACTGCTGTGGACTTACAGCTAAAATGAGAAAATGTGTTTCTCTCGCTGTGATAATGTATTTCAAGAAACCTATAGGCTTTGTGGTAAAAATTTTCTCCATATATGGCACATGTGTGCCACGTCCAAAAAAGCACTCCACTTGCTCAAAGAAAAGCGTTTTGGCACTTATGGAACACATTTAGTGTGATGTGCTTTATTGCTTGGTTCACACAACTTATTGTTCAAAAAAGCACTTTATTCGCTCTCAAATACATTGTGAGCAAAGGATGATACGGCGCGTCATTGTGAACCAGTCGAAGGTGCCAGGAGGCTCATTCCAAGTGTGCCTGACGCAGCTTCTCATCCCGTTCTATCTGCAACAGTTTCGTGTGGCTGAGAACCACTGCTGTGGACTTACAGCTAAAATGAGAAAATGTGTTTCTCTCGCTGTGATAATGTATTTCAAGCAACCTATAGGCTTTGTGGTAAAAATTTTCTCCATATATGGCACATGTGTGCCATGTCCAAAAAAGCACTCCACTCGCACTCGCTCAGAGAAGACCGTTTTGAAACTTATGGAACACATTTAGTGTGATGTGCTTTATTGCTTGGCTCACACAACCATTGTTCAAAACAGCACTTTATTCGCTCTCAATTAAATTGTGAGCAAAGGATGATACGGCGCGTCATTGTGAACCAGCGGAAGGTGCCAGGAGGCTCATTCCAAGTGTGCCTGACGCAGCTTCTCATCCCGTTCTATCTGCAACAGTTTCGTGTGGCTGAGAAGCACTGCTGTGGAGTTACAGGTAAAATGAGAAAATGTGTTTCTCTCGCTGTGATAATGTATTTCAACCAACCTATAGGCTTTGTGGTAAAAATGTTCTCCATATATGGCACATGTGTGCCACGTCCATAAAAGGACTCAACTTGCTCAAAGAAAAGCGTTTTGGCCCTTATGGAACACATTTAGTGTGATGTGCTTTATTGCTTGGCTCACACAACCATTGTTCAAAACAGCACTTTATTCGCTCTCAATTAAATTGTGCGCAAAGGATGATACGGCGCGTCATTGTGAACCAGCGGAAGGTGCCAGGAGGCTCATTCCAAGTGTGCCTGACGCAGCTTCTCATCCGGTTCTATCTGCAACAGTTTCGTGTGGCTGAGAAGCACTGCTGTGGAGTTACAGGTAAAATGAGAAAATGTGTTTCTCTCGCTGTGATAATGTATTTCAAGCAACGTATAGGCTTTGTGGTGAAAATTTTCTCCATATATGGCACCATGTGTGCCACGTCCAAAAAAGCACTCCACTCGCTCAGAGAAGAGCGTTTTGGCACTTATGGAACACATTTAGTGTGATGTGCTTTATTGCTTGGCTCACACAACCATTGTTCAAAACAGCACTTTATTCGCTCTCAATTAAATTGTGAGCAAAGGATGATACGGCGCGTCATTGTGAACCAGCGGAAGGTGCCAGGAGGCTCATTCCAAGTGTGCCTGACGCAGCTTCTCATCCGGTTCTATCTGCAACAGTTTCGTGTGGCTGAGAACCACTGCTGTGGAGTTACAGCTAAAATGAGAAAATGTGTTTCTCTCGCTGTGATAATGTATTTCAAGCAACCTATAGGCTTTGTGGTAATACTTTTCTCCATATATGGCACATGTGTGCCACGTCCAAAAAAGCACTCCACTCGCTCAGAGAAGAGCGTTTTGGCACTTATGGAACACATTTAGTGTGATGTGCTTTATTGCTTGGCTCACACAACCATTTTTTAAAAAAGCACTTTATTCGCTCTCAAATACATTGTGAGCAAAGGATGATATGGCGCGTCATTGTGAACCAGCGGAAGGTGCCAGGAGGCTCATTCCAAGTGTGCCTGACGCAGCTTCTCATCCCGTTCTATCTGCAACAGTTCCGTGTGGCTGAGAAGCACTGCTGTGGACTTACAGCTAAAATGAGAAAATGTGTTTCTCTCGCTGTGATAATGTATTTCAAGCAACCTATAGGCTTTGTGGTAAAAATGTTCTCCATATATGGCACATGTGTGCCACGTCCAAAAAAGCACTCCACTTGCTCAAAGAAAAGCGTTTTGGCACTTATGGAACACATTTAGTGTGATGTGCTTTATTGCTTGGCTCACACAACCATTGTTCAAAACAGCACTTTATTCGCTCTCAAATACATTGTGAGCAAAGGATGATAGGGCGCGTCATTGTGAACCAGCGGAAGGTGCCAGGAGGCTCATTCCAAGTGTGCCTGACGCAGCTTCTCATCCCGTTCTATCTGCAACAGTTTCGTGTGGCTGAGAAGCACTGCTGTGGAGTTACAGGTAAAATGAGAAAATGTGTTTCTCTCGCTGTGATAATGTATTTCAAGCAACCTATAGTTTTTGTGGTAAAAATGTTCTCCATATATGGCACATGTGTGCCACGTCCATAAAAGGACTCAACTTGCTCAAAGAAAAGCGTTTTGGCACTTATGGAACACATTTAGTGTGATGTGCTTTATTGCTTGGCTCACACAACCATTGTTCAAAACAGCACTTTATTCGCTCTCAATTAAAGTGTGCGCAAAGGATGATACGGCGCGTCATTGTGAACCAGCGGAAGGTGCCAGGAGGCTCATTCCAAGTGTGCCTGACGCAGCTTCTCATCCCGTTCTATCTGCAACAGTTTCGTGTGGCTGAGAAGCACTGCTGTGGAGTTACAGGTAAAATGAGAAAATGTGTTTCTCTCGCTGTGATAATGTATTTCAAGCAACGTATAGGCTTTGTGGTGAAATTTTTCTCCATATATGGCACCATGTGTGCCACGTCCAAAAAAGCACTCCACTCGCTCAGAGAAGAGCGTTTTGGCACTTATGGAACACATTTAGTGTGATGTGCTTTATTGCTTGGCTCACACAACCATTGTTCAAAAAAGCACTTTATTCGCTCTCAAATACATTGTGAGCAAAGGATGATACGGCGGGTCATTGTGAACCAGCGGAAGGTGCCAGGAGGCTCATTCCAAATGTGCCTGACGCAGCTTCTCATCCCGTTCTATCTGCAACAGTTTCGTGTGGCTGAGAAGCACTGCTGTGGAGTTACAGCTAAAATGAGAAAATGTGTTTCTCTCGCTGTGATAATGTATTTCAAGCAACCTATAGGCTTTGTGATAAAAAAATTCTCCATATATGGCACATGTGTGCCACGTCCAAAAAAGCACTCCACTTGCGCAGAGAAAAGCGTTTTGGCCCTTATGGAACACATTTAGTGTGATGTGCTTTATTGCTTGGCTCACACAACCATTGTTCAAAAAAGCACTTTATTCGCTCTCAAATACATTGTGAGCAAAGGATGATACGGCGCGTCATTGTGAACCAGCGGAAGGTGCCAGGAGGCTCATTCCAAGTGTGCCTGACGCAGCTTCTCATCCCGTTCTATCTGCAACAGTTTCGTGTGGCTGAGAAGCACTGCTGTGGACTTACAGCTAAAATGAGAAAATGTGTTTCTCTCGCTGTGATAATGTATTTCAAGCAACCTATAGGCTTTGTGGTAAAAAATTTCTCCATATATGGCACATGTGTGCCACGTCCAAAAAAGCACTCCACTCGCTCAGGAGAAGAGCGTTTTGGCACTTATGGAACACATTTAGTGTGATGTGCTTTATTGCTTGGTTCACACAACCATTGTTCAAAAAAGCACTGTATTCGCTCTCAATTAAATTGTGAGCAAAGGATGATACGGCGCGTCATTGTGAACCAGCGGAAGGTGCCAGGAGGCTCATTCCAAGTGACCTGACGCAGCTTCTCATCCGGTTCTATCTGCAACAGTTTCGTGTGGCTGAGAACCACTGCTGTGGACTTACAGCTAAAATGAGAAAATGTGTTTCTCTCGCTGTGATAATGTATTTCAAGAAACCTATAGGCTTTGTGGTAAAAATTTTCTCCATATATGGCACAGGTTTGCCATGTCCAAAAAAGCACTCCACTCGCTCAGAGAAGAGCGTTTTGGCACTTATGGAACACATTTAGTGTGATGTGCTTTATTGCTTGGCTCACACAACCATTGTTCAAAACAGCACTTTATTCGCTCTCAATTAAATTGTGAGCAAAGGATGATACGGCGCGTCATTGTGAACCAGCGGAAGGTGCCAGGAGGCTCATTCCAAGTGACCTGACGCAGCTTCTCATCCGGTTCTATCTGCAACAGTTTCGTGTGGCTGAGAACCACTGCTGTGGACTTACAGCTAAAATGAGAAAATGTGTTTCTCTCGCTGTGATAATGTATTTCAAGAAACCTATAGGCTTTGTGGTAAAAATTTTCTCCATATATGGCACATGTGTGCCATGTCCAAAAAAGCACTCCACTTGCTCAAAGAAAAGCGTTTTGGCACTTATGGAACACATTTAGTGTGATGTGCTTTATTGCTTGGCTCACACAACCATTTTTTAAAAAAGCACTTTATTCGCTCTCAAATACATTGTGAGCAAAGGATGATATGGCGCGTCATTGTGAACCAGCGGAAGGTGCCAGGAGGCTCTTTCCAAGTGTGCCTGACGCAGCTTCTCATCCCGTTCTATCTGCAACAGTTTCGTGTGGCTGAGAAGCACTGCTGTGGAGTTACAGGTAAAATGAGAAAATGTGTTTCTCTCGCTGTGATAATGTATTTCAAGCAACGTATAGGCTTCGTGGTGAAAATTTTCTCCATATATGGCACCATGTGTGCCACGTCCAAAAAAGCACTCCACTCGCTCAGAGAAGAGCGTTTTGGTACTTATGGAACACATTTAGTGTGATGTGCTTTATTGCTTGGCTCACACAACCATTGTTCAAAAAAGCACTTTATTCGCTCTCAAATACATTGTGAGCAAAGGATGATACGGCGGGTCATTGTGAACCAGCGGAAGGTGCCAGGAGGCTCATTCCAAGTGTGCCTGACGCAGCTTCTCATCCCGTTCTATCTGCAACAGTTCCGTGTGGCTGAGAAGCACTGCTGTGGACTTACAGCTAAAATGAGAAAATGTGTTTCTCTCGCTGTGATAATGTATTTCAAGCAACCTATAGGCTTTGTGGTAAAAATGTTCTCCATATATGGCACATGTGTGCCACGTCCAAAAAAGCACTCCACTTGCTCAAAGAAAAGCGTTTTGGCACTTATGGAACACACTTAGTGTGATGTGCTTTATTGCTTGGCTCACACAACCATTTTTTAAAAAAGCACTTTATTCGCTCTCAAATACATTGTGAGCAAAGGATGATATGGCGCGTCATTGTGAACCAGCGGAAGGTGCCAGGAGGCTCATTCCAAGTGTGCCTGACGCAGCTTCTCATCCCGTTCTATCTGCAACAGTTCCGTGTGGCTGAGAAGCACTGCTGTGGACTTACAGCTAAAATGAGAAAATGTGTTTCTCTCGCTGTGATAATGTATTTCAAGCAACCTATAGGCTTTGTGGTAAAAATTTTCTCCATATATGGCACATGTGTGCCACGTCCAAAAAAGCACTCCACTTGCTCAAAGAAAAGCGTTTTGGCACTTATGGAACACATTTAGTGTGATGTGCTTTATTGCTTGGCTCACACAACCATTGTTCAAAACAGCACTTTATTCGCTCTCAAATACATTGTGAGCAAAGGATGATAGGGCGCGTCATTGTGAACCAGCGGAAGGTGCCAGGAGGCTCATTCCAAGTGTGCCTGACGCAGCTTCTCATCCCGTTCTATCTGCAACAGTTTCGTGTGGCTGAGAAGCACTGCTGTGGAGTTACAGGTAAAATGAGAAAATGTGTTTCTCTCGCTGTGATAATGTATTTCAAGCAACCTATAGTTTTTGTGGTAAAAATGTTCTCCATATATGGCACATGTGTGCCACGTCCATAAAAGGACTCAACTTGCTCAAAGAAAAGCGTTTTGGCACTTATGGAACACATTTAGTGTGATGTGCTTTATTGCTTGGCTCACACAACCATTGTTCAAAACAGCACTTTATTCGCTCTCAATTAAAGTGTGCGCAAAGGATGATACGGCGCGTCATTGTGAACCAGCGGAAGGTGCCAGGAGGCTCATTCCAAGTGTGCCTGACGCAGCTTCTCATCCCGTTCTATCTGCAACAGTTTCGTGTGGCTGAGAAGCACTGCTGTGGAGTTACAGGTAAAATGAGAAAATGTGTTTCTCTCGCTGTGATAATGTATTTCAAGCAACGTATAGGCTTTGTGGTGAAATTTTTCTCCATATATGGCACCATGTGTGCCACGTCCAAAAAAGCACTCCACTCGCTCAGAGAAGAGCGTTTTGGCACTTATGGAACACATTTAGTGTGATGTGCTTTATTGCTTGGCTCACACAACCATTGTTCAAAACAGCACTTTATTCGCTCTCAAATACATTGTGAGCAAAGGATGATACGGCGCGTCATTGTGAACCAGCGGAAGGTGCCAGGAGGCTCATTCCAAATGTGCCTGACGCAGCTTCTCATCCCGTTCTATCTGCAACAGTTTCGTGTGGCTGAGAAGCACTGCTGTGGAGTTACAGCTAAAATGAGAAAATGTGTTTCTCTCGCTGTGATAATGTATTTCAAGCAACCTATAGGCTTTGTGATAAAAAAATTCTCCATATATGGCACATGTGTGCCACGTCCAAAAAAGCACTCCACTTGCGCAGAGAAAAGCGTTTTGGCCCTTATGGAACACATTTAGTGTGATGTGCTTTATTGCTTGGCTCACACAACCATTGTTCAAAAAAGCACTTTATTCGCTCTCAAATACATTGTGAGCAAAGGATGATACGGCGCGTCATTGTGAACCAGCGGAAGGTGCCAGGAGGCTCATTCCAAGTGTGCCTGACGCAGCTTCTCATCCCGTTCTATCTGCAACAGTTTCGTGTGGCTGAGAAGCACTGCTGTGGAGTTACAGCTAAAATGAGAAAATGTGTTTCTCTCGCTGTGATAATGTATTTCAAGCAACCTATAGGCTTTGTGGTAAAAAATTTCTCCATATATGGCACATGTGTGCCACGTCCAAAAAAGCACTCCACTCGCTCAGAGAAGAGCGTTTTGGCACTTATGGAACACATTTAGTGTGATGTGCTTTATTGCTTGGTTCACACAACCATTGTTCAAAAAAGCACTGTATTCGCTCTCAAATACATTGTGAGCAAAGGATGATACGGCGCGTCATTGTGAACCAGCGGAAGGTGCCAGGAGGCTCATTCCAAGTGTGCCTGACGCAGCTTCTCATCCGGTTCTATCTGCAACAGTTTCGTGTGGCTGAGAACCACTGCTGTGGAGTTACAGCTAAAATGAGAAAATGTGTTTCTCTCGCTGTGATAATGTATTTCAAGCAACCTATAAGCTTTGTGGTAAAATTTTTCTCCATATATGGCACATGTGTGCCACGTCCAAAAAAGCACTCCACTCGCTCAGAGAAGAGCGTTTTGGCACTTATGGAACACATTTAGTGTGATGTGCTTTATTGCTTGGTTCACACAACCATTGTTCAAAAAAGCACTTTATTCGCTCTCAAATACATTGTGAGCAAAGGATGATAGGGCGCGTCATTGTGAACCAGCGGAAGGTGCCAGGAGGCTCATTCCAAGTGTGCCTGACGCAGCTTCTCATCCCGTTCTATCTGCAACTGTTTCGTGTGGCTGAGAAGCACTGCTGTGGAGTTACAGGTAAAATGAGAAAATGTGTTTCTCTCGCTGTGATAATGTATTTCAAGCAACCTATAGCTTTTGTGGTAAAATTTTTCTCCATATATGGCACATGTGTGCCACGTCCAAATAAGCACTCCACTCGCTCAGAGAAGAGCGTTTTGGCACTTATGGAACACATTTAGTGTGATGTGCTTTATTGCTTGGCTCACACAACCATTGTTCAAAACAGCACTTTATTCGCTCTCAATTAAATTGTGAGCAAAGGATGATACGGCGCGTCATTGTGAACCAGCGGAAGGTGCCAGGAGGCTCATTCCAAGTGACCTGACGCAGCTTCTCATCCGGTTCTATCTGCAACAGTTTCGTGTGGCTGAGAACCACTGCTGTGGACTTACAGCTAAAATGAGAAAATGTGTTTCTCTCGCTGTGATAATGTATTTCAAGAAACCTATAGGCTTTGTGGTAAAAATTTTCTCCATATATGGCACATGTGTGCCACGTCCAAAAAAGCACTCCACTTGCTCAAAGAAAAGCGTTTTGGCACTTATGGAACACATTTAGTGTGATGTGCTTTATTGCTTGGCTCACACAACCATTTTTTAAAAAAGCACTTTATTCGCTCTCAAATACATTGTGAGCAAAGGATGATATGGCGCGTCATTGTGAACCAGCGGAAGGTGCCAGGAGGCTCATTCCAAATGTGCCTGACGCAGCTTCTCATCCCGTTCTATCTGCAACAGTTTCGTGTGGCTGAGAAGCACTGCTGTGGACTTACAGCTAAAATGAGAAAATGTGTTTCTCTCGCTGTGATAATATATTTCAAGCAACGTATAGGCTTTGTGGTGAAAATTTTCTCCATATATGGCACCCCATGTGTGCCACGTCCAAAAAAGCACTCCACTCGCTCAGAGAAGAGCGTTTTGGTACTTATGGAACACATTTAGTGTGATGTGCTTTATTGCTTGGCTCACACAACCATTGTTCAAAAAAGCACTTTATTCGCTCTCAAATACATTGTGAGCAAAGGATGATACGGCGGGTCATTGTGAACCAGCGGAAGGTGCCAGGAGGCTCATTCCAAGTGTGCCTGACGCAGCTTCTCATCCGGTTCTATCTGCAACAGTTTCGTGTGGCTGAGAACCACTGCTGTGGAGTTACAGCTAAAATGAGAAAATGTGTTTCTCTCGCTGTGATAATGTATTTCAAGCAACCTATAGGCTTTGTGGTAAAATTTTTCTCCATATATGGCACATGTGTGCCACGTCCAAAAAAGCACTCCACTTGCTCAAAGAAAAGCGTTTTGGCACTTATGGAACACATTTAGTGTGATGTGCTTTATTGCTTGGTTCACACAACTTATTGTTCAAAAAAGCACTTTATTCGCTCTCAAATACATTGTGAGCAAAGGATGATACGGCGCGTCATTGTGAACCAGTCGAAGGTGCCAGGAGGCTCATTCCAAGTGTGCCTGACGCAGCTTCTCATCCCGTTCTATCTGCAACAGTTTCGTGTGGCTGAGAACCACTGCTGTGGACTTACAGCTAAAATGAGAAAATGTGTTTCTCTCGCTGTGATAATGTATTTCAAGCAACCTATAGGCTTTGTGGTAAAAATTTTCTCCATATATGGCACATGTGTGCCATGTCCAAAAAAGCACTCCACTCGCACTCGCTCAGAGAAGACCGTTTTGAAACTTATGGAACACATTTAGTGTGATGTGCTTTATTGCTTGGCTCACACAACCATTGTTCAAAACAGCACTTTATTCGCTCTCAATTAAATTGTGAGCAAAGGATGATACGGCGCGTCATTGTGAACCAGCGGAAGGTGCCAGGAGGCTCATTCCAAGTGTGCCTGACGCAGCTTCTCATCCCGTTCTATCTGCAACAGTTTCGTGTGGCTGAGAAGCACTGCTGTGGACTTACAGGTAAAATGAGAAAATGTGTTTCTCTCGCTGTGATAATGTATTTCAACCAACCTATAGGCTTTGTGGTAAAAATGTTCTCCATATATGGCACATGTGTGCCACGTCCATAAAAGGACTCAACTTGCTCAAAGAAAAGCGTTTTGGCCCTTATGGAACACATTTAGTGTGATGTGCTTTATTGCTTGGCTCACACAACCATTGTTCAAAACAGCACTTTATTCGCTCTCAAATACATTGTGAGCAAAGGATGATAGGGCGCGTCATTGTGAACCAGCGGAAGGTGCCAGGAGGCTCATTCCAAGTGTGCCTGACGCAGCTTCTCATCCCGTTCTATCTGCAACAGTTTCGTGTGGCTGAGAAGCACTGCTGTGGAGTTACAGGTAAAATGAGAAAATGTGTTTCTCTCGCTGTGATAATGTATTTCAAGCAACCTATAGTTTTTGTGGTAAAAATGTTCTCCATATATGGCACATGTGTGCCACGTCCATAAAAGGACTCAACTTGCTCAAAGAAAAGCGTTTTGGCACTTATGGAACACATTTAGTGTGATGTGCTTTATTGCTTGGCTCACACAACCATTGTTCAAAACAGCACTTTATTCGCTCTCAATTAAAGTGTGCGCAAAGGATGATACGGCGCGTCATTGTGAACCAGCGGAAGGTGCCAGGAGGCTCATTCCAAGTGTGCCTGACGCAGCTTCTCATCCCGTTCTATCTGCAACAGTTTCGTGTGGCTGAGAAGCACTGCTGTGGAGTTACAGGTAAAATGAGAAAATGTGTTTCTCTCGCTGTGATAATGTATTTCAAGCAACGTATAGGCTTTGTGGTGAAATTTTTCTCCATATATGGCACCATGTGTGCCACGTCCAAAAAAGCACTCCACTCGCTCAGAGAAGAGCGTTTTGGCACTTATGGAACACATTTAGTGTGATGTGCTTTATTGCTTGGCTCACACAACCATTGTTCAAAAAAGCACTTTATTCGCTCTCAAATACATTGTGAGCAAAGGATGATACGGCGGGTCATTGTGAACCAGCGGAAGGTGCCAGGAGGCTCATTCCAAATGTGCCTGACGCAGCTTCTCATCCCGTTCTATCTGCAACAGTTTCGTGTGGCTGAGAAGCACTGCTGTGGAGTTACAGCTAAAATGAGAAAATGTGTTTCTCTCGCTGTGATAATGTATTTCAAGCAACGTATAGGCTTTGTGGTAAAAATGTTCTCCATATATGGCACATGTGTGCCACGTCCATAAAAGGACTCAACTTGCTCAAAGAAAAGCGTTTTGGCACTTATGGAACACATTTAGTGTGATGTGCTTTATTGCTGGGCTCACACAACCATTGTTCAAAACAGCACTTTATTCGCTCTCAAATACATTGTGAGCAAAGGATGATACGGCGCGTCATTGTGAACCAGCGGAAGGTGCCAGGAGGCTCATTCCAAATGTGCCTGACGCAGCTTCTCATCCCGTTCTATCTGCAACAGTTTCGTGTGGCTGAGAAGCACTGCTGTGGAGTTACAGCTAAAATGAGAAAATGTGTTTCTCTCGCTGTGATAATGTATTTCAAGCAACCTATAGGCTTTGTGATAAAAAAATTCTCCATATATGGCACATGTGTGCCACGTCCAAAAAAGCACTCCACTTGCGCAGAGAAAAGCGTTTTGGCCCTTATGGAACACATTTAGTGTGATGTGCTTTATTGCTTGGCTCACACAACCATTGTTCAAAAAAGCACTTTATTCGCTCTCAAATACATTGTGAGCAAAGGATGATACGGCGCGTCATTGTGAACCAGCGGAAGGTGCCAGGAGGCTCATTCCAAGTGTGCCTGACGCAGCTTCTCATCCCGTTCTATCTGCAACAGTTTCGTGTGGCTGAGAAGCACTGCTGTGGACTTACAGCTAAAATGAGAAAATGTGTTTCTCTCGCTGTGATAATGTATTTCAAGCAACCTATAGGCTTTGTGGTAAAAAATTTCTCCATATATGGCACATGTGTGCCACGTCCAAAAAAGCACTCCACTCGCTCAGAGAAGAGCGTTTTGGCACTTATGGAACACATTTAGTGTGATGTGCTTTATTGCTTGGTTCACACAACCATTGTTCAAAAAAGCACTGTATTCGCTCTCAATTAAATTGTGAGCAAAGGATGATACGGCGCGTCATTGTGAACCAGCGGAAGGTGCCAGGAGGCTCATTCCAAGTGACCTGACGCAGCTTCTCATCCGGTTCTATCTGCAACAGTTTCGTGTGGCTGAGAACCACTGCTGTGGACTTACAGCTAAAATGAGAAAATGTGTTTCTCTCGCTGTGATAATGTATTTCAAGAAACCTATAGGCTTTGTGGTAAAAATTTTCTCCATATATGGCACATGTGTGCCACGTCCAAAAAAGCACTCCACTTGCTCAAAGAAAAGCGTTTTGGCACTTATGGAACACATTTAGTGTGATGTGCTTTATTGCTTGGCTCACACAACCATTTTTTAAAAAAGCACTTTATTCGCTCTCAAATACATTGTGAGCAAAGGATGATATGGCGCGTCATTGTGAACCAGCGGAAGGTGCCAGGAGGCTCATTCCAAGTGTGCCTGACGCAGCTTCTCATCCCGTTCTATCTGCAACAGTTTCGTGTGGCTGAGAAGCACTGCTGTGGACTTACAGCTAAAATGAGAAAATGTGTTTCTCTCGCTGTGATAATATATTTCAAGCAACGTATAGGCTTTGTGGTGAAAATTTTCTCCATATATGGCACCCCATGTGTGCCACGTCCAAAAAAGCACTCCACTCGCTCAGAGAAGAGCGTTTTGGTACTTATGGAACACATTTAGTGTGATGTGCTTTATTGCTTGGCTCACACAACCATTGTTCAAAAAAGCACTTTATTCGCTCTCAAATACATTGTGAGCAAAGGATGATACGGCGCGTCATTGTGAACCAGCGGAAGGTGCCAGGAGGCTCATTCCAAATGTGCCTGACGCAGCTTCTCATCCGGTTCTATCTGCAACAGTTTCGTGTGGCTGAGAAGCACTGCTGTGGAGTTACAGCTAAAATGAGAAAATGTGTTTCTCTCGCTGTGATAATGTATTTCAAGCAACGTATAGGCTTTGTGGTAAAAATGTTCTCCATATATGGCACATGTGTGCCACGTCCATAAAAGGACTCAACTTGCTCAAAGAAAAGCGTTTTGGCACTTATGGAACACATTTAGTGTGATGTGCTTTATTGCTTGGCTCACACAACCATTGTTCAAAACAGCACTTTATTCGCTCTCAAATACATTGTGAGCAAAGGATGATACGGCGCGTCATTGTGAACCAGCGGAAGGTGCCAGGAGGCTCATTCCAAGTGTGCCTGACGCAGCTTCTCATCCCGTTCTATCTGCAACAGTTTCGTGTGGCTGAGAAGCACTGCTGTGGACTTACAGCTAAAATGAGAAAATGTGTTTCTCTCGCTGTGATAATGTATTTCAAGCAACCTATAGGCTTTGTGGTAAAAAATTTCTCCATATATGGCACATGTGTGCCACGTCCAAAAAAGCACTCCACTCGCTCAGAGAAGAGCGTTTTGGCACTTATGGAACACATTTAGTGTGATGTGCTTTATTGCTTGGTTCACACAACCATTGTTCAAAAAAGCACTGTATTCGCTCTCAATTAAATTGTGAGCAAAGGATGATACGGCGCGTCATTGTGAACCAGCGGAAGGTGCCAGGAGGCTCATTCCAAGTGACCTGACGCAGCTTCTCATCCGGTTCTATCTGCAACAGTTTCGTGTGGCTGAGAACCACTGCTGTGGACTTACAGCTAAAATGAGAAAATGTGTTTCTCTCGCTGTGATAATGTATTTCAAGAAACCTATAGGCTTTGTGGTAAAAATTTTCTCCATATATGGCACATGTGTGCCACGTCCAAAAAAGCACTCCACTTGCTCAAAGAAAAGCGTTTTGGCACTTATGGAACACATTTAGTGTGATGTGCTTTATTGCTTGGCTCACACAACCATTTTTTAAAAAAGCACTTTATTCGCTCTCAAATACATTGTGAGCAAAGGATGATATGGCGCGTCATTGTGAACCAGCGGAAGGTGCCAGGAGGCTCATTCCAAGTGTGCCTGACGCAGCTTCTCATCCCGTTCTATCTGCAACAGTTTCGTGTGGCTGAGAAGCACTGCTGTGGACTTACAGCTAAAATGAGAAAATGTGTTTCTCTCGCTGTGATAATATATTTCAAGCAACGTATAGGCTTTGTGGTGAAAATTTTCTCCATATATGGCACCCCATGTGTGCCACGTCCAAAAAAGCACTCCACTCGCTCAGAGAAGAGCGTTTTGGTACTTATGGAACACATTTAGTGTGATGTGCTTTATTGCTTGGCTCACACAACCATTGTTCAAAAAAGCACTTTATTCGCTCTCAAATACATTGTGAGCAAAGGATGATACGGCGCGTCATTGTGAACCAGCGGAAGGTGCCAGGAGGCTCATTCCAAATGTGCCTGACGCAGCTTCTCATCCGGTTCTATCTGCAACAGTTTTGTGTGGCTGAGAATCACTGCTGTGGACTTACAGCTAAAATGAGAAAATGTGTTTCTCTCGCTGTGATAATGTATTTCAAGAAACCTATAGGCTTTGTGGTAAAAATTTTCTCCATATATGGCACATGTGTGCCACGTCCAAAAAAGCACTCCACTTGCTCAAAGAAAAGCGTTTTGGCACTTATGGAACACATTTAGTGTGATGTGCTTTATTGCTTGGTTCACACAACTTATTGTTCAAAAAAGCACTTTATTCGCTCTCAAATACATTGTGAGCAAAGGATGATACGGCGCGTCATTGTGAACCAGTCGAAGGTGCCAGGAGGCTCATTCCAAGTGTGCCTGACGCAGCTTCTCATCCCGTTCTATCTGCAACAGTTTCGTGTGGCTGAGAACCACTGCTGTGGACTTACAGCTAAAATGAGAAAATGTGTTTCTCTCGCTGTGATAATGTATTTCAAGCAACCTATAGGCTTTGTGGTAAAAATTTTCTCCATATATGGCACATGTGTGCCATGTCCAAAAAAGCACTCCACTCGCTCAGAGAAGAGCGTTTTGGCACTTATGGAACACATTTAGTGTGATGTGCTTTATTGCTTGGCTCACACAACCATTGTTCAAAACAGCACTTTATTCGCTCTCAATTAAATTGTGAGCAAAGGATGATACGGCGCGTCATTGTGAACCAGCGGAAGGTGCCAGGAGGCTCATTCCAAGTGTGCCTGACGCAGCTTCTCATCCCGTTCTATCTACAACAGTTTCGTGTGGCTGAAAAGCATTGCTGTGGAGTTACAGCTAAAATGAGAAAATGTGTTTCTCTCGCTGTGATAATGTATTTCAAGAAACCTATAGGCTTTGTGGTAAAAATTTTCTCCATATATGGCACAGGTGTGCCATGTCCAAAAAAGCACTCCACTCGCTCAGAGAAGAGCGTTTTGGCACTTATGGAACACATTTAGTGTGATGTGCTTTATTGCTTGGCTCACACAACCATTGTTCAAAACAGCACTTTATTCGCTCTCAATTAAATTGTGAGCAAAGGATGATACGGCGTGTCATTGTGAACCAGCGGAAGGTGCCAGGAGGCTCATTCCAAGTGTGCCTGACGCAGCTTCTCATCCCGTTCTATCTGCAACAGTTTCGTGTGGCTGAAAAGCACTGCTGTGGAGTTACAGGTAAAATGAGAAAATGTGTTTCTCTCGCTGTGATAATGTATTTCAAGCAACCTATAGGCTTTGTGGTAAAAATGTTCTCCATATATGGCACATGTGTGCCACGTCCATAAAAAGGACTCAACTTGCTCAAAGAAAAGCGTTTTGGCACTTATGGAACACATTTAGTGTGATGTGCTTTATTGCTTGGCTCACACAACCATGGTTCAAAACAGCACTTATTCGCTCTCAAATACATTGTGAGCAAAGGATGATACGGCGCGTCATTGTGAACCAGCGGAAGGTGCCAGGAGGCTCATTCCAAGTGTGGCTGACGCAGGTTCTCATCCCGTTCTATCTGCAACAGTTTCGTGTGGCTGAGAAGCACTGCTGTGGAGTTACAGCTAAAATGAGAAAATGTGTTTCTCTCGCTGTGATAATGTATTTCAAGCAACCTATAGGCTTTGTGATAAAAAATTCTCCATATATGGCACATGTGTGCCACGTCCAAAAAAGCACTCCACTCGCTCATGAAGTGGGTTTTGGCACTTATGGAACACATTTAGTGTGATGTGCTTTATTGCTTGGTTCACACAACCTATTGTTCAAAAAAGCACTTTATTCGCTCTCAAATACATTGTGAGCAAAGGATGATACGGCGCGTCATTGTGAACCAGCCGAAGGTGCCAGGAGGCTCATTCCAAGTGTGCCTGACGCAGCTTCTCATCCCGTTCTATCTGCAACAGTTTCGTGTGGCTGAGAACCACTGCTGTGGACTTACAGCTAAAATGAGAAAATGCGTTTCTCTCGCTGTGATAATGTATTTCAAGCAACCTATAGGCTTTGTGGTAAAAATTTTCTCCATATATGGCACATGTGTGCCATGTCCAAAAAAGCACTCCACTCGCACTCGCTCAGAGAAGACCGTTTTGAAACTTATGGAACACATTTAGTGTGATGTGCTTTATTGCTTGGCTCACACAACCATTGTTCAAAACAGCACTTTATTCGCTCTCAATTAAAGTGTGCGCAAAGGATGATACGGCGCGTCATTGTGAACCAGCGGAAGGTGCCAGGAGGCTCATTCCAAGTGTGCCTGACGCAGCTTCTCATCCCGTTCTATCTGCAACAGTTTCGTGTGGCTGAGAAGCACTGCTGTGGAGTTACAGCTAAAATGAGAAAATGTGTTTCTCTCGCTGTGATAATGTATTTCAAGCAACGTATAGGCTTTGTGGTAAAAATGTTCTCCATATATGGCACATGTGTGCCACGTCCATAAAAGGACTCAACTTGCTCAAAGAAAAGCGTTTTGGCACTTATGGAACACATTTAGTGTGATGTGCTTTATTGCTGGGCTCACACAACCATTGTTCAAAACAGCACTTTATTCGCTCTCAAATACATTGTGAGCAAAGGATGATACGGCGCGTCATTGTGAACCAGCGGAAGGTGCCAGGAGGCTCATTCCAAATGTGCCTGACGCAGCTTCTCATCCCGTTCTATCTGCAACAGTTTCGTGTGGCTGAGAAGCACTGCTGTGGAGTTACAGCTAAAATGAGAAAATGTGTTTCTCTCGCTGTGATAATGTATTTCAAGCAACCTATAGGCTTTGTGATAAAAAAATTCTCCATATATGGCACATGTGTGCCACGTCCAAAAAAGCACTCCACTTGCGCAGAGAAAAGCGTTTTGGCCCTTATGGAACACATTTAGTGTGATGTGCTTTATTGCTTGGCTCACACAACCATTGTTCAAAAAAGCACTTTATTCGCTCTCAAATACATTGTGAGCAAAGGATGATACGGCGCGTCATTGTGAACCAGCGGAAGGTGCCAGGAGGCTCATTCCAAGTGTGCCTGACGCAGCTTCTCATCCCGTTCTATCTGCAACAGTTTCTTGTGGCTGAGAAGCACTGCTGTGGACTTACAGCTAAAATGAGAAAATGTGTTTCTCTCGCTGTGATAATGTATTTCAAGCAACCTATAGGCTTTGTGGTAAAAAATTTCTCCATATATGGCACATGTGTGCCACGTCCAAAAAAGCACTCCACTCGCTCAGAGAAGAGCGTTTTGGCACTTATGGAACACATTTAGTGTGATGTGCTTTATTGCTTGGTTCACACAACCATTGTTCAAAAAAGCACTGTATTCGCTCTCAATTAAATTGTGAGCAAAGGATGATACGGCGCGTCATTGTGAACCAGCGGAAGGTGCCAGGAGGCTCATTCCAAGTGACCTGACGCAGCTTCTCATCCGGTTCTATCTGCAACAGTTTCGTGTGGCTGAGAACCACTGCTGTGGACTTACAGCTAAAATGAGAAAATGTGTTTCTCTCGCTGTGATAATGTATTTCAAGAAACCTATAGGCTTTGTGGTAAAAATTTTCTCCATATATGGCACATGTGTGCCACGTCCAAAAAAGCACTCCACTTGCTCAAAGAAAAGCGTTTTGGCACTTATGGAACACATTTAGTGTGATGTGCTTTATTGCTTGGCTCACACAACCATTTTTTAAAAAAGCACTTTATTCGCTCTCAAATACATTGTGAGCAAAGGATGATATGGCGCGTCATTGTGAACCAGCGGAAGGTGCCAGGAGGCTCATTCCAAGTGTGCCTGACGCAGCTTCTCATCCCGTTCTATCTGCAACAGTTTCGTGTGGCTGAGAAGCACTGCTGTGGACTTACAGCTAAAATGAGAAAATGTGTTTCTCTCGCTGTGATAATATATTTCAAGCAACGTATAGGCTTTGTGGTGAAAATTTTCTCCATATATGGCACCCCATGTGTGCCACGTCCAAAAAAGCACTCCACTCGCTCAGAGAAGAGCGTTTTGGTACTTATGGAACACATTTAGTGTGATGTGCTTTATTGCTTGGCTCACACAACCATTGTTCAAAAAAGCACTTTATTCGCTCTCAAATACATTGTGAGCAAAGGATGATACGGCGGGTCATTGTGAACCAGCGGAAGGTGCCAGGAGGCTCATTCCAAGTGTGCCTGACGCAGCTTCTCATCCGGTTCTATCTGCAACAGTTTCGTGTGGCTGAGAACCACTGCTGTGGAGTTACAGCTAAAATGAGAAAATGTGTTTCTCTCGCTGTGATAATGTATTTCAAGCAACCTATAGGCTTTGTGGTAAAATTTTTCTCCATATATGGCACATGTGTGCCACGTCCAAAAAAGCACTCCACTCGCTCAGAGAAGAGCGTTTTGGCACTTATGGAACACATTTAGTGTGATGTGCTTTATTGCTTGGCTCACACAACCATTGTTCAAAACAGCACTTTATTCGATCTCAAATACATTTTGAGCAAAGGATGATACGGCGCGTCATTGTGAACCAGCGGAAGGTGCCAGGAGGCTCAATGCAAATGTGCCTGACGCAGCTTCTCATCCGGTTCTATCTGCAACAGTTTTGTGTGGCTGAGAATCACTGCTGTGGACTTACAGCTAAAATGAGAAAATGTGTTTCTCTCGCTGTGATAATGTATTTCAAGAAACCTATAGGCTTTGTGGTAAAAATTTTCTCCATATATGGCACATGTGTGCCACGTCCAAAAAAGCACTCCACTTGCTCAAAGAAAAGCGTTTTGGCACTTATGGAACACATTTAGTGTGATGTGCTTTATTGCTTGGTTCACACAACTTATTGTTCAAAAAAGCACTTTATTCGCTCTCAAATACATTGTGAGCAAAGGATGATACGGCGCGTCATTGTGAACCAGTCGAAGGTGCCAGGAGGCTCATTCCAAGTGTGCCTGACGCAGCTTCTCATCCCGTTCTATCTGCAACAGTTTCGTGTGGCTGAGAACCACTGCTGTGGACTTACAGCTAAAATGAGAAAATGTGTTTCTCTCGCTGTGATAATGTATTTCAAGCAACCTATAGGCTTTGTGGTAAAAATTTTCTCCATATATGGCACATGTGTGCCATGTCCAAAAAAGCACTCCACTCGCTCAGAGAAGAGCGTTTTGGCACTTATGGAACACATTTAGTGTGATGTGCTTTATTGCTTGGCTCACACAACCATTGTTCAAAACAGCACTTTATTCGCTCTCAATTAAATTGTGAGCAAAGGATGATACGGCGCGTCATTGTGAACCAGCGGAAGGTGCCAGGAGGCTCATTCCAAGTGTGCCTGACGCAGCTTCTCATCCCGTTCTATCTACAACAGTTTCGTGTGGCTGAAAAGCATTGCTGTGGAGTTACAGCTAAAATGAGAAAATGTGTTTCTCTCGCTGTGATAATGTATTTCAAGAAACCTATAGGCTTTGTGGTAAAAATTTTCTCCATATATGGCACAGGTGTGCCATGTCCAAAAAAGCACTCCACTCGCTCAGAGAAGAGCGTTTTGGCACTTATGGAACACATTTAGTGTGATGTGCTTTATTGCTTGGCTCACACAACCATTGTTCAAAACAGCACTTTATTCGCTCTCAATTAAATTGTGAGCAAAGGATGATACGGCGTGTCATTGTGAACCAGCGGAAGGTGCCAGGAGGCTCATTCCAAGTGTGCCTGACGCAGCTTCTCATCCCGTTCTATCTGCAACAGTTTCGTGTGGCTGAAAAGCACTGCTGTGGAGTTACAGGTAAAATGAGAAAATGTGTTTCTCTCGCTGTGATAATGTATTTCAAGCAACCTATAGGCTTTGTGGTAAAAATGTTCTCCATATATGGCACATGTGTGCCACGTCCATAAAAAGGACTCAACTTGCTCAAAGAAAAGCGTTTTGGCACTTATGGAACACATTTAGTGTGATGTGCTTTATTGCTTGGCTCACACAACCATGGTTCAAAACAGCACTTATTCGCTCTCAAATACATTGTGAGCAAAGGATGATACGGCGCGTCATTGTGAACCAGCGGAAGGTGTCAGGAGGCTCATTCCAAGTGTGGCTGACGCAGGTTCTCATCCCGTTCTATCTGCAACAGTTTCGTGTGGCTGAGAAGCACTGCTGTGGAGTTACAGCTAAAATGAGAAAATGTGTTTCTCTCGCTGTGATAATGTATTTCAAGCAACCTATAGGCTTTGTGATAAAAAAGTCTCCATATATGGCACATGTGTGCCACGTCCAAAAAAGCACTCCACTCGCTCATGAAGTGGGTTTTGGCACTTATGGAACACATTTAGTGTGATGTGCTTTATTGCTTGGTTCACACAACCTATTGTTCAAAAAAGCACTTTATTCGCTCTCAAATACATTGTGAGCAAAGGATGATACGGCGCGTCATTGTGAACCAGCCGAAGGTGCCAGGAGGCTCATTTCAAGTGTGCCTGACGCAGCTTCTCATCCCGTTCTATCTGCAACAGTTTCGTGTGGCTGAGAACCACTGCTGTGGACTTACAGCTAAAATGAGAAAATGCGTTTCTCTCGCTGTGATAATGTATTTCAAGCAACCTATAGGCTTTGTGGTAAAAATTTTCTCCATATATGGCACATGTGTGCCATGTCCAAAAAAGCACTCCACTCGCACTCGCTCAGAGAAGACCGTTTTGAAACTTATGGAACACATTTAGTGTGATGTGCTTTATTGCTTGGCTCACACAACCATTGTTCAAAACAGCACTTTATTCGCTCTCAATTAAATTGTGAGCAAAGGATGATACGGCGCGTCATTGTGAACCAGCGGAAGGTGCCAGGAGGCTCATTCCAAGTGTGCCTGACGCAGCTTCTCATCCCGTTCTATCTGCAACAGTTTCGTGTGGCTGAGAAGCACTGCTGTGGAGTTACAGGTAAAATGAGAAAATGTGTTTCTCTCGCTGTGATAATGTATTTCAACCAACCTATAGGCTTTGTGGTAAAAATGTTCTCCATATATGGCACATGTGTGCCACGTCCATAAAAGGACTCAACTTGCTCAAAGAAAAGCGTTTTGGCCCTTATGGAACACATTTAGTGTGATGTGCTTTATTGCTTGGCTCACACAACCATTGTTCAAAACAGCACTTTATTCGCTCTCAATTAAATTGTGCGCAAAGGATGATACGGCGCGTCATTGTGAACCAGCGGAAGGTGCCAGGAGGCTCATTCCAAGTGTGCCTGACGCAGCTTCTCATCCGGTTCTATCTGCAACAGTTTCGTGTGGCTGAGAAGCACTGCTGTGGAGTTACAGGTAAAATGAGAAAATGTGTTTCTCTCGCTGTGATAATGTATTTCAAGCAACGTATAGGCTTTGTGGTGAAAATTTTCTCCATATATGGCACCATGTGTGCCACGTCCAAAAAAGCACTCCACTCGCTCAGAGAAGAGCGTTTTGGCACTTATGGAACACATTTAGTGTGATGTGCTTTATTGCTTGGCTCACACAACCATTGTTCAAAACAGCACTTTATTCGCTCTCAATTAAATTGTGAGCAAAGGATGATACGGCGCGTCATTGTGAACCAGCGGAAGGTGCCAGGAGGCTCATTCCAAGTGTGCCTGACGCAGCTTCTCATCCGGTTCTATCTGCAACAGTTTCGTGTGGCTGAGAACCACTGCTGTGGAGTTACAGCTAAAATGAGAAAATGTGTTTCTCTCGCTGTGATAATGTATTTCAAGCAACCTATAGGCTTTGTGGTAATAATTTTCTCCATATATGGCACATGTGTGCCACGTCCAAAAAAGCACTCCACTCGCTCAGAGAAGAGCGTTTTGGCACTTATGGAACACATTTAGTGTGATGTGCTTTATTGCTTGGCTCACACAACCATTTTTTAAAAAAGCACTTTATTCGCTCTCAAATACATTGTGAGCAAAGGATGATATGGCGCGTCATTGTGAACCAGCGGAAGGTGCCAGGAGGCTCATTCCAAGTGTGCCTGACGCAGCTTCTCATCCCGTTCTATCTGCAACAGTTTCGTGTGGCTGAGAAGCACTGCTGTGGAGTTACAGGTAAAATGAGAAAATGTGTTTCTCTCGCTGTGATAATGTATTTCAACCAACCTATAGGCTTTGTGGTAAAAATGTTCTCCATATATGGCACATGTGTGCCACGTCCATAAAAGGACTCAACTTGCTCAAAGAAAAGCGTTTTGGCCCTTATGGAACACATTTAGTGTGATGTGCTTTATTGCTTGGCTCACACAACCATTGTTCAAAACAGCACTTTATTCGCTCTCAATTAAATTGTGCGCAAAGGATGATACGGCGCGTCATTGTGAACCAGCGGAAGGTGCCAGGAGGCTCATTCCAAGTGTGCCTGACGCAGCTTCTCATCCCGTTCTATCTGCAACAGTTTCGTGTGGCTGAGAAGCACTGCTGTGGAGTTACAGCTAAAATGAGAAAATGTGTTTCTCTCGCTGTGATAATGTATTTCAAGCAACCTATAGGCTTTGTGATAAAAAAATTCTCCATATATGGCACATGTGTGCCACGTCCAAAAAAGCACTCCACTTGCTCAAAGAAAAGCGTTTTGGCACTTATGGAACACATTTAGTGTGATGTGCTTTATTGCTTGGCTCACACAACCATTTTTTAAAAAGCACTTTATTCGCTCTCAAATACATTGTGAGCAAAGGATGATATGGCGCGTCATTGTGAACCAGCGGAAGGTGCCAGGAGGCTCATTCCAAGTGTGCCTGACGCAGCTTCTCATCCCGTTCTATCTGCAACAGTTTCGTGTGGCTGAGAAGCACTGCTGTGGACTTACAGCTAAAATGAGAAAATGTGTTTCTCTCGCTGTGATAATATATTTCAAGCAACGTATAGGCTTTGTGGTAAAAATTTTCTCCATATATGGCACATGTGTGCCACGTCCAAAAAAGCACTCCACTCGCTCAGAGAAGAGCGTTTTGGCACTTATGGAACACATTTAGTGTGATGTGCTTTATTGCTTGGTTCACACAACCATTGTTCAAAAAAGCACTTTATTCGCTCTCAAATACATTGTGAGCAAAGGATGATATGGCGCGTCATTGTGAACCAGCGGAAGGTGCCAGGAGGCTCATTCCAAGTGTGCCTGACGCAGCTTCTCATCCCGTTCTATCTGCAACAGTTTCGTGTGGCTGAGAAGCACTGCTGTGGAGTTACAGGTAAAATGAGAAAATGTGTTTCTCTCGCTGTGATAATGTATTTCAAGCAACGTATAGGCTTCGTGGTGAAAATTTTCTCCATATATGGCACCATGTGTGCCACGTCCAAAAAAGCACTCCACTCGCTCAGAGAAGAGCGTTTTGGTACTTATGGAACACATTTAGTGTGATGTGCTTTATTGCTTGGCTCACACAACCATTGTTCAAAAAAGCACTTTATTCGCTCTCAAATACATTGTGAGCAAAGGATGATACGGCGGGTCATTGTGAACCAGCGGAAGGTGCCAGGAGGCTCATTCCAAGTGTGCCTGACGCAGCTTCTCATCCGGTTCTATCTGCAACAGTTTCGTGTGGCTGAGAACCACTGCTGTGGAGTTACAGCTAAAATGAGAAAATGTGTTTCTCTCGCTGTGATAATGTATTTCAAGCAACCTATAGGCTTTGTGGTAAAATTTTTCTCCATATATGGCACATGTGTGCCAGGTCCAAAAAAGCACTCCACTTGCTCAAAGAAAAGCGTTTTGGCACTTATGGAACACATTTAGTGTGATGTGCTTTATTGCTTGGCTCACACAACCATTGTTCAAAAAAAAACTTTATTCGCTCTCAAATACATTGTGAGCAAAGGATGATACGGCGCGTCATTGTGAACCAGCGGAAGGTGCCAGGAGGCTCATTCCAAGTGTTTGTTTTACTTATGTGGCAGAAGGGCTGTGCGCACCCTCCCACTGTGGGCACAGCACCTGTTTTACTCTGGTTAGTCTGATTGATGGGCGGGGTTGTTGGTATTGGTCTTCAGTCAGAATTAGTGTTTTAATCCCTCCCACTTGCCACATATGGCACATGTGTACCACGTCCAAAAAAGCACTCCACTCGTTCAGAGAAGAAGGGTTAGGGTTAGGGTTAGGGTTAAGGGTTAGGGTTAGACTAGGGTTAGGGTTATAACGTTATGCACAATCTCAAACACATTGTGAGCAAAGCATGATACCGCGGGTCATGGTGTGCCTGACGCAGCTTCGCATCCCGTTCTATCTGCAACAATTTTAGGTGGCTGAGAAGCACTGCTGTGGTGTTACAGCTAAAATGAGAAAATGTGTTCCTCTCGCTGTGATAATGTATTTCAAGCAACCTATAGGCACCTTCCGCTGGCTCACAATGACCCGCCGTATCATGCTTTGCTCACAATGTGTTTGAGAGCGAATAAAGTGCATTTTCGAACAATGGTTGTGTGTGCCAAGCAATAAAGTACATCACACTAAATGTGTTCCATAAGTGCCAAAACCCTAACCCTTAACCCTAACCCTAACCCTAACCGTTCTTCTCTGAGCGAGTGGAGTGCTTTTTTGGACGTGGCACACATGTGCCATATATGGAGAAAATTTTTACCACAAAGCCTATTGGTTGCTTGAAATACATTATCACATTTTCTCATTTTAGCTGTAATTCCACAGCAGTTCTTCTCAGCCACCTGAAACTGTTGCAGATAGAACGGGATGCAAAGCTGCGTCAGGCACATTGGAATGAGCCTCCTGGCACCTTCCGCTGGTTCACAATGACACGCCGTATCATGCTATCATCCATAAGTGCCAAAACGCTCTTCTCTGAGCGAGTGGAGTGCTTTTTTGGACGTGGCACACATGTGCCATATATGGAGAAAATTTTTACCACAAAGCCTATAGGTTGGTTGAAATACATTATCACAGTGAAACACTTTTTCTCATTTTCGCTGTAACTCCACAGCAGTGCTTCTCTGCTACATGAAACTGTTGCAGATAGAACGGGATGCGAAGCTGCGTCAGGCACACTTGGAATGAGCCTCCTGGCACCTTCCGCTGGCTCACAATGACCTGCCGTATCATCCTTTGCTCACAATGTGTTTGAGATTTAATAAAGTGCATTTTCTTTTTTTTTTTTTGTCCCGTCCAGCCATTGGGGCAGATAGTATTGTTGATCTAAATGCCCTTACATGCTCAACAGATTTGCTCTGTGTCAGGAAAGGTGTTGGCTACAACTTCCCTGTACCATGAAATTTTATTTGCCGTTATTTGATGTTTTTGTTATGCGCATTTGGAGCGACCGGACCGGAGCAACAAGAAGAACAGAAGAGAAAGGTGGGGTGGGGGGGGGGGCAGTAGAGAGAGAGACAAAAACAGCAGCAACAACAATTCCCATAACAACAGTGACAAACAGGACTGCATGAGTTAAATGTCAATGATGGCTAAGGGTCACAATGGAGATGATATCAGTGAAATGAAACAGTCCAACTTACCAATGGCAATAGTAACAATGAAGACATGAACCATGATAGTAAACACAATTACAGCCATACAGTTACAGTAATTAAAATCTCACTGCTTGACATCATTATTACTGTAATAGCATGCCAATAGCATATAGACATCAGGGATAAGATGGTAGATTATGTAGAGAAGCACCCATGTGCTGTGAGTGTCCATATGGAGGTGTGTACTTCTGTGTATATATTCATATATGTGTGCGTAAGCATGCTTGTGTATGTGAATGCAAGTGTGTAAATGTGTAATTGTCACTGAGAATGACAAAAGGAGAGAGACTGCCTTCTACCACCCAGCAAACCCCGCCCCGCGCAGCCAGGTCAAGCCCCCACCGCCAGAGATCCTCCGGCCCCGTGGGTGTGGGCAAAGCCAGGGCCGACTCCCCAAGACCCGCCCCCGAAGCAACTCCCCGAAGAGACCAGCAAGAGGCCTTGGAGGAGCAATCCCAACCGGCAACAGGTTGCCAGCATGCCGGAGGAGAGCCACACCCCCGAGACCAGTGGGAGACCATACCCCACTAGGGCGGAAGGGCATCAAAGGCCACACACATGTGGGCACAGAGGCGCCCCCGCCAACCGGAAGGGAGCCCGTCCACGGCCGGAGGCGCCGCCGACATAGGACCGCCCTGGCCAGGACAGAAGAGGCCCGGGCACACTGCCCCATGGAGGACCGGGCGGTAGAGATGGAACGCCCTGCGCCAGACCCCCGCAGAGCCCCCCCCCCCTATCTATATAGCCATATACACACACGCATACCCACATATATATATATATATATACGTATATATAATTATAATAAAACTAATCATTATTTATCTAAGTATTTGAAACAATAAATACATAAAATAATCTCAGACATACGCACACACGCAAGCACACACCGTGGACGTCCCCGGGTGGGGCGTCCGGGGCATCACAGGGCCCCCGTCCCAGACCCACAACCAGGCCCCGAGCCCAGGGAGGTACAGACCGCCAAGGGATAGCACCCCCAGACTCCCCTCAACCACGGCATCAGGGCTACGTCAGTGTGGCAGACAAAGGAGCGGGCAGGGGAGGAGGCCCGCACATGAGCAAGTGAAGGGGGCGAGCAGGCGAGTAGTGAGGCGCTCCACCGCGCCGGCCGACATCCGCCGGGCAGCTCACCCCCGTGAGGGAGAGTCATAGCTCCAAGTCATGGGGAGGCCAAGCACCAGAGCCGAGGATTTAAGAACAGCGCAAGGCCACCGACGGACCCCACCATCCACCGGGAGGGCCGTCCTCCCCCCGCCCCCAGAACCAGCAGCGCTCCACCCACGTACCGGAGAACCATCCCCGACGAGCCCTAAGGCAAGACTGGGGATGGGCAAAGACAGGGACAGCAATGCAGCAGAGCATAGGACCAGTGGCAGCAGACACCCAAACGCCCGGAAGAGCACCGCCCCCCCAGCAGGCCCCACTCCGAGGAGCATGCGCCCCATCCCCACACGCCACCCAGGCCCCCGTCCCCATGAGCAGGATCAGGCCCCCTCCCAACACACAGCCCGGTCCCCGCAGCAGCCACCACAGCGCAGCAACCCCAAGCCACCACCTTAGACTTTAGGCCACCAGCAGCGCGGACCCCACCGCCTGGAGGCCGGCGAACGCCCCCCCAAGGGCACGTTGGTGCCCGCGACTCAGGACAGACCCAGGGAGGTAGCACCAACCATGACCCTAGGGCAAGCCCCGGCGTCAGCTGGTTCCAGCGGGACTCCCAGGAAGGCTAGGCAGACCAGACCAAAATATCCTGCAGCCCAGGGCACCCCGAGCGAGCCACCAAGCCCCAGCAGCCAGCGGGCCAATCGCGGGGGTAGGCAGAAGGCTCTCCTCCAGCCCGCTACACCTGTGTGTGTGATGATGGTATTGTGTAGATTGTGCAATTAAAAATAGGCCTCCCCCATAGGGCTGACCTATGTGTGTGGTGTATGTGTATGTGTATGTGTGTGTGTGGAGGGAAGCTGAGCAATGGTGGGTTGCCCAGATCCCCCCCAGAACTGAGTGTCTAAGGTACGGTTAAAATTGAAGGGTGACCAAGCCAGAGGAATGCCGAGGACAAAAGGGCATCCGCAAGGAAACCCCTCGCCCCCCGGCATAACCAGTTGCAGGACACCCCCCAAAGTCCTACATGTATGTGAGGTGGTGCAGTGCAGCAGGGAGGACCGGGGCCCCACACACGCCCACCCCGCACTACCGACCAACCGAGCCGGGCAAGCCAGCCGCCCGGAGCAAGCTGTGGGCCACAGGACCAACCACGAGCCCCACCCAGCCCATCGTGGCAGCCAGTCCGGCCTGCCAACTCCCCTCCAGAGATTGTGCCAGCTACGCCACCCCCGGACCACCAGGAGCCGCGGACAAACCACACGCCCCGAGGCAGCTCCTACAACCGCCAGAACAGCAGGGGCCGCGCCCCGGCAACACATCCATCACCATGGCAGCCCAGGGAGTGACACCACAGAGACCGCAGGAAAACCGGGACCCGCATGGGGAAGAGCCCAACCACGCCCCCAGGGCATGTGAGCCAAGAGTGCCAGGGCGGGACAGAGACACACACACCAGGCAGCAGAGCCCACCAGATAAACGACACCCCAACAGCCATAAAAAGTGAATGCCCCCCCAGTCGCACCCTCCGCCACAGCGCCGACCCGTCTCCACCACATCTCCCATCCACCCACGGATCCGCCGAGTAGGACACCCCGGAGGCGGGAAGACCGCCACCAGACCGGAGACAGAAGGGGCCAACCAGACACCGGCAAATAGCAGGGGAGCCGCCGGCCAGCCCCGCCCCCCAACCCTTGGTCGAGGCCCCCCCCATGACCCAGAGCCCACCACCCCGCCCCCCAAGCAAGCCCCCCGCCAATCCCGGCCCGCGCCGCGCAGAGCACCACCCCAATCGCTACCCGTCCCGGTACCCACGCACCCACAGCCAGCCCCCCCACCCGCCCGCCCCACATCCACCACAACCCAGCCACCCCCCTACCGAAGGGAGAGAAGCAGGTAATGCCCCACCCCAGCACCGCACCTCCCCACCCAGAGCCCAAGCTGCACAAACGAGACCAGGCGCCCCACCCGGGAAACAGCCACAGCCAGAGTGGGACGATAGCTCACACATGCCTACCATACACAAAAAGAAAAATTGAGAATAAAAATAATAAAAAAAAATAAAGTAAAGTAATTGATATATGAAACGAAACACGAATGAAACACTTTGTCTCTTTTTCGCTCTAACCCCAAAGCAGTGCTTCTAAGCCACGTCAAACGGTTGCACATAGTAGACGATGCGAGGTTGCGTCAGGCACACTTGGAATGAGCCTCCTGGCACCTTCCCCTGGCCCACAATGAGCCGCCGTATCATCCTTTGCTCACAATGTGTTTGATAGTGAATAAAGTGCATTTTCAAACAATGGTTGTGTGTTGAAAGCAATTGAGCACATCACACTAATTGTGTTCCATAAGTGCCAAAACGCTCTTCAGAGGCCTTGTCACATGTCTTACTTTCTGGATTTGCCGCTGAGCGGGTCTTACCTGAAATTATGTTCTTTCTATCTACTCTTTTGGCCACTTTGGTTGATATGTCTCCTGGCTTGTTTACCATTTGGGTCTCTCTGATCAGTCTCTGATTTTTAGTTGAGTCGCCCTTGTCAGTGTCAGGTTCCAGATTTCGTGGTTGTCCACGTCGTTGTCGTCTCGCCTCGTCTAAAGGGGGTAAAGGTGTGTCTTTACCTATCACGTCCAAGTCAGCCTCATTCTGAAACCGAATTACTGGGTAGAGACCCGAGTTCTTGTCCTCATCGGGAGGAGGGGCAGATGGCACACTTTGTTTGTTTGTTTGACTTACTCTTAGGTAAATATGGAGCAGCCAAAGCTAGACTGGCCAATGCCATTTTATATAATCATACATATATACTATATACATTTTTATTGCTTACCTTCTGATCTGGGATTAGGGTTGGGTGGAGTCCTGTGAACTGAGAATTCACAAAGAACCAAAGGTCTAGGACCTTTTGATCTACGATCAGGGTTGGGTTGGAGTCCCGTGAACTGAGAATTCACAAAGAACCAAAGGTCGGGGACCTTCTGAGTATTACTCAGGGCTGTTTTACGATAAATGTGGTTAAATTTTGTGCTTGTGCAAAATGGACGGTGAGTTTGAGACAGAGTGTCAGGAGTTCGGTGGTTGTGGGGGTCCCCCGGAAGGGAAGTCAATTGTTTACAAAAGTAGAAGGTGGTGAGAAGTTAACAAATGTGGTGGAAGTGCAGGAGATATTCAGACAGATTGAGGGTGAATTATGTAATATATATATATTACATAATTTTATACATAATAATTATGTATTATTATAAATTATATACATAATAATTATGTAATATATATATTACATTATTGTATACATAATAATTATGTATTATTATATATTATATACATAATAATTATGTAATATACGTATATATATATTACATAATTCACCCTAATCTGTCTGAATATCTCCTGCACTTCCACCACATTTGTTAACTTCTCACCACCTTCTACTTTTGTAAACAACTGACTTCCCTTCTGGGGGACCCCCACAACCACCGAACTCCTGACACTCTCTCAACTGACACTGTCTCAAACTCACCGTCCATTTTGCACAAGCACAAAATTTAACCACATTCATCGTAAAACAGCCCTGAGTAATACTCAGAAGGTCCCCGACCTTTGGTTCTTTGTGAATTCTCAGTTCACGGGACTCCACCCAACTCTAATCCCAGATCAGAAGGTAAGCAATAAAAATTTAGTAAATAGGATAAGAAAAATAAATAACTCACTGAGATAAAATTCACATATTTAGAAGTAATATATTCATTAATTCATTCATTTTCTACCACTTTTCCTCACGAGGGTCACGGGGGTGCTGGAGCCTATATTCATATTTATTATTTATATTTATAACACCCAATAACATTTACAGTCTAAATGGGATCACACAAAATATGTACAATAGGAGCAGTTTCTCTTTCTTTTTCACCCTAAGGGTCGTCCCACAAAATGGTGTGGGTTTTTCCCTCCTACGCACACATTCATTGTGTACTCACAGATCCTTTAGTTCAGAGTAACGTTGCAGGCCTGTTCTAGTTGGTCTTGCAAAACATTGAGCGCATTGAAACTTTGTTGACGTCCTTCTTTTCTGCTGAGTCACCGTTCCGCTGGTTGGTTAGCACTAGCCTCCACTAGCTACGTAGCTTCGGTTGATACAGTGGCTGGCTCATCCACACCGGTTATCAAATAGTCACGATGTAACGATTGCGTTCTCCGAAAGAGGTAATGAAGCCACAACGCAAACGAGAAAATTGTGGGGGTGCGGATATCAGCTGTAAGAAACAGAAACAATGACAACAATGCCTCCACAACGGCAGTTTAATGACATCAAACATCATTCCCTCCCAACCTAACTAAACTTCCCACCTGCCAACAAAAGCAATCATGAAACAACACAATCCCGAACGTTTACCACCCCACCCCAAAAGTGTCCCCGAAGTTCCACAAAGAGGCAAAGTTATTGTTCAAGCCTGAGATGAAAGCCACAGTTCCACTCACAGACGCGCACCCACCTGTCAGTCCAACTGGCGATAATCCTCGGGTGGTCTGTAACCTTCCTCCTCTGAAGCCCAATCAACTCAAGCACGAGTGAAAGAAAGGGTAAATATATGTATTGTGGTGGACACTAGGGGGCAGGCGGGTTGGGGGTGTGGTTTGATGCCTGGTTTTTGGGCGTGTAAATGTTAGCGCTATATAAGAGATGTTCCATCTTTGTGATGCTGTGGTTTTTGAGACGTTGTCAAATAAAGCTCTGCATAAGACAAAACACTGAGTTCCTGCAACAGCCACAATATATATATTAGGACTGTCAACGTTAACGTGTTAATGACACGTTAATGGAAGTTCCCTTTAACAGCGGCAAATTTTTTGACGTGTGATTAACGTGCACTCCTGTTTGTCCCTCGGCCCCCACTGTAGTTTGGTTGAAGCACATTAACTCTGTGGCCCCAAGTCTGAACAAATATTGATGGGAAAAGGAGAAAGAAAAGAGTATTTAGATTGGTAAAGTTAGCTTCAGATGGCTCTTGTAGCAAGACCAAAGTTATTTGTATCTACTGTCACTGTGTTTGACTTATCACAGATTCCATGGCCTGCCAGAGACTGAGGTATGCATTTTTTTGTCATTTTATTTGCACTTATTTTTTGTTGTTGTGTGAACTTTGACATTGTGGTGATGCACTTCCTGCCTTTCTGGCATGCTCCTCTTCAGTCGCCTTTTGGACTGCTGCGGAGGAGGATATGTGTGCATGAGAGTATTGACGTTGCTGTACATTTGATATGTTGTGCACAGAGAAAATAAACCTTCCACCTCATCATTCACACCAAACAACACAACGCATAGCTTAATTATAGTCAGTGTCGGCGCAGACTGGCTCCATTTGAACTTGAGTTTCAACAATGCAATCTCAAAGGACGACGTTTTTCGTGAATAACATCTGAACAGAAGGTCGTATCAACTTGGAAACAACTTCCGCCTACCCTAATTTAGCCACAAGCTTTCGATTGACTCTCCTAGACTCTCTACGACTTCCAGTTATGGAGATTCAGCCGTTTTTTTCAAAGTGGTTGCAGGAAGTCGGGGGTGGTCACAATCCTTAACCCTAACGCTAACCCTAAACCCTAACCCTGGCCAAATTGAAATGTAACTTGTATTTATACTGTGATCTTCCCATACCCTCTAGCGGGGGACATCGACATTGTCAATGAAATAATTTTGTCTCAAATGTTTGCATCCTTTCTAATGTCAACCATCCTATGTCCTCTCATCCAAATTATTCTTTTTGACACTGCTATATCCCCTCATCCTTCGAATTCATCAATTATGTGCAATTTTCGTGCCTTCCAAAAGAATTTAACTTTTAATCTATTTAAAATTTAGCATTCCTCCAAACCAGCGGTGTTGCCAGACAGATTTCACGGGGGCACGTGCCCAGTATTGATCTGCAGTGCCCCAGTAAAAATGTCACCAATTAAAAAAAATCACTTCAGAGTTTTAAGTCCAAGGCACATACTACTTAGTACGGTAATTAATTGCTGCTGTATTCACTCCACATAAACAATGGCACATGGCTAATTAATAATTTATTCACGTAGCGACTTCAGCTGATAATACTTGTGTGTCACCTCCCTCCGAGAGAGGGAGAGGCAGGCGATGAGAATCACTGCGTGAGGTAGGTAATGTTAGCCGACAACAACTTGTTAAATATACTATGTTGCAGATAAATAAGTGTTGAATTCTCTTGTGCTCTTTGCATGCGCTCATGAATTCTTTGTGCCCCAGGTGTGCCCCAGTACAGTATCAAGTCTAGTGACGCCCCTGCTCCAAACCTCCAACTTGGTGTTATAAATCCACAAACACATGCTTTGCATACCTCCATCTTTCTTGGACCTGATGTTATAAGTCGCAAAGCACATGTTTGGCATGCCTCCGTCCTCCAATTTAGGGTATTATTAAAGTTCTATCATTAGGGTTCAAATTACATTTCAGAGTAGGGTTACTTCCACTTTCACTTCCACTTCCACATCATCCAAACTAATTTGAATGATGGGACAAAGGATGGTTGAGATTAGAAAGGATCGAAACATTCATTCATTCATTCATTCATTTTCTACCGCTTATCCTCACGAGGGTCGCGGGGGTGCTGGAGCCTATCCCAGCTGTCTTCGGGCAAGAGGCGGGGTACACCCTGGACTGGTGGCCAGCCAATCACAGGGCACATATAGACAAACAACCATTCACACTCACATTCATACCTATGGACAATTTGGAGTGGCCAATTAAGCTAGCATGTTTTTGGAATGTGGGAGGAAACCAGAGTTCCCGGAGAAAAGCCACGCATGCACGGGGAGAACATGCAAACTCCACACAGCTCTCTTAGCTGTGAGGCCTACGTGCTAACCACTCAAACACCGTGCAGGCCATGTCGATGACAATGTCGATGTCCCCCACTCGAGGGTGTCGGGGGATCACAGTATAAATATAAGCCAAGCTACAGGGCTGCCATTTCAATTTGGCCAGGGAAAGTGAAACATATTCACCTAATTACAAACCAAAAAATTATTAGAAAAAAATACTAATCTGGAAATGATTGATTAGTGGAAATGTAAAACAAAGAGATCATGGGAAAAAAACACACACACCTAATGAAGAACAACATGTAGAAAATCCTTACCTACAAGACCAAAAAAGGCTGGTTACCTGAGGGAAAGCACAACGTTAGATGGAACTTGAGGATTGGAGTTGCAGCACAATGTTGCAACTTCTACTATATGTAAAATGACAATAAAAAGCATTCAGATTCTGATTGGAGCAGTGTTATGGTGGTGGCCTTACAATACTAGACAGGCTTATGGTCAGCTAGCTAGTGCAACCTGATGTTTGCCCAGCCCCAGCAAACGCAACTTGTTCACATATCTCGATAATCTTTTTTATTTTTAGAAAGGTCAACAATATTACTGATACAACTGCAGAAAACAAAAACAAAAACAAATATACTCACAGCAAGCAGCCGAGATTCCATCGCTGGCAACGTTGCAGGTACAACCCTCACCATGCCCTGCAATGTCACGTATCCTTAAAATACCGCCGACTGGTGGTATGTAGAGTGTATTACTACCAAGGTCAAGAGTGAGCAAAGCAGAACGCAGTCGGATTGAGGGAGCCTGTGAGCCTGAGCCCAGGGCACATAAACGCCGGTGTTCCGCAGACAAAGCAGAAGTGTAGCAAAAATCATGTGTGTAAAGAGAGCCAATCGAGAATCCGCTTGACTTGTAACCAGTGATTTGTCTGTATTTCCGGGTCTTGTAACGAAAATACTTTCGTACTTGACTTTTCAGGATTTTTTTTACACATTGCAAATCTAATTACACACACACACACACACACAAGTTGTTTTACACATTTGCAGATTGTTATACAGACACACAAATCTCATCACGCATGTACAGATTCATTTACACATTAATTTACACATTTGCAGATCCGATTGCAGACACACAGATTGAGATACAGACACGCATATAATATTGCTACAATAATGCCCCCATACATGCTAGCATGTAAACTAATTTACTCATGTCTAAATGAAAATAAACACATGGAATGATGCAGGGATGTTATAGAACAGCTATGGCACTTTGGGTACAGAGTACTATCTTAACACACTTCTCAACTCTCTGTGGCTAATCAGTTTTTCCTCAGCTGATACCATTCATCTCATGTATCTAGTACATTTTCTATCTTTCAAATTGAGCACAGTGACTGCACTTTTTGTACTCTGGTGCTATCTTGCTAGTATTTTAACTGTTAGCATTTTGGCTATTTTACTCATGTCTAAAGGCAAATGCACACATGGCATGATGTGGAGTGATAGAACAGCCTTGGCCCTTTCGGTACTTGGTGCTTTCTTGCTAGGTGCTACCATCCAAACTGCTTTTTTACTCCCCTTGAAAGGCTTACATGGCAGGATGCATGGATTTTGTACGACAGCCCAAGCACTTTTGCTATCTCGTGCCATCTTGCTAGGTGCTAGCAATGTTAACAATTAGCATGTTTTTTCTAATTTCCCCGTGGCATTGGTGTAGACCACTCGGCGGTGTGGCACAGCAGACACCGGGTTGGAGGCACAGGTGGCATGTGAAGGTAATCAAGTTTTATATACACTATTTTTAGATTGTTTTTATAGCTTTTGTATAACTTATATATCCAGCAAAGTTGATGAAGCTTGGGGCAAATACAGACACATAGTCATACTGTTACAGGCCAAAAAGCATACACACACACACAGAGAGAGAGAGAGACACAAGTACAGATTCACTTTCGTTTACTGATAAATCCATGACATATAAAAGCAAAACTCAACACAGTGGAAAAGTACTCTCTGATAAGCGGGAAACCACTGAAAGTTCCAGATACAGGGGCGCCCCCCAGAAGATACAAAATAACATCCATCTTCTGCAGCACACACAAAGGAGGGGCCCAAATCTGGTTTGCCAGGAGTTGCTGAAGTTCCGGGGAGCAGCCGCAGGTGATTGGACGGCAACCGCCGCAACAGCACAATCTAAAATGTATAAAAAGCCGGGCAAGGAGAGAAGGGTGCTTTTTGCAGCTGTGCTGTTCCAAGACCCACTACTGTAGGCTTCAGGGACTGCAACAAGCCCGGACGTCTGTATTAGATTTGTTTGTCAGGATTAAACTTTGGTTCATTCTACTTATTGGTTGTCTCATTTCACCCCATTCATCCTCCACTCAACACCCACAAGGAGATCGCCTCGAAGTAAGGGAGGTCGAGATATCCTTCACATGCCTATCAAAATTTCCGATTGAATTTTCTAGGTGTTATATAATATACACAATAATACTATATATAATACTATACATAATGTATATTATCATAATTAGTTATTAGTTATCATAGTTTATCATAGTTTATTTGGAGGACAAGTGGTTTAGAACATGGATGGTCCCTTTGGTGTCTAAGAATGTAGATAATAATGTTGTTTAGCATCAAATTCTAATAATTTCAAGACACACTTGCATTATTTTGTCAGTTTGTTTGCCCAGCCATATGTTTCAATGTAGTTTTGCTAAAATTAACGTTAAAATCTCTGGATGATCTCATGACACTCCGATAAGCGAGTAAACGAGTGGCATGTATGTGTTCATTCAGTTCATTCTCAGGTGGAGTCGTAGGATAAATTACAACCGTTTGACCTTACACTGTTTCACGGGTTCACAATTGGCTGGACATTGCTTCAGACTCGCTTTACACTGAAAGACCTTCTCAGACAGAAGAGCCTTTGACTGAAATACAAGACCACCCCCACTCCCCACAAGACCTTTCAACTCATCCCAGCAGAGCCTCAAAATGTGGGCAAAAAAAATGAAAGGAAAGGGAATGAAGAGATATAGATGGGTTATCGTTTATTGGCCACTGTACAGCTATGCTTCATACAGGACACCCAAAAAACATTTTGGATAAGGGCGATGACTGAATGCTTACTCACACATCTCTCATGTTGTACCCTGCTCGCATTCAGGTAGCTGTGCTCTGATTGCTCTTCTGGACAAGCATCAAGTATCCTGATGTCATTCAAGCTGTTCCAATAGAGTGACCTTCTGTGCGCAAGGGGGCTTCCACAAAAGCCATGAAGAGGTCAGCAAAAAACACAAGCAGAATTTTTGTTGTGTGCATGTTTTCCTTCTCAAGTCTACAAAGTTAATCCATTCATTCATTTTCTACCGCTTATCCTCACGGTGGGTGCTGGAGCCTATCCCAGCTGTCTTCGGGCAAGAGGCGGGGTACACCCTGGACTGGTGGCTAGCCAATCACAGGGCACATATAGACAAACAACCATTCCCACCCACATTCATACCTATGGACAATTTGGAGTCACCAATTAACCTAGCATGTTTTTGGAATGTGGGAAGAAACCGGAGTACCCGGAGAAAACCCACGCATGCACGGGGAGAATATACATATTAAAGTTCATTCATTTTCTACACAGGGGTGCTGGAGCCTATCCCAGCTGTCTTCGGACAAGAGGCAGGGTACACCCTGGACTGGTGGCCAGCCAATCACAGGGCACATATAGACAAACAACCATTCCCACCCACATTCATACCTATGGACAATTTGGAGTCGCCAATTAACCAAGCATGTTTTTGGAATGTGGGAGGAAACCAGAGTACCCGAAGAAAACCCACACATGCACGGGGAGAACATGCAAACTCCACACAAAGATGGCCGAGGGTGGAATTAACTCAGGTCTCCTAGCTGTGAGGTCTGCACGCTAACCACTCGATTGCCGTGCAGCCAGTCTACAAAGTTTCCCATGATATCAATAGATAATTGCATCCGAGCATGTAGGCCACAAAGTCAGGAGATGGGAAGACCTGGGTTGGAATCTCCACCTGGGCATCTCTGTGTGGAGTTTGTATGTTCTTCCCGTGAATGCGTGGCTTTTTGCTGGGTACTCACCTTTCCAAAAACATGTTCCATAGGTATGAATGTGAGTGGGAATGGTTGTTGTGCCATGTGATTGGCTGTATAAGCGCCAGCATACCCCAGTGTCTCTAGTGAGGATAAGTGGCATAGAAACTACATAATACATCCAGTACATACTGTATTTCATCAGATACGTATACTGTACAGGACAGAATAGAGATGGTTGAGGTACATCTACCACTGACATTACTGTGCTAGGAGGATGTTTTCAGCACAGGAACTAATGGTACAAGAGCTACTCCATGCGAGGGTTTTGACTTGTGCCATTATAAACATTTGACATTTAGTTAATAATATATGCAAAGAGTAGTTACGAGTACAGTGGTACCTCGGTTAGCAGCTCCCCTGGTTTTGCCTTGGTTTGCATTTGCCTGTTTGGTTGGTGTTCAAAATGGGTGGTGTTTGTTTACACCGCCATCTTGGAGCCTGCAACCAAGATTAAATCCTGCGATACTTGCACATTGGTGACAGAATGCATGCAGAGGTGCAAGACCCCCCATTTTTACCACTTCAAGAAAAAGTGTGTTCATGTCATGGTGTCATGGAAAGAAAACACTGCCACACTGTGTCGGCATGAAATGACCACATTCCTGCACACCTTACCTTACTCACACCTTGTCAAGAGGTGTCTACATTTAGTCAGTGACAATAGTACGTGTATTGTTCCCGCATGGGCATGCATTGTCACCACCACATCTTGCATGTGAAGCAGTCGACCCAACAGTATACGTTACCATGAGCTTCATCCATTCCATTATTTGCAATGGACCTGCTGGAGAACCCCCCCCCCCACACACACTTGTTCCAAGAGGTAGTGGAAAAGTCCAGCCATTCATGGCACATGCTTTGCTTCACAGTGCCCACATTGTTTGCACATAGAGTAGCTTGCGCTGCGTTTGCACTGCTTTTCTGGATGTGACATGAGTCACATTTGACAGCAGCACAATGTTTTTTTGCTGAACAAATTGCTGTTCTATGCGTGTTGTTCTTTTCTTTGTCCAAGGGTCTCCACTACAGGTACAATGATGTTAGATGTTAGGGACGAGCGAGTACAATGATCTGTATTCATATCTTTACATGGAGTGAGCGGGGAATGAACCGAGAGTGGCCGTGGTTTAACCAGAAATATGTGGGGCTTACAACTGTACATTATTTTAAGCGTGAAATTGACTTAGATTGATGAGAGGTTTCTATATTTATTATTATTCCACTACATGTGTACTGTGCATGTGTGAAAGTGATTTGACTAAGACTTCCATACATCAGGGGAACACCCTCGGGTGATGAGCCGTATTCATATCTCTTGTGAAATGCTAATGAAACAAGTTTAAGATTACAAGGTGGCCATGCCGGCAGTGTTTGTTGTAGCTACTGTGCAGGTGTACCTAATGTTATGGCCAGACAATGTGGCGGTCAAACGGTTAATGTTACCATTGTCTGTGAACTGCCAACTGAAAATAAACACAAGTCTTATATTGTAAGTGGTCCACCTGTTTATTGGATGACTTCATGGATAAGACAAAAGTACACAAGGAAAATATTGCTATATTGCTACCTTGGATGCATAAGTGACTGACGTAACACAAGCCTGCATACAAGGAGTTAGGAGAGAAGTTTACCAAGTAACAAACCCAAATAGAGGCCAGCTGAAGAAAACCTAATGAAGTGGAGGCAGAGTGACCAACGCAACACCAGCCATTTCAAATGGCACTTACTTCCTGGCAAATAGGCTACAGTATATCTTAAAATGGATAAAACGTAACCCCTTGGATCAGTTATGGCTAGACATCATTTAGCCAAGAAATCCCCATCTTTAACTTACTTTTCACAAGTCAAATCCTTAGGAAAAACGATTGTTTTAAAAGTATAAATATTAAAACCACTCTGACAGCTTGGTGGGAATTTTTAAAAATAACTAGGTCCTCGCTCACTGCTTGCCAGTACACTCTGATCTGGAATAACCCTGATATATTGCTTAAAAAAAACCTTGGATTTTACAACATGGCATGCAAAAGGAATAAGTTGCATGGAAAATATCATAAGGGGAAAAAAGTTTGTGTCATTCAATTACCTTGTTACACAATATGGGATTAGCCAGAATACATTGCTTGAATATTCACAAATTAAATCCATAATTAGAGCTAGTTTCCGTAACATATCTTGGGAAAGCTATCCCACCATTGACCAATTCTATCCGCTCCCCAAACATTATCCAAGCTGTACATTCTATTGTCAAAGTGTGACAACACCGTTGGGGATCCAGTCTCCAAATGGAACCTAGATTTCTCTACAAGCTGTGACCCTGAGTTCTGGAAGCAAATATGCCTTAATTCTTCCCGTCTAATAAAAAATCCCAACCTACAGTTGGTTCCGTTCAAAACCCTTCATAGAGGGCAGAGAATGTTTAAAATGGGTCTAACTGACTCTAACATTTGTGTACACTGCCCAGATCATATAGTAGATGATTATTTACACACCATGTGGGCTTGTGCCCCCATTAATAATTTCTGGCAAGCAGTTTGGCAAGCAGACCTCTATTCCTTCCTCACCTGTATTATGCTTGTTGGGCAATCTTTCTACAATCAACGTAGAAACAAATCACACATAACTCCTCACCACAGCGTTAAGCATCGCCAAGAAAACCATTCTCATCAATTGGAAATCCAAAAAAGAACTGAACATAGCCCTTTACAAAAATCTTCTGTTAGATCATATAGCAAATGAGAGAATGTCTACTGAATCCAAAGAACAACTGTCAGAATTTCAATCTATTGGGCTCCAATAATTAATCTCTTAATCTAATTCTCGAAGGGCTGAGTGTCCCTGTCTCTGCCCCTGGCGGTCTCGTTCCTCTGGCTTGGGGCATGGTCTTGGTCGCCGGGTTGCCCTGGTGTCTGGGGGGTGGGTGCCATGTATCTCTGTCCCTTCTTGCTGGGCTGACCCCCTGGAGGTTCTGGTGGGGGTTGGTGGGGGGCTGTCCGGATCTGGGGATGGGGCGTGGGTGGGGTGGTGGTGGTCATCCCGGGGGTGGTGCAGGCCGTCCCTCGGGGTGGTGGGTAGACAGGGAGCTGCATCCGGTGGGGGGGGGGGTGTTGTGTGCACCCGGTAGTGCTGGTTCCTCCACGGCCCCCCTCGCCTCTGGGGGTGGGCCGGGTTTGCCCTGGGTGCTCTGGCTTGGCTATTGTGTGGGACCGTGGGGTGTGGGCATAGGAGGCTTTGTCCCTGCCCTTGCAGAGCCTTCTCCCTTAGGTATGTATATGGCTATATTTGTATATATGTGTGTGTGTGTGTATGTATGTATATATTTATTATTATCATATTTAAAATAGCTAAAATATCTAAATTATTAGAAAATATATATAAATTATTATTATATATTAAGTATCAATAGTAGTATCATTATTATACATACATAACCATTGTAATTATTATTATTATTATTAGTAGTAGTAGTAGTAGTAGTAGTAGTAGTAGTAGTAGTATCATTATTATTATTATTAGTAGTAGTATCATTATTATTAGTATCATTATTATTACTATTATCAACTTTATTTTTTATTCATTATTTTTATTCTCTATTTTTATTTTTGTGTATGGAAGGCATGTGTGATATATGGGGACCGTGTGCTATCGTCCCACTCTGGCTGTGGCTGTTTCACGGGTGGGGCGCCTGGTAAGCACGTACGGGAGGGGGGGTCTCGTTTGTGCAGCTTGGGCTCTGGGTGGGGCAGATGCGGTGCTGAGGTGGGGGGTTACCTGCTTCTCTCCCTTCCGTAGGGGGGTGGCTGTGTTGTGGTGGATGTGGGGCGGGCGGTTGTGGGGTTGGCTGTGGGTGCGTGGGTACCAGGGTGGGTAGCGGTTGGGGAGGTGCTCTGCGCTGCGCAGGCCGGGATTGGTGGGGGGCCTGCTTGGGGGCGGGGTGGTGGGCTCTGGGTCGTAGGGGAACCTCGACCAAGGGTTGGGGGGGCGGGTCTGACCGGTGGCTCACTGGCAGCCCCTGCTATTTGCCGGTGTCTGATTGGCCCCCTCTGTCTCCGGTCTGGTGGCGGTCTTCCCGCCTCCGAGGTGTCCTACTCGGCGGGTCAGTGGGCAGATGGGAGATGTGGTGGAGGCGGGTCAGCACTGGGGCGGAGGGTGGGACTCGGGGGGGGGGCATTCTTTCTTTACGGCTGTTGGGGTGTCGTTCTTCTTGTGGGCTCTGCTGTGTGGTGTGTGTGTCTCTGTCCCGCCCTGGCACTCTTGGCTCACGTGCCCTGGGGGCATGGTTGTGCTCTGCCCCATGCGGATCCCGGTTCTCCTGCGGTCTCTGTGATGTCACTCCCTGGGCTGCCATGGTGACGGATGTGTTGCCGGGGCGCGGTCCCTGCTGTTCTGGTAGTTGTAGGAGCTGCCTCGGGGCGTGTGGTTTGTCCGCGGCTCCTGGTGGTCCGGGGGTGGCGTAGCTGGCACAATCTCTGGTGGGGCCCCCTGCGTGGGGTGGCCGAAGGCCATCCCCGGGGGGAGTTGGCGGGCTGGACTGGTTGCCACGATGGGCTGGGTGGGGCTTGTGGCCGGTCTTGTGGCCCACGGCTTGCTCCGGGCGGCTGGCTTGCCCTGCTCGGTTGGTCGGTAGTGCGGGGTGGGAGTGTGTGGGGCCCCAATCCTCCCTGCTACACTGCACCACCTCACATACATGTAGGACCTTGGGGGGTGATCTGCAACTGGTTGTGCCGGGGGTGAGGGGTTTCCTTGCGGAAGCCCCTTTGTCCTCGGCATTCCTCTGGCTTGGTCACCCTTCAATTTTAACCGCACCTTAAACACTCAGTTCTGGGGGGATATGGGCAGGCATGGGACCCACCATTGCTCAGCTTCCCTCCATTTTTTTTTATTACTCCATATGATACATACACACACATACACCACACACATAGGTCAGCCCTATGGGGGCAGGCCTATTTTTAATTGCACAATCTACATAATACCATCATTACACACACAGGCGTAGCGGGCTGGACCGGAGAGCCTTCTGCCTACCCCCGCGATTAGCCCGCTGGCTGCTGGGGCTTGGCGGCTCGCTCGGGGTGCCCTGGGCTGCAGGATATTTTGGTCTGGTCTGCCTAGCCTTCCTGGGGATCCCGCTGGAACCGGCTGATGCCGGGTTTTTGCCCTAGGGACACGGTTGGCGCTACCTCCCTCGGTCTGTCCTGGGCTGCGGGCACCAACGTGCCTTTGAGGGGGCATTTGGCGGCCTCCGGGCAGTGGGGTCCACGCTGCTGGTGGCCTGAAGTCTACGGTGGTGGCTGTGTGTTGGGGTGGGGCCTGATCTCGCTCATGGGGACGGGGGCCTGGGTGGCGTGTGGGGATGGGGCGCATGCACCTCGGAGTGGGGCCTGCTGGGGGGACGGTGCTCTCCCGGGTGTTTGGGTGTCTGCTGCCACTGGTCCTATGCTCTGCTGCATCGCTGTCCCTGTCTTTGCCCATCCTCAATCTTGCCTTAGGGCTCGTCAGGGATGGTTCTCCAGTACGTGGGTGGTGCGCTGCCGGTTCTGGGGGTGGGGGGCTCGGGCCTCCTGGTGGATGATGAGGTCCGTCGGTGGCCTTGCGCTGGTCTTGACTCCTCGGCTCTGGTGCTTGCCTCCCCATGGCTTGGAGCTAAGCTTAAGATTAAGATTAAGATATGCCTTTATTCGTCCCTCAGTGGGGAAATTTGTATTGCACAGCAGCAAGAGTACAGAGTCAGTTAAGCAGTACAAAATACACAATATAGAAAAATAAACAATATAAACAACCCAAGTATTAACAAAATCAACAGTTTTTCCCAGAGTTATATACAATACAGTATGTAGATAATATGAAACGAGATGACATATATGACCAGTCTATACACTGAGATCTTGTTAGAGAGTTAATATTAGAGAGGCATCATGGAAATGGCCCTTCTCAATCCCACTGACATACCTTCCATAGAGGAAGCAGAGTCTGAGGACACATACGTGGACAGTGCCATCACTGTGGCTGAGGTATCTGGGTTCGTTAAGACGCTCCTCAGTGGCAAAGCTCTGTGACAGCTGCAGGAAGAAAGGACCTGCGATATCGCTCCTTCACACACTTGGGGTCACTTGCAGTCTATCGCTGAAGGAGCTCTCTAGTGCTGTCAAAGTGTCCTGTAGGGGGTGGGAGTCGTTCTCCAACATGGATGATAGCTCAGCCAACATCCTCCTCTCTCCCACAACCTCCACTGGGTCAAGTGGGCAACCCAGGGCAGAGCTGGCCTTCCTGATGATCTTATCCAGTCTCTTCTTATCCGCAGCCGAAATGCTGCTGCCCCAGCAGACCACTCCCTGGAAAATGGCTGAAGCCACAACAGACTCATAGAATGTCTTGAGGAGTGCCCCTTGCACTCCAAAAGACCTCAGTCTCCTGAGCAGATAGAGTCTGCTCATGCCCTTCCTGTAAAGTGCTTCCGTGTGATGAGTCCAGTCCAGTCTATTGTTGAGATGAACACCCAGGTACTTGTAGGATGTCACCATCTCAATGTCGATTCCCTGAATGTTCACTGGTGTTGGAGGAGAGTGGATGCGCCTGCGGAAATCCACCACCAGCTCTCTGGTTTTCCCCGTGTTGATTTGGAGGCAGTTCCGCTGGCACCAATCCACAAAGTCCTGTGTCAGTCCTCTTTACTCCAAGTCGTCCCCATCTGTGATGAGGCCAACGATTGCAGAGTCGTCAGAGAACTTCTGCAGGTGGCAGGTTGGTGTGTTGTATGAGAAGTCTGCAGTATAGAGGGTGAAAGGGAACTGAGCCAGGACCGTTCCCTGTGGGGCCCCCGTACTGCAGTGTCCTCACATACTGTGGACGGTTGGTGAGGTAGTCCAGTATCCACGATATGAGGTGCAGGTCCACCCCTGTGTGCTCCAACTTGTCCCTCAGAAGTGCTGGCTAGATGGTGTTGAACGCACTGGAGAAATCAAAGAACATGATTCTCACAGTGCTCCCAGGTTTCTCCAGGTGAGAGAGCGCTCTGTGCTGGAGGAAGATGACGGCGTCGTCCACCCCAGTGCCAGGTTGATAGGCGAACTGAAGCGGGTCCATCGAAGGACCCACCAGGGGGCGGAGATGGTCAAGGATCAGCCGCTCCAGGGTCTTCATCAGGTGTGATGTAAGTGCCACCGGCCTGTAGCTGCTGAGGTCCTTGGGGTGCGGCGTCTTCGGGACACGAACCACGCAGGATGTCTTCCACAGCTTTGGCAGCCTCCCCAGCTTCAGGCTTAGGTTGAAGATGTGCTCAACAATCCCGCACAGCTCGTCCGCGCAGGACTTCAGAGCCTGGAGCTGATGCCGTCTGGTCCCGCCGCCTTCCTCGCCTTGGTTTTTCAGAGCTGGTTTCTCACCTGGGATGTTGTGAGGGTCAGGTTGGAGCAGGGGGGCTGTGTGCGGGGGAGGGGGGGGGGGTTGGTGAGGAGGTTGAGCTGATTAGGTGAGAAGTGGGGGATGGCTGTGTGTTGGAGGGGGAGGTAGGGGTAGGGCTATCCACTCGAGGTGTCGATGGGGGGAGCTTCGGCAGGAGGTGCTGGGCCGAGGGTTGGGCAGATGGTTGATCGAACCTGTTGAAGAATAGGTTCAGATCGTTTGCCCACACCTGGTCCCCAGCAGCCTGGGAGTCGGGCCCCTTGAGGCCAGAGATGGTTTTCAGGCCTCTCCAGACTCCTCTGACGTTGTTACGCTTCAGCTCTTCCTCCATCTTTTTCCTGTGGCTCTTCCTCACGGGGGTGAGCTGCCCGGTGGACGTCGACCGGCGTGGTGGGGCACCTTACTACTCGCCTGCACTTCCCCTCCACTTGCTCATGTGCGGGCCTCCTCCCCTCGCCTGCTCCTTTGTCTGCCACACTGCCGGAGCCTCGGGGCTACGTGATCGAGGGGGGTCTGGGGGTGCTATCCCTTGGCGGTCCGTATCTCCCTGGGCTCGGGGCCTGGTTGTGGGTCTGGGACCCCTGGGTCCCCCGTCCTATGGCGCCCCGGATGGCCCACCCGCGGATGTCCACGGTGTGTGCTTGTGTGTGTGTGCATATTGAGTGGATGGGGTGTGTCTGAGCTGATTTTATGTATTTATTGTTTTAAAAACTTAAATAAATAATTATTAGTTTTATTATAATTATATATATATATATACAGTATAGCCGGGGCGGTCCTATGTCGGTGGTCAGGCCTGGGGTTACCTGGGGCGGGCCAGGTTCCGCTTCCTGGGGGTGCGTGGGGGAGGTGGTCGGGCTCCCTTCCGGTTGCCGGGGGCGCCCTCGATGCCTTTCAGTCCTAGTGGGGTATGGTCTCCCGCTGGTCTCGGGGGTGTGGCTCTCCTCCGGCCTGCTGGTGCCCTGTTGCTGGTTGGGATTGCTACTCCATGGCCTCTTGCTGGTCTCTTCGGGAGATGCTTTGGGGCGGGTCTTGGGGAGTCGGCCCTGGCTTTGCCCGCACACACGGGGCCGGGGGTTGCTGGAGCCTATCCCAGCTGTCTTCGGGCGAGAGGCGAGGTACACCCTGGACTGGTGGCCAGCCAATCACAGGGCACATATAGACAAACAACCATTCACACTCACATTCATACCTATGGACAATTTGGAGTGGCCAATTAAGCTAGCATGTTTTTGGAATGTGGGAGGAAACCGGAGTACCCGGAGAAAAACACAGAAGTACACACCTCCATATGGACACTCACAGCACATGGCTGCTTCTCTACACAATCTACCATCTTATCCCTGATGTCTATATGCTATTGATATGCTATTATTACAGTAATAATGATGTCAAGCAGTGAGATTGTAATTACTGTAACTGTATGGCTGTAATTGTGTTACTATCACGGTTCATGTCTTCATTATTACTATTGCCATTGGTAAGTTGGACTGTTTCATTTCAGTGATATCATCTCCATTGTGACCCTTAGCCATCATTGACATTTTACTGATGCAGTCCTGTTTGTCACTGTTGTTGTTATGGGAATTGTTGTTGCTGCTGTTTTTGTCTCTCTCTCTACTGCCAAACCAAAAACATCAAATAACGGCAAATAAAATTTCATGGTACAGGGAAGTTGTAGCTTACACCTTTCCTGACACAGAGCAAATCTGTTTAGCATGTAAGGGCATTTAGATCAACAATACTATCTGCCCCAATGGCTGGACGGGACAAAAAAAAAATGATGTCAAGATGTCATGCATTGATGGGAACTCAATCTGACGGCAGCTGAAAGTAAGACTTCACATCTCTCAGCCTACCCCTAACAGCCACGGCATCCCATACTGAGGACATATTCTCTCATCTCACGAATCTCATTCAAAGAGAAAAAAAAGAGACCCTGGTTGAATAGGAATGGAAAGTAAGAAAGATGAGGAGTGAATACCAAAGGTTCTTTTTTTTATCAAAGGTTCTCCTATTTGGCCATGACATAGCAAGAATGCAGGTGGATTGCAAGCACAATGCCTGGATTAGCCTGCTGCTGTGTTTCATCTAACTGTCACTTCATTTCGTTCGCCAATTCATGACACAGGAACAGATGACATCTGTTGATCCACGTGGGGACGCGCCTTGTGGCCTCTGATGCGCAGGCCTTGCACATTTAAAGGCAATGACAAGCTTTCTTTTGATGGGTTGCACTCGCCTTTTCTCCTCCCTCTTTGCCACTCGTGTTGTGGAAGGGACAGCGTGGGTGCGCTGAGCCGGACTGTGCTGTTCACATAAATTGCAAAGTGCGCTGGCCACTTTGGAAAAAATGTGTGGGATTAGTGAACAGTTGCACCCAGTTGCTGAACGCATCACTGGGTGAAAAGGATGTGATCCACAAGCATACCTATGTGTGGAGCTGTACACAGAAGAAGAAGAAAGAGCCCACGCATATACAGGACGTCCGTCATCTAAAACAATAAAACATCAGTTGAATGTGGCCTGGGTGAGTCATGTCCATCCAAATCTTCAAATATCATGTTCTGGTCACGTGATGGCAGTGCGGGGAAGGTAGGTCGGTGACGTCAAGCTGCTGTTTTCAGATTTTCCTACTTTGGATAATGACCCAGTCAGGCCGTTTCTGTGTGGATCAGAGTTTGAGGCCATCAAATACTTTAACCTGAAAACACTTCCATGGGGATGGCCCCTAAATATTCCTCAGATGCAGCTATAGGAACCTGACACTCTCTCTCTCTCACACACACACACACACACACACACACTCACCAACTGTGACATTTGGGAAGATATATAAACAGTAGAGCTCTGTGCTGTGAGTCAGACATTTCCAGTTCAGACCAGAGCGGTGGACCTTTCTAACGTGAACATGGACGCCAGGTAGGTCCTCTGATGCTTTCTTGTGATCCCACAATGCATCTGTCTCCACAGACACCCATCTATCCATCCATTTTCTATGCCGATTATTCTCTAGGGTTGCAGGGGTATGCTGGAGTCTTCTCCACAGACATCTACACCATTTTAACAGTTGTGTGTGTGTGTGTGTATGTGTGTGTGCGTGTGTTACTTCGTGGTGTCAAGGAGGTTGGAGGTGACTTGTTTCATGTCTGCTATGATGGACACAAAGTCAAAGCCAGCCTATGGAGAAGTAGAAAATGCCACATGAATAGTGTGGTGCTTCATTTACCCAATTCCAGCGAGGGTAGACTCCAGCACTGGACATGCTGACATTATTGAAGTTCAGATGTAAACATTTAGTGCGTTGACTGTGGTTTTCTGTGGCTTGCAGGAAGGTGCTCCTTTCATTGGCCATATTGGTTTTCCTTGTGCACGGAGACATTAGTGCCGATGGTGAGGCGTGACCAGTAAAAGTCCTGACTCATATGAAACCTTCAGTACTTTCATCATTCAACTTTTCTTTCCCACTCAGATTCCACGTCCGAAGAGGTTCCCACAGGTAACACTTTTATCATAAATATCATGCACTCCATCACACCTTGACTGTTCTACTTGTCTTAGAAGACGTTTGGCATCTCATCCCTCACCACTTCATGCTCAAAGACCAGGTGGAACACACACCTGTCGGACTAGATAGGACAGCTCCAGTCTAGTTCATGCTCAAAGAGCAGGTGGAACACACGCCTGGTCGGACTAGATAGGACAGCTCCAGTCTAGTTCACAGACAAAGACTGGGTGGAATAGTCAAAACATAATTGGAGCATCCAATGGAGTGAGGATTCTGCCTGCCAACGATGGTGGCTTGGGTTGTATCACCTTCATGTAATAATATGAGTATGATGGGTCCATGACCATCATCCTATCTGGTCTGACAGGTGTGTGTCCCACCTAGTCTATGAGCATGAAGTGATGGACTACATGGATGAGAGGTCTTCTGAGATGAATCGAACAGTGCAGTTGCGGTGGATTGAATGCCCTGAGCATACAATGACCTGGATGGATGAGAATATTCATCCGCCATGCACAACTTGTCATGTTTGTTTTGCTGCAGCTCATGCAAGCAATCAGGTGACAGTCATAGGTATGTCTGACTTGGATGGTTGTCGGTGAGGTGATGGAACCGAAGCAAAGATCAATGGTCTGGTGATGACTGGTGATCCATGTTGTTTTACTTTGCAGACGCTGCATCTCCAAACAACGGTGCTGATGCGGAAGGTTAGACGCCGTGTTGTGTCTTTATGACAAAAGTCATGGCAGCACAAATCTGATGACATGTTTTGTACAGACGACGACAGTCCTGACATTGGAGGGAAGGAAAAGGTCAGCTTTCACTCAAATAAAGCTGAAATCCTCCACCCCGGTGGGTGGAGCTCTGCTTCCAAAGCCGACAGTCTCCGCCCTCGAGTGAAGGTTCTGCCAAGGAAGCCAACATCCAAAAGGAAAACCAAAGTCCCTCGTCAGCAAGTGAAACAAAAATGATAGAAATATCATAAAGCTATTTCTACATTGATAATAAAACATTCCAACTTAAATACATGCCAGTGACGTCTTTGTAACAGTTCAAACTCACCAGAAAAATGACTTCTACTTCATCAGTGATACTCGACTCTTCCAAAAACCAGGGGTGTATTTAGTCATTTGGGGGCATCCATGTCCTCCATGTCCTCCATGTCCTCCATGTCCTTGTACTGCAATCACAAAACTTTTGCATTCCTTTTTGTTTCCATAACTGGAACAGATTTTACCCCAAATTTTGGTAAATCTGTTTCAGTTGTCTGTCAGCTTCACCTGCTAGTTCCATTGCTATGTTTATTTCCCACCCCCCAACAAACACCTACTAACAGGTGTGAATGTGACAGAATTCTCATATTTCCTGAGCTAAAGTCCTTCAAATCATCCCTGGGGATGACTAGGATTAGGATTATTAGCTATCAAGTGAATGATGTTAACACATTGATAATAAGATGCAGCAACATTTAGGTGTTTAGTTTAGTGCTTTAATGCTAACATCATTCTCAGCTTTATCTCTGCATCCGCTGCAGCTGTGCTGTTGTCTGCCTTCACTAGTTTGGATGAAACTAGTGTCCCTCTTGCCTTCTCCTCTTCTCCACAGTAACGCTGCTTCAGTTCTCTCCCGTCTTCCACAATCAATGTGCGCATGTCGCCAGCCAGTTGCTGTATTTTAAATCAAACGAATCACAATCCATTTTTAATAATAATATCATCAAATGCTTTATTTCAGGGGCTGCATGGTGGCCGCATGGTTATCGTGCAGACTTCACAGCTAGCAGACCCGAGTTCAATTCCACCCTTGGCCATCTCTGTGTGGAGTTTGCATGTTCTCCCCGCGCATGCGTGGCTTTTCTCCGGGTACTCCGGTTTGATAGGGTGGTATTGCATATAGTATTTTACTTGCATACCACACATGTGCAGGCATGCAAGGACAAACCTGAGCTGAGAGCTTGCTCAGTGGTACCACAGAAGTAGTCAGGAAGCAGAGTAGCCACTATTTTTTGTGTGTTTGTATGAAAGTAACTTATATATATACGTATATACACGTAAATAAATAACTTGGGTTGCAAACGGATTTGGATGAACTCTCCAGGTATTGATGGAAATAGGATATGGAAGAACAAATGAGGTTGTGGCGCTTGGCAGAGGTCTGTGGTCTCAGAGTGCTTCTCATTTTTTTCCCCAGTAGGTCTTGATGAGAGCAGCACGGTGGTCGAGTGGCTAGCGAGCAGACCTCACAGCCATCTCTGTGTGGAGTTTGCATGTTCTCCCTGTGCATGCGTGGGTTTTCTCCGGGTACTCCGGTTTCCTCCCACATTCCAAAAACATGCTAGGTTAATTGGTGACTCCAAATTGTCCATAGGTATGAATGTGAGTGTGAATGGTTGTTTGTCTATATGTGCCCTGTGATTGGCTGGCGACCAGTCCAGGGTGTACCCCACCTCTCGCCCGAAGACAGCTGGGATAGGCTCCAGCACCCCCCGCGACCCTTGTGAGGAAAAGCAGTAGAAAATGAATGAATGAATGAAAGGTCTGGATGACACACGAGGATGCATCCTACCACATATACATATGCAAATGCACACACACCATACACTTCTTTTCTTTCACTCCATTTTCCAAATGATGGAAATGAACTTTGGAGAAGAAAACGAGGACGTTTGCAGACACACCCTATCTTCAACATAAAAAGACTTCCAGTGTCTTCCACCAATCAGTGGTTTCTGGGACTGGCCTGAGGGAGGACAAATTGGAGGGAAAGTTTGACCTGGGTTATTTTGGTGGAGTTTTTTTTTCAAACGTGTCCATAAAGGTGCAGCTCATGTTCAGGCTGCAGGTTCTTCAGGCTTTGTGGAATGTGGTCGCGCAGTTGTTGTTCAGGTTTTAGTAAAAGTCATCCGTCAATCAGACACAGCATATACCCATGATGTCATCCGTGACCAAGCTGAACGTCATCCGTCATCAAGCGAATAGTTGGAGGGACGGAGAGAACCTTTCTGGTTGGTCCAGTCCTTCCTGCCTTCAGGATTCCATTCAAAGTTCTTATGTTCCCGAGTCCACCAGCAGAGACTGGATTTGACCTAAAGCTGACCTTGAAGTTCAAGTCATTTGGGATGGCCAGGGGGAGGGGGAGAGGGGGAGGAGTAAGGGGTGGACTATAAAAACGTCTTCTGGTGCTCACCTGACTCAGATGTTGTGCTTTGACCATCCTGATGTTTGCTCTGTGGACTTCCGCAAAAATGTCCCTACGGTGAGTCCACTGACGTTTTAACGCTTTCCTTCAAAGTCGCTGCTGGACTTGGGGTACGCTCCTTTTGCTTTCTTACTTGGTGGTGTGGCAAACATTTTGCCAACTTGGTCTCGTTTAGTCATCTTCAATGAAGAATGTGCTAAAAGTAAAAAAATGACATGCTTCTGGCTACTTTCTTGTGCTTGGAGATGAATAGAGGCTGTGTTTTCTTTCACAAGACGACACCTTGAGCCATGAGGATCACCTGCTTTGTCTCATTGTTGACTTTGTCCCAAGAACAAAAGACAAAAGCCAGAAAGCTCACCTCTTTCTTTGGGACACTTTGACTGATGGCCTGAATTTGCTTTTGGAAACAAACACTCACTCTGTTTGGTCACTGTTTGGTCGCTGTGTGTGCGTACAAGCTAGTGAAAGACAGTTGTTCATTGTGTGTTCATTGTGTGTTCATTGTGTGTTCATTGTGTGTTCATTGTGTGTGTGTGTGTTTCAGGTGTCTCACACTGTTCCTGCTCTTCGCTCTTGTCACAGTGTGTCTGGCAGCTCCACTGCCTGGTATGTCCCTGTGTATGGCAGATTTCATTTCTATTTGCACATTCGCTGTCACGAAAATGACTGCATAACTTTCTTAACTCATGTCAATCATATCATAACTCATATAAAGACTACATATAAATCATAGAACCCAAATCAATCACTTTTCTTTCATTAGGTAATTATTCACATTGAATCGCAGATAAAAAAATAAGCTTTCATCAATCATGAGTAGTAATGTAAATCTATTTCTGGTAACTGATGAGATATGCAACTATGATAACTACATCACATTTTATGTCAAGGGATATCATGAAATTCGTCCCAACATTCTACTTTGTCCCAGGCGGCACAGATAGACTACTATAGTGTATTTCTAGCCTTTTTCTTTCCCCTCATATTTGCTCCCAAACGCTGATACTACGTGGGAAGGCATCAAGGGAAGATGAGCTTATTGAGTGCTAACTAGGATTTTTGTTAGGCCAGGCTGGTACTGGTGGATGGGGGCTCGCTATTCATTGAGTGCTTTTCCTGTCTGACAATTACTGTAGACGGCTATAATGTACATATGTTTTACTGGTGTTGAAACTAGTTAGCTAGTGTGCTAGCTATGTCATTGACACTAGCCCCCAAATAACTGTTGGCTGTGCCGGTAACTAGCAGCGCCTACCCAAACTTTTAGCTAGCAGCTCAAAGCAAAACAAAATCTGTCGGGAGACATGTAAAAAAACACTGGTCAGTTGGGCCGCTGGTATAGCAAGGTACCACTGTATAAATGGCAGCAAAAAATACATGTGGTGCTTGGACTAGTTTCTGTCTTCTCCCGCAGGTGACGTACTTGGTGATATCTCTGCCAGAGCTGTAAATAAAATTCAATAAAAATAAATAAATAAATTCAAAATCACAATGTTTGTTCCCGCTTCTATCTCCACTACAACTGCCGCGTGGGTAGGACGGTGCGCACGTTCAACATGCATCAAAAGAAATTGTGCCCTTAAAGCAAACTTCCAATAACTTTGACTATCCTCAGGGAAAAGTGGAAGCTACATCTTTCCTGTTTTATGGAGTATAATTTGGCATTATTTGATGTTTTGTTGTTTGAGCAGGAATGACAATACAAAGAGACAAGAACACAAATTGCAATGACAATAACAGAACAATAGAAACAATGAGAACTACATCAGCAAATGTCAACGAGGACTACAAACGACCATCAAAGTGGACAAAGTGTTAAACAGCCCCAGTGATAAATACTGGAATGAAACATATTAGTGGTAATAGTAGTCATGAAAATATGAAGCATGATCGCAAACCTCCTACCACCCAGCCAGGCCAACCCCCACCACCAGGGAGCCACTGGCCCTAATTTTAATGATCAATAATTGTCCTACAAATGACTGCTGATAAATGGTATTATATATTTTTTTCATGAAAGTAATGATAACACATGGCATATTAACGGCAGTTCCCCGTATCACTAACAACCAATTTTCATTTCTGATGAGTTTTTGACATTAGAATTGGAATGTCAACATGAAGTAAAATTCATTCAACACCAAAATAAAACAAACAAAAACAGCCCAATGAGTGTGACTTGGTTGTTGTCTGAATATCGACACACACAAAAGGTAGAAAAAAGGTGGAGATAGTTGAAATTGTACGTCAATGCAGGTCTCAGCTTGTTGGCATCTCGAATAGCGTTGTTATGTCCCTCCTGACACTCAGATGCAGTACATGCGCATTTATCACAGCTGGCCAAATGTTGCAGTTCCTTTTTTGTCCTTGGTTAATGGATTTATTAATCGTGACAGGCCTACACCCAATGGTCAAATTGTATGTTGAGTACAATACATGTATACATGTATTGTACAATACATGTACAATACATGTCTACATGTTGGCAGGCCCATACTAACGTTGAAAATCCTACCCGCCCCATTATGCAGTGAAGCACTGCATTATGCTAAGACTACAACAATCTGTTGAAACTTATTGGGTTTTGATTGAAAAATGAAATGATGCGGTTGTTTCTCAGAAAGCATATTTTCTGTTGCAGACAGAAGCGCAGTGCTGCTTGCTCATCTTGATGGTAAAACACAGCAAGCATCAAAGCATTTGTGCTTCTTCTTTGTGGTTTTGAGAGGTTTTATCTTGCAGGAAAAGCGGCAGCACAACATGTGACGTCACCGCCAGGTAGGCACGCTTACACTCAAGGCAGATGGTGGCCCCATCATGAGTCTGGTTCGTTCTCTTGACTTGCTAAGTGCTGCTTGTGGGGAAGCTGGAGAGCAGGGCCAGATCATAAAACTAATGGATGGGCATTAGTCACGCACAAAGCTCAACTTGAAGTGTCTCTGTCACGTAGCACTGATGCTGCTTAATTGCACCTTAATAAAAAGGTGCTTAATTGATGGCCCACAAAGCAGTCAGTTCATTATGGTAGAGGGCAGCTACCACATCACTTCAACCCTAACCCCATAGTCTCCTGAAATGATCAAAAAGCTACCATAAGTACATGTGCTTCCCCTTCTTTTTTCTTTATGTCAGCTCCTGAGTCACATGACACATCACATTCCCCAGGTAAGAGAGTGAGTATGTGCGTGCAACACCATTCAGGGATTACAACTAGCATAATAAAATCAAGTGTGTCCGCAGATTTTGACGACTCCCAAGAAGAAACCGAAGGTAACGTGTGAGCTTGTCCACATGTTTTTCTATTGATTCTTTGAGTAATCCATGTTTTGTTAATCAGCAAAACCAAACGTTCAGGACAACAACCAAGCAGAACTTGAAGGTGAGATACTCAAGTCATACTGACAGCTCTGTTGTGTCGTGTAACTTGACAGAGTCTTATGTTCATGTTCACAGGTGCACCTGACCCTACGGATTCAGGTAGTGTGTCTTACTCAGTCGAGCTATGAAGACTTCAGACAGTAGTTCAGGATTGTAATGAAACATAGATGTTCTCATTTCGTACAGCAGCAAAAATTAAACCAGAAACCATTTTCATTTTCAAACAGTTCCAGAATATGTAGAATCACCAGAGTCTGTGGCATCACCAGAATCCTTGGAATCACCAGAGTCTGCAGAATCACCAGTGTCCTTGAATTCACCAGAGTCTGTAGACTCATCAGAGTCCTTGGAATCACCAGAGTCTGTAGAATCACCAAAGTCTGTGGAATCGCCAGAGTCAGAGGAATCACCAGAGTCTGTAGAATCACCAAAGTCTGCGGACTCACCAGAGTCCGAGGAATCACCAGAGTTTGTGAAAACATCAGAGTCCCCAGAATCACTAGAGTCTGCAGAATCCCCAGAGTCCTCAGAGTCCTTAGAGTCACAAGATTCCGCAGAATCACTAAAGGCTATAGACTCCAGAATCATCCCAGAATCATCCGAGTCACTGGAATTGCCTAAATCCCTAGTGTTACCATCAGGTCAGCTGCTGTTCCATCATAAAGGTGACACCCTCACACTAATCCATGTCAAAGTTGAAAATTCTGGCACCATCTGTTATCAGAGTCGAGTTCTGAGGCGGATGAGGACAACAGGGAGACGAGCAACGAATCGGAGCCTGAGACTGATGCAACCACATCTGACATGGCTGATAACGGTGATGCGAGTGACATGCTTGATTTAGAGGAGGGTGGAGAGGTGGGGCTTGAGGTGGTAGATGAGGATGAGATACAGGTGGAAGAAGGAAGAGCGATACCAGAACTAGATTTGTCTGAGGAGCCACAGCTGATTCAAGGGGCCTCAGATGTGATCATAGAAGGAGAAGAAAACTCTCCAAAGGATGGAAATGCTGACAGCAGCAGAGGCACCATGGACCAGGAGGAGAATATGGAGGAGCAGAATGTTCAAGAACCTGAAGAGAGCTTTGACTCCACTGAAGGTTATTTGGACTCTGTTGAGGAATTCCATGTTCTATTTCTATTTTTTTGCAGAAACTCACTTTCTGACCATAATTGTTGCTCTCATTTTTTTACAGCAACTCTTATTGAGCAGGCAGACCCAACCCCCCCTTTGCCGGCGCAAATGGTAAAGCTTTCCTTCACATTTGACCTCTCAACTGAAAGTCAATTCTAAGTCGAAAAGAACATCTGACAAGGAAGAATTGAAGTTGGAGTGAAGTAGTTCTTGTGTTTCCTTTTCCAGAAGTGAAGTAGAAGTTGGTAGTGTGGTTAAGCAGGTAATGTTCCACGTTCCATGTTCCGGGTGAATGTAAGTACATGATGTCATTTCTAAACAGTAAATGATATATTTCCATCAGAGCATCCTGACTGTTAACTTTTACTTCAGATCCATTGAGGTGGTGGCAAAATGTAAAAAAGCACTTTATTCTTTGGTAACTGTCGTTCCTGGAACTCAAGGGCCCATTGTGTTTTGTGTTTGCATAGCGCTGATGTTCCAGTAACATCGATATCACAAACTGAACTCTACTAACTTACTAAATATCTGTTCCCCTTAAGTAATAATAGTTATCATCAAGCCTCATCCTATTCCGTGTCCCAGCTGAAAATAAAAAAGTCATTTGATGATTGCTGTTAGCATCTTCATTTTCTTGTGTGTACAGTCAGAGATTGTGTTTTTACGTTTGGCTTTTCTGTCTTTCAGACGCAAGCATGGGACAGCCCGAGTGGAATCCCTGCCAACTGCACTGTCTTTCTGCATGCTTTTATTTGCTGTGTTTGATGACGCCGCATGTACATACAGTATATTCCCTGCTACTGCTCCTAGTCAAAGTCATGTAGGCAGAGAAACTGATCACCTAATAAACGTTCATTCCACAACTCTTTGGAATCATCATTTATGAGTGTCATGAACGGCTGCTTCTAAAAGTGGAGTTGCGGTCTGGTTCCATGATTCTGGAATAACCTCTGTTCTTTCTAGCTTCTCCTCTTTCTGATTGCCTCTTGGAAGTTTTGGTTTAGAAGTTCAACTTGAAATGAAAAGTGTACCAAAGTGCATTGGGCATCATCCAACAATAATTCTGTCAGGGAATTCTATTCTTTTGGGGGAAGTCACATGATTTGGGAGTGTTGTTCACTTCATTGGCTCATTAATAACAAGCATGTTTTCGATGCTCCCCTTGTTTTCTGCTCATTATTAATAGAATATAATCTTTATTGTCAATGTCATGGCTAACAATCTAACGATGAAATGATGTGCCATCCATCACTGCAGTGTTGGGATGCTCCGATCGATCGGCCACCAATCGGTATCAGCCAACATCAGTGTAAATGCAGGGTATCGATATTTAAAACGCATATCCCTTCCGCCGATCAGCTAAGGGCATCGATGGCCACACACCAGCGAGCGGAAGGGAGCTTGCCACGGCTGGAGGCCCTTTTTTGTGGAGTTCTATGCACAAATGCACAAAATGTTCTTTTCAAAAGTTCCTGGATCCAGATGATGTGAACCACTCCCAAAATGTAATCAGTTCTTCCGTATCCCATTTCTCCTGAACATTTCATCCAAAGGCATTCCCATCTTTTCAAGTAATTTTGAACATAAACAAACCAAAAAACAATTAAAAAAAACATAACCTCTGTTCTTGCACTTGGTGGAGGTCAAAAATCAGTTCTAATATTTGTGACTGCATGGTTAGCACGTTGGCCACACAGACAGGAGATGGAGAAGATCTGGGTTGGCATTGCATTTGGAACATCTGTGTTGGGTTTCCTCCCACAAAACATGCTTGTTAGGTTGTTTGGAGAGTGTCATTAGTCAATAGGTACGTATGGGCCCTGCCATTTGTTGTAGACCAGTCTCTCGCCCACAGTCAGCTGGTATAGGCTCCAGCATACCCCCTCGAACCTCGTAAGGAGAAGAAGCATAGAAGATGGATGGATGGATGACTATTTGCTATTTTTGGAGTTTCCTGACAGCAAGAAGATTTAGGAATGTCGGCATGGCCTTCCCACGTGGACTTTCCATCATCTCCTTACCTTCCCTGCGTCCAACTTGATAGCAAATAAAGTTTGCACAGAGACAACAGCTAGTGTTTTTAAGTTTTAGAAGGTCAATGGAATGTCGGGTTGCTTAGTCCATAGAGAACCTGAAACTCGGTGCAGGTGTGTGGGAGGGGGTGGAGTCAGATTACTCAAGACGGCAGCTCGCCCACATGGAAGAGCGACTCTGGTGAAGATGAAGTTTCACTAAAAGCATAAATGAGGAAGCCTGGTGGTCTCGCATGGCCACAGATTTACACGCTCGTATGCACACGCACACACACGTACATCTTTGTACCCTAAAAAATGGCCTCCTATCATAGTGACTGCTACACACTTGCTGTACTCTTATTTTGAAAGGGGTGTACCATGGGAAGAAAGTGTGGGGAGGGTCCACAGGAAGAACTTCTTGATGTGAATCATGTCATGTCTGTGACTCCTTTCTTCTCCATTTGTCCTTGCTCATGTGCCTTCATGCTGTGTGGACATGCAATGACACATCACGTGACATCTCAACGGATGTCATTGGAGCACTGACCAAGCCTCGAATTGGAATTGCCTTGACCAAGCCTTGATGTGCATTCGTCTTCATGTTTGTGTGGAACATCGTTAGGAAGATTCAAAGATTGATAAACAAGCACACAGAAGCACTTCATCCCAGCAGACATACCATGTTTATCAACTTCAGATGTTGGACTGAAAGAGCAGCTTGTTCAGCATCAAGTCAACCATCTAAGGTTTAGCAGTGTCTTCCTCATACACGACCAAACTAGTGGGCCTCAACGCCCCAATGTTGGGGCACATTCATCATCGGGCTGTGGAAGTGTGGCTGTATATGCAATAAGGTTTAGTGACTTGCACATAGGATGTGGAAGCAAACTCATTCCATAAGAGAGCCACACTGTTTCTAGTACAAGCCTCGCCCCACCGTAGCAAAGCTCCGCCCCCTGGATATAAAGTGCTGACAAGGGTCTGATCTCCAGACAAGCATCATGTCGCCACGGTGAGTAAAGCTTTCTGATAGTGGCTAATTACTGGATTTATGAACAACATACTGACTGGTTCTTGGATATGATAGTGGCTAATAACTGGATCTTTTTATGAACACCATTCTGACTAATTCTTGGATATGATAGTGGCTAATGACTGGCTCTCATTTATGATCATGATGCTGACTAATTCCTGGATATGAGGGTGGCTAATTACTGGATCAAATTTATGAATATGATACTGACTAATTCATGCATATGATAATGGATAATTACTGGATTTCATTTATGATCATGATACTGACTAATTCTTGGATATGATAGTGGCTAATTACTGGATCTTTTTTCTGAAAACCATAGTGACAAATTCCTTGATATGATAGTGGCTAATTACTGGATCTCATTTATGATCACGATACTGACTAATTCCTGTAGTTGATAGTGACTAATTACTGGATATGATCATGGGTAATAACTGAATCTCATTTATGAACACCATACTGACTAATTCCTGGATATGATAGTGGCTAATTACTGGATCTCATTTATGAATACCATTGGGAATAATTCCTGGATGATAGCGGCTAATTACTGGATCTCATTGATGAACACTATACTGCCTAATTCTTGGATATGATAGTGGCTAATTACTGGATTTCATTTATGAACACCATACTGACTAATTCTTGGATATGGTAGTGGCTAATTACTGTATCTTTTTCTGAACACTATAGTGACAATTTCCTGGATTTGATAGTGACTAATTACTGGATCTCATTTATGATCAAGATACTGACTAATTCCAGGGTAAGATGGTGGCTAATTATTGGATCTCATTTGTGAACACCATACTGACTCATTCCTGCATATGATAGTGGCTAATTACTGGATCTCATTTTTGACAACAATACTGACTAATTCCAGGGTATAATGGTGGCTAATTATTGGATCTCATTTATGAACACCATACTGACTCATTCCTGCATATGATAGTGGCTAATTACTGGATCTCATTTTTTACAACAATACTGACTAATTCCAGGATGGTGGCTAATTATTGGATCTTTTTAATTAACACCATACTGACTCATTCCTGCATATGATAGCGGCTAATTACTGGACCTCATTCATAAACACCATGCTTACAAAGTCTTTCATATGATAGTGGCTACGTACTGGACCTTTATTTGAACACCATACTGACTAATTCCTGAATGTGATTGTGGCTAATAACTGGATCTCATTTATGAACACGACACTGACTAATTCTTGGATATGACAGTGGGTAATTACTGGATCGAATTTATGATGCCCACATTGACTAATTCCTGGATATGATAGTGGCTAATTACTGGATCTCATTTCTGAACACCATACTGGCTAAATCTTGGATATGATAGTGGCTAATTACTGAATCTCTTTTATGAACACCATACTGACTAATACCAGGATTTGATAGTGGTTAATTACTGGATCGCAGTCATGAACATGATACTGACTAATTCCTGGATATGATAGTGGCTAATTACTGGATCTCAATTAATGGACATATTAATAACTAATTTATGAACACAATACTGACTATGGGCTGCACAGCAGCCGAGTGTTTAGCGCGCAGGCCTCACAGCTAGGAGACCCGAGTTAAATTCCACTCTTGGCCATGTGAGGGGTTTGCATGTTCTTCATTGGAGCTTCATTGGCCACTCTAAATTGTTTGTCTATATGTGCCCTGTGATTGGCTGGCCACCAGTCCAGGGTGTACCCCGCCTCTCGCCCGAAGACAGCTGGGATAGGCTCAGCACCCCCGCAACCCTCGTGAGGATAAGCGTTAGAAAATGAACGAATGAATGCTGACTATTTCATGGACACAATAGGGCCTAATTGATAGGCATTGAAGTGACTCTTATGGACTTATTAGTGACTTATGAGTGACCCATAGTACGAGGACGTGGCATACAGAGTGCTGTGCATTGATGGATATGTTGGTAAGTAAATGATTTGACCAAATGACAGTAGTTCATGAGGAAGGAAGCTACCTAAGCCAAACTGATGAGTTCCTCAGTAACGAGAGTATTTAGGTGTAAAGTGAGCGCTCGATTGGGAAGTGATTGCTTCGTGTTCCGTCAGGAACCTGATCTTGGTGTCCTTGCTGGTCGTCCTGGTCCCGCCAGTGTCAGCTGCTCCTATGGAAGGTAAGAAGGGATTCTCCATGCTGCACATGCGGTGGGGACATGAGAGGTGTTGTGGTGTTTCAGAGCATGAGGAGGCGGAGCCTACTGAGGAGGTGGAGGGTGAGCAGTCGGAGGAGGAGGAGGGTAGGCTTGTTTACATCTATTTTTCTTCCTGTTCAGTAAGCATGGTGTCTTTCATGTCGATCACTTTCTCTCGGCAGTGCACCGTTTCAGCAAGTCAATCCTAAATTGACGGTAAAATTAATTATGCTCCATGAAGTGAAGAAAATAAAGAGGATCCTCCCATGAACCTTGAAGAAGCTAGCAATGGGATCTTGCTAAACCTTGGGAAACAAAAGGAGAAAATGGGTGTTGACGTTTAGCATTGGGCAAACAAAGTCCATGTGACACAACAAGAACAATAAAAAACCTGGATGTGTTTTCCTTTCAGATGATGACGACTCCACAAAGGAGGGTGAGAGATGGGCTGACCTTTAACCTTTTAAGCTTTCCACATAACAAAAACGTGAATCAATCTAAACTGTAATTAGGCCTGTCACGATAATCAATACATCCATCAACAACAGAGAAATAAAAAGCAATTGCTGAGAAACGGACATGTGCACGCGCTAGCGAGTCTCTGCACATGGAGTGTAGGGAGTATTGACAGGTGTATTCGCCTCGCCCACACTACAGCCAGGTGACAATGTACCGCCAACACACTGACTACATACTTTGTTGTGTGGGAAACACCATCCCATGGCGAGTTCAGCCATCCTCATCTGGTGACATGAAAACCAAACACGTCCTTGTGCCTAAACAAGCCTAAACTCTCATCATGGACATGCAAAGCAATTGGCACGCAATGGCAACTTCAAAGCTTTCTGTTCAATATTCAGACAATAACCTTCATAAACATAAACATAAAGGATGTTTGGGCCACGTTGACAAAAGTAAATCAACTGAGATTTCAAGAATAAAGTCATAAATGTATGATTTCAAAAAAGTGGCAAGTTTTGTCTGAGACAGCTATGTTAAGGTTGGGACTTACGGGACCTTTGGCCTTGTGGAAGGGGTGGGTCAGGAAGGAGGAAGTGAGAAGGGCGAGCAAGACATGCTAATCTAAATGCTAAACTGCTGGTTTACTGCCACCAGAGAAATTAAAGCTTCCTTCCTTCCATTTCCTCTCTCACGCCTCATATCATATATCATACACACTGCTTTTCTACTAATTTCTTCAACTCATACGAACACTTTCCATTTATTTTCCATTCCATTCTCCTCCACCTATCCCGGTCACGGGGACAGCAGTCTCAGTTGGGAAGCCCAGACTTCCCCGTCCCCGGCCCCCTCCTCCAGCTCCACCAGGAGGACCCCAAAGCATTCCCATGCCAGCTGTGAGACATAATCCCTCTAGTGTGTCTTAGGTCTGCCCCGGGGCCTTCTGCCGGCCGGGCATGCCGGAACACCTCACCAGGGAGGCATCCGGACTAGATGCCACCTCAACTGGCTCTTCTCCATGTGAAGAAGAAGTGGCTCTACTCTGAGCCCCTCCCGGTGACTGACTTCACCCTATCTCATAGGGTAGAGTCCTGGCACCCTACGGAGGAAACTCATTTCAGCCGCTTGTATCCACCATCTCCTTCTTTCTGTCATGACCCACAGCTCATGACCATAGGTGCTCTCTTTTCACCACAACGGCCCGTAAACAGGTTGGATTTACTGCTGGATCCTGAATGCCAACCAAGATCCTGCTCCGGTTGTAAAAGAACCCAATGGCACGTACAGTAGTAACTAGCCACCAATCCCATGATCCTGGAGCACTCCACACAGGACCCCACGAGGGACACAGTTCAATTTTCCAAGTCCACTAAGCCTATGTAGACCGGTTGGGCACAGGGCATCACTAGACCTGATACTGTACTGGGGCACACCTGGGGCACACAGAATTCATGAGAGCACGCAAAGAGCGCAAGAGAATTCAACACTTATTTATCACCAAAGATAAATAGATCTTTAAACTATTCAATCATATCAGACTATGTTGTTGACTAGATCTTTGATTAACCATCTGAAAAGTACTGCGCTAATGCATTTGACCTACTTGTGCACTTTACTCTAGACTTGTAAACTATTACATTAAACCATTACAAAAACACAACAACTGTTGTGTGTCTCTTCAGGGAATCATTTTTGGGAAGTAAACTGTAACGTCTTGTTTTCAGTTTTGCAAAGTGGTCAATCACTTGGCTGTGGCTTCACTTGGAAAGTTCCTCACTCTCCACTGACATGATGGCAAGATGGTGAAGCCTATCCTGCCTCATTGTGCTTCTCAGCCAAGTGTGGAGCCATTTTCTGTGAAATAAACTTGAATGGTTTAAAAATGTGGCTCACGACTTGATCTTAGGGGAAAATGTTTTTCTTATAATAATAATAATACATTTTATTTAAAAGCGCCTTTCAGGACACCCAAGGTCGCTGTACAGGAGATAAAAACACCAATATAAAATACAAAAAACAAACAAAAACATACAAAACAAGATAAAAGACAACAAACAATAAATAAGAACATACAATAAATAGGGGGAGGAGGGACCATGTGAAGCTGTTAAAGGGAATAGGCAAGTTTGAACAGATCTTCTTCTTCTTCTTCCTGAAGATAGACCATTTGAGAACCACTGCACCATCCTTAGGCTATATCTGTCGACACAAGCTTACTCAAAATCATCATTGATGCAGAGTTCAGGATGCTCAGGATGCTGGTTCCTGAGCAGAACCAGCGGACCATGAACAGACCATGAACCATGAAACTCACTGGAAGTTCCCCCGACAGCTCGTACAGCAAATGAATGTAGTTGTCTTGATACAAGGAATAACGTTAGCTAACTTAGCATTAACTTAAGACAGACTTCTGTTGCCTGTCTAGCTAGGACTTCAGTTACTTCTCTCATTCCTTGCTGCTTTGTCCCTGCTGCAGGCGAATAACCTTCTGATATCTAGCTAGGAGTTACAGTTAGAGTCAAATCAAAATCAAAATAGTATATTTAACAAGTTGTTGTTGGCTAATATTACCTACCTCACGCAGTGATTCTCATCGCCTGCCTCTCACTCTCCCTCTCTCGCTCTCTTGCTCCCTTTCTCTCGCTCTCTTGACTTGAGTTGACACACAAGTACTATCAGCTGAAGTCTCTACACTTGAATAAATTATCATATTAATTAGCCATGTGCCATTGTTTATGTGGAGTGAATACAGCAGCAATGCATTGCCATACTAAGTAGTATGTGCCTTGGACTTAAAACTCTGAAGTGATTTTTTTTAAATTTGGTGACATTTTTACTGGGGCACTGCAGATCAATACTGGGGCACGTGCCCCCGTGAAATCTGTCTGGCGACGCCGCTGGTTGGGCAAACTTCCATGTACCCTCCAGTACCTTTGCAAGGGTGTAGAGCTGGTCCAGTGTTCCGACCAGGATGAAAACCACATTGGACCTCTTGTAGCCGAGGTTGTACCATTAACAGTCCTACCATTCACTCCAGCCCCGGGAATAGACTTTCCGAGGGAGGCTAAGGAGTGTGACCCCCTACAGTTGGGACACACTTCTGGACACCCTTCTTGAAAGGGGGAACCACCACCCCGGTGTGCCAATCCAGAGGTACTGTTCCCGACTTCTACTAAATGTTGAAGAGACGTGTTAGCCAAGACAGTCCCTCAACTTCCAGAGTCTTGAGAGATTCAGGGCGAAACTCGTCCACCCCTGTAGCTTTACCAACGGGGAGCTTTTTTTTTTTCACTTTATTGAAAAAAATAACTTTATTCTACTGATGTCACGACTTTATTCCACTAATATGACCACTTTATTCTACTAATATCACCACTGTATTCCACTAATAATCACCACCACTTTATTCCACTAATATCAGGACTTCATTCTACTATCACCACTTTATTCCACTAATATCAGGACTTCATTCTACTATCACCACTTTATTCCACTAATATGGCCACTTTATTCCACTAATATCACCACTTTATTTCACTAATATGACAACTTTATTCTACTAATGTCACCACTTTATTCCACTAGTATCACTACTTCATTCTACTATCACCAATTTATTCCACTAATATACCACTGTATTCCACTAACATCAGGGCTTCATTCTACTATCACCACTTTATTCCACTAATATGGCCACTTCATTCCACAAATATCACCACTGTGTTCCACTAATATCAGGACTTCATTTGACTATCACCACTTTATTCCACTAATATGGCCACTACATTCCACTAATATCACAACAATATTCTAATATCACCACTTTATTCCACTAATATCACTTTATACCACTAATATTACGACTGTATTCCACTAATGTCACCACTTTATTCCACTAATATTACCACTGTATTCCACTAATGTCACCACTTTATTCCACTAATATCACAACTTCACTCTGCTGTCACTTTATTCCACTAATATGGCCACTTTATTCCACTAACATCACCACTGTATTTTATTTTACTAATATAACCACTTTATTCCACTAATATGACCGCTATATTTTACTAATATCATTTTATACCACTAATATCACCACTGTATTCCACTAATGTCACCACTTTATTCCACTAATATCACTATATTTTACTAATATCACTTTATACCACTAATACCACCACTGTGTTCCACTAATATCATGACTTAATTCGACTATAACCACTTTATTCCACTAATGTGGCCACTTTATTCGACTAATATCACCACTTCATTCCACTAATATGACCACTATATTGCACTAAAATCACTACTTCATTCTACTATCACCCCTTCATTCCACTAATATGACCACTATATTCCACTAATATCGCTACTTCATTCTACTATCACCACTTCATTCCACTAATATGGTCACTTTATTCCACTGATATCACAACTTCATTCTGCTGTCACCACTTTATTCTTCTAATGTCACCACTTTATTCCACTAATATCAGGACTTCATTCTACTATCACCACTTTATTCCACTAACATCACCGCTGTATTTTACTAATATCACCACTTTATTCCTAATATCACCACTTTATTCCACTAATATCACCACTGTATGTTACTAATATCCCCACTGTATTCCACTAATATCACCACTGCATTTTATGAATATCACCACTTTATTCCACTAATATCACTTTATTCCACTAATATCACCACTTTATTCCTCTAATGTCACCAATTTATTCCACTAATGTCACCAATTTATTCCACTAATGTCACCAATTTATTCTACTATTGCCGCTTTATTCCACTAATATCAGCACTACTAAATGTGACTTTATTGCTAATGTACAACTTTAATGCTATTGTTTTCAGAGCGGTACAAGAGTGACGCTGGTTGTGAATGAGAACTCTTGTGATGTGAAGTGTAGCTATAGCTAGTCATCTGTCCATCAGTGTGTTATGGTGACAGGCCTAGCAGTGATGAAGGTGACTGTGAGGCTCATGAGAGTGGAATGGGGGCCTTTTCTGAATCAGTAGTCAAATTGAAGCTGGAGATTTTTGGATTAGACCAAATCCTGGAATGAAAGTGAATCTTTGTGAACTTTTTTAATTAAGTGCAAGAAACACAAGCTGCATTCATACCCCCCACCCCACCTTCCTCTCCAGCAGGACCTCCTGGTGCCCCCCAGACGGCAGGCGGAGCTTCAGGTAAGATGAGCGCTCAGGTTTTCCGAGCTCAAATGTTGCTTTGTCCCATGTTGTCCAAATGTTCCGTGCTGTTCAAAGATGAAGGTTCCATTGAGTGGTCACATGGTTCCATCATTAGCATGTCTTGGAGCCAATCAGGGCTCATCCTCAGCTCACCTCTTTGCAGGTATGAGACCCCACGTGCCGTCTACTGTCCATGGCAGCGGTGAGTCCAACGGCAGCAGACGACATCCTCGGCTGCTACGAAAACGTCTGAGGAGTTGATGACTTGTTTCAATGCGTCAGGTTGGCAGGATGGCGCGGCCGGAGGACATTCCGACGGAAGCACGGGCAGCTCTGGTGGTAAAGCTCACATTCTGGAATACCGTATCTGTCTTTCTGTCCGCCCAGTCCAGGGTGGAGTCTGTCTTTGGTCGGCTAGGATAGGCTCCAGTTCACCTTTGACCCTGAACTGAAGCGCTACACAATGTGTGTGTGTGTGTGTGTGTGTGTGCAGGTTCTGACGCGGTGGACTCTTATTCAAACGGTGAACATCTTTGACCTTGTAATGTCCTCCCAACTCAGCCTTCTCTAAAAACAATCCAATGTGCATCATGATGCCCAAATGTTTGTGGAGCACTCCAGGTAACGGACAGAAGCTGTTGAACGGAAGGGGAGGAGCCGAGGGACAAACAGGTAAGCAGAAAGGGGGCGGGGAATACAATGTTCCAGCCCTGTCAATCAATGAAGCGTTGTCGCAGGTGTGCTGATGTCACTTGAGGGTGGAGCTTCTCCCCTGGAGCACGCAGGTAAGTGTCCAGGAGAGGTGCGTCCCATTGGATGACAGGGATGATGAAGACAGAGTCTTGCAGATGATTGGCCGATGTTACTGCAGGAAATATTCATTGTCAAAACAAAACTCACCAGATATCCACCATCTTGGATTCGTGTTAGTGTGACGGATTCCTCTGCTTCCTCTGCCCCTCCTCAGAATCCTCCTCATAGTCCCACCCTTGAGTCCCCCTTGGGAAGGGGGGGTCTTCTAAGCCATCTTCATTCATTCATTCATTTTCTACTGCTTATCCTCACGAGGGTCGCGGGGGTGCTGGAGCCTATCCCAGCTGTCTTTGGGCGAGAGGCGGGGTCCCCCCTGGACTGGTCACCAGCCAATCACAGGGCACATATAGACAAACAACCATTCCCACCCACATTCATACCTATGGACAATTTGGAGTCGCCAATTAACCTAGCATGTTTTTGGAATGGGGCAGGAAACCGGAGTCACTGCCATCTTATCTTATTCGTGGACAAAAGTAAGGGAGACTTGCATTCTTTACCATTTGGCCTCTGGACATCAACTATATTCACATAAAAAAGTCTAAAGGATACTTATATAGAGTTTATAACAAGTACTACATATGTTGGCTCTCAGGACAATATATACTGTATGACCAATATTATATTTATTATGGCTATGCATACATATATACCATACCTATGTTATACACTACATACATTTTTACCATTAGCATGCTAATATATGACCAATAGATCCGCAAACATGTCTGTGACTCCCTTCTCCATCTGCTTCTGGAAGGAACCGTGGAAGCGCACTTACATCACTTCCTGTTGGACCTGCTGGGTGAGCCCAACCACAACATCTCTCTCTCGTCTGCAGTCCTGTTGGCTCTTGCTAATGCTAATCACCAAGTCACCTGGCTACCACAGCCTGATGACCATTAGAGGTCGCCAAATGATATTTCAAATGTAGTACTTGGAATTGTCCACCAGAGGTAGACAGAGCTGATATGACGTCAACAGACTTGACACTTATGACAATAGAAATGTCAGTAACAACCATGGTTTCTTTCAGGCCGCACACCAACCAGCATGGACGCCACAGGTCGGACATATTCCCTCTCACCAGTATTACTGGTAGTACTGGTGTACTTTCCATAACTCTTCTTTCTTTCTTATCCTATCAAGGAAGTCTCATGGACGCTCGTGCCATCAGCCAATCACCCTCTAGTCCCCACTCAAGCCACGACCAATCCACTGCCCGGCAGGACTCATGTACTAAAAAGCAGTACTCTTATGTCAAAAAATACTACACACCCTCACTGCATGGTGATCATTTCTTCGACTTGGTTCTCCTCAGCATCTTTCTCATCACCAGCTCAACAGACAGGTACTACACACACTACTACCACTACTACTACTACTACTACACTCTATACAGAAATATTTGCACACACACTACTACTACTACGACTATTACTACTACACTCTATACGTAATACTACCACACACACACCACTACTACTACTACTACTACACACTATACGGTAATACTAGCACACACACTACGACTACCTCTACTACACTCTATATGGTAATAGAGTGTATTAGAGTGTATAATAAACAGTAGCTCACACAGCAGTAAGAGGTGTATTAGAGTGTATAATAGTTGACAGGAGTTTTTGGGAAGTACCTAGAGTACTTGATGGAGGAGAGGTAGTAGTGATGAAAGATGGCTGTCATCCAGCAGGAAGTCAGCTGATGGACACAGATGGAGGTCACCATCTCACAGGTCTCACGAAAGGGACCAAGGCAGAAGCTTCATCTGAGTGTTTGCTATTATTCTCAGTGTCCGCCCGACCGGCGTCCTTCAGGGATCTTCACGCTCACAGCGTCCCGTGGGCCCCCACGGGTACGACCGTTCTACCGCGGGGTTCCACAATCAATGCTTTTCTTCATCTTTGGACCGCCAGTGTCAGCAGGCACCGTGACAGCACCAGTGAGCATCAGTAAACATCGAATGTTGTGTTTCCGGTCAGCCATGTTTCTTATCCCGCCGTATGCCGTACGTGTCAGTTACAGGGTCCTCGCCTGTGGTCACCCGCACCGAGCTGGCAGATGGCGACCTGGCACACACTCCGCACTCAGGTGCTTTTTGGCACTAGCGCTTGCATGGCCAAGATCATTAGGTTTTATGTACCTCTTTTCTTACAGGAACACACACATGGCGCACTGACACCGTTACCATGGCAACAGCCCCAAGTAAGCTTCGTCCACCAGGGATAACACCAGTACTAACACACTAGTCAAAGTTAAACATCTTCCCTTTTAGTCTTTGCAGAGGCATCAGGAACTCCACTACACTCCAGTGAGTCTTTTCACATGTCTCTGCTCAATAACCCGTATCATACCCTGCCATGATATCATCACCCATGATAGCATACCTTAATCATGACATCATCACCCATGATATCATATGCTATAATCATATCACACCCTAATCATATCATCACCTATGATATCACACACTATCATGATATCATCACCCGTGACATTGTTGTGAAAAAAATTTGTAGTAGTAGTAGTTAGTAGTAGTAGGAAATAGAATGCCAGAAATAAATACAGAATTCTGGCAGTTGTTATGACCTTTGCCAAACAAAGGGGTCAGACAACACACAATATGCATTGCGGTCTGAGGTGTCTGGCCGAGAGTGGCCTGTTGGTGGGAACTCTTACATTACAATACATTACAATAGTGAATACATTCTTACACCATAATATCAGACTCATGATATCATCAGCGATATCATACCCTATCATAGCATCAGCGATATTATAGCCTATCATGATATCAGTCCCTATCATCATATCATCAGCCATATCATACCCTGTCATAATATCAGACCCTATCATGATATCATCAGCCATATCATACCCTATCATGATATCATACCCTATCATGATGGCATCACCAATATCATAGCTTGTTTTTCTGCTGTACACGGAAGCGCAGTGCTTCCGGCTGTCACCACAATGTGACACACATTTTTGGAGCTTCACCGTGTTGTGGGCCACTGGAGGGGACATCCCAGAGGATTCACGACATATACGTTGTGTGTAGCAAGGGTGGTCAAAGCACCACTATGATGGGGGGGAGGTAGCGGGAATGTAAAAAAACACAGAAGAGGCACAGCCACAGGAGAATGTGCTGCCGGAAATATACTAATAGCGTAGAAAGCAGCGGTGGTAATGATGATGATGATGCTCGTGTTTGCATGAGAGAGGTGAAGGAGAATGCCAAGTGGATCGGACATTTTGATGAGCGTCTGAGCCAGGTGATTTCCTAATGCTAATTAGATTAGTGAATTTACTCCCATCGCAAACGTTGGGTCATAATGATGATATTATTCATGTCATGTATGATGTCATACCCTATATCATACCCAATATCGTACCCTATAATAATGTCATACCCTATATCGTACCCTATGATGTAATACACTTGATCATACCCTATGATATCATACCATATATCATACCTGATGTCATACCCTATGATATCATATCTTATGATATCATACCTGATGTCATACCCTATGATATCATATCTTATGATATCATACCTGATGTAATAACCTATATCATAGCCTATGATATCATACCCTGATGTCATAGCCTCTGATATCATACCCTATATCATACCTGATGCCATACCCTATGACAGGGGTCTGCAACCCAACCCAACCCAAGCCATGTTGGACCAAAAAAACCAAAAGCAAAAAGCCTTATAAAAATCCTCAAAGCCTTATAATGAAGGCAACACATGCTGTATGTATCTATAGTATTAGCCTACTATCAAAATGACTACGTTGGCTACAAATACATAATGACTTCATGATTAAATGTTTATTTTCCCTGCAGCGTATCCTGTAGGGAATGACGCACGATGACTACTCTGTCGTACGATGCCGCCTCAAGTTTAACTTCATTCATTCATTTATTTTCTACCGTTTACCCTCACAAGGGGGTGCTGGAGCCTATCCCAGCTGTCTTTGGGCGTGAGGTGCGGTACACCCTGGACTGGTTTGCCACCCAATCCCAGGGCACATATAGACAACAACCATTCCCACCCACATTCATACCTATAGACAATTTGGAGTGGCCAATTAACCTAGCATGTTTTTGGAATGGGGGAGGAAACCGGAGTACCGGAGAAAACCATACATGCATGGGGAGAACATGCAAACTCCACACAGAGATGGCCGAGGGTGGGATTGAACTCAGGTCTCCTAGCTGTGAGGTCTGCGCGCTAACCACTCGACCGTTACAATATTGATAAATTATGTTCCATTGATTTGATGAAATTAAAGAAATGCAATATAGAAATCCGATTTTTTTATTTCGAGGATTCGAAAAAACAACAAAATCGAACGTGCATAACCCCCTGCCCTTAATCTGGGCAACAAACAGTGCAACAAAACGCAGCCTGCATTTATAAAAATAAAACGAAAGCCTTTTGAAAATGTGAAGTATATAAAATCAAATTAATAGTTTACGTTTGATTTCTGTGCAAATGCCAAGCAAATCGGTGCAAGGGTAAAACGCAGCAGCTGTCCTCTTTTGACACACAACCAACGTAGCTATCCTGGTGTTAACTTGTCAGGTAGGTAGGTAGGTAGGTAGGTAGGTAGATAGGTAGGTAGATGTAGATGAACTATCTACCGAACCAACGTGTCAACTTGTCAGTGTTATTCAGCTCCGAAGGGCGACCTGACTTCAGCAGAGAAGGAAAATGTTACTTGTTGCTTCCAACCAACTGGATTTTAACATTCCAGCCCCGAGACATTTTACACCGAACTTCCTGGTTCAAAGGTCATGCAAGTCCACCCTACATAGCTGTCCAAGGCAAATGCCTGTAACACTCGACCCGAGGAACAAAACACAATAATATCCCTAAGTGTCATACCAAATATATACTGGCGAAAATCAGAAATCACTTTAAAACAGCCACTTTGTTACTAAATATGTGTCACAGGATTGTGTTCTTACCCGTTAATGTGACTTCTGTTTTCGGACATGACTGGTCAGCTTCTCAACATCGGGCATGTAAGATGAATGCAATGAATGCAAAAGATTCAGTCCAAGAAAGGTACAAGAAACATTTAATCCTCAGTTATTTTTCTCTTTTTCCCTTTGGGATCCATGGCCCATCACACAGCCGCCGGTTTGTTTACAACAGCCACCTGTTGTAGCAGGGCATAGAAATGTGTGTCGCGGGCTATGACGCAAATCTTCATTGACAGAAATGTTGAAATGTAATATTTACTCTACACATTTTACAGCATTGGAAAACATTAAGAATGTTTGAGTCGTTTGTCTTCCTACAGAAACCATATTAAAACCAAAAATATATTTCTCTTCCCCATCTTTTTCCATTTTCAAACATTTTTCAAAAAACTCCAGGGAGCCACTAGGACGGCGCTAAAGAGCCGCGTGCGTCTCTCTGGGGGTTGCCGACCCCCAATATGGGGTATGACATTATCATAGGATATGATATAGCATATGACATCATCATAGGGTATGATATACGGTATGAATCATCATAGGGTATGATATAGCATATGACATCATCATAGGGTATGATATACGGTATGAATCATCATAGGGTATGATATAGCATATGACATCATCATAGGGTATGATATACGGTATGAATCATCATAGGGTATGATATAGCATATGACATCATCACAGGGTATGCTATAGCTTATGACATCATCATAGGGTATGATATAGTGCAGGGATCAGCAACCCGTGGCTCCAGAGCTGCATGTGGCTCTTCAGCCTCCTTATTGTGGCTCCCTTTGCAAAGCTCAAATATTTTAACACCCGAGTGGGGAAAATGCACATCTTTGTAATGAGTTAAAATAGAAAAAAATCCAACTTTGTGTGAGACCATGAAGGCATCCTGGCTGAGTCCTGACTGGTGATTGGATGAGCCGAAAGGATGCTATTCGGTTCTCTCTCACACAGATAAACATGGAGGACAAAAGTCTCACTTTCCAGGAGCTATTTGACATTTCTATAAAATGAATTAGAGATCATTTTAAAAACAGCGGCATGGGAACTTGATTGTGCCAGAGTAAACAAATCAGATAATTGACACATACATTTATGTAAGTTTATAACAAATACTAGCAAGAGTATTCCATCAACTGGTTGTTTATTATCTGAACTACTACGATACCCCAAAATTCCCTCCAAATTTGTCAGCCAAAACAGTGGGAGATTCATAATTTCTTCAGGTGTAGAATTTATAAGACGAAGAAGAGCGTTTTGGTTTTAAACCGATGTTTTGTGGCTCCAGGCTTTTCTTTAGTGGGCCTTTGTTAAATGGCTCTCTTCATAGTACAGGTTGCCAACCCCTGCCCTATATCATACCTTATGATGATGTCATACCCTATGATGATGTCATACTCTACATCATACCCTATGATGTCATACGCTATATCATACCCTATGATGATGTCATACTCTACATCATACCCTATGATGTCATACGCTATATCATACCCTATGATGATGTCATACCCTATACCACCTCTGTCTCTGGCATCCTTCTGTCTTCATGAGACGATGGAGGAGTTCCGTAGAGATGGGAGGTCAGCGGCAACGGTGGGAGTGGTTGAACAGTCCCACCCTCGAGTGGCAGTCCCCCTTGCATTTTTTGCAGACGAATGTTGATTGTTGTGGCTAGCACTCTGCTTCCGCCTTCTCTTAGCCAAAGCTGCATTTCTGGCATCCTCAGCCACCTTTACGCCAGATTTCAGTTAGTTGCCAGGAAGACCGGTCCTCAGCAAGGCTGTCCCAGTAGGAGACATCGATATTGCACTGCTTCATGTCTCTTTGGCAGACGTTTTTGAAGCGGAGGCAGGGGCTCCCAGTTGGTCGTGTGCCCTCAACAAGTTCTCCTACAGGATGTCCTTTGGAATTTGACCTGCATCCATCCTGCGCACGAGGCCGAGTCAGCGCAAACGTCTGCCCCTCAAGATGGCCACAATTCTCTTCATGCCTGCTCGCTGTAGTATCTCCCTGTCTGGGATTTTGTCCTGCAACGGACGTAGAGAATGCATCGTAGGCATCTGAGGTGGAAGCTGTGGAGTCTCTTCTCATGCCTGCGTAGGGGGTCCATGCTTCGCTGCTGTAAAGGAGGGTGCTAAGCACAGAGGCTTGGTAGACACGCATCTTAGTCTTTTCCGTGAGACTGGAGATATTCCAGACTCTGGTGCAGTTTCGACATGACTACTGCGGTCTTGGCGATTCTGCTGCTCACTTCTGTTTCCAGTGTGTGCGAGCTTGAGATGGAGGACCCAAGGTGGGTGAAGTTTCCCACAGTGTTCAGCACATGCCCATCAATGGCGATGGTTGGGGGATGGTCTGTGCCGTGAGCCATGACATTGGTTTTCTTCAGGCCGAAGGTGAGCCCAAACTCCTTGCCGGCAGCAGAGAAACTACTGACGAGCTGCTGCAGTCCATGATCCATATGCGAAACTAGGGCTGCATCATCCGCGAAGAGCATCTCGCACCTCTCTCACTTTGGTCTTGGCACGGCGGCGGCAATGTTGAAGAGCTTGCCATCGGCTCGGGTGTGAATGTACACCCCTTCGCCGCAGTCTTTAAAAGCGTATTGAAGGAGCAAGGAGAACAAAAGGCCGAAGAGCGTTGGTGCAAGGACACAGCCCTGCTTTCACACCACTGCTGACAGGAAAAGCCCCAGACGTGGCACCGCTGAAGCACAGTGTGCTGTGCATGTTGTCTTGGAAAGAGGTGATGACAGTATGCAGGTGTGGGGGGGCAGCCGATCTTCTTAAGGAACTGAAAGTTCGCTCCTGCTGACGAAATCAAATGCCTTTGTTAGATCGATGAAAGCGACAAAGAGAGACATCTGCTGTTCCTGGCACTTCTCTTAGAGCTGACCAGGGAGAATACCATGTCCACGTTTGACCGGTCAGCACGGAAGGCACATTGGCAGATGTAGGAGGTGAGGGTCTGCAGGCGGGCAAGGGTGACATGTGTGAAGACCTTCCCCACAGTGCTCAGGAGGGAGATACCTCGGTAGTTGTTACAGTCGCTTTTGTCACCCTTGTTTTTATACAGGGTGACAATGTTTGCATCACGCATGAGGAATGTGTCCTTCCTCCCAGCATTTAGGGTAGGTAGAAGGGTATGCGGCGGCCCAGTGGTACAGGTTTCCCACTATTCAGGACTTCTGCTGGAATGCTCACTGTCAGAAGGCATGCCAAGAGGTACCTTCCAAAAGGCAAGCTTGCCAGCAACAAACTCCATGCATGGAGCCAATAAGACTGGAAATGACCCCTGCTCTATATATCGTACCCTATGATAGCATTCCCTGTGATTATGTTATAACCTAGTTCATACCCAATGATATCATACCTTATGATGTCATACCCTATGATGATGTATACCCTATGATGATATCATACCCTGATATCATACCCATATCATACCCTATGATGATATCATACCCTATGATGATGTCATACCCTTTAATATCATATCCTATGATGATGCCATACCCTATGATGATGCCATACCCTATGGTGCTGTGTATGATGATGTCATGTGTTGGTGCAGGTGCTGTACAGGTGACTGAGGACTTCCACAAGGCTGGTAAGTCTCTCCAGTGTGTTCACATCAGAGATGTTGGTCAGAATTAGTACAATGAATGATAATGATATTTTAAGGATAGTTGGAATATTTTCACATGAAGTTATCATCTCCTTCAGCACTGTAGTGTCCAGTTCTGGCCAGATTTCAGTGATGAGGAATATTGTTCTGGTTAGTTCCTGAGTCATTTAAGTCATGAGTTTGGCTTCTCAAAACAATATGCTTTCAAAGCACTAATACATTTACATGACAAAAATGCCTCCTCACGAAACTCACACCTCACACTCACTCGCTTCCACTTCCACTGTGGAACACACACACACAAAAGGACAGGCTATCGCCATCCGTGCCAGTAAACTGTGGAACACACACACAACAAAGGACAGGCTATCGCCATCCGTGCCAGTAAACTGTGGAACACACACACAACAAAGGACAGGCTATCGCCATCCGTGCCAGTAAACAGTGTGGAACACACACAACAAAGGACAGGCTATCGCCATCCGTGCCAGTAAACAGTGTGGAACACACACAACAAAGGACAGGCTATCGCCATCCGTGCATGTAAACAGTGTGGAACACACACAACAAAGGACAGGCTATCGCCATCCGTGCCAGTAAACAGTGTGGAACACACACACAACAAAGGACAGGCTATCGCCATCCGTGCCAGTAAACAGTGTGGAACACACACACAACAAAGGACAGGCTATCGCCATCTGTGCATGTAAACAGTGTGGAACACACACAACAAAGGACAGGGTATCGCCATCTGAGCACCAGTGGGCTGATGGGACCAAATGTCACCGTTGACGTACAGGACATTTGGAAAGTATTCACAGCGCTTCATATTTTCCACATTTGTTTATGTCACAGCCTTATTCCAAAATTGATTCAATTCAGATTTGCCCGCCGAAAACAAAGTGGTGGGTCTACAAGGGGGAGATCCTGTGTGGCTTATTCTGGCTGGGACCGGCCGGGCCCCACTGGTGAAGGCCCAACCACCAGACGCTCGCCTGTGAGCCCTTCCCCCGGGCCTGGCTCCAGGGTGAAGCCCCAGTATCTCACATCCGGGCGAGGTACGGTTCCTCCTCTTGGCTTTAGTCAGAAGGGTCTTCTGAATCACTCTTAGTCTGGGAGCGTGAGGTCGACAGGCGGATCTGCGCAGCCTTGGCAGTTATGCGGTTGCTGTACCGGACCGTCGTGGTGAAAAGAGAGCTGAGCCGGAAGGCAAAGCTGTCAATTTACCGGTCGATCTATGTTCCCACCCTCACCTATGGTCATGAGCTTTGGCTCATGACTGAAGGTCATGAGATGGCGGATACAGGCGGCTGAAATGAGTTTCCCCATAGGGTAGCTGGAGTCACCCTAAGAGATAGACTGAGAAGCCGCTCCTCCTTCACATCAAGAAGTGTCAGTTGAGGTGGCTCGGGCATCTAGTCTGGATGCCTCCCGGACGCCTCCCTGGTGAGGTGTTCCGGGCATGACCAGCCCGAAAAGGCCCCGGGGCAGACCTAGGACACACTGGAGGGATTTTGTCTCACAGCTGGCCTGGGAACGCCTTGGTGTCCTCCCGGTGGAGCTGGAGGAGGTGGCCGGGGACCGGGAAGTCTGGGCTTCCCTACCGAGACTGCTGCCCCCGCGACCCGGATAAGCGGAGGAAAATGGATGGATGGATTCAATGCATATTTTTCTCAAAAAGTCTACACACAACACCCCATAATGACAATGTGAAAAATGTTTTTCTTTTAATTGTGGGAAATGTATTATAAATTAAAAAGTGAATAATCACATAATCACACAAGTATCACAGCCTTTGGCGTGAAACTCCAAATGGAGCTCAAGTACATTCTGTTTCCACTGATCATCCTTTAGATGTTTCAGTAGCTTCATTGGAGTGGTAAACAGTTGGTTGGACACGATGTGGAAAGGCACACCTTGTCTCGCTCGCTTTGGCTGGAATTGGCCAAAGGGGCATCAACAAAGTATTGGGCAGAGGCTGTGGATACTTATGGTCATGTCACTTCTTTATTTTTAATAAATTAGCAATTACAAAAATGTTTTTTTTCACATTGCTGTTATGGGGTGTTGTGTGTACAATTTCAGAGAAAAAAATGTATTTAATCCATTTTGGAATAAAGCTGTGACATCAAAAAATGTGGTAAATGTGAAGCGCTGCAAATAATTTCCGGATGAACTGACCTACACTGTTGATGGATATGCATGTCTAAACATCCCAACTATCCCTTAAAGGGATGACTTTTCTGACCTATAAAATGTAGTTAAAATGTTGTATTCTGGTGTTGAACCATGCCAAAGTTTCAGATGACAGGGTTTGCGCATTTGGAAGTGAGCCCTGAAAGATGGCTCAAAACGCTGGCTTTCAGAGAGCGTGGATGTAGACGCCATACACTCTCTGCCCTCCCCCAACCTCTGCCTATCTGTTTATGAAACAACCTCAGGCAGATGTTATTATAGTTGGTGATTCCCAGCAGGAGAAAAATAGTTTCATCTGTCAATGGCATTTTTGCACAGGGCCGTTTTTGAGAACATGAAATATCCGCCAAACATTTGCTGGAGCCAGAAGCAGCGTGGTCTCGCCAGGAAAGGTGCATTCATGTCAGACATGCTGTGCGTCCACAGAGGTGGAGAGTACTCACTGTCTCGCAAAAAACGTCCGGCTTCTGAGCTCCACAGCACCAGCGGTGATTCTGACAAAGTCTGACACTGAGTGCTCGTCCTCGGGCAGGTCCGGTTGGAGGCAGCGCCCAATATCTTAAGCTAGGAGAACAAGTTTGAATATTACGTGCGGACTACCCCAGGGGTCAATACTGGGACCAAAACTGTTCAACTTATACATCAATGACATCTGCAAAGTTAAGAAAGACTTAAAGCTGGTATTATTTGCGGTTGATACCACTGCTTTTTGTTCCAGAGCGAGCACAGACAATCATTAGAAAGGTCAGAGAAGAAATGGTCATATTAAAAAGATGGGTTGATAATAATAGATTGTCCTTATACCTAAGTAAAACTAAAATCATGCTGTTTGGTAGCAGCAGAAAGGACCAGCAAAAACAAAAAGACAGTGCAGACATTGAAAGGGTGAAGGAAAATACATTTCTGGGGATCACAATAGATAAAAATATGAGCTGGAAGCCTCATATTACAAATATACAACATAAGGTGGCAAGAAATATTTCAATATTGAACATAGCAAAATTTGTTCTCAATCAGAAATCCCAAAGTTACTTTACCACGTTGGGGGGGGGATACGTGTCTGTCATATCTCAACCGACACAGACAGCCTAACACTGGCTTCCCCGGTCTTCCTTGTGCTCATCCAATCACCAGTCAGAAGTCAGCCATGATGCATTCATGGCCTCACACAAAGTTGGATTTGACCCCCAATCGAGAAAGCTTTCTATGCATGCTAATGGTGTGTAGCGGCTCTCAGTGGAGGTGCTGACAGTTTGTTCTTTGCGTCCTCCTGGTTCTGCTTGCTCTCCGCAGGTTCCGTCACTGAACAGTACAACCCATGGAGTCAGGGTCCTGAAGGTGAGGTGCCAACGGGCTTGACAAGCAGTCAGTGTGTGCTTGTAGCGTGAGGTGAGCCAAAGAGCAGACAGTATGAATGCTGGTGTCTTTTGTGTTTTTGCTGACAGCTTCAGAAAACCTGGAGCTGGAGGATACCTGCTGACTTCCACATCAAACCTCAAGTTCGGTTCTTACGCTACCAGTTTGAGTGCACAGAACAATCAGCACGCTCCGTCCAATCCCAGCCGTACCGCTAGCTTTTATTTTGAAATATTTAAGATGGCTATCAGTGCTTGTGATCTGTAGAAACAATTTTAGAAGCAGTTCAACCCGCAAAATGTCTTTTAATGATTTGACAATAAATGTGTCTATTTTGAACATCAACTGCTATGGAGACATATTTGTCGATAACAGCTTGTGTATTTTTATAAGCCAACAAATGATTGGATGCAGTAAACACTAAAATACAGCCACAACAATACCTCAGCTGGCTATCCAGTTTGCAAAAATATTCCGTCTTCTTACACGTGTATGAAAAGCAATGTCTGCATAGGGAAAATGTCACCTTTGACCTGCTGATCAGTAACAGCAAGAGTCTCATCCCTCCTTGCTGATGTCAGAGGTCAGAGTTCAATTTGCTGTTTGGTCATCAGTGGGCGTGTCAGGATTGAGGAAAGGCTCCGCCTCCAACTCCAGTAACGACGGCAAGTCGGCCCCGCCCTCGCCTGCATCGACGGCTTCAGAAATCTGCACAGGCGTGTACTGCACCAGCTGCTTCCCTAGACCAATCACAGAGCAACAATGTCATCATGTACACCACTTTACATGTCTCTTAGTCCTGTGGCTCTTCTTACGGTACACTACACTACGCACAGTACACTGCACTACTTATACTACCTACAGTACACTGCACTATGTACACTATACCACCTACACTACCTGCACTGCACTACCAACACTACACTTCACTACTTACACTACCTACAGCACACTACACTATCTACACTAGTGTAGACAGTACATTACACTACCTACAGCACACTACACTACCTACGCGGCCTACAATACACTACTACTTACACAAGCAAAATTACACTACACTACCTACAGCACACTATGCTACCCACAGTACACTACACTACCTACAGCACACTACACTACCTACACAGCCTACAGCACACTACACTACCTACACTGCCTACAGTACACTACACTACCTACAGCACAATACACTACTACTTACACGACCAACATTACACTACACTACCTACAGCACACTACACTACCTACACGGCCTACAGTACACTACACTACCTACACTTTTTTTTAAACTGTACATTTTTTAATCATTTTCTTCAAATATTATGTCATTGTCAAGTGTCTGTGGTGTAAAGACTGGCAGAGCAATGTAATATTGGTCCGTGTGGCACATGTGGCTGATTGCCTTGTTCCTCCATTAGACTTTGTGATGCATGTGAGAGGTCGTGGTCACAGTCATCGAGAAGTTTTTTAAAGGATCAAAAAACATGTATTATATGGTAATTAAATATGCTGTACACAGTGTCATTTTGTAACATTCTTGGTTAGTGGTGTGCTGCAAAATTTTCCAATGTAAAAAATGTGCCATGGCTGAGAAAAGGTTGAAAAACACTGGGGTAGAGTAGGTGTGGTATAGTAGGTATACCAGGTAGGGTAGAGTAGGTGTGGTATAGTAGGTACACCAGGTAGGGTAGAGTAGGTGTGGTATAGTAGGTACACCAGGTAGGGTAGAGTAGGTGTAGTATAGTAGGTACAGTAGAGTATGTAGGTCTGGTGTATAGTAGAGTATAATTTGTTGTGTGTGTGAGTGCTGCTACCTGTGGTGTTGCTTTGATGGGCTCCTTTGGAGGTGTCGTCACATAGAAGCTATGAAGGTAGGATCTTTATGTTAGAAAGAGCATCAACACACAACACACTGGCTCAAGCTACTCACACTGTCCAGGCTGTTGATGTCAAAGTCTCCTGGGGACCACGAGGGGTACATCAACTGAACACAAAGATTTTGGCAAGTTCATGTGTGTTGTCATCTCACACGCACACTCACACACACACACACACACACACACCTCCATGAGCGGAGAAGTATCAAAGGTGAAGGTTTGGTTGTTCAGGATGTTCTGCAGGTTTTCTAGACTGTTGTCAATGGTTTCCACGTGATCCGACAATTCAGACCTGAAAACCCCACCCAAGCACACGCACACGCATACGCGCACACACACACACACACACACACAGAGTGTATGATGAAAGTGCAAGAATGTACATGTTGCACTGTTGGATGTTCGGTAGAAAATGCGAAGACAAACATGGAAGTGAATGAAGAGAAGCATGAGAGTGACATAGGCTGTTCATCAAAAGTTGAAAAACAACCTGCACTACAGCTTGACCCATTACTATATATTCACCAGCATTGCTAAGCCATGTATCAACGTTTTGGGATGATTCTGTGTAGCTGGCCCCTGCCCCTCACAGACCAGCGAAGTGTAGCACTCCATGTCTCTCTCATTCAGCTGAAGCACAGAATAGCACAATAGGACACCTTGGAAGCTGTGGCTTTGCAAAACAATATCCAGTTTAGTGCCACACTGTCAGGGACCATCAAGGACATTCTACTTTTCTTCACTCTACTTTTATACAGCGTATTACAGTTACATTTTAACCTGGTGTAAGTTGCAGCTCTCCCACTTACCCAGATTCCACCATACACACAAACTTCACTTCATACTTCCATGCAGGATCTACTTCATGTCCTCATTCCAATCTTTTATAGATACATTGGAACCTATTGTGCTGAAGTCCCCTGCACCTGCTGCTACTAGCACGTGCTACAATGCAGTCAGTGTTTCAAACGGCATGTATTGAGTTGTGAACTGCTACAGAGCAGCTACGCACCATACTGTAACTAGAGCCAGACCGATATGGGATTTCTGGGGCCAATGCCGATACAAATATTTGGGAGTCAGAAAGAACAATTTCCGATATATGGGCTGATAGGCCAACATATGAAATAAGACCATTAATATACTCAGGATATAATACTGTACATGCATGAACATAATTCCAAAATAATACCAATATTTGAAAAAAATACAAGAAGCAAAAGACAAATTAAAATCTGGAACGTATTATTTATCATTAGTAACACTGTCAATGTAAGGACTGTATACACACTGATACATTTGAAAATGCAAATGGTAAACACACTAACGAAGAAGTGTGTGCAAGAAGAGTGCAAACTGGAAACGCACTGACTGGGTCAGATAATGAAGTTTGGAAGTGAGTCCTGAAAGAAGTTAGGGATGGCTTTGAATGCACACTGGGACGTCACAGTGAGCCAGAGATCCTTATATGGGCATGGGCAAAGGTTCAAGCTGTTAGTTGTACAAGATGAGCGTGACCAATCACAGTACAGTATATATCCTTTCTATATCATATATCAGCTTTTTCCAACCACTAATATCAGTATGGGTATCAGCCCCAAAAATGGAAGAATAATGTTGCCCATACCAATATATTGGAGGCTGGAAAAAGCTGATATATGTTAGAGACAGGATATACACTGTACATGAAGATAAATTATTCTAATATCCAAAAGAGGATTGAACACAAAGAAGCAGAAGACTACTGCATGAAAATGAGTAGTCTCATTAGTAAGGAGTCACCATGCATGTGCCGTAAGCAGAAAGAGAACCGAGAACGGAGAGTAGGGACTTTGAATGTACTAGTATTATAAATGAACTATGACAGGACAAGGTAGAGAGTTGGTTGACATGATGCAGAGGAGGAAGGTACTGTGTGTCCAGGAGACCAGGTGGAAAGGTAGCAAGGCTCGATGTTTAGGAGCAGGGTTCAACTGGCTCTATCATGGTGGAGATGGGAAGAGGAATGGAGTACAAGGAGTTGGTTAAGAATGTCCTGGAGGTAAAAAGAGTGTCAGATAGGGTGATGAGTCTGAAGATAGAAATTGAAGGTGTGTTGTCCAACGTTGTTAGTGGGTAGGAGATGCTAGAAGAGTGGAGGTTTGCCCTGGAATGGAGAGGAATGAAGATTAGCCACACCGAGACGGAGTATATGTGTGTGAATGAGAGGGACCCAAATGGAAGAGTGAGGTTACAGGGAGAAGAGATACAGAAGGGGAGAATTTTAAGGAGACCAGCCATGTTGTTTGGTCTAGAGACAGTGCCGCTGAGGAAAAGACAGGAAGCAGAACTGGAGGTAGCAGAGATGAGGATGCTGAGGTTCTCATTGGGAGTGACCAGGATGGATAGGATCAGGAAGGAGTACATCAGAGGGACATAACATGTTAGAGGCCTTGGAGATAAAGTCAGAGAGGCCAGACTGAGATGGTTGGGACATGTCCAGAGGAGAGATAGTGAATATATTGGTAGAAGGATGCTGCCAGGTAGGAGGCGTAGAGGAAGACCAAAGAGGAGGTTTTTGGAGGTAGTGAAGGAGGACATGACAGAGACAGATGCAGAAGACAGGGAAGACAGGAGATCGGTTTGCTGTGGCGACCCCTGAAGGGAAAAGCCCAAAGAGAAAGAAGATGGTCCTGGGTCTTGACCAAGCATTGACATTGTTTTGGGTCTACAATGGAGTTTCAGGTTGCCTTTGCCATCAGAGATGATGACAGTGGAAATAAACTCATAACTCATCACATAAGATATTTCTTCAGTTATGGAGACTTACTTGTCAATACAGACAACCGTCTGACACTTGTGAGCCAAGTCTGGGTTGGAGGCGGGTGTTTGGCCATTTGGAACTGGTGGGAGGGGCCCGGTGTGGGGGGTGCTCATCAGAACCACAGGAGCAGCTGAAGGCATCGAGGTGAAAGAGAACGGCAAAGGATTATGAAGAAGCAGAGCGTGTAGGCTTGATGACTTACCTGCCGCCAGGTTGGCCATTACGGTGTTCTGGGGAGACTGCGTGTCATTTTCTTGCAGAATGGAGTTGATGAAGGCGGTGGGAGAAAGAGGCGTGTCTACAGACGTACCCACATCCTCCAGGACAGGACTGTCCACCATGTCAGGAATGACAGGCTCCTCCTCCTTGATGTTAGTCTTTCTGCAGGTGTGAGATAAACCAATGGCTTGAGTTGGGTTGACATTTTAGCCTTGAGCATGCTTTTGCCTTAAAGTTCTAGTAGTACAGTACAGGGTTGGTGTGTGTGTGTGTGTGTGTGGGCCTGGAGAAGTCTTGGTGCTTTTCAATGCTGTTAGCACTGACAGACAACAAGGGATCCACATGCTGTTTAAGATACTGAACTTTTGACACTAGCTAGGAGTAGCAGGTGTAGGAAGCAGCTATAAAAGGCAGCACTTTGATTGGCTGAGAGCTTGCCATGGCAATTGCGTACAGAGAGAGCAAGGAAACCTCCCAGCGTAATTTAGGTGGAAATGTGTGGCGAGTAGCTAATATTCCATTGCAGTGTGGTCCCCAAAAGCATCCTCACCCAGCTTCCATCCAGTCACTGACCACCTCTTCTGATGCGGGCGTGGCCAGCTCTGTGACGTCAGAGATGATGGGTCCAGAGGTCAAAGAGGATTCCGCTGAGTAGGTGCTGGCTGCAGACAGCAAGTGCTCCAGTGAAAGGGGTCGGCTGTATTTGGGCATGGAGTGGGTGCTGCTGGCATCATTGAGCATCAGTGGGCTGCAGACGGAAGAGTTGTTTCTTAAGACTACAATCATACACAATAATACAAATATACATTCAAGCTCAACTTGCAGTTTTCGCTTGACTCCCATGATCCGATTGGACTGGACCAGCGATACCAGGAACTGAATCAACTTGAAAGAGAAAAATTCTCGTTATGACATTGTTGTGGAAAAAAGACCTACCCTAACTGAGGTAGCATCAGGTAGCTTCGGAGTGCAACGGTAGTTCCTATAGTCCACCACTAGGGATGAGTATGACCCTAGACTGGAAAACTATGTGGTTTTCTGTGCCTCATTTGGGTGCTAAGTAGGGCTGCAACAATTATCGATTACAAAAGGTGGTAGAGGATTTTTTCCACGTTTTGAAAAATCGCCTATGTCACCAACATGCGTATCTCACCCACGCGGAGGATGAAGAAGGAAGCGGGTGTTTGATGACACGGGAAGATTAAAGCGCCGAGAAAAAATGGCAAGACGACAAAGGAGAAGGAAAAGTAAATATAAGAAAACAGAGAAAATGTGGCTAAACAGCAAGTGGACACTGTGACGTGTCTTCACACGCCGCACTTCACCACCGCCGCCGCACCAACAATGAAATCCCGCGGTTGCTGGTGTGGTTGATGGATAAAACAACTCAGCAGTAAGATGCACACTCCTTTCACCATTGCCACTCGTCGTATTTGAAGCCGCTATGTTGTGTGGAAAATGACTTGTTTGGTTGCGTCGTTCGTGCCATGAACGCCATTGTGATCATGGATTTTTCTCATGGACTTGTCATTTATTATTGCCTGGCTGAGTAACTAGTCGTGTCATTGGCTTAGGTTTTTGTTGTAGTCCTAAACACAAGCACCACTTACACTATGTACTATGTCCATTTAAGACTATAGTATATATAGTATATAAACATAACCACCACTTACACTATGTATTATGTCCATTTAAGACATAAAACATTCCATTAGCGCCATCATTCAGTGCTGAGTGAATGTGGTGATATTGTATGAGCAGCATCTTGTAGGTAATGGAACATCCTGATACTCTAGTTACTCTGGAGTAACAGTAACACATTAACACGCCTAGCAAGTACACGTTTCCCCTTGCTGATTATCTACCAACACATCTACATTACACGGAGGAGGAGGCTGCTATGCGTAGCATAAGTAGCGTACTGATGGAATGTCAAGTACTGTCACATTCCCTGTGGTGCTTCCGCTGCCCCTTTCATTTCATACTGGTCAATGTACCTCTCATTTCATTGATTTCATCCAAGTATCTCAAGGACCATTCTGTTTGTCACACAATGACAGAATGGTATACATTCTTGCAATGATGACATAGTGGTGTATACTGGTATAAATGATAATTTCAAAAGGGAAAAAGCAGACTTTACTACATGTTGAAATGAAGATAAACACGGTGATGGAGCTAACGGGGTTAACTTGGTTTAGCATGCTAGTGACTCAGGCTGGATGAGCACCTTTACCATGCCCAATGACCCTGTGCAGGTCCTCAGTGAAAAAAGACCAAAAGCATGTCTATTCTTGCACCCAGCTCGCCTTACATTCTCAAAACACACTGAACACACTTCCAGCGTTCAAAATAAGAGCACTGTTTGCCCCATGCTGTCTAACTGTGTAAACAAATAAGGGAACATATGTCCATAGACAGTTGGAATAGCATGGGTGTCTACATTTTCCTTAATGCCAAGCACAGGCATGACTCTGCTGAGGATTCAGTAGCAATGCCATCCCATTAGAAAGGTTAGCAGGTTAGCATACATCCATTTAGTAGCAATGTGTGCCATCCTATTAGAAAGGTTAGCATACTATGTACTTTGGGTCGAGCAGAGGTGGAGCAAGAGATCATCATATGCAAATTGAATAAAGCAACGCTGACAGCAAAAGGTTGGAACACCACAAATGTGAAGTCACTTGGTAGACAGGAAATGTACCTGTTGTATAGTTACCAATGAATCAATACATGTGCTGTACAATTGGACACTCGTCTGTTTACTTATACTGGTTAAGCTTTGTATCTATTTATACAAGACTCCAATCAATTCAATGACATCCTCATATCCTGATACATCCCAAGTAGGCTTGGCTGTTATGGACGTATGACCATATAAAAGCAGATGGTGTTTCAATAGAGGAGAGTCTTGTATAAAAATGTCCAAAGCTTAATCCATATGATGAAATAGACTAGTTTGGTGTTTATTGCTACGGGTGTGGCTAACCTACTAAATGTATGTATGCTAACCTTTCTAATAGGATGGCACACATTGCTACTAAATGGATGTATGCTAACCTGCTAACCTTTCTAATGGGATGGCATTGCTACTGAACCCTCAGCAGAGTCATGCCTGTGCTTGGCATTAAGGAAAATGTAGACATCCGTGCTATTCCAACTGCTTATGGACATATGTTAATCAGTCATTTCAAGGGTGGTCACGGGCCATGGTAAGACGCTCCTTACATGCCAGTGGCGAGGATACACTCATCTGGCCCGAGTCACACACACAACCACACTAGCATGCTAAACTAAGCTAACCCCGCTAGCTTACTCCATAAGAGGAGGTTCTACCAACCTTGGCGTGTTTATCACCATTTCAAGCTGTTTAGTGTTTGTTGTGCTCCATCGTGTAAATACTTCCCCACATGAACGTTCCTTCTGGCCATGATGACAGCATCTCATCGATCTTGTGTATCAATAAAGTCCAACTGGGTTTGATTATACTGATCGTTGATGCTGGAAGACGCTATACCGGTTTGCCAGTATATTAACACCCTAATGCCAAAATACTCCCTAAAGTCCACATGGCCCAACCAGATTAAAAAAAGCATTGGTTTTGGAGCACTGACTAAGACAGTTCCAACAGTCAGGATTGGCAGTGGTATGAGATGATATGAGATGATATGTAGGAGATCATCACATGCAGATGAATGCCATCAAGAGGCTCCACCAAAGACCCTGTGCGTGCTGGTGTGTCTCAGGAGAGGAGTTACAGCAGAAGAAGGTGCAGTTCTTACAATGCTGATCAAACAAGGATACTTTTCTCATGGTACAAGCTCCAGCTTCCATGGAATACACAAAGAAGCATTCAGAGCAAGGCGGCTTTTCTGTCAGCCAGTGTTTTCTGTCAGCCAGTGTACCTTGTTGACCACTTTCTGCTGCTGCGCGTGTTTCTGTCTCAGACACGCCATTTCCCTCCACAGAGCCTCGTTTTCACTGAAACACACACACACACAGCTTCTGTTCAGTGCTGCTTCCAACACACGCCATTGGGAGACCTTCCAGGCCTTGAAGACCTGCAAGGCCGGTCCTGTTTGTGAGCAGACATTCTTTCACTTGCATGGAATTGTCAGGCTGAGAGAGTGTGAAGGAGTTCTTACTGCTTCATGGCGATGATTCTGGAGTCAATGGTCTCCTGCTTTCCCTTCATCATTTGTACGTCATTCAGGATCTTACTGACCTCATTTGCTGAGATCTTCACCTCCTCTTGCCGCACAGCAGACACCTGCAAAGGCAGTGTCGTCATGGAGATCAGTGTGTGCTGCATGCTTTAAAGTGCTCCTATTTACATTGGTGACTTTGCGTTTGATGTTCTCCAGTAAATGTTCTTGTCCTCTGATGAAGAATGGATGCTGGAACTCTGTGTCATCTTTCTCTGGTTTCAACAGACCGCCTTGCTCGATGTGCACCACCTTCCGGAAGCCATCTTCAGGAAATTCAAACAAGCAGTCAGTTGACAAGAACATTATAGTAGTTGTGGTGGACAGGAAGTAGCATGCTTGCATGTAAATGTGATAGGCTGCAGCCAGTGGCAAGTATTGTTAAAAGGACATTGTCATCCATCAGTAAAGTCATACTCACACATATTGAGCTGTCGGATGAAACTGGCCATGTTGTTGTGTTTGAAGAACTGTGGGAGAACCTCCTTAGAGAACCGACCCTGATCGTATACATGGAAACTGGTTCCCGTCTGACACAAGATCAAAAAAGAAAGCCTTTTACAAACTTCTGATATCCGTACAGTCTCATTTTCTCAGCTCCATCGCTTGGACATCTCTCCTTCTCTCTTGCACTTGGACTACACACCAGCTTCCATCGCTCTACAGCCATATATCGTCATACCACTGCTATCCAATCACCTCCAGCAGCTTTCATCCCTCACACAACATAACATGTTCTTCAAATACTAGCTGATGGAATACCATACAATACTATATACTGTAATACTAAGATAGAATTATCATAAAAAACTATCTACTGTCATACCAAGCTAACATTGTCAGTGCTAAGATAACATATTAATAAAATACTATGTACTGTCATACCAAGCTAACATTGCCAGGGCTAAGATAACATGCTAATAAAATACTATGTACTGTCATACCAAGCTGACATTGTCAGTGCTAAGATAACGTGCTAATAAAATACTATGTACTGTCATACCAAGCTAACATTGTCAGTGCTAAGATAACATGCTAATAAAGTACTACATATTAGGGTAATACTAATGTTGTCGATGCCAAGCTAAAGAATAACATGCTCAGTACGAGGATAACATGTTAAGCTAACACTAGCATATTTGCATACAATAGTATTACTAGAAATGCAATATTATATGCTGAGAATTGAGCTCGTACCGGGCTCCAACAGATGAGGGGGTCAGTTTCAGGGTCTTCCAACAAAGTCCACAGTTTAGCGAGGAAGGCCGGAACGTTGCTGACGTTGCTGGTAGCCAGCAGCGAACCTTCAACTGCACCCTTTGCGTATTCCATCAGCTGGGCCGAACCAAACATACACCGGAGGTTCGGGCGGCACAAATAAAAAGTGATGCTGGCGGCTTCCTGGCGTTGCTTCTCCTATCTGTCATATGAAGGACTAAAACGTTGAAACATTCACCAAGATCAAAATCTCTCGTAGAAAATTCAAATAGCCCAACAAATCCAAACAACCAACTGCGTAGCACAAATGGAGTCGCGTGGTGATGCCGTCACCAGCAATGCGCCGTCGCGTGAAGACGTACTGAAATAAAAATGTCAGGTTCAGTAAGTCTTTCCAAATGATTTGTTGTTGTCGTTTGCGCACTCATTCTTTTCTGTGCTGTGATCACAACCACATGTAAACATTTGAATTTTTGGAATAAATTGCACGTCTTCAGGTCGGATTTGTCGTTGTTCGCAAGTGTTGTTTCAAGAAAGTTTCAGCTGTGACGTAACTTCCAAGCTACGGCTGTGCTTGATTCAGGATCTGCATCCTACTCCAGTAGCCTACCCGGTCTACGAAAGCCAGACGTTCGGAGGCTCCTCCTCCAATTGCGAACCAGCCTGGTGAATTCAGATGGTCTAGCCCAGGGGTCCCCAGCCACCGAGCCGGGGACCGGTACCGGCCCCGTGGCGCATTTGCTACCGGGCCTCACAGAAATAATAAAGAAATTATTATTATTATTATTATTATTATTATTATTAAGACCGCATTCTGGCCAAATTAACTTTGGCCTGTGCCCCTTGACACACCAATATCCCTGTCTACTCTCTACAGATATAATAATACAACTGGATTGGATGTCGGCATAAAAATCCTTTGGCGCTAGCAGTACATCTTGTTTTTTTATATCTATGTGCGCTTGTCCTTGATAATAACAAAGGAACAACACATTTGTTCCTGCAAATAATTAGCCCCCACACTAGCGAAGAGGACTGAAAAACAGACGTCTTTGGACAGCTTTCTTACGGGGAAAAAGGCGCCTGACGAGCCAGAAGATGAGCTTACAATCTCGAAGAAAACAAAATCTTCTTTTAACAGACAATAGCAAGAATCCTAACTAAAATATGGGTGACTCTCAGGCGCCAAGTCCAAAGCAATGAAGCCTTCAAAGCTGCTCCGGCACTTAGAGACTAAGCACCCTGGAATAAAAGATAAGCCTTTGGAAAAAAAAGAGCGAGTACGAAGGACAGAAACAATTACAGAGGGCCACCATATCAACAAATGCGAATGCACTGAGAGCATCGTACCTCGTGGCGAACCACGTTGCTAAAGCCAAGAAACCTTTCACGATTGGAGAAGAACTTATTTTGCCTGCGACCGAGGATATTTGCCATGAAATTTTAGGAGAGGCTGCTGTTCAAAAGGTTGCATGGGTGCCTCTTTCTGCCAGCACCGTCACAAAGCGCATTGATGGTATAGCGGCCGACATAGAGGAGCAATTGCTGGAGAGAATTAAAAAGTCACCATGGTAGGCGATTCAGGTGGATGAGAGTACTGATCTTGACAACAAGGCAACAGTGCTTACTTATGTGTGATATATTTATCAGGAGGACGTGCATGAGTGCGCATGTTATGTGCACTGTTGTTACCAACAAACACAACGGCTGCAGAAATATTCAAGTCCCTGAATGATTATTGATCGGCAAAACTGAGCTGGTCATTCTGTGTCGTGTGTGCACGGACGGAGTTGCTCCTGTGACAGGACAGCTGTCTGGTTTCACCACTCGGATTAAGGAGGTTGCACCTGAATGTGACGCCCCGCATTGTGTTATTCACCGAGAAATGCTGGCCAGTCGAAAAATGTCAGCTGAGCTTCACAACGTATTGAATGATGTTGTTAAAGTTATTAACCTCATCAAAGCTGTTCCAGCAGCTTTGTGAGGAGATGGATGCTACGCACAAAGGACTTCTTTTGTACACAGAAGTAAGATGGCTATCCGGAGGGAGATCATTGGCCAGAGTGTTTGAGTTACGAGAGTCGCTGCAGAGATTTCTCTCCGAATAGAACCCTCCACTGGCAGCTCATTTCAGCGACAAGGATTGGGTCATCAAACTCGCTAACCCGTGCGACATATTTAATTTGCTCAATGAACTCAATTTGTCACTTCAAGGGAAATGGCAACTGTGTTTAAGTTGGCAGATGAAATAGCTGAATTTAAAGCCAAATTGGAATTGTGGGATTGGCGAGTGAACGGAGGGATGTTTGACATGTTTCAGACATTCGCAGGGATTTGGAAAGACACATCACCTGAACGTGCGTTCTCTTAGCTGGTTCACAAACGCCTGTCTACACTTTAACAAGAGTTTGAGCGCTACTTCCCAATCACTAACGACACACAAATTGCAAAGGAGTGGATTTGTGACCTGTTTGTGAATAAACCGAGTGATTCGAGCATGTCTGTGCAACAGGAGCTTGTAGAAATCGCAAATGACAGCGACCTTAAACATACATTTGAGACAACAACTCTACCGAGGTTCTGGATTAAAGTCATTCCAGAATAACCTGACATCGCTACAAGAGCGTTGAAAACCTTGCTACAATTTCCAACATCCTATCTGTGTGAAGCGGGCTTCTCTGATGCCAACCAAGACAAAGTTACAGAGCAGACTGGACATAAGGAACTCACACATGTCTCTCCGTCTCCCATCACACCTAGACGGGACCATCTCGTCTCAACGAAACAAGCTCCCACTGATTCAGAGGGTGAGTTATATTTTCCCTGCAGTTAACATTTGTTTTTAGACCCGTCGTGTTATTTTATATTTGCTGTATTTTTCTGCCACACATTGCCGGTCCATGAAAAAACACCCAAATCACACCGGTCCATGGTGCAAAAAAGGTTGGGGACCCCTAGTTGAGCCTTAACACTTCCTGGTTGTGTCACATGGTCTCACGTTCACCCTGACGTCCTGACCGAATATCTGCCTTCAATCGCGACAGTAAAGTAGCAAAAGTATTCGTTTTTAAAATGAGGTTTTACAGGAGTGAGAAGAAATGTTATCCTTCTACAGATTTATCTCCAGCTCACAGCTAAACCTGATATATTAAACAGTAGTAATATTCATAGATTCTTTATTTAATTATGACTGTTTGGCTACTTCCTTCATTTCTACAACATAATATGAAGTGTTAGGTATTTACACGCTAGTAATATCAAGAGTCAAATCTATTCACGTTGTAGAAACTTTGAAGAATGACGTTCAAAGTTGCACACATCAAACTCTGCACTGAAAAAAAATGATTTTTTGGCCCTGTAATTATTACCTCAAATATTAATTTAAATTTTACAAGGGTTTATTATTTAACTTCTTTTACTCTAAAATCTCACTCTTTATTTAATGCCTTACTTGATGATTGTGTGTAAATTTGTATCCTCACATTTATATGTAAATTTGATCACTGACACCAAGTAATATTTACAGAACTAATGTATTGATTTTACAACCCGATACCAGATAGTAAAATGTACTTGGGTAATAGCAGTAAACCTGGCCCCCTTGTGGCCATTCTGCGCATGCGTCAGAGGATCGTTAGCCCTCAGACTTCCCAAGGCAAAGTTCGAGGGCGCCATGTTTTCACGGGAAGACGGTGGAAGACGACATGCACAGTCGTTTAACAAGGAAATTCATCGATGTGGAGCCATATGGGTAGGTCATATGCTTATCTGACTTTTTTCTGTCACCTTGCCTCATCTGTTGACGTCAGTGTTATAATATGAAATACTAGACATTAGCATTAGCTTACCTTTAGCCTGCCAGCTAGCTAGCTATCAACTGCGAGCTTTGTGGAGGCGTTTTCGGTTGCAGAACAGGAGATTTTTATGTTTATTAAATCTGTAATGATTCATTCCTTATATATGTTATTTGATTATTTTGGCAGCAGCAGTGTCCTCAAAGCCATGGGAATCGCGTGTAGCTTAAACATTTGTTGAAGTATGCTAGCGACCTGAGTCTTGGGGATGCTGTCGGGGAGCGGGAGTTTTTGTACAGCAGCAGAGTTTGTTCATTCATTCATTCATTTTCTACCGCTTTTTCCTCACAAGGGTCGCGGGGGTGCTGGAGCCTATCCCAGCTGTCCTCGGGCGAGAGGCGGGGTACACCCTGGACTGGTCGCCAGCCAATCACAGGGCAAGAATTTGTTCAGACCCTGAAAATATATCAATAATGACTGAAACCAGCCTGGAAGGATTAGAAATTTTGGAGCAAGGTTAGTTCACCGCATCTGTGGTCATTTTAATGTCAAAAAATTGTACGGGAACTTTTGTCATCCGTGTTCTACCAATGATCCAAGTATAACCAAATAAACGTTTGTTTTAATTTCACATATTGGAACACATGATATTGTCATGAAGCAGAGTCTCAAAGTGCTGGCATTCATAAAAGCCACTTCTAACTTCTCCACCTTTGTAGATACAAAGTCAGCATGAGAGACAGAACAATCAGCATAGTCTGTTTGATTTGGCACCAACACATCCACTGGAACCCGAGCCTCCCGACCATGTGTGAGGTAGTAGGGGGTATGGTGGGGGGGTGTACCCAGTGCTTGCGTGAACCGACGTGTTGTAAGCAAAAGCCACCTGTTTCAAATGGTCATTGCATTCACCACTGCAAGCCAGCAAAGATTTAGCTCGCTGGTCAATCAGAGTACGGTTGAAGCGCTCAACCATACCGTCAGGCTTGGGATTATGTGATGTAGTCCAAGTTTTCTTAATGTGTAGCCGTCCACACAGTCTTTGTACAATTTCCGCTTCAGACTGTCTGCCCTGATCACAATGTACCATCTCTGGGATGCCACGTGCTAACACATAATCCTCAAACACACACTGAGCAGCAGACTGAGCAGTTTGATTAGGGAGAGGATGCAAGTTGACAAACTTGGAAAAATAATCCTCAATTACAAGAACGTGCCAACTTCCTTTAGATGTCACTGGAAGCTCTAAAATGTCCATTGCAACTCTTTCGAATGTAATCCCCCCCATGGGAGCACGGTGTTTCGGTACTGGGGCTTTGCGAGTCTGACCCAGCACACACGGTTCGCACCACTGGCGAATTTTCCTGGGCATAGAAGGCCAGTTACAACGTTCCCTAGCCTGCTCCAACACTCTGCTGACAAATGTGCTGAAAGTGACCCCACATGAAGATGAGACAGAATTTCAGGAACCAGTGTTGCAGGGACGATCACCTGATGTTGAGGGGAGGAGTTCCCCATTTGGTATAAAATTAATTCACCAATGACAACCTTGGGAACTCAGTCCAAAGCTTCCTGTAGCCACCGGGAGCCACCTCTCAGCTGCCCCCAAGGTGGACGGGAGCTCCCAGCCTCGATCCAGTGCAACACAACACCAATGTCGGGCTCTTCCTGCTGCCGTAGGATCAAGGCAGTTAAAAGAACATGCAGGGGCTGCCCCCCTGGTACCAGGATCATCAGGAAACAAACAGCGACCTGTCACCGATGGTGGAGGGAGTGTCAACAATATTAACCGTGGGTGTCCTCGTCGGGGCGCCTCGAGAGGGCATCAGCGTTTGTGTGGCATGGCCCCCACTTGTACTGCATCACCCAGTTAAAGGGACAGTACAGAGAGAGAGCGACAAAAACAGCAGCAACAACAATTCCCATGACAACAACAATAACAAACAGGACTGCATCAGTTAAATGTCAATGATGGCTTAGGGTCACAATGGAGATGATATCAGTGAAATGAAACAGGCATATTCACAGAAAAGAACTCCCCGAGATGGGTGCCCTATATCACAGCGGCCTGCAGTGATCAAGGCTTCAGCCAAGTCAGTCGCTGCCTGCTCCTGACATTTGGATTTGAGGCAGGGGTCAAGTCCAGCAAGGAATCTCCTAAATGTTTCTTCCTCTCTGGGAAGGCCTCATCCACTAGCTTCCCTATATCAGCCGCATACACATCCAGACTTTGCCCCGGGGCCCAGCGTCACGCAGCTAGGTTAGTTCTGAAATTGTCCAGGAAATGTCTCGGCTGAAAGGCTTCTTGCAACTTCGCCTGTACGGCAGGATAATGCCTGGACAATGAAGGAATGAAGGGACTTATATTTTATCCTTTTATCCTACAATAATGAATAGTTTACTTGTTTAGCCGTTATCTAAACTTAAAAGGCAGTTACACCCACATAGTGCTTTGCGTGATTTGCAGCAGCTTAATACACCCACACATTTGAGTCACCATGGCATAGACACATCAAAGGAGCACACAAGCATCAAACCTCTAGACACCTGGGGTGAAGGACACGCCACAGATAGGCCGGCACCACCAGCGCCAGGCTCTCCTCACCTTACTGCCCCTTCACGGATTGGTCCACATCTGCCTGCCATGGAAGGGCGCTGTCTTCACCCATTGGCCGCCAGCAACCGCTGCAACTGCAACTCACAATTAAAACTGGGCAGGGACGTTTAGCTGTGCTCTTTTTGTCTGGCTCTGTATTAAGACCAATCTCTCGATAGGCCTACAGGGAAAGACATTAAGCCCGGAGCTCCGTTGCATTAGGTTTGTCTGTCAGGAATAAATCTCTTGAATTGCATACTCATGTATGCAATGTGGACAGTGTGGACTCATGTGGTCATCCTTCCTCCAACTCGACACCCACTTGGACGATGTCACAGGCAGTCTCGAGAGCTTTAAGGTTTGACCCCAGGATGCAGAGAGCAGGACCAAATGCAGGTAAAAATATTTATTTTTTGCAAAAATTGCAGCAGCAGGAAAGAAGCAACTAAGGAAGCAAATGGACAAACTATAATGATCCCACACAGGGAGAAGCACACACCTGAACTAAATACACGGGACAAATTAGGGACAGGTGTGGGTGGCTATGGCAACGAAGGCAGACGAGGCAAAACAGGAAGTCCAATACAAAATAAGAGTGTCCAAAACGGAAACCAAAGCCCAGACAGGGAACACAAACAAACGTCACATGGGAACCCACACAGGGTGTGACAGACGAGGCCTAAAGTGAAGGTGGCCAATTCCTACAACAGCAGCAGGTAAACGTCCCACAGCTGGAAAGCAGCTTTGGATAGTCTTGTAGGGAGGTTACAGGCTAGTTCATCATCGTAATCGCTGCCAGTACCGGCCACTATCGCCCTCACGGCGACTTCATATTGGCCAGCAGGACAAACTTTCGCCATCAGCTCCAGTGAAGAGCAGCAGCAGTTCAATTTTCCCATTACTGGAGAAGGGCCTCTCCCAGTGAGAGGATGTGTAATCGAGCGGGTCTTCCTCGCGCTTCCACATCCTTCTGGTCTCACTACAGGTCTCTTGGTCCCTCGCGAACAAGTCCTCGCCACACTTTAGCAGTTACGCTAATCGCAAGTTAGCAGGGTCAGAGTCACGGTAGATAGGGACAGACAGAGAGACAAGAGGTTTTGTGCCAGAGTACACTACATTGATAATACACTATAGATTACAGCAGCAAAAGTACAAAATACAACCAGTATACAGTGCAAGTGTTCAGGAAATTGCAGCGGAAGCATGACCTTAAATATACGATCAAAGCTTGCACCTGATAAGTAAAGCACATGCTAATTATAATAATGGTATTGCACCTTAAATAACAACAGACTATGATATGATATGATATGATATGATATGATATGGTAGTAGAAGTTGACATTATAAAAATAGGTTATGTGATTGAAAATAGTCAAGCTTATATGAACATAAGCAAAGCCTATTAATTGTACACCATATAGGCAGATGCACATCCACATAGTGCATCATGGTGAGATGTAATATCAGAAGTTATGCTTAAGTTATGTTTCCTGCAGAAGGGGGAGGGGTTATACAGTCCAATGGCCACAGGTAGGAAAGACCTCCTGTGGCGTTCTGTGGTGCACCTCAGTGGTCTCAGTCTCCGACTGAAGGTGTTCTGGTAGGACTCCAGGGTGGCGTGCAGGGGGTGAGAGCTTCCTCAGCATCCTCCTCTCTGACACCTCCACCAACTACTCCAGCTCCACTCCCAGGACCGAGCCAACTCTCCTGATGAGCCTGTTGAGTGAGTCTCTTAGTGTCGGCTGCCTTCAGCCTGCTGCCACAGCTTACTGCAGCGTAGAAAATGCCGCTGGCCACCATGGAGTGATAAAACATCTGCAGCATGGTTCTGCAGACATTGAAGGACCTGAGATGGTGGTATCGAGATATAGAGACACGGTAATGAAAGCTGTTTGTGACCAAACATAAAAAGGGTTCTGGTCAGGCTTTGAGTAAATGTTTCCATTTGGATATTGGTGGCTGGAAGTGACATTGCTGACGAGTTGTTGAAAGTTGAGTTCACTCTTAAGATCTGAAACACACCATGTTGTTCTTCATCCAGTCATCATAATATAATGATCTGTTTCTGGGTAAGATGAATCTGGTATTCCAGATTGGAATCCTGTGAGGTGAAAAGTTGTATGTGTGTACCATCTTCCAATACGATAAGATCTGCTCCCAAAAGTTAGATAAAGTGACAGGGAGCTTCTGAATATGAAAATCACATCCCAGCAGGAATTCCAATTTTCCTCATTCACTAAACAACTTTTTGGGGATGCAAAACCAAAAGGAATCACAATTTTCTATCTACCAATTCACCCAATTCAATTTCAGGTAGCGTTTAAAAAGTCCTCCATCTTTATATTCTTTAGCCATATTGCCCTTTCTGATGTCATGGGTTTTCATTCATTCATTCATTCATTTTCTACTGTGCCCTGGACTGGTGGCCAGCCAATCCGAGGGCGCATATAAACAAACAACCATTCCCACCCACATTCATACCTATGGACAATTTGGAGTGGCCAATTAACCTAGCATGTTTTTGGAATGGGGGAGGAAAGCGGAGTACCCAGAGAAACATGCAAACTCCACACAGAGATGGCTGAGGGTGGAATTGAACTCTGGTCTCCTAGCTGTGAGGTCGGCGCGCTAACCACTCGAATTGCCAAGTAAGTAAATAAATACTATTGATCTCTTTGCTAGTTGGGAGTAAAGTTGGTCTTTGGATAAAGTCGTTCCTAAATATTTCAGCTCTGACTTCCCAGGTGCATGTTGAAAATGTCTTTGTTACATTCATGGATTGGGAACAATTCATATTTCTTAAGATTTAAACGAAGTCCATATACATCAGAGAATTTGTGACTCTCTTTAATTGCAGTTGGAATTTTATTCTTCACAAGAACAACAAAAATATTTTTTTTTACAAATACATTTCATTAATTAATAAATTAATATAAAATTAATAAATTAATTGTTTACAAGATCAGAAAACTGTAAAATGCTGACAACTATGGTGCACAAAGCATCATTAAAACACCATGTATCGATAAAAGTTGGCAGGTCATTTGACAGTTTATAAAAACCAAACTCGAGCCTCAGTCTGCATCGGACGCTGCAGCGCCAGACTGAGGCTGCGTCCTGACCCGCACGCTCCTCAACCTTGTTCCTGCGCGACACATAAATAGCCAGCTTTGCTGTGCCCGAAACAAAGTTGAACAGCTGCCATTTTCTCTGTGCTTTCTTTTGGTACCCTGCACCGTAAATGAACACATTCTCAGAAAAGGTGACATTAAATAGATTAAAAACCTCAGATAAAAGAGTGAGGAAACCTGTGAGTCTTTCACACACGCTAAAAAAGTGAAAAACCGTCTCAGGGTGGCCACAGAACGGGCAGGTGTTTGACACAGCGGAGCTAAAAGTGCACACAACAGCGTTGCAGGCGATGGCACCGTGCAAAATCCTCCATTGGAGGTGAGCAGTTCGTTTGGGGATCGGGGGTTTGTACAGGACTCTCCAGCATTGAGCCGCTCCGTCTCCACCCAGCCTGCTGATCCACACGGATGGCGTCCTGTCGCTCAGTGCTCTCCTGCAGATCACTCTCACACAGTCATGGTACAGTGTTTTTGTCACCTGTGCGGAGGTCTAGTTCCCGGGCCTTCTTCAGCAGCGGGCCAGAAGCGTCGCCGAGCTGAGGAATTAACTGCAGATCCGGAAAGGGGTCCTCTAAGTCGGGTTCAGTCCCTCTTTGGTATCTGGCCAGGAGAAGCTTCTCTGCAGCGGTCAGCTTCCTCCTCCACAACTCCAGAGCTCTCTGAACTGCCCTGGTGGACCGGATCCCCAGCAACAACCCCAGCGCCCCCGGCATTTGTCATGTCCTGTCAGGCCCGGCTGCGTTGATCACCTGCTTCAGCAGGAGAGTCCTGGAGCGAAGCAGCGCTGCCTCCATGCCTGGCATGGCCTCGGGGGACATGTTCAGTCTGGCACCATAAAAGAACGGCTCGTTTAGAAGCCAAAACAGAGAGGAAGGTCTTTTGCCTGACCTTTCCTTAAAAAAGGCCCATGACTTGAACACTTTGGAATCGAGTAGAAACAGAGTCCAGTCCCAGGTTACTCACATGTCTGAACATGCAGCTGGCCACTTCTCTCCACACCAGATCCGCCAGACCTGTTAAAAACCTTTGAATAAACTGTAAACTGAAGGTTGCGGTTCTGCTGGCCAAGTGGATGAGGCCCTGCCCCCCCTCCTCTCTCGACAGTGATAAGACCCACTGCAGTGCACCCAGTGTATAGCCAACTATCTCCCCCACGGCCAGCGCTACTTCCTCCACGCTGCACAGGGAGCCAGCTCCCACTTTGACGACGTGCTTCCGCACCATCCATTGTGGCTTATGTATTATTCAACAAGCTAGAGTTAGTGTTTATGTCTTATGTATTATTCAACAAGCTAGGGTTAGTGTTTATGTCTTACGCATTATTCAACAAGCTAGGGTTAGTGTTTATGTCTTACGTATTATTCAACAAACTAGGGTTAGTGTTTATGTCTTACGTATTAGTCAACAAGCTAGGTTTAGTGTTTATGTCTTATGTATTATTCAGCAAGTTAGGGTTAGTGTTTATGTCTTATGTATTATTCAACAAGCTAGAGTTAGTGTTTATGTCTTACATATTATTCAATAAGCTGAGGTGAAGCAGAAATACATATGGAAATCAATTGTAGAAGAGAAGAAGAGATGAAAAGTATACTTTTCATTTCTTCATATACTATAAGAATGAAATGAAGAAAAAAGTGTCTCGATAAGTGGTATAGAGAACCAAAAGTAGAAAGATATGGAGTAGTAAAGCAGTAAAGGAAAGTAGCAGAAATGGGAAAGAAAAATATATTATGGCACGGACATCCAAGCAGCTCCCTAAAATAGGGTAGGATATGTAGATGGGAAAACACAGGACAGGTCTGTGGGAATATTGTCATAAAATAGGGAATGTAGAGCATATATTCATTCTTTGTAGTTAATATAAACATGAAAGACAAAAAAGAAAACAAAGTAGTAGATTGACAGTTGAGGATATTCTGGGGCTAGAGTCCAATCATGTAGGCTTTAGGGAAATACAAAGTTCTTCAGGAAAACAGCTTTAGATGAAGGGATTTGCTTTTGCAATTGTTAGCATGAATATTATATCATTGTGATTTGAATTTATTTTGGATTATTGGAGTGGTTAGCTCTCAGGCCTCACAACTAGGAGACCCGAGTTCAATCCCACCCTCGGTCATCTCTGTGTGGAGTTTGCATGTTCTCTCTGTGCATGTGTGGGTTTTCTCCGGGTACTCCAGTTTCCTCCCACATTCCAAAAACATGCTAGGTTAATTGGTGACTCCAAATTGTCCATAGGTATGAATGTGAGTGTGAATGGTTGTTTGTCTATATGTGCCCTGTGATTGGCTGGCGACCAATCCAGGGTGTACCCTGCATCTCGCCCAAAGACAGCTGGGATAGGCTCCAGCACCCCCTCGTAAGCGGTAGAAAATGAATGAATGAATGAATGAATGTTGACTTTGGTGTTTTTTAGGGTCTTCAGCCACACGCCTTACCAGAAGATGGCGGTAATGCACACCACAATTGCTTGCCAACCGCCAATAAACGACAGAAGAAGGAGGAGGAGAAGAAGAAGAAACCCACGAAGAAGAAACAACAGCACCTCTTCCACGAGTGGCGTGAAATGGAGGACACGCGGAAAAGTGCAGACTCTGGCGAGATGAACGCAGTTCCCGAAAGGACCCAGAAGAAGAAGAAGGAGAAAAGGAAGCGGGACGTCGAGCAAGAGGGAGACGGGGTAATGTGGACTAGCTGCTAGCCGTTAGCCTAGCATGCCATCTCAGACACAGTCGTCCTAGTCGAGCCTACCGGTGGTCTCAAACGTTGGCAAATAATCCAGCAATGTTCCAACAATTTGGAATGTGTCAAATCAAGACTGGGATGAATTGTATCTGATTTAAATTCATACCTCCTTCACTTCTCTAGTCGAAAAACTAAATGAGTTAGAACAGATTTTATTCGGAAAAACGTGCCTTTGGTCCCCGTTGCTTGGATACCCACGGACTAGCCTACTACACAGTTTATCTCAAATGTCAGCAGTAGCCATTTACCTGTTTAGATCAGGTCCAGGGAAGAAAATGAGGGTGTGATATTTGTCATGTAGTATGTGCCTGGCACTCAGCACAGCTAGCTAGCCATCATCCACCACAGCAATGTATACAATCAGCATATTTCACCAATCTATTGTTACCATCATATCTGCGTCATCCATATTGAACAATACATCAACAACAATGCATTCATTTGTTGTCTTCTCACATTATTCACTGTAAACCTGAATGGATAGCAGCTTTATCCACCTCTGCTGGGCCCTCCAGCCACATCCGCTGCCTTCTGAAGCACATGCAGCCGACCCCCTCTTTAGTGACTGGAGAGGAGATTAAAAAATCACTGTGATATCAGTGTGCACAACGCCTGTTTCAAGCACGGCTCAAACGTCATCCATAGCCCGAGGCAGCCCCACCCGCAAGGAAAGTTCCACCTGCACTAAAAGTGCTACGTAGTGTCTGCATGCTCCCATCCGTACTGAGGCGGTACTCATCCCCAAATGTTGCCCACACTTGCTAGTACAGCGGGTGGACACCTGACAAAAAAAACAAAAAAAGGAATTGGGTACTGTATAGGATACTAATACACTATCGTCTCTAAGTACCATTCAAAGGTGATGGTGGCAAATACGTGTTTAGGAGACTTATCAATATGGATCACTTGGATATGATGGTAACTGGTGGAATATGCTGATTGTATACATTGCTGTGCTAGCTAGCTATGTGCTTAGTGTGAGGCATAAACATGACAAATTTCACACCTTTTCATCTGAAGATGTAAATGGCTACTCTTGACTTTTCAGAGAGATGTTCACAGCCTAAGTACTGTTACTTTAGTACGGTTATTTTAGGGCTATGTGTAGGCTATCTGACCAAATACAGCAGCAACGGGTCTTGAGTCAGAAGTGGTGTGAATGAAGCAATGACACACTGGTGATTTTCAATGAGATTAGTATTGCAGACTTTGGGGGGGAGGGTGAGCGGAACAAAATGGCAGACAAAGACGACAATTTAACAAACGGATCACAGCAGTCTAGTTCAAGTAGCTGGGTGTAAAAGTTCAACATGCAACGTGTCTTTCTCCACGGAGTTGACAAATCTTGGATCACAGCTTTTGTCTTGATTCATTGTCGAAACAAACGCAACTAACTTCTTTAATACTTGGCTAGAGAAGAGAATGAGCCATTACATTCAAGTTCCCGCCATGCTTTACCAGCTCCAATGAACCTTGTCCTGCTTTTTCGGCATGTTGCAGATATTGTCTTACACAAGGACAATGACTTTGGAAGGCTTCAGTCGAGCTACAACCATACGCCACCTTGCTTTCTTCATGAAAATGTCACTCAGAATGTAAACAAGCCGCCACATGTGGGCCACCTAGTGGATGCAGTGTGAATGGCAGCTGCCACTTCCGGGTGCTATTGTGTACTATCATGTCCTAGATGTTCAGCATCAACGAGAAGCTGTCTGACAGAGGAGACTCAGACAGCGAGGACAGCGTCTACTCCGGCCTCCAGGATTCAGGGAGCGACAGTGATGATGATGATGATGATGATGATGATGAAGCACAGGTAGGATTCATCAGTCACCGTTATCCTGGAGAACCTTTCTGGCATCTTACGATTTCCACTTGCAGGATGACAACTTGAAGGATGGAGACAGTGGACGAACAGAGGAATATGACCACGACTCATCAGATGAAGAAGTCAGTCCATTTTTATTTGGACATGGTTGAATACTTACCCACTTTATTCATGTTACTGGTGGCAAATAGTATTAATAACCTGGATGATATCTCCGTCTGTGTTACTGTTCATAATCATTTCATAGAATGGATCGCCATATAACATGATGGGTTCTTATATTTTTTGGTTTCAAAGTAAATCCGAGTTGATTACAGTCATTCTTTAAAGTCCTTAAGTGAGACTTGCACATGTTTTTGTGCCTTCTGAAGATGATGGAGGCAGCTGGGAATGCACGCCTTAAAAGCCATCTTGTGAGCTGCATACGAAGCACATTGGCTTTATTATCAACATTGGTACGCCCAAGAAACATGTTCCTGGCGTAGTGGCACCTGGCCACACCACAGCAGCTAGATACTAGCCGGCTAGCGACTAGCTTGGGCACACACTGGCCAAAGGTAACGCTACCTTTGGTTTTGGAGGCTAGTTCCTTTCTATGTTGCTATGTGAAATCGATGCACCCAGGAAGGAAGTACTAAGATATTCCAAGTACGACGTGTTATCATCAATGCGCCTGTTAGTACATGCTCATTGCATGGATGGAAAAGCTTCTTGGAGCTTCTGACCTGTTTTTATATCTTTTGAACACAAACACATACGTATTGTGGATGATGGCTACTTATGAGTAGCAGATCACCCTAACTTGCTGTTGCTGGTTCCTACAGGATATCAGGAACACAGTGGGGAACATTCCCATGGAGTGGTACAAAGACTTCCCTCACATTGGCTACGATTTAGACGGGAAGAAGATTTACAAGCCAATCAGGAACAAGGACGAGCTAGATGAGTTCTTGGAGAAGATGGACAACCCGGACTACTGGTGAGGTGTTAATGTTGGACTTTGAAGGCGGCGTGAAAGCATGCTGACGTGAAGCTGATGTGCAGGAGAACCGTCACTGACAAGCAGACCGGAAGTGACATCATCCTGTCAGATGAGCAGGTGGAGCTGGTGAAGCGGCTGCAGCGAGGACAGTTTGGAGACGTCAGCTTTGATGAGTACCAGGTGAGGCGTCCTCTGCTGTGGCTGCGGCCCCGACTGGAAGTGTAGTAGTTGTCAAGTGTTGAAGCTAAGATACGCTGGTGCTCCTCAGCCTTGGGTGGATTTCTTCACTAAAGACGTGATGCTTCATCCCGTGACCAACAGACCAGCAGACAAACGCAGCTTCATCCCGTCACTCATTGAGAAGGAGAAAGTAAGGTTCCTCCTCCTCCTGCTCCTCCACCATCTGTATCTTTGGCTGTCGTGTGACTCCATCTGTCTGCTACCAGGTCTCCAAACTAGTCCATGCCATCAAGATGGGCTGGATCAAGCCTCGCCAGGGGAAAGATGACAGCAGAGGCCACTACTATGACCTCTGGGGCAATGAAGACTCTTCTCTCCTGGCCCGACACAGAATGCACCTCCCTGCCCCTAAAACCCCTCTGCCTGGCCACCAGGAGTCCTACAACCCTCCACCAGAGTACCTGTTCACCGATGAAGAGGTATGTCACCCGGGTGTGGTTAGCTGCCAGGTCACATGATCATCATCCTCTCCTTCCCTGCAGCAAGCTCTGTGGGAGCAGCAGGATCCCTCAGACAGGAAGTTGCCCTTTGTTCCCAGAAAGTTCTCCAGCCTCCGTCAGGTGCCAGCCTTTCCTCGTTTCATCCATGAGAGATTTGAGCGTTGCCTGGACCTTTACCTGTGCCCTCGCCAGAGGAAGATGAGGGTAAGACATCTTCATCACCTTAAAACAACACGCTTGCTTACGCCATCGTTACTCTGCAGGTCAACGTCAATCCAGAAGATCTGATTCCAAAGCTTCCTAAACCCAAGGACCTCCAGCCCTTCCCTACCACTCAGTCCCTGGTACACACAGACACACACACAGACACACACACAGACACACACACAGACACACATTACAGTCACATGTTTATGTACTTGTTCAGGTTTATGAAGGTCACAGCAGTTTGGTTCGTTCCATCAGTGTTTCTCCATCAGGACAGTGGCTGGCTTCAGGTAATGTGGGAGTGTGGCTTAGGTGTAGTGCAGGGGCCCAAAGTGAGCAGAATTTGTCTTTCAGGGAGTGATGACGGTTCTGTCCGGTTCTGGGAGGTCAGTTCGTCTCGCTGTGTCAAGGTGGTCCAGGTGGGCAGAGCAGTGAAGACCGTGTGCTGGAATCCCAACCCGTCTGTGTGTCTGCTGGCTGTCGCCCTGTAAGCAAGCACCATGCGCTCGTCTTTCACATCCACCCGTCTTTTATCTACTCAGCCCATCTCTGACCTGCAGGGAATCGCTGGTGTTCATCCTGTCTCCCTCCTTAGCGGACAGAGAGGTGGTCTCGGCCTCGGAACGTCTCCTTGCCGGTCAGCAGGAGGCGGTTCCTACAGATGTAGCGGGGCCTGTTACCTGGGTGGACGCGGAAAAGGAGGAGCATAACCACGGCATCCGCCTCAAGATCCAACATCCCAAAGTGTGAAGCTGATCCTATTAAGTGCTGACGTATGAAATTCCTTCCAGAGTCATCACTCTTGCATTCTCCAGCCTGTCCAGCAGGTGGTGTGGCACACCAAGGGTGACTACCTAGCGGCCGTGATGCCGGACCACTCCAGCCATCAGCAGGTGTTTATCCACCAGCTCAGCAGAAGAAGGAGCCAGAACCCCTTCAGACGCAACAAAGGCCTGGTTCAGTGCGTATCATTCCACCCCATCCGGCCGTACTTCTTTGTGGCAACCCAGCGCTCCATCCGCATCTACAATCTGGTCAAGCAAGAGATGAGCAAGAAACTCCAGGCCAACTCCAAGTGGATCTCCAGCATGGCTGTCCATCCTGGAGGTGAGATTATTTACTCATTTGCATATATGCTGTAAGACCTCCTGCAGGAAAGGAGCAGAAGCTAGTAGGAGAGAAAACACCTTCCAAATAAACGTCACTCTTAGTTCATCTCAATCTGGCCACAAGAAAGTTCTCTCTCACACGTTGGCAAAGCCAGGCATGTTGAAGGATTTACTTACATGTACACGTACATGATTCATTGAGGCGGGGGCGGAACGCCTACCCCCCACGTGCTTTTACTTTAATGTCCTCAAATAACAGAAAACAGCAGGAAGGTCTCATGTTGGACAAACGTTATCATTGCTTAGCTGCGGTTTGCTTCCAGATCCTTCAGTTACTTTTGATGGACAAGTGACAGATGAAGAAAACATCATGGAACAGCTGGGGCTGGATTTCTATCTCACCTGTGTGTTTCCTCACAGGTGATCATGTGATCTGTGCAAGTTACGACTGCCGACTGAGCTGGTTTGACCTGGACCTCTCAACCAAACCCTATAAGATGCTACGGTACGCAACCACAAGACTTCTCAGTCTTACAGACTTCTCAGGAAGTACTGATTGTTGCTGTCGCTTCCTGTCTGCAGACATCACAAGAAGGCAGTGAGGAGCGTGGCGTACCACAGACTTTACCCGCTATTTGCCTCAGCATCTGACGATGGCTCAGTGATCGTCTGCCATGGAACCGTATACAAGTAATTCAACACGCACACACACATGCACACACGCACACACTCTAAATCCTCCTGTCATCTCTCAGTGACCTGCTGCAGAATCCCCTCATTGTTCCAGTCAAGGTTCTGAAAGGTCATGTGATCACTCACGACCTTGGTGTTCTAGATGTGACCTTTCACCCCACACAACCTTGGATCTTCTCGTCTGGCGCTGATGCCACCATCCGACTGTTCACATAGCAGCCTGTCAATCATGGATGACTTTTTCTAATAAACAAAATGAATACAGATAGACCTGTTGTCCATGGTACCACAGATACGCACCACAGCACTCAAATCTTACCTTTAGGCATCAGCAGACATGAAGTGAAAGAACAAGGCTAGGAATTATGTGTAGTGGTCTTGGAGAGGAATCAATGTGTGGCCAATACGGAGCCTACTTTTCTACACGGTTTGTCCTCGGTCGGGTCACGGCTGTGCTGGCTCTATCCTGAAGAAGATGGACGCTGAACATGTCCGATGCACAGCATCTCCAGTCAGAGGAGCCGTTCCCATTCAAGGTGGGTCTTCAAGCTTTTCTTTTCATTTGACTTGTCTTCGATGACGTTTTTACTGTGTGTTCCAAAAGACTTTCACTGCATGCTTTCACAGGCTCTTTGTGTGAGATAGTGTGGTGGTCACCAGGTAAAGCGCATGTACAGTACAAACACCATGCGTGTTTCTCAGCAACCTGGACTATACTGCTCATACATGCAAATGCCACACAGGTGGTTGAAATGTTGCTAAATATTAGCCCAAACTTGCCTGTCAACAGCAATAGGGGAGGAAACTATAGACGCAAATCCTAACGCCATGTTCCTCACTGCTGACGCCCAAAAAAACCCTCCAGATTGCCAATAGCCATACTGCAAAAACGTCAACGGACTGTCTTGGAATGGACGTGGGAATTATTTATGAGAGAACTTAGCATTTCACACTGGTATATTTCCAAAGCAAATGAAAATGGCTAAAGCAGTACTAATTATCAAACTGGAAGTAAACATCCATTCACTAATATGTCGCAATTTTCTAGAATCATTGAATAGCCTTCAACAACAGACTGGGAAAATGTATAAAGAATGAATGACAGGGACAGCGTTAACATTTGAACCTCCATGGATCGCAGTGTGTGCAGCTATAGTGTTTGTGAACTCAAGTATTTGATACAAAGAATCACAATATATTTCCAAAGAAACAAGAAAGGTATGGAATCAGAGGGTAAAAAGGAATCAATATGTCAAGCTAGGCCAACATACATCTGCAAGCTTAAAATAATGAGAGCACTTTGTTTATTCAGTTTCTTGAACAACTGATGGGAGGAATTATGAATTGTGATTTATATTGAAGTGAAATTATATATTCAATTGTTACACTATAACAAACCAAATTATTTGTGCAATTTACTTTTTGTGCTTTACATTATGTTGTTTATATTCGGTGTCATCTATTTGTTCTCTACATTATTATTATTGTTTATCTTCTTTTATCTCTGGTATTATACGGGAGCCAGAAGTTCACTGCTGTGTTTTTGTGCAATGACGATAAAGGAAGTTTAGAACTATCGATCTATCGATACTGCGCATGCGTAGATCGGCTGCCATATTGGGAAAATCTACGGCGTCGGTCACAAGACATTTTATGTGGATGGTCGATTAAGATTGGATTATTCGGGATTACCACTCAATTTGTGTGTGATCGCTGGTTCCACTGTACATAAATAAGGAGTGGAACAAATCCGATTTTCCGGGTGTTTCCAATACAATGACGGAATCGCCGCACTGAGTGTGCTAAAGAAGAAACCATTTGGGAACTCGTCTCACTCTAGGAGTCGACCCTTCCAGCCGTCCCTGCTGCGCATGTCACATGACTGCTACAGAATGAAGGAAGACGTCATCACACCGAGTCAAGACAAGTGTGACTATACCAGCTGTTACTGGTAAACACCACCTTGTTCACTTAGAACCAAGTGTTGTGTTTGTCACCTTCACATATGTTTAGCTCTAAATATAGACTGCATGGACGTATTCATGTACACTGAATCCGAAATATACCTCGGAGACTGTTACGTACTTTTAAAAAGATACTCGTTTCGCTAGACCTCTCACGTGCATCACTAAGTCTAATGGAGGAACGAGGCCATCAGCTACGTGTTGCCACACGGACCAATATTACATTGCTCTGCCAGTCTTTACACCACAGACACTCTGCAACGACATAATATTTGCAGAAAATGATTAACAAATGTTATTTTTTTAAATGATATTGGATAATTGCTCACGGCACACCTGACACTGAGACTACGCGTTCATGTGCGACGTTCACGTACATACACAGATACGTATTTAGCTTGGGCCGCACGGTGGACGATTGGTTGGCATGTCGACCACACAGTCAGGGGATGGGAAGACCTGGGTTGGAATCTCCGCTTGGGCATCTCTGTGTGGAGTTTACATGTTTCCCCGTGCATGCGTGGCTTTTCTCCGCTTTCCTCCCACATTCCAAAAACATGCACGTTCGCTTGGATGGATGGATGGTATTTAGCTAGACGATGCGTTCATGTGCGACGTTCACGTACATTTGGTAAGAAAAGTATTGCTGAGGTATATTTTCAAAATAGACCAATGTTGAGCCTGTTCTTGTATATTGTGTTTGCAGTGAAGAAAATGTTTGGAAACTTTGTGAGTTGATCGGGAAGGAAGGAAGTGCACCTCTAGAAGAAATCTTTGTGGTTTTCATCTCAAATGACAACAGAACGGTGAGAGTACACTACATATCCGGCCAGGCAACTTTCGGTTCAAACGGTTGATGGGGGGTTGGGACAGCGGTGATTTCTTCCTTTTTGCATGTTTGTCACACTTCAATGTTTCAGATCATCATCCAAATGTAGTTAGTAGTCCCCCACAACACAAATCAACACTTGATGCACTGAGTAAATGAAACTTTTATGCTGAGGGGAGGAACCAACACAAAGCTCCATGTCCCTGCTAAATAAGTTGTTCGGCCCCCCTTAGCAGCAACAAGTGCAATCAAGCCTTGGTGATAACTTGCAATGAGTCTCATTGTTGTCATTCAGCCACTTTGGAGGCTTTTCCAGCATGAAGGCATTTTGAAGGTCATGCCACAGCATCTCAGTAGGATTGAGGTCAGGACAAAGTCTTCATCTGCTTTGGTGGACTTGCTGTGTTTTGGATCATGGTCCTGCTGCACAAGCCGAGTTGCTTTCAGCTTGAGGTCACCAACAGATGGCCCCACAATTCTCCTTCAGCACAATTCATGCTTCCATTGATCACAGCAGACCATCAGACTACCACCACCGTCTTTGACACTTCTTTTTCTCAAATGCCAGATGGAAAGTTCAACCACAGAGCATTTCCCCAAAGGTCTTGGGGATCATCAAGATGTTTTAATGTTTTTTTTCTTCAGTGCTTTTTGCCCAGTTTCTTTCTTATGATGGAGTCATGAACACTGACCTTTACTGAGACCAGTGAGACCTGCACTTCTTTGGATGTTGTTGTGGGGTCTTTGTGACCTCTCGGATGAGTCGTGGCTGGGCTTGGGGTCATTTTGGTTGGCCAACCGCTCCCGAGAGGTTCACCACTCTTCCATCTTTTGACTGTCACTGGTGCTGGGCGATGTATCCATATTTACTGTAAGCATGATATCCCTAACCATATTGTTTATCGGTATAGACTGGATTTGAGCTGTATCTCCCTCGTGCCATCATGCAGGAGGGAGAAGGGGAGGAGCAGAAGCCCGGAGGCTAGCAAACAGGCTATGGTGTCTGCAATGGAAAAGTCATCAAGGCGTAAGCAGTAACTCGGTAATATGGAGGTACTTCCATTGGAGACCATTAAACGTAATTTTCATCATCTTAAAACTCCAATATGAGGAAAAGGGAATGGCCCACTTTATATTAGCCGCTATTGTTATACAAGAACCTTTTTTAATGTGCATCTTGCATGAAGCTTTAAAATGTAAAAACAACAGTAAGTATTTATTTGAATAAAGCAACTTGACATGCATCTTTGGCTTTTATTTTGTCTAAACTCACTTTATGGAATAATATTGTACATCTATATTCAACCTGAATATATCGAGATATGAGTTTTTGGTCCATATCGCCCAGCTCTAGCTCTCCCTGTGGTTGGCTGGAGTCCCAAAGCGTTGAGATGGGTTTAGAACCTTTTCCACGCTGATCGATGTCCGTTCCTCTCAGTTGTGGTTTGCACAGCTTTGCATCAAGGGTTGAGTCGTGTTGTCCTTGACCAACACGGCCGTTTGTTTGATGAGGTGAAACGGTGAAGGGTGACAAATGTGCCAAAAGAAGACACCGGGAAGGGGCGGAGTGTTGTTGGAGAGGAATGAGATGAGCAATAAGATGATGGCCATCCATCAGATTCCACTGTGGAAGCAGAAGTGCGCATGTGGAGACCAGCCTGTGGTTTGGGTAGGTGCCAACCTTCATGTGGTGATGTGGTCTCCAGGCCGGGTCGAAAGTGTCATGTCTGTGTCATATAGGATTACCACGTGCTTCTGCTTCACATCTGCGGCGGGTCTGGTTCTGTGGTGTACGATCTGGACTCGACGATGCCCTTTCCCTGCAGCCTGGAGCTGTACGCCAAGCACGCCCTACGCACGGACCACGGCATTCAGGCCGCGTACCGCAGGTAGCCCCCACACCGCGGGTAGCCCCCGCAGCACGTGATCTTGTCACTATCGCTGTTGTTGCACAGGAAGTTGCGTGTGGTCCCCGCCAACTGCTTCCTGTTGACCTTCGCCTCGGATCGGTCACACATGAAGAATGACGACGGGTCCTGGAAGATGCCACCCCCACCGTACCCCCCCATCTGTACCACAGGTCAGAGTTGATGAGTGGGAAAGGCCTGGTAGGCGAGTGATCCGTGTGCTGCTCCCCACAGACTCCCTCATGAACCTGGATGACTTCATCAGCATGGATCCCAGCGTGGGATGGGGGAAGGTTTTTACGTTGGACCACTTCCTGCAGCACTACGTCCAGGACTCTTCTTCTCCTTAGTTCACATTTCTTCTGTCCACAAAATTTTTAGATAAATAATAAAATATTTAGATTTTAGTCAAAATAAAAATCAATTAAACCAATCAATATGTTCAAAATAATATTTTTCAAGTGTTGTTGGAGAGGACGTTACAGATGTTGCTCAACTGGCCGTAGTCAATGAGCGTCCCCAAAGACTTGGTGCCCATGGCAGCTAAGACTTGCACTACACTGGTCAGTTAACCCCCCACCCCCGCTTGTCAAGATACACCACATGAAGTCGCTCCCCACTTCTCTCCCATCTGCTGCAGCAGGACTGCTTCGTCATGTCGTGTGAAGGAGCATCTGGCGTCACCATGGTTACCACAGCAGAAACTGGGCTGCATTTACAATGTAGAAATGTAGCTTGTAGGGGCTGCACGGCTGGCGAGTGGTTAGCGCGCAGGCCACACAGCTCGATTCCATCTCTGTGTAGAGTTTGCATGTTCTCCCTGTTCTCACCTTGGGAAGGTGACATTCTCAAGGTACTCCAGTTTCCTCCCCCATCCCAAAAACATGTTAGCTTCATTGGCCACTCCAAATTGTCCATAGGTATGAATGTGGGTGGGAATGGTTGTTTGTCTATATGTGCCCTGTGATTGGCTGGCCACCAGTCCAGGGTGTACCCCGCCTCTCGGCTCCAGCATGCCTGCGACCCTCATGAGGAGGTTATGGCGCTATTTGAACAGTACAATACCTTCACTGCTGACAAAATAATTGTTGTGGGAAAGAGCCACTTACCATCAATCAAACCCGAAATGTAGTTCAACTAGTAAGGGCGTTCAACAGTAGTGAGTATTGGAGCAAAGTCAGCAACACGTGTTTTTGACAAAAATATGATCATCATCTACCATCACCCAGCTAGCAGCCAAGGCTAAACCAACTGGTATCCACTCACTATTCCCTCCCTTTTGTTTCACATTTTCCAACTGATATAGCATGAATATGATATCATGTTAACAATTGAATGGGTTTTATTTTTTTTAGCAACTACTGTATATTGTATAATTAAGCTGAAGGCTGAAGTCCAGCCACCCATCCCTTCTTCATCCACAGCCAATCACAGGGCACATATAGACAAACAACCATTCCCACCCACATTCATACCTATGGACAATTTGGCGTGACCAATGAAGCTAACATGTTTTTGGAATGTGGGAGGTAACCGGAGTACCCGGAGAAAAGCCACGCATGCACGGGGAGAACATGCAAACTCCACAAAGACATGGCCAGTGGAGATTCCAACCCAGGTCTTCCTATCGTGTCGGAAAGCAAGTCTGTGGTATCGCGCATCACTTAGTGTCAGCAGAAGGGTTTTTATTGCAGCTCACGTGGATGACGCCAAGTTGTTATGTGACGTCACTTTGAAGGAGGCGGGGCCTTGCTGTTGTGACAACTAGAATACAATAGAAATGTAGCGGGTTGTAGCTAACAAAAAAGGCGACGTTCTCTGTGTTGCACGCCGCTTTTGAGACTTCCTCTGCGGACAAATCTGGCGGCCAACTGGGCCTTCATGCCTTTACTGAAGAGTTTGAGCGCGGCCAGGCTGCTTGCTTCGCCACATTAGCATGCAGCGGCTAGTCGGCCACTCGATGAGTCGATCTGCGCTTGCTTTTTGTACAAGTAGCCGCTTAGCATGTGAAATTGCACTCGTCTCAGGTTTGCTAACGTGCAATTGGTATATTGTATATACAACACACATTCCGACTTGATTCCGTATAAGTGAGAGGAAAGCAGTCGCCGTCATGGATGGTCCTGGTTCATTGTGCTAACGAGCTAACTGTAGCGTCTTTGTTAGCTTTAGCTTAGCATTCATCTCCATTGTACAGTGCTTTGTGCTTTGCTAAGCTAACTGTCAGGTAGATTTGTGACCTTGGACTCATCGTTACCGTCATCTTCATCATGGTCTGTTCAGGTGTCTACCTGCTCCTCTTTTCAGGTGAGTCTTCTGTCCGACATAGCATGACTTTTCTGAGCAGCACTAAAAGTCGGCACACATTTTCGAGTAAGGACAGACCGGCTGTCCCTTTGTGTCTTTTTTTTTACCGTCCTATCCTTGTGAGGAAAAGTCCCTGTGGTGTGAAAGTGTATTCTATGTATTTTGTACGTCACACTAGACGTGACACATCACATTGTGAGAATGCTGTGTTGCTGGTCCACCCCGTGCACCCCCGGGGTTCGAACCTGCGTCCATGGCATGAGAGCTCGCTAGGCATCGACTTAAAGGCCCAACCTATCAACTATGTCCAACACCACTCTTCAGGCGTCAGGGGAGTGATGTTTACATTGACGCACACAGCTACATCAACACTGGCTTTGCTGGCTCATTCATATCGAGGCAGCATCGGGAATTCTACTTGAAAACAAACAGACATCCCAACATCTCATCCGTGTAGGAGAATCTAATGCTGCTAATGCCAACACAGCAAATATAGTTTCCATGGCAACGGGAGTGCCGCAAGTAGAGCTGCTAAAATGATTGTGTCATTTGCTTCAAGCTCAACCAGTACTTTCGTGTGTGTGTCTGCAGGATGCGTTGCTGCCTCCCAGAGGAACGAAAACCTTTTCATGTCTGGGATCTCCAATGGTGAGGTGATGAGTTGATGGATACGTTCATGTGTCAATCAAAGCTCAATCTATATCACTCTCAGCGTGCGGCGACTCGTCTGAGCTGTTACGTGCATCCAGCGGCATCATCACGAGCCCCGGTTGGCCCTTCCAGTACCCAACGCGCCTCAACTGTAGCTGGAACATCCGAGGCCGACCTGGAGACACCGTCACCATCAGGTACAATGTGGCCACGGCTCACATGTCACAACGAGTGGGCTGACAAATTCCTCATTTGTAGCTTCCAGGATTTCGACCTGCAGGGTTCACACCGTTGCTCGTCAGACTGGATGTCAATCAGCAGCTACAAGAACCTGGATGGACTGCGAGTGTGTGGCTCGTCCCCGCCACCTCCTTACATCTCATCCCAGGACCACGTCTGGATTCACTTCCACTCTGACGACACTCTGACAGGAAAAGGTTTCCGACTGTCCTATGTCACAGGTGAGTGTGAAGAGGTGCTGCACAATGAACGGACATGGTCCTGTGTGACTGTGCCGTGTCTTTGTAGGGAAGTCTGATGTTTCCAGCTGTGATGTGGACCAGTTTCACTGCTCCAATGGGAAGTGCATCCCCGACTGGTGGCGTTGTAACTCCATGGACGAGTGTGGGGACAATTCCGATGAAGACCTGTGTGTAGACTCACCGTTCTCATTTCAACCCTGCGGCCTGAACCAGTTCCCCTGCTTGTCCCGCTACACCCGAATCTACACATGTCTGCCCCACAGCCTCCGCTGTGACGGCAGCATCGACTGCCAGGTCACTTAGTTCCATTTCCCTTAGCTTACTTTGGCTTCTTGGGCTTAACCGTTCACCCCCCCCCCCCTTTCTCAGGATCTGGGAGATGAAATTGACTGTGACGTACCAACCTGCGGAGACTGGTTGAGGAACTTTTACGGCTCCTTCAGCTCTCCAAATTATCCTGACTTCTACCCTCCAGGGAGTAACTGCACATGGCTGATTGACACCGGCGACCACAGGAAGGTGTGGATTGGCTGAAAGCAAAGATTGCTTCTGCAGTGGAAATGCTGAAACTGCCGTTTGCTCCCGCAGGTCATTCTGCGCTTCACAGACTTCAAACTGGACGGAACAGGGTACGGTGACTATGTCAAGGTGTATGACGGCCTCAAGGAGAACCCTCGCCGCCTTCTCAGGGTGCTGACAGCCTTCGACTCCAGATCACCCGTGGTGGTGGTGTCGTCATCTGGCCAGCTGCGAGTCCATTTCTACGCCGACAAGATCAATGCCGCCAGAGGCTTCAATGTCACCTACCAGGTTCTTTTACACCAGATCTTATTGTGTTGTTCAAGGCCACATCGGGTTCTATTCTTCTGTGTACTGTTCCTCAGGTGGATGGCTTCTGCCTGCCCTGGGAGGTGCCTTGTGGGGGGAACTGGGGCTGTTACACCGAGCAGCAGCGCTGTGACGGTTACTGGCACTGTCCTAACGGCCGGGACGAATTGAACTGTTCCACATGTCAGGAGGACGAGTTCCCCTGTTCCAGAAACGGAGCCTGTTATCCTCGATCAGACCGCTGTAACTACCAGAACCGCTGCCCCAACGGTTCCGATGAGAAGAATTGCTTCTTCTGCCAACCCGGGAACTTCCACTGCAAGGTATTATACAAAAATAGCTAAGCGTGTGACCAGTGAGTGAATCTTGACCTCTGTCCAGAATAACCGATGTGTGTTCGAGTCCTGGGTGTGCGACGCCCAGGACGACTGCGGTGACGGCAGTGACGAAGAAAGTTGTCCCGTCGTCGTTCCCACCAGAGTGATCACAGCCGCAGTAATCGGCAGCCTCGTCTGCGGCCTCCTGCTAGTCATCGCCCTCGGGTGCACGTGTAAACTCTACTCGCTGCGCATGTTTGAACGCAGGTGAGCGTGCACAAGCCTACGACGTCCAATGCTTAGATTCCACTTTTCAGCTGATGACTGATTGCTCGCTCACAGGTCTTTCGAGACCCAGCTGTCCAGAGTTGAGGCGGAGCTGCTGAGGAGGGAAGCCCCGCCCTCATATGGCCAACTAATAGCTCAGGGTTTGATCCCGCCTGTGGAGGATTTCCCAGTGTGCTCTGGGAGCCAGGTAAAGATTTAATATGTCCACATGACCAAATAAGATGGTCGAATAACACCGCTAAGGTCGGAAAGAACAATCATCTTCACCCTGTCATCCCTCAGGCGTCCGTTCTGGAAAACCTGCGTCTGGCAGTCCGGTCTCAGCTCGGCTTCACCACTTTGCGCCTCCCCTCTGCCGGTCGTCATAGCAACCTGTGGCGCAGCCTCTTCAACTTCTCCCACTCGCGACAGTCGGCATCTTTGGCCCTGGTCTCTGCTGACCTGGAGGACAGTGCTGGAACTGGAAGTTCCGGATCAGACCTGCTTTCCCCGGACTCTGATGACACTGACACCGAGAGTGAGAGAGGTAGGGAGCGTGCCGTTGGTGCGGTGGGTGGTCCTGTTGCCCCGCTTCCCCAGAAGACCCCGCCCTCTAGTTCAGTATCTATGATGCCCTCCACGGCCCCCATAAACCTACCAGCTGCCCCCAGCCAACTCCAAAACAATCCCAGGGAGGCTCAACCCCCTGCCAGCCCAGTCACCATGGTAACGGACAATCCAGGCATATGTCACAATGACTCCTTGGCGTTCCGATCCCCGGCCACTTCCACCCTGCAGCGTCTGGCCCAGAGGCTGCACCGACTCACCAGGAACCTGATAAGAACCAGTCAGAACCAGACTTGGACCGGTCGCAGTCCACTGCACCAAACGGACACAGGGAGGGCCAGGACTGAGTCCACGGAGCAGCGAGGCAGCGGAGAGGAAGAGGAGGACGTGGAGCTTCTGATCCCAGATTCGGACTCCTCCTCGTTGTTCAGTGATGTTCGACAACCGCTGTTGGAGCCACCTCCCTCCTCCAACACAAGTTATGCACTACGACAACCCCGTGGGAACAGCACACAAGCAGGGTGGGATGGCCCATGCGAACACTGCGGAAAGGTTCACACCGCCCGGATCCCTGACGCATGTCTGGAGGTGGGGGGCAAGATGGAGAGCAGCGATGATGAGCTCCTGCAGCTGTGCTAACAGGCTCCAGGCTAAGCTGCTGGCTAACATGCGAGAGGTACCGCTGTAGCTGCTAACTGATTAGCACGTTAGCTTGTGTTCTGTCTGGACCGGGAATTTTCAAAGTGTGATGCAGCAGATGAGAAACCTATTTAAGCAATTTCTTTTTAAACTTGCTAAGTCCAATGCAACTTAAAGCCCTCAGAAAATGACTTAGCTCTTTCATGTTGACTGTGTCACATTTTCACCCCCCCTGGATCGAGACCATAGTGAGGATCTTTGAACCCTGTTTGGTGTTTAGTCACTCGCACTGCATTCTCCCAGGTCAGAAACTAAGAGTGTCCCGTCCCTGTCCCCTGGCTTTAGAAGTGATCCAGCACCATGGTGATCCTTGGGATCCCTACAGCAAGAACCAAAAGTGCTCATTTTGCAAATTCTACATTTCCGTTCGACATGTGCTCACCATTGTGGTCTCTGATTCTAAAGGGAAAAAGTCCTATATCTCCAGCCCGATGAGTTCACAAATGTTTGTGGACTTGTTGGCGTGATCTTGGTCGTGGCAGCAAGACGCAGAGAAGGACTGTTCAGTCCTGGATGTCATCTTCACCTTCCTGAAGCCATGGAAGGACCTGCCAGTATTTTTGTGTTGCCGTCTTTTGGTACCTGAGCTATTTATTCTTATTTCTCCTCATTGTTGTGTTCTCTGACCCGCATGCTTGTTTGCGCTTTTTCTTTTTGTTTGGACATTTCAAATGGAAAGATTAAAGTTTCAAACGTAAGTTCATTGGCTTCATTTATTTCGGAATACGACAAAAGCACTGGGAAGGATCTAAAGGCTCATGGATTCAGTTTTTAGACTTTATTTGGGTTTACAGTCACTAGAGTGGGGTTGTGATAAAAGCCACCGACCTTATATTTTCATTTGTCAACTGAATGTGCCTTTTTTACCCTCCGCATTTTGTCCACATACAGAAGCAGAACCTCCCGTTAGAAGCATGGATTGGTGTCCTGATGGACCAAGTTCTTCCTGAGTTCTTGCTCTGCCCATTTTGGCGAGGGATGCACTTGGTGACTTGCTAGCACTGTAATGTCTGGTATAAATGGACTGGTCCAGAAACAGCCATCGCAGATGAGTACCAGAAGATCAGGGGAGGATCGTAGGTGGTACTTTTACCAGATGTTCCTACTGTGCCCCGCCCTCTGTGTCTTTGTTGGTCAGCGGAGCCAAAGCAGGGTCCACCAGTGAGGTGGCAGGAAACAGTTTAAACCAGCCAATCACCATGTTGGAGAGGTCCAGGTCATCCAGTAGAACCTGAGCGGCACCCATGAAGGATTTATGGTCCATCCTTCCATAGTCACCCCAAACGATGATCTGAGAGTTTGAGGAGTTAGTATGAACTAGTTAGTTAGTTGTTAGTTAGTTGTATGAATACAACAGTTAGTACGAACGTTCGTGAGCACACTCATCCCAATCTTACCTGTAAAACTTTGCCCTCTGGGTTTTCTTCAAATTGCAGCTGCTGTTGATAAAGCGGTTCCAGTGTCTTTCTGGCCAGGCGAGTTCTTCGCTTCAGCAAACATTTGCCGTTATCCATCAGGTAGACCTTCACGTATGCAGCTGCAGCACAGCAGTCGGTGTCAGCTAATCACATCTTGACTTGGCTGTGCTGTCTGTTCTTCAGAGCTTTACTGGCATTTCTCTACATCCTGGCTTCCCAAAGTGGGCGACACCAATTGGAATAGGGGGTATGTGAATATGGATAAAAAACCATTAGCTCCAAACACACAATTACGAGTGTATCTGAAGGCCTCACGGCGTGAGAAGAACAGAGCAGAAAGGAGACGGTGTATGCTCAGTGGTGAAAAGCCGTCCCTGGGGGTGAAGACTTTATGGTCGTGGTATGTATTTTCCTACTTGGATCCTGCTTTAGCATCATTGGTAAACCCTCCCCTTCAATTTGGCACCAAATGACGATGCAGACTTTAAACCATAACCATGGTCTGGGGTCATGGGGTCATGGCTTCAGGTCACTTGTTTGAAGGAGTACGCCACTGTAAAAAGTCTGGGAACCACTGATCTAGAGCTTTGCTGTTCGCTCTAGAACTTTATGTAGCACTTTAGAACTTGAGTGTCATCTAGAACTTTACTTACTCAAGATCAGTGATTACACAGTTGTGCACCCCTGCAGACAACTAGCTGCAAGTCATGTAGCCCCTACTCCGACATGCTCAAAAAACATAAACCACACATTGAAACATCTTTGATATATGATGAAATATTTATGATGATAAAAAATCATGTCATAACATAAGACACACACCTGATCTTAAGACAAGCGTGAAAATAGGTAGAATATGTATTTAGCATGTTTGGACCTTAATGAGGTTTTATGTAGAGCTACAATATGCATATAAGTCTTTCTCCTCCGACCCCTCCCCAGTCACCACAGGTGTGCCCCAGGGCTCTGTCCTGGGGCCCCTTCTCTTCATAACCTACCTTCTCCCCCTCGGCCATATCTTCCGCAAATTTAACATTCACTTCCACTGCTTCGCGGATGACACCCAGCTCTACCTTTCTTCCAAACCTCCTGTCTCTCTGAAATAAAATCACGGTTCACCTCCAACTTTCTGAAACTTAACAGCAATAAAACTGAATTCTTACTCATTGGCACCAAATCCACCTTATCTAAAGTTGACTCCTTCTCTCTCTCCATCGACAGCTCCTTAGTGTCCCCCTCCCCCCAGGTCAAGAGTCTGGGTGTCATCCTCGACAGCACTCTATCTTTCCAATCCCACATCAATAACGTCACCACGTCAGCTTACTTCCATCTGCGCTCCATTAATCGTCTCCGTCCCTCCCTCACCCCCCCACACCACCACCATCCTCGTCCATAGCCTTGTCACTTCCCGCCTTGACTACTGTAACGCTCTCCTCTTCGGCCTCCCTCACAAATCCCTCCATGAACTACAACTGGTTCAGAACTCTGCTGCCTGGATCATCACCAGGACCCCCTCATCCCACCACATCACCCCCATCCTGCAGCAACTCCACTGGCTTCCAGTGACTCATAGAATCACCTTCAAAATCCTTCTGTTCACCTTCAAGTCCATCCACCACCTTGCCCCCCCTTACCTCTCTGACCTCGTCCACATTGTCAATCCCTCCCGCTCCCTCAGATCTTCCTCCTCCATCCATCTCACTGTTCCCTCTGCACGCCTTAGCACTATGGGGAGCAGAGCTTTCAGCCGCTCTGCTCCCAAACTCTGGAAGTCATTGCCACCTGACCTCCGTAACTCTGCCACCCTTCCCATCTTCAACTCCAAACTCAAAACTCATCTGTTCAAACTAGCTTATTCCCTCACTGCATCACATGGTCCCCCCCTATTTTATTATTATAATTATAATATATATATATTATATTTATTATTTATGTTCTTATTTATTGTTTGTTAAAAATGTTTATTATTGTTGTTTAAAATGTATTAGTATTATTATAAGCATTTCGAACTTGTCATTAAGAATAAGAAAGTAAAATAGGTTGTTTTTGATCTGATCAAAAGTTTAAGACCACAGGCTATAAAAGTCAAACTCTGCTCCAAACGGCCATTTCCACATTGACACGGTCAGCCCCCTGATGGCTAAAGCTAAGAAGCTTTCTCTTCCTGAACATGGTGGGATGGTGGAGTTCCATCAGCCAGGCCTCTGGCAGCATGCCTTTGCTGCTGAGCTTGGACGCAGGAAGACAGTCATTCCACTTTTTGGAAAGATCCTCAGTATTACCGGAGAAAGAAGTCAAGGGCTAGACCTCCAAAAAATGACACCTGCACCGAGCCAAAGGATCCGATGGACTGTCCATCAACACGCGGGGCGGTCCTGGACCCAAAAGAAGGCCCTTACTAGTGCCGACTCCAGCCCAATAACCATCAGACGCCATCTACAGGAAAAGGCTTCAAAAACCAAAATGGAATCAAAAGACCAGGTCTCCTTCAACGCCACAAGACTGCCTGTTTAGACTTTGCCAGGGAGCATCAAACATAGGACATTGGAAGGTGGAAAAAAGTCTGATGTAACCTTTACGGTCCAGATGACTTCCAATGTTCCTGGCATGACAAGGAGATCCACCTGAGATGTTTTCTACCCGGAACAGTGGAGGGGGTCCATCGTGATCCGGCATGCTTTTTCAATCAGTGGAACACTGGAGCTTCAGGTGGTTCAGGGTCGTCAAACGGCATCCCTCATGACTGAAGCCCTCTTCTGTGGGTTAACAGCTGGGTTCCTCAACATTTGGGGATTGATGGCAGGGAAGGTTGCAAAACTGGCCATCGGTTCCAGACAGCTGATGCCCCTGGTGATATCATCTTCACCACTTGGACCAATGTTCCCAATAGCCTCCTGAAACACTCTCATCAAGCATGCCCGAAGAACAAGAAAGCTGGAGCTCCTCATTACTGAGTCCTTCTGAGACATTTTCTTCTGCTGCTTTGGAGAGTTGTTTATCATTTTTGGAGCCACAGTCTTCAACTTTTGATCAGCTCATAAATAGCCTATTTCACCTGAATTCTTCTTTTTAATAAATTACTTTTTTGTAAGTTTTTTTTGTCTCACTCCCCGTTGTTGCTTTTGCATATTGTACTCTACGTAAAACCTAATTAAGATCCAAATGTGCAAAAGCTACATTCTCGCTATTTTGACACTGGTCTGAAAGGGGACCTATTATGCTCATTTTTCCACCCTTTGTATTCAGTTGTGGACTCCTATAGAGCAGCTACACACAAGAACTCACACAGAAAACTTAGATCTTCCAGAATCTGCACCTATTCCAGCTGGATTTCCTTGGATTTGTGCTTCCCACCAAAACAGTCTGTTTTAATTCATTCCACCCATGGCCCGCCTCCGGGCACGCCCACTCTGTTGTGATTGGTCACACACCCAAAGTGCTACCTAACTAGGAAGGAAGCCCACTTTCTAAATGATAAAGTTGGAATAGGAGTTATAATAAATGAATAAAGTCTCTGGAGAGTTAATTGAAAGGTGTTACTGGTAGCTCGTGATCGACTGGCTGGAGACGCCTGACGAAACTTGTATGAACTCAAGAGCGGTGTAACGTAGCTGGTGTGGTAGAGCTCAGGAGAAGCCGAACGTGTAGCAAGCTCGCCTGCCCGAGGAAGAGCACTCATTGTCGGACACACTTTGTCAGAGTAGCCGTTGGTGTGGTGGAGCTCAGAAGCCAGATGTGAGGGTGCCGTGTGGACGAACAGGGTGTTCAAAATTAATGCACCTTTGCCGGCGCTGCTTCTGGCTCCAGGAACAGTTTGGCAGATATTTCATGTTCATGTTCACATAAACAGTCCCGTGTGAAATGTTGTTGACAGATAAAAATATTTTTATCTTGCTGGGGATCACCAAATACAATAACGTCTGCCTGAGCTTGTTTCATAAACAGAGTAGCTGGTCAAAGAGATTATCACGCCCATATTTGAAAGTCCGCCTCTCTGTGACATCACAAAGGGACAGTTTTACCACACCTTTTCAAACCCAGTGTTTAGAGCCATCCCAAACCTCTTTCAGGAATCACTTCCAAAATGCACAAACCTTATTATCTGAACCTTTGGCATGGTTCAACACCAGAATACAACATTCTAACTACATTTATAGGTCCCCTTTAAGATCAGGGCTGTATCTCCTGGTACATTTTGGTACCTTTCTAATTTCTAACACGCTGTGTTAGTGGGATCTTTTTGCTCTTTTGCTGTGCTTTGGTCTACAACAGCATGGAAATAGTACAATTCAATGAGGAAATAATGTCAATAGGAGGCAGAGCCAAATTGAAATAGGAGGGCTCCCAAATGACGAAGGACTCCCCTGCATAGGAGCACATATAGCATTATGCACCGAGCAAAAATGCACAACAGCACACAGCTAATACGATTAAAGCTCATCTCTGCATTTATGCACAGCATTAACATTTGTCAACAAGGACAAGGTGAAGGGTAGAATCGAATTTCCACGTCTGTCTGTGCAGCAAATGTTGTATTCAATGACTACCCAACAAAGTGGCTGCAACGCCCAAACAAGTGGGGGCTTCCTAACATAGTGCATCCAGCCAACAAAGAAATGACAGGCGCATACAGATGACCAGCTCTCAACATCAATCATCTGGAAAGACCTTCATGATGCATAACGTCATCATAAACGTACTTACTAGATCTGTTCATCAAACCCACCACAACTTCTTGCTGTCACCTGTCTTCTGCACTTGCTTCAATCTCAATTCGGCTCTAATGTCTGTCATTTTTATTCACATACCCCTTATGGCAATCTGGAGATGTTGACTGTGCTGTCTGCAACTTTACTTTCTCTACAGTATCACTGTTCCCTCTAGAACAGTAAAGATCTGTTCTTTCCAGATCAATGCAGCGGCCAACCTCTGCCCAGCCACAAATGGATGGTTGATACGATGACTGTACTTTTCCCTTGGCTTGGCTGCTGCTTACAACTCTACACTGTGCTCAACAACCTTCTTTGGGGCTGTCCATGGCGTTACCTGGCGTGTTCTTGTTGCCTTGTTTACCCACAAGCCCCCTGGCTCGGATCACCTCCACATCCAGGCGCTCTTTCCTGTAGACCATGCCGATCTGGATATCTCCTGACCAGTAGAGCACCAGAGCAGAACAATGTAGTGGATAGTTGTTGGATCATTGGTATTAAGGCATGATTGATCAGTACCCATGGCTGGGGTGGCCAAAGTCTGCCTCCCGGCCAACTGCGCAGGTCCTAGCCCTTCTAGGAAGCCGGTAAAGTGTTTGTCAGTAGCCAACTTGACTCCTGGAAAGATCAACCTGAAACACAGATTCAATGATGACAAAGGAACGGATCCAACGGAGCAAAATGGCAGCTGTGAAGAGGAAGGCTCATACGCGCCAGGCTTTGGGTCATCTGCATCTGGGTCACGGCTCGGCTGTCGAGTGAAGCGAGACTTAAACTCGATTGCCAATCCGGTTTCCATGCTCCTCTGAACAGGAAGTCTCACTACTTTTTTCTTCTTCTCTTCCTCTGGACAGACACAATATACAGTAAAAGCCACACACGACCGGTCTTCCAGTGGCTTTGTTACTGGTTCTAGGTGGAGCTACTGGTCCTGATATCTTTTTAGACCTTCACCTTTGACCACCACAGACCTCAAGGTGGGCCATGGTGATCCTGACACCGCTGGGGCTAAACTGGAACTCACCCTCTGGATTGAGCTGCGAGGCGCTCTGGCTCTTCTTTCCCAGTCCAACCATTCCCATCATCCGAGCGCCTAAACTGGAGCGCCGTTTCTTGTCATCATCATCGTCATCGTTGCGCCCCAGTGAACAAATGTCTCCGCCCACACTGGAAGACTTGGCGGCAGGAGCAGCTGACGGCCTGCAGGAGAGGGAAGACATTTAAAAAGGGGGGGGCACTAAAGTCCATCACATTGTTTGGTCTTTTACTTTGCCGTCTCAGACTCCTCCTCCTCTCCTTCATCCACGGAGTCACTTTTCAGCAGCGTGGTCACTTCTCCTAATCCCTGCCCCAAGTCCACTGATGGGCCCTCCAGACCTTCTGCATGACTGCGGCCACCAGTAAGCAGACAACATATTTCCGACATCAAATATGCAGAACACGACATCGCTGTGATCGCCATGACAAGCCAGTCACCTGAGGCTTTGACCTGATTGGCTGCCAAGGAGGTTGGACTCAGCTGACATATCACTGATGTCACTGAGGGAGGACTTTACCGAGAGGCTGGTCTGTGGACACTAATGAGAAGTAGGATGTCATGAACGACATGATGTCATTATGGATAACGGGTGTGCTCACCTTCTCCGGATCTTTCATCACACCTGTGGAGACACAAGGCGCATATGTGGTATGTGGTATTTCACAGCAGCGATGACACAGATCACATTTGAACACGAGTGCAGATGTTGCTTAACAGGCGCCACAGTTATCAAGTCAGGAAGGTCCTAATTACAAGTGCTTTCCACGAGGGATCCTTTCACAAAGGATATATATTTGTTATGTATATAAATGACATCTGTAAAGTGTCCAAGCTGTTACATTTTGTTTTGTTTGCCGATGACACAAATGTATTATGTACTGGTGGGGATCTGAAACATCTCCTGGTTGCAGTGCAGAGGGAGCTTGGAACCATAAAAAGATGGCTCGCCACAAATAAATTATCACTAAACCTACATAAAACCAAATATATTATATTTGGAAACCATAAAAAAAATAAAACAAACACAAATTAAAATAGAGAATACTGAAATTGAACAAGTAAAGGAAAGCAAATTTTTAGGAATTATTGTAGATGACCAACTAAGCTGGAAATCACATATAAATCATATAAAAAACAAAATATCAAAAGTAATCACAATACTACATAAACTAAAGTACATCCTCAATAAACATTCTCTACAATTACTATATGGAACTTTTATAGAGCCATATATTGTTTATGGCATTGAAATCTGGGGACACACCTACAAAACCAATTTACATGATGCAAAAGAGAGTAATAAGGATAATCAATCAAGCTGCTTACCAAGCACCAACAAGTAAATTCGCAAATTGTAAAATTTTATCATCTAATTGATTTCAAAACTGCGCAAATGATGTTTAAGGTAAATAAAGACATGCTCCCAAATATTATCCAGGGGATGTTTCAGATTCGTACTAGTCAATATGATCTACGAGGAATGAGTGTGTATGCAAAAGGGAAAGTACGAACAAATGTAAAGCAGAGATGTATGTCAATCAAAGGAGTAGATATATGGAATGATTTAGATTTAAAGATGAAAACTTGTGATACGGGGCGGCACGGTGGTCTAGGGGTTAGCGCACAGACCTCACAGCTAGGAGACCAGGGTTCAATTCCACCTTCGGGCATCTCTGTGTGGAGTTTGCATGTTCTCCCCGTGCATGCATGGGTTTTCTCCGGGTACTCCGGTTTCCTCCCACATTCCAAAAACATGCTAGGTTAATTGGCGACTCCAAATTGTCCATGGGTATGAATGTGAGTGTGAATGGTTGTTTGTCTATATGTGCCCTGTGATTGGCTGGCGACCAGTCTAGGGTGTACCCTGCCTTACGCCCGAGGACAGCTGGGATAGGCTCCAACACCCCTCGTGAGGAAAAGCGGTAGAAAATGAATGAATGAATGAACTTGTGATACGCTAAATAGATTTAAACAACTATTCATAAACAATCTTATGAGCAAATATGAAAGGGAATCGTGAGTACCAGAAAGCAAGTTGTATACGGTATTGTATAGATTACATAACAGTTGCTGTGAGCCAAGTTGCAAACATTCCAGTTGTTATGTTTCCATCATGGTAACATCATTTATAGGCAGGCAACATGAGGGGGGGGGGGTGATGTCGGGCATCTAGGTGAAGCTCTGGGAAGGGCGGGAGTGTGCGGGAGTGTGCTCGTAAAGTGGACCCTGCCTTGTCTGGCCTTCCCTGGCTACTGGGGGTGTGAGTCGGGGTCTCAGGTGCTTCAGCACACTTGCGCGGATAGCCGCAGATGGCACTTGGGGCGCAATAATTCGCAATAATGAGGTGAATGATGGTTGGACATCGGGTGTCACGTTGACCACATGTTGGTAACATGTCGGTGGCACGAGGAAGAAGTCTGTTGGATAACAGAACAAACAATCCATCCAAATGTAGGCCCGCCCAGGGATCACACATAATTGTGGGTCCAGCCAAAATGGCACCTTATTGGAGGGCAGCGGGGTGTGCGGGGACTGCTGGAGTGCTGGGCACTCGGTGGGTGCACTCAGGGGCTAGGGGGGTCGGGGCCAGGTGGGTTGGTGGTGTGCTTCAGCAATGGCCTGGGGTTTTGCTGGGGTGTCCGATGTTCCCACTCTTCTTTTGTTCTTTTGTCTTATGTAAGATTCTGATTATATGTGTGGAAAAAAATCACTTATTGAATTGGTAGCTGCTATGGCGTGGAGAAGGGGTAGGATTTAATAAGCTTTGCTTCTCCCTGCTCCTTTTCAGACATGTGTAGTAATGAGGTGTTGTGTGTGTATGTATGTGTGTATATATATATTTATATATAATACGTATATATATATATATATAGATAGATAGATATTGTAAGTGTATTGTATTGTAAGTGTAAATGTGAGGAATAAAGAATAATGTAACATAGTATGCATGTCTGAAATAAATTAAGAAAAGAAAAGAAAAGAAAAGAAAGGGCGACGCCATAGTGTTGTTTGGACTGTGCTATCAACTGTGTGTCTGTCCAAAGACCCACTTTCTCCTCCAGAACCTCCTGGTCAGCAAGTAGCCATGGAGTCCAGGACAGTGATGGTGATCTCTCTACGTTACTACGTTACTCATCCTACCAGGACAGTGACAGGACAGTACTGGAACACTGTTGATGCGTACCATTCGCTGTTTTCTTCTGCTGGTCCTCCCATGTGACCTCTGCAAGGTGGCAGAGACAAAGCTTGAAGCTTTTGTTGGACATGACCAGATGTTGAGAAACATACCTTTCCTGGTACCACCAGGTGTTGCTGAGCGTCTGTCCGCCTCTGGCACACGTCATGTGATGTCCGATGTGATGTAAGCAAAACACACCAATGACGACAAAGCTTGCAATGCTGTGAGATTTACTGAACGCCAACACATCCAAGTAGCTTGGTACAAACCTGGAGTTTGTGGGGGCGGGGCTGGGGAAATGCTGGGGGCCGGCAGAGCTTGATCAGAAGCTGGTGGCGATGGGAGTGGGGCTGGGGAAATGCTTGGGGCCGGCAGAGCTTGATCAGAAGCTGGTGGAGATGGGAGTGGGGCTGGAGAGCAGCTGGGGGCTGGCAGAACTTGATCAGAAGCTGGTGGAGATCGAAGGGGAGGAGCGGTTGGAGGGGGAGCTGGGCTAGGTGAGGGGGGCAAGGGTGGGTCTTGATGAAATTGTGGCATGTGGTTGGTCGAGCTGTTGGCCAAAGGTGGTTCTGCCTCAGGTGGAGCTAGGCGGGGCTGGGCAGGTGCTGGGGGAGGAGCTTGTATTCTTATAAGTGGAGCAGCTACGTTGTTGACATGGGGGTGGGCCTGTTTTTGTGAGGGGGGAGGGGAAAGTTGAGTAAGAGGAGCTCTGCCTCCATTTGGGACTACTTTGGTGGACGTGGCCCAAACTGATAGACAGAAGGTTGGAAAAGATAAAAAGACATATTAGAAGTCACAAACATCACATGATATCAAAGTCCTCTCTTGATTCGCTGTTGCTCCTCTGTGGCAAAGGTGACCTCAGCAATCACCATCTCCTGATGTTGCTTTGACTGGCTGTGTTGTCACCGGGATAATAGTTTTGGTTTCTTTTCTTTTTAATGTTTAATAGCAAAGGGGCCGCACGGGGGTCGAGTGGTTGACATGTAGGCCACACGGTCAGGAGATGGGAAGACCTGGGTTGGAATCTCCCCTCGGCCATCTCTGTGTGGAGTTTGCAAGTTCTCCGGGTGCTCCGGTTTCCTCCCCCATTCCAAAAACATGCTAGGTTAATTGGCCACTCCAAATTGTCCATTGGTATGAATGTGAGTGTGAATGGTTGTTTGTCTATACTGTATGTGCCCTGGGATTGGCTGGCCACCGGTCCAGCAAGGATATATGGCATAGGAAGTGGATGGATGGATAACAGCAAATTGGATGTGTACTTACATCATGAATACTATGTAGTTTGACTGATGTACTGTGGAATCTACTATGAACAGACTACTGCTGATTTTGGTAAGACTGTATTGTTGCTTCCAAGATTTCTAGTTTGATGGAAACCCTGATTGTTATTTCCTGAGCAGTGAAGAATATTTAGGCTGAATGCTAATTGGATTTATGTTGTTTTTATTTAAGATTGTCAACCTAACCTCATGAGCTACTGCAAATAGTCGAAGTCAAGAAGATCTACTGGAGTTGATTTGAAGTGCTACCCGTCTTACTTGTATCGGGGGCACCCTTGGGTGGGACGCTAGGCAACTGGCGCCCTCGCCGACTGCACAAGGGGCTTCCGATTGGACTCATGTGGACAGATCCGTCCTGTGGGCTAACCCTGTCAGAAATCTACAATTACAACTTGATAGCCATGAGACTAAATATCAACAGCTCCATGACCAACAAGTGTCAAGATCTATCATCGTACTTTCTATTTACTCTATTGACTTATTTCTATCTATTTCAAGATATGTCCTCCAATAAATCTTAGCTCTACAATTGTGAGGAACAGCACTGGTTACCTGAGCAACTCCTCATCGAAGGGTTCTGCTTCGGAGGGAAAGTTTGGGATGAAGTCCTGGCTGAAGAGCATAAGCGTGTCAGGATCTCTGATACTACAACAAATTCAACTGTCCCTGGACTCACCTGTAGTCCTCTACGATTCCATTTGTCATGTGACCCGGCCAGGACGTATTGCACAATCTTCCAGAGTAACTATACACAGAGATGAAGACGACTTGCTCACTTCATTACTACGAATACCTGCTGTACTGTTTGCACTACTGAGAGTCTGCGTGGTGTGTTTCAGGACCTGTCATGAGAATCAACAGAGTTGGCCCCAGACTTTCTCCTCAGTGACCTCCTGAACACACAGACAATCCCGAAATGGATCACAACGAGTCCCAGTACTACAGGCACAACTGCAACAAAAGCTCAACTGCCATGACTACATGTGGAGCAGAACATAGAAAACTGCTTCCAGGCAGTCCTCCGTCAGATGGAAGAAGGTTTACCTGTCCAGGCTGTTGTACTGGCCAACGTCAGAATAAGCTCGGCTGAGCTTGGTGCCTCGCAGCAGCCGCACAGCGTCCTTGCGGTTTAAAGGGTAAAGAGTGTTGGCACTGGAGGCCAGGTCAGATGTTAGAGGCCAGAAGGCAAGAATGGAGAAGTAACTGTCGTTGGTGTGGAAGGTGTCCTTCACCTGGGACCCAGCATGCATCACCTGGACTACAGAACACGTTCAGTAGCGGCCACCTACCTATGAGGAGCCAGCTGGCTTGGCGACTGGGACCTCATCAGGACCAGATCGGATTGTGAGCCATGATTCAATGGCACGTGCTCACACAGAGAGTGGGTGGAGCTATGGAGGTTTCGGACCTTCTGCCAGGACTCTGGGAAGGATAAGAGAACAAGCCTGGAACAAGTGTTGAGCAAGTGGCTCACATGACCAAAGTATGAAGTGGAGGCCCTGCAGACCATTGTGTTTGAATGGGGGGCAGACATTGGGTGGCAGTAGACAGTGGTTGGTAGATTCATGTGATTTGCTCCAACTGAGTGAGTGTGCATGGTATGTTGCATGAAGACATGAAATTGTACAAGTGGATGAATCAGCTATCTTCTGCGTCACACATGATGAATGCAGGGTTCCACTGGGTTCCACTCTACAAGAGATACCGCTTCCTCAGCCACCTCTCTCTGCCCTTGATCTTCAACATGTTGTTCTTCAACATGTTTCCTTTATGATGGATTATCTTGGGAAGAACTTTTTCCCATTTGCGTACACGAGAACAATTCATGCAAGCATTTTTGCTCTGATTTCACGTGACGTTGAGCTGCAAGTACGCTTGTTTGACCCCCAAGTGTTTGAGCCGCTGGCGACTGCAACAGGATGTGACGTGGCAAAGCAACAATGATGCATTACGTGGAGATCACCTGATATCACCATCATACCATCCTCACAGTCGTAATCAGAAAAGTCTCCATCGCTGAACCTCTGAGAACCTGCAGAAACATGAAGATCTCATAAGCGACCTATTATGGTAACAGCGACGTTTCTGGCTGGTCCAATCATCAACGTTTGCTTGAAGAGAAGCACACGGTCTTCTGAAGAAGTGTTTTTGCACGTTTGTTACTTCATCCATCCATTCATCCAACCCAGGTCTTCCTGACTGTGTGGCCAACACGCCAACCACTAGCCCACCGGAGGGCACCGAGTTGTGATGTCATTGACTAATATTTCAATGTCTTTCATGATCTGGAACGTTGAAGTGTGACAGAAGCAGGAAGTAGGCCGAGACTTTCCCACCACTGTCCCACACCAGTCAGTGGACGGTTCTCACAATGTTTGAGGTAGGTTCATTGATCGCCTCTGTTGTTGTTGATGATGTAGTTAACCAAATAAATCAATGGAGAAGACACAAGATGGTAGAGTAGCTTGTGTTGTGTCCAAACAAACTCATTCCTTCATCAAGACCAAAGACCAGAACTTGGACTTGAAAAGTCTTTGCTCATATAACCAAACAAAGTGTCCTATGAGAGGTATGACATGGAATCCGGTTTGTGTCTGGAAGTCATGTCGAGATGGCCATCGGCCGTTTACTCACAGTGGAGTCTCCTGGCAGGTGGTTCATGCTGCTGTACTCTCCTCTGCAGGTAGGGGGAGGAGTTGGCTCGTGGCAGAGTGGCACTGCCAGGTCTCTGAAGCTTGTACCAGTGGGGCTGATCATCCAGGAGGGCGGTCTCCAGTCCGATCAGGACCTGAGGAACCACAGCACAATTAGACCTACAAGAACATTAAGCAATCTCCTGTGTGCAAGGATATCCGTCCAGGTTGGCAAGCTTTGTGATGATGGCTACTGTTGAAGCTAGATGTTGTTCCCGTGGCTACTGGAGAACATGTGAGCTGTCAAACCAGTGCTGCCACTGGAGACCAGAATTTCTTCAGGATGAATAAAATATCTTGATTTTATGCAAACGGCGAAGCTTCAGATGCACGGCCTGTTCCCACCTCTCCAAGGAACTGACTGTCCTCCTCATGACCTCTCGCTTGATCCCAGACGGTCAGCTCCAACATCCGTTCTGAGATCTCCCGTTGGTGGACCGTAGAGTACACGAAGGTCTGATTCCACCGAGGTTCTGTCAACTTCTTCACTGTTTTCGTCCTGCGCTTACTCTGATCACTGATGTGAAGTTCCAGTTAGCAGGTGACAACGAGGTATCTGCTGCAATTTCACCACCTCACCTTCTGTCAGGTAGGAAGTAGATTTTGACATAAAGGTTCCTGGGCCGCTCGTCTGCTCGAACAGGAAGTTCTTTAGCTCCAAGGACGGTAACGATCAGCTGATGGCCAACTTTATCGTACCACAGCTTCACCTGCAAGGAAAACACCTAGCATGGATGCTACAATAAGAGTGGTGTCCTTCTCCTTCCAGCGTGAATGACATGATCCAGCTAAGAAGAATGATCAGACATTGGATGGATGACGCCACTCGGCCTGATGGATGCTTTAGTTCCGATACCACCATGCATCCGTTCCTGACAATGTTACTTACTTACAATACTTACTCACACATGCTTAGGGATACTGGGCTTTGCTGTGAGCTTCCAGGATGAAGGTCACCTTCATTTGACCTCCCATAAACCTTTGAAAGTTTCCCTGCTTCTTACACAACTTGCTCTTCTCAACATCGACAACGGTGTGTCATCCATGAATGGATCAATAAATGCGGTGCTTGGCTATTGAAACATCCTCTTCATCTTGCTGCTCACAGTTCCACCAGGATGTTCTAATGAGCTTCGAGTGTCACCAGCAGCGTTTTTCAAAATGTCTTCACTTCCTGGTTCGAGAATGGCAAGTTGTGTCAAAAGTAGTGAAAATGTAACACTTGGACAGGCCCACTCAAAGAGAAGGTCAAGTGAAGGACAACCCCACCCCTAACCCAACCCACGTAGTCCAGTACGCTAATCACGGTACTGCTATGGTTAAAAAGGATGAAGTACAAGTAGAAGTACCACCAGCAAGGACCAAGCCAATATAGAGGAACTACAGTCTCATTTCAAACACTGATATCACCTCCTTCTTCCACTTTTATCATAACCATAATCACATTCTCACCTCCTTCTTCCACTTTTATCATAACCATAATCACATTCTCACCTCCTTCTTCCACTTTTATCATAACCATAATCACATTCTCACCTCCTTCTTCCACTTTTACCATAACCGTAATCACATTCTCACCTCCTTCTTCCACTTTTACCATAACCATAATCACATTCTCACCTCCTTCTTCCACTTTTATCATAACCATGATCACATTCTCACCTCCTTCTTCCACGTTTATCATAACCATAATCACATTCTCACCTCCTTCTTCCACTTTTATCATAACCATAATCACATTCTCACCTCCTTCTTCCACTTTTACCATAACCATAATCACATTCTCACCTCCTTCTTCCACTTTTATCATAACCATAATCACATTCTCACCTCCTTCTTCCACTTTTATCATAACCATAATCACATTCAGCCTGTGTGCTAACAGCTATGCTATGCTAACGGCTATGTGCTATGGACCAGGCAGGGATGGACCTTTTCTCAAGTAGACTCCAGCACAGACCTTGAGAGTGGAGGAGATCACATACCTGAAGTCTGGGAACCAGAAGTCGCTTGGTTTCAGTCTGCAAGTAGAAGAAAAGCAGGTGTTGTAAACTGTCAGCTGATTGGCTGACGGCCTTGAAACAAAGTACTTCCTGAGACCTGTCCCTCCACAGTGCTTGGGACTTACAGGACATTCAAAGGAAGTTGAACTTGAATGCAAAGTGTCACTGGAGACAGGCTGGATGTGGGCGGAGCCTGCAGGTCTGCAAACATCGGAGCACTGACGTTAGGGCGGTTACCAGGAAGACGTTCTCTCAACATCACCTCACCTGGCTGGTCGGGACACCAACAGCTCCACCTGCGGTTCTGATTTGGACTCCAGGATGATGTTGTAAACTTGGTTGAAGGTGGCGCCTTGGAGAACATGGCCGTTCCACTCAAGAACCTGGTCGCCTTCATCAGAGAAGAAAAAGTCCATTCAAGACAGGAATCTCAAATACTAGCAAACCACTTTACCTGCCCTCAGGTGTCCCACAGTGTCTGCCAGACTTCCTCTTTTCACTTTGGTGATGAACGCACAGAGACGACCCGACTCGGTCATCTTCCCGCCGACCACCTGGAGGTACAGGGAAGGTTACACCAGGCTCTCCCAGAGGACCAAAGACAGGACAGGACACGTGTGACACCTTCAGTCCGAGCAGTGCTCCGGTGTCAGTGGGAATCGAACTGTCTTTGGTCATCTTGTTGAGCAGAATCCGCCCAATGAGGCGCTCTCCATCCCGGGACGGACGCCACTGCTGAGAGGTCAGAGTGGGAAGAAATAAACAACACAAAAGTGGCGCTCGACAGAAGAGGCGGGGCTTACCGTGGACATCGGGGCGGGTTCACCATGATCCCACCAATGGCTGTCCATGTCTCCTTGGTGAAAGGTGTAAGGTCAGACATAATTAGGGAGCTCAAATGGATCACATGACGCAACACTCACTGGTCAATCAACACATGATAGCTGTCAATCACAGCAGGACGCACGCCATCGTATTCCTTTTAATCCAGTTGCTCAAAGTCGGCAAGATGGTGGCAGCGACACCACTTTGGCCCTCAACTTCTTCTTCTGCCTTCCATTCAGACCCGCCAATCCCACCCAATTCCAACAGGTCTGTATGAGATGTGTCAGGGAACTACCTGTTGCATTTCTATTCTGGCGTCTCCATGGTGATCTGCAGGCACGTTGGGTAATCCACCTCCCGCTCGCTTAATCCAATTGAAGACCAGAACCGTGTTCTCTTGTAATCCACAACAAATAATCCTTCATGTTCACTTCTCCAAGGTTCTGTGGGATTTTCTCAGATGAGGGCCACATGAATGTTCTCCCTGGGCGCTTTGTCCAGCATGTTCTTCAGAACGTCCTCAGCAGCTGAACCACACACTCACCTCCGGACAGCAGGAGTCCAGATCTCTCTCAGCCAATCAGGACTCATAAGCCCCTCCCCCTTGACTTGACTGTGTCCAATGACAGCCAGGCAGCAGGACTTGTTACTGTGACGTGAAACTTTACCTTTACATCATTACCAGCATTCACTTCATGATATCATGACCACCATGTATCTTTTTTTGTACCATTACCAGCATCTATCTTATTGTATATCATTTCCAGCATTTATCTTCTTTTATGTCATTACCAGCATTTATCTTCTTCTATATCATTACCAGCATTTGTCTTCTTTATATCATTACCAGCATCTATCTTCTTTTATATCATTACCAGCATTTATCTTCTTCTATATCATTACCAGCATTTATCTTCTTTATATCATTACCAGCATGTATCCTCTTTATATCACTACCGGCATTTATCTTCGTTTATATCAATTACCAGCATTTATCTTCTTTATATCATTACCAGCATGTATCCTCTTTATATCATTACCAGCATTTATCTTCGTTTATATCAATTACCAGCATTTATCTTCTTTATATCATTACCAGCATGTATCCTCTTTATATCATTACCAGCATTTATCTTCGTTTATATCAATTACCAGCATTTATCTTCTTTATATCATTACCAGCATGTATCCTCTTTATATCATTACCAGCATTTATCTTTTTTTCTATCATTGCCGTCATTCACTTTTTATATCATTACCAGCATTCATTTTTTGTTTCATTACCAGCATTTATCTTTTTTATATCATTACCAGCATCTATCTTCTTTTATATCATTACCAGCATTTATCTTTGTTTATATCAATTACCAGCATTTATCTTCTTTATATCATTACCACCATTTATCTTCTTTGTATCATTACCAGCATTTATCTTCTTTAATAGCATTCACTTTTTATATTATGATCGTTATCTTCTTCTTCTTCTTCTTTTCTATCATTGCCATCATTCACTTTCTGATATCATTACCAGCATTTATCTTCTTTCTATCATTGCCAGCATTTATCTTCTTTTATATCATTACGATAATTGATCTTCTTGTATATCATTACCAGCATTTACCTTCTTTTATGTCATTACCAGCATTTATCTTCTTTGTATCATTACCTGCATTTATCTTCTTCTATATCACTAACAGCATTTATCTTTATATCATTACCAGTATTTATCTTCTTCATATCATTACCAGCACCTATCTTCTTTATATCATTACCAGCATTCCATTTTTATGTCATTACCAGCATTTATCTTCTTTTATATTATTACCAGCATTCTCCTTTTTATCATTACCAGCATTCACTTTCTATATCATTACCAGCATTTATCTTCTTTTGTATCATTGCCAGCATTTATCTTCTTTTATATCCAGCATTTATCTTCTTTGTAACATTACCTGCATTTACTCTTTATATCATTACCAGTGCTTATCTTCTTTATATCATTACCAGCACCAATCTGCTTTATATCATTACCAGCATTCACTTTTTATATAATTGCCAGCATTTATCTTCTTTTATATCATTACCAGCATTTATCTTCTTTCTATCATTACCAGCATCTAACTTCTTTTATATCATTACCAGCATTTATCTTATTTATATCATTACCAGCATCTATCTTCTTTTATATCATTACCAGCATTTATCTTCTTTCTATCATTACCTGCATTTATCTTCTTTTATATCATTACCAGCATTTATCTTCTTTCTATCATTACCTGCATTTATCTTCTTTTATATCATTACCAGCATTTATCTTCGTTCATATCAATTACCAGCATTTATCTTCTTTATATCATTACCAGCGTGTATCCTCTTTATATCATTACCAGCATCTATCTTCTTTTATATCATTACCAGCATTTATCTTCGTTCATATCAATTACCAGCATTTATCTTCTTTATATCATTACCAGCATGTATCCTCTTTATATCATTACCAGCATTTATCTTTGTTTATATCAATTACCAGCATTTATCTTCTTTATATCATTACCAGCATGTATCCTCTTTATATCATTACCCGCATTTATCTTCTTTTCTATCATTGCCGTCATTCACTTTCTATATCATTACCAGCATCTACCTTCTTTTATATCATTACCAGCATTTATCTTTTTTATATCATTACCAGCATCTATCTTCTTTTATATCATTACCAGCATTTATCTTTGTTTATATCAATTACCAGCATTTATCTTCTTTATATCATTACCACCATTTATCTTCTTTGTATCATTACCAGCATTTATCTTCTTTAATAGCATTCACTTTTTATATTATGATTGTTATCTTCTTCTTCTTCTTCTTCTTTTCTATCATTGCCATCATTCACTATTTGATATCATTACCAGCATGTATCTTCTTTCTATCATTGCCAGCATTTATCTTCTTTTATATCATTACGATAATTGATCTTCTTGTATATCATTACCAGCATTTACCTTCTTTTATGTCATTACCAGCATTTATCTTCTTTGTATCATTACCTGCATTTATCTTCTTCTATATCACTAACAGCATTTATCTTTATATCATTACCAGTATTTATCTTCTTCATATCATTACCAGCACCTATCTTCTTTATATCATTACCAGCATTCACTTTTTATATCATTACCAGCATTCACTCTTGATATAATTATCAGTGCTTATCTTCTTTATATCATTACCAGCACCTATCTTCTTTATATCATTACCAACATTCACTTTTTAAATCGTTGCCAGCATTTATCTTCTTTTATATCATTACCAGCATTCCATTTTTGTCATTACCAGCATTTATCTTCTTTTATATTATTACCAGCATTCTCCTTTTTATCATTACCAGCATTCACTTTCTATATCATTACCAGCATTTATCTTCTTTTGTATCATTGCCAGCATTTATCTTCTTTTATATCCAGCATTTATCTTCTTTGTAACATTACCTGCATTTACTCTTTATATCATTACCAGTGCTTATCTTCTTTATATCATTACCAGCACCAATCTGCTTTATATCATTACCAGCATTCACTTTTTATATAATTGCCAGCATTTATCTTCTTTTATATCATTACCATCATTTATCTTCTTTGCATCATTACCAGCATTTATCATCTACATGTCATTGCCAGTGTTAATCTTCTTTGTGTCATTACCAGCATTCAATTTTTATTTGATTACCAGTATTTATCTTCTTTAAATCCTTCCCAGCACCACAATTACTGAACTATTTTTCTAGTCGGCCCTGCTAGCTGGCTAGCTGTGTTCGGGAGCAGCGTGTTGGGCCTGCGACGTGACTGCTTTGACTTTGACATGGATCATGATTGTGACAATCAGGCCACCAGTCCCTGTGGGGCTCTCAGGTCCATTTCACAGAGACGGCAAGACGCCCTTTTCATGTGGGTGAGGCACCAGTCAGGGAAGGGAGTCGTGTTGCCGCTTTGGCGAGTCTTTTTCCCACGAGACTTGGCGGAGCAGGGTTCGCCTTGTGGGACAGTTTACCGCCAGATGTTCAGAGTGATTATGGACCAGGGGCAACAGATGTGGAGAAGGCGTTAATTAATTAATTACCACAGCCGTTGTCTCTCGAGGCAGGTTGGTTCTCGAAGCAGGCGCACCCACATCGCCCTGCTCAACCCTGCATCCATCCTCGGGGGGGCTGAATTTCACCGGCTGACTTTCATGGATGGACCGGTGTGCAGGGTTGTCTGGCTATCTGATGTGGGACAAGCAACACAGGTAGGGGTGCCGGCTGTATTGGTCCCTGTGGTCCTGGGACACCCGCATGGTACTCCCCTGACAGCTCACTTAGCCAGCATTCACTTTTTATATCATTACCAGCACTTATCTTCTTTTATATAGTGACCAGCATTTTACATCATTTCAAGTGTTTCCTTTTTATATCACTACCATTTCCATTTGTCCACCTGTACCTCTCACCCAAAGACAGCTGGGATAGGCTCCAGCATAGCCTCCATGACCTTGTGAGGAGAAGCAGCATAGAAAATGGATAGATGGATTTTTTTATATCACGGCCAGCATTTAAGTTCTTTTACTATATCCTTTATAATAATTCATTAGAATACTATGAGGCTTAATACTTAACCTTATACCTAACCCTATATTTATATATTAAGTATTATTGATATTAATATTTAAGTATTAATACTATAATACCCAGTATTGCTTTTTATATCATTACCAGCATGTAACTACCTCACATTACCTGGAAGTGTTTCTCCATGGTGTCACGTGGATTTTGGGTGTTGTTAGCATTAGCTACATTTAGCAACGTTAAGCTTCTGTGAGCTGCAGTGAAAATCTGTTAATCCTGTTCAAGTGTGCCGCACGCTTGCGTGTGTGTGTGTTTATGAGTTTTTAGGTTTGGGTTTTTTGTTTTTATGAATATAGAAATAGTGTTTGTGTGCAGGCCGAGTGGTTAGCACGCAGGTCACACAGCTAGGAGACCGAGTTTGATTCCACCCTCGGCCATCTCTGTGTGGAGTTTGCATGTTCTCCCCGTGCATGCGTGGGTTTTCTCCGGGTACTCCGGTTTCCTCCCACATTCCAAAAACATGCTAGGTTAATTGGCCACTCCAAATTGCCCATAGGTATGAATGTGAGTGTGAATGGTTGTTTGTCTATATGTGCCCTGGGATTGGCTGGCCACGAGTCCAGCTGGGATAGGCTCCAGCACCCCCACCCTCATGAGGATAAGCGGTAGAAAAAGAATGAATGAATGAATGTGTGACCAAGTGAATGAATTAGAACTCATCCCTTGTCAATTATTATATACATAAATGACGTCATTGTTTATTGAAAGTTAGATCATTTATAATAGTACTTGGTTCATTCCAACTAAATCCAACAGCCGTTTAGGATTTGGGATTCATTAGGAACAGGTGTACAGAGTTCATCTACCTGTGGACACTGACCAAGGGAGTCACCTGCAGGAATGTTTGGGAGGATGTCATCAGTGACATCATCAGACCATACCATGTACTGGGGATGAGGGAGGGGGTTGTAGGTTTTATTTAATGTGTTAATGTTTAATGGGAGTGGTAGCAGCATTGGGGTCACATAGATGGTGTTGTGGGAATCCAGTTTTGTGAAGTGACGTGATGGGACGTTTGCTAGACCAACCTATGGGCTACAGTGGAACATGCTGGGCAGAATAAGATTCCTATAAAGGAGCAGCTGGGGCTTCCTTGGGGAGGGCAGTGATGTGTGGCTGTGTCCTACAACCCCCCACAGTACGGTGGTTCATTGATGTGAGTGAATACAATTTTTCTTCTTGATGTTTTTTTTTGATAATTCACGTATTTTTTTCAATTGCATTTTTTTTGTTTTAGTGTTTTTCATAAGTTAATCTTCCTGGGCCTGGGCCAACTGTAAATCTGCCTTGGGACATCCCATTACTACAGTATGGTTTAATACATGAAATGGAATGCACTGATGATAATATAAAACATGTCGGTGAGTTGGAAAGATCATGTTGTTATAGCTATTTTATTATGTTATGTTATTTTAAACCTAACCTAACCACAGAAGGAGTTGAAGTAAATAAAAAATACACGAAGACTTGTAGTGACGTGTGAGAGGGCGTGCCTTCATCAGCTGACCTGCGGTCATGTGACGTAAGAGGATCATTTTCTCCCTTTGTCAGCCTCCAAACCAGCGTGTTCGATCGCCAGATGAGGACGAGAGTGTGTGTGCTCTGTGCGCTCCTGCTAGTCGGAGTGTGTCGGCAGGAAGTGGACTGCATCCTGCTGCTGGAGGTAGGCCAGGTGCATGCTGGGTAGCGAGCTTGGCGCTGGCACGTCAATGGACTGTTTTGTTTTTTGTTGCTTTTATTTTTGGGGGTGGGGGTGCCAGGTGACCACTGAGGCGGCACCGCAGTCCTTGGGCACGACGCGTCACCCCGGCGACTTGGCTCGACTTCCCGGATTGTGTCGCCGCCTGAGGAGACGTCGCCTGAGCTACGTGGTAAACTGCTCTGTCGCTTTGATGGCTTCTTCTCCCATCTCACAGCCTTCTTCCTGCTTGCAGTGTCACAAGAGGCAGTTCTGCTGGGGGGGGGGGAGCCAGGGGCAGCAGGCTGGTCAGGTGTGCCGATGTCCACGAGGTTCCAGGTGCTCACGTGTCTTCATCCGCAGCCTGTGACTGCCATCTCACTGATGTATGTATCCAGCATGTGACGATAAAAACACAATTTCATTACGGACATTCGATCAGTGGCAACTCTTGACGTCATCAACACGACGTAAAGGGGGTGTTCCCAATGCTTTGGTCGTTGACGCAGGACCACAACTGTCCTGTCCTCGTGAGAACTTCCGGTTTCATACTCGTAAAGGAAAGCTCAACCTTAGCTTTCAAAATAATCGACGATGGAAAAATGCTTAAAATTATGGAACGATAATATATGAACATGTGTAACCATTATTATACCTATATTTCTATTGGTGGTGTTTCTGGCTTTTTTGATTGACTTCGTGAAACGTTTATTGTGAAGGGTTTTAAGCGGATATGACTCCTTTGTACTTTCAAGAACTTGTGTGTCCGCATGTAGCTAGGCTAAACGTCGACACGTCCAATAAGTTGGAGTTTAAAAGGCTGAAGTGACCATTGGAATGTTTGTAAAATGACGAGAGCGTCAATGAATGACGGTGAGTGAGCGCATGCGCTATCAAAGCTGATGGTGGCTCGTATCTGCTAGCATGCTAACTCTTAGCATCATTAGCATTAGCAAAGCTCATATTTGTCCTCAACGTATGACGTCATCTAGCTAATTCAAAAGATGACACAAAACGTTCATTTGATAAGACGTTGATTACGTTTTTAACACACGAATAAAGAATAAATACCAGATCACTTTGTCACCAGAAGGGGGCGTCAACTTGACCACCCATTTTCAATGAGGGTAAAACGGTCACAAAGTCTGAAATGGCCTTCAATGGGAGAAGTCCTGATGGTTAGCCAGCGTGTTCTTTCAGTTGAGTAATGTGGGCGATGTCAGACAAGAAAACGACGTGGAGGAATAATGAATACAAGACAAATGGTGTCCAATTGTATTGTGTGATTGCTGTTTCAGCCTCGTGAAGTCCTCTGCGGTTCCGTTTCAGCCTCATGGAGTCGCAGCTGTAGGACCTCGTCAGCCTGATGGAAAGCTCCTGGCGCGTCCCAGTGGCGTGTTGTCGGCCTCGAGTTCTGGTCCTGCACGCAGTGTTCTGGGGTCTAGTGGCCCTGAGGTGGGTCCGAGAACATGGTACTTTACGGGTTCAGTTCTGGGGTTGATGTGTCGTGTCTGTGTTGCAGGGTGTTTGGGGCGGCATTGCTGGCTGAAGACAAAACTGCGGGTAAAAGACACCGTTGTTAATCTCTTTCATTGTCGCGTTCTTTATGGTTCTTGTCCTTCCACAGTGGTCAAGCCTGTCGACCCCCCCTGCTGGCTGCTGGAGGAGTTTGTGGTCACGGTGGAGTGTTCTCAGTGTAGCGCTTTCCAGACGGTAAGGCTAGGTAGCTTAGCTTAGCGGTTAGCATGCTGAGGTGATGACATGTTTGTGTCCAGAAGACGAGGCTGGCCTGCAGCCACACGGGTTACGTGGAGCGGGTCAACTGTACCAAGTCCCACAGAGACGAGTACAAGAGGTGAGGACAAAGTCACATGGACAGGAAGCTGCAGACTCGGTCTCAGTCATGTCGTCCTTGCAGCTGCCGCTCCGTTGTCATGGAAGAGCATCTCTTCTGGAAGTTTGAGGCGGCCATGATGGCCCTGACAGCGCTCTCCGCCATCATTGTGGTCACGCGCCAGCGGTGGCTAGATCGACTCGCCTCTGAGAAAGTCCGCCGACAGATTGAGTCAATCTAGAAGGGCTGTAAAACCCGGTGGCCATGAACTCATCTTGGAATGTTGAAATTTCCCAGCATCTCTGAGCAGCATCAGGTTGTTTTTCAATAAAGTCCACCATGAGGTGGAAGATGTTAAGTCTTTATTTAGTGTGGTGATTTAAAAAGAGGAATGAAGAGGAAGCCGTGCTGTGACGTTCTAAAAGACTCCTCTTGGTCCATCATCATCATGGTGACATTTCTGATTGGAGGCGTGGCCAGGAAGATGATGACATAAATACTAAAAGCAACTTTAAAAAGAGTGCAACCTGATTGGCTGCCACTCTGCTGTCAGTTGATTGGCTCGTAGCTTGGCGCCAAGGGTGCCAATCTCCTTCGCGTGTAGACGAAGACTCCGCCTGCCGTGAGGATGAGAAGCGGCGCACCGAGACCCACAGCCATGATGGCGAGGACCAGTGGGGAGAAGGTGTCGGCAGGCGGAAGGCCGACGCCCACCAGCGCCGTCCTGCAGGAGAGGAGTGATGTGTAGGAAAACGAAGCGGCGACAAAAGTGGAGCGACAGAACCAACCAGCTGAGGAACTTGGTGCTGTTGTAGAACGGCTGCCCCGCCAGGCCGAAGCTCACGTTCAGTCCGTATGCTTCCTCCGTCGTGAAAAACGCCTGCACCAGGCTGGACGCCGCCGCCACCGCCACACCTGCCAGTGGGCGCGGGTCGGAGTGACGACACGGTGTCACGTCCTCCAGCGTGGGCGGCGAGTGCCGATATGCCACCGGCTTCCACTGGATGAAGCCCCGCTCACGGGCGCTGTCGATGGCAGACATCCACTGAGACACCTGAAAGGTCAAAGGTCAACACCCACTTCCTCCACCCGGGTGAAATAAACGTTGAGTGACCTTAAATATGGACGGCGTGAACTCGTCGTCGATGGATCGATGCACCTCCACCCTATTCGGGGGATAGGCTCCGCCCACTGCTTGCAGCTCCAAAAAGAAGCGTGATTGCGGCGTCCTTGGGACCAGGCCGTCAAGCCACACCTCTACCTGGGAGGAGTTAGCTGTATGGCGTAGGCGGGGCCACATCTCAGCACGCCCCTCCGACTCAAACACAGAAAGCTGCAGGAAAAAAGCAGCGTTAGGTTCTGTGCGCTGTAGATCTAAAATCTACCAAAGTGTGTGTGTGTGTGTGTGTGTGCGTGGACCCACATGCACACAAACGGAACCTCCAGCCACGGCGCCGCACAGCCTAGCCGACGCCCCTGACAGCTGCATGCCAGACCAGCTGATGTTGTGCAGCTCATATGGCGGGAAAAGGTCAGAGGTCACTTCTGCTGTGTTGTTGATGTCGTCATATTCCAACAGCTGACACACACACACGCTTGGTGAGTGAGCGTGAAGAATACTTCCACAGGGAGACAAAGGGAGACAACTGGGGTAGGCTCCAGCATGGACACATGGAACATACCCGGCTGAAGACCAGCGCCCCGCTGGACAGAATGCTGCTGGCCGGCTCCACCTGCAGGCTCCCGCTAGCATTGCGGCTCAAGAAAAGGGGCCAGTTGACCTGAGAGGAAGTTTGAACTTTTAGAAAATATGTGTGAGGTCAAGCGTGGGGGAGGAGCTTATCAGACCGAGACAGAAGAATAATGCACGTCGGTGTGAACCAGCAGCAGAGTTGGCGCCCCCTGGCTGCAAAAAAGGAAGTGAAGCGTGTCGTTGTCTCCTTCAGCTCTCACGTGCAGGAGGTCTCCACCAGGAGGCGGGGCCACAGCGCCAGGATTCAACTGCACAGAAAGCTGAAGATACCACTCATCAATGGCCACCCATCAGTGGCCACCCATCAATAACCACCCATCAATAACCACTGATGGCTATGTTGACCAAGTAAAGTAACTTGAGTTCCTTTGTAGTCCAGGTGCTGTGTGATGGTGAGAAGGTAGTAAAGGCAATAAGAGTATGCACTTCTAGCAGTACTTCTGTACATGTATACATAAAGCAGTAATTGTACTGTTTCATGGGGTGGAGGTTTACACAAGAATCTAGTATGACATTTCTATGCTCAAATGACAGTCCTGATGTTTTAACAAAGAAAGTGAAACTCAAATGCAAGAGGAAGGATGCAAATGAAACGTATGTATGTATGGAATGTATGTAGGGATGTATGTTCCTATGTGGGATTGATTGATCTGGCAGTCTTATTATTTATGTTATTATTTATCACTCCATCTTCTTCCGGGGGCAGCAGCCTAAGCAGGAAAACCCAGACTTCCCTTTCCGGCCAGTTTGACCAGCTCCTTCCCTGAGGTCTGAACACCTCCCCAGGGGGGCATCCTGGAGTCCTGACCAGGTTCCCGAGACCCCTCTATTTCTGTGTGAACTGTATGCTCTTGCTGCAGTGTCTGAAATAAATACTAAGATGAACAGGGATGGATATTGTTACCATTACTTCCGTTACAGCTTTTGTCTACAAGAAAACAATATTTGCCATCAATTCAATGGTAAAACAAAGACCTAATAAAAGTTGCAAATTTCCCCACTGAGGGACTAATAACGGCATATCTTATCTTGATAATCACGTGAATGTAAAAGTCAAAGTAATCAGTACATTGATTCAATTAAATGGAAGTTCACGGCTGAACAATACAATATTATATGTGGCTATAAAAGTAAAAGCTAGCGGAGTTGCTTTGTGTTTGTTGATTATTATCATAATAGGAAATGTATGCTACGACAGCACATAAATACTTGAATGTGTAACTTTGGATTTGAAGTAATATTACCTTTCTGGTCAAAGCGTCGCTGACCGAACCCGCAGAAAAAAGTAGAAAGATCCAAACGCCGCACATCCGCAGGGCGGCCGCCATCTTTCTTGTGACTACAGGTCACATGATTGCCTCATATGTCAGCTGGCTCGTGGTGGGTCATTCGCCAACGATCCGACTGCCGGGCACAAGTCGTCCTGTGTCTTCCCTGACCGGTGAACGGAAATTGCCAAGAGACTTTATTTTGGGGCAAAAAACACATGAGAAATTAGTGTAGCTGTTTTACTAATTTGGCGAAAGATGATTGCTCATGCCTGTAAAGTAGGCGCACGGATGATGTCATGAGAATGCGACTGTAGTTGAGACACCTATTGAGTTGAACAAACGGAGCCCACACGTCCTCTCCAAAGAGTACGAGTTCGTGAGGTTTGGTCCTGAAAAGAGTCACTCTATACGCCTTACACCTCGCCTCCTTAAAACGAAAAAGTGTAGTTCTTCACCCTCACAAAAGGTGCCTCAAAAATGTCTGTGATGTGAGTCTGAGGCTGGAGATGTGATCATCCTTCAGGCGGCGGCTATAGACACCCCCCCGCCGTACTTGCAAGCGTGGGCAACCCTAGGGGAGGAGTACCGCCTCAGTACGGATTGGGAGCATGCAGACACTATATAGGACTTTCAGTGCAGGAGGAACTTTCCTTGCGTGGGGGGCTGCCTGGGGGTACGGATGATGTGTGAGCGTTTGCACCGTGCTTGAAACAAGCTTGCGTACATGCACACCGATATCAGTGATATCACATCCCCTCTCCAGGCACTAAGGACGGAGGTAAGCATCTATGCCATCCCTACTGGTATCGGTATCAGACCATTTCACTCATGGAAATTCACTCATTTCACCCTGATTCATTAGAAGTGTATTTTATTTTAGTAAGAAGATGAGAGGTGTTTTATTCTGGCAAGCTGGAGATAAGGTGTATTTTATTTTGGTAAGACAGAGGATGAAGGAGCGGCCATGTGATGACGTTATTGGTCGCCAGGGCCTCCCATGGGCTCGTCCTTGTCTTTCTTTTTGTGCCCCGACACGATGTCGTCAATGCGCAGCAACAAGATGGCGGTCTGCGGCGAGAGCGGAGAGAGCGGGTCAGAAGTGAGCAACTGAGAGCGAAGTAATCAAGCATCTCACCTCCACCGCCGTCTTGTACGTCTGTGCTTTGACAGCCAGCGGCTCCCAGATGCCTGCGGCCGCCATGTCGGTCAGGGAGCCCGTCTCGCCGTCCACGCCCCACACAGCGGCGTCCTGCTGGGTGTGCTTGGCCTGTTGGGGGCGAGAGGCGGTCATACGGCCAAGTACTGGAGCGGCTAAAACCATCCTACCCTCAGTGAGGTCAGCACGCGGATGGTGGAGGCACCGCAGTTCTGGATGAGCGTTCGGGGGATGACCTCCAGTGCCTGCGCCACGGCCCGATAGGGCCACTGCTCCACGCCCACCAGGGCACGAGAACGCTCCATCAGACACTTGGACACCGCCATCTCCACAGCACCGCCGCCAGGCAGCAGGAAGGGCTCCAGCATGACATTCCGACACACCTGCATGGCATCCTGCAGGTTCCTCTCCACCTCCTGCAGAGAGGGGGGCGGAGTTAGACAGTGAGAGGTGGGGTGAGGTCACAGGAAGCGAGGAGCTCACGGCGAGGATCTCCTTGCTGGCGCCTCTCAGGAGGATGGTGCAGGCTTTGGGGTCTTTGCACTCTGTGATGAAGGTGAAGTACTCGTCTCCAATCTTCTTCACCTCAAACAGCCCCGCCCCCATCCCTACGTCTTCCTCACGCAGCTCATCGGTGCGGCTGACGATGCGAGCGCCGCACGCCCTGCAGGAAGACACGGCGTCCTGCTGATTGGCCACATCCTTTTATGCAGATGAGCTGCCTTTACCTGGCGATGCGGTTGTTGTCCGTCTTCCTGACACGACGAATGGCGGTGATGTTGGCCTTCATCAGGTAGTGCTGAGCCAGGTCTGGTGGGGCGGAGCCACAACATCAAGATGGCGTCCATCAAACATGACGTGACGTGACCTACCTGAGACACCCTTCTCCGTGAAGACGAGGTCGGGTTTGACGCGGATGATGTCCTCACACATCTGCTGGATGTATTCTTCCTCCATCTGCAGGATCCTGGCAAAGTCTTCCTCCTTGCTGATCTCGATGTCCGTCTAAACACGGTACCTTCTGTCAGGACCGGCATGATGATTGACAGCATGTGTGAAGGTCACCTGGCTCTCGCCCTTCTTGTACTCCAGCGAGCAGTCCAAGAGGACGATGCGAGGATCTTTGATGGCACGTCTCATGCGTGCATGCGTCACGTCCTTGTTGACCATCACACCTCTCAGCACGCACGAGTCCTCGATGATCCCTCCTGGAACCTGGAAAATGTTCCACAAGTGCACTCAGCATACGAGAGTGCACGTGGTGGGCCATGTGGCCTACCTTCTCCACTTTGGCGTACTTCTTGATATCAATCTCCTTGCGGCCATTGTCCTCCATCTCCACGGTGACCACGGCGTCCAACGCCATGCCGCACGCCAGCTGCGACCAGCGGCTCAGAGCTTTGGTGTTGATGGCCGAGTGCACGATTTTCAGCATCATGGAGCGATCCGCCGTGTCCACAGGGATGCTGACCACCATCAAAACGTTCAATCACACGACAAGTTTGGCAGGAAGCTCATGTATCGTTTGGCTACCTGATCTCCTTCAAAGTCTCCAACATGTCCTCCAACGCTCGCCTGTATGCACTGATGATGACAGTCGGATGCATCTGCTGCTCCAGGAACTGCTCCGCTACCGCTAGCATCTCTCCAGCTAACACGCACACGCACAGTAAGAAATAAAAGCATTGTCCACATGACACACGGATGTTAGCTTCCTCACCCAGGATGATGACAGACGTGGTTCCATCTCCCACCTCCTCATCTTGCGTCCGGCTGATCTCAATCATCGATTTAGCGGCGGGATGCTGCACCTGGATCTGTCACCATGGAGACACGGAAGCAGTCAAACAAAGATAGATCTTTGCATTGCAAAAACTTAGCAAGGCTCACCTCGCGCAGAATGGCATTTCCATCATTGGTCATGACAATGCCTCCCGTGGGGTCAAGCAGCATCTGGAAACACATCATTAGCACCGCTAGCCACCCTGCTAACATTAGCACCGCCAGCCACCTTGTAACATTAGCGCCGTGAGCCAACTACATAAATATTAACACTGCTAGCCCCCCTGCTAACATTAGCGCTGCTAGCCACCTACAAAAATATTCGGTCTTCGAGCCACCAGGTGTGCTACAACATGCTAGCCATCCACATATATTAGCATTGCTAGCCACCCAGCTAACATCAGCACTACTAGCCTAGTATCTACTAAGGCTGGAAGAGTCGCCAGTACACACGGCATTATGAGTACCGTAAATACAACACGTGGGTAAAACAGTGTGTCGTAAATGTGAAGATGACTCACCTTCATCATGGCACGGGGTCCCAGACATGTCCTGATGACATCAGCAATGGTCTGTGATACACATGGCGTTTGACAGTCATCAGCATGTCGGGGGGTGTGGTTGGGCGCTGGGCGGACACTCACCTTGGCAGCATTGATGTTTCCCGTCTGGACTTTACGCCCCGACTCTCTCTTCACGTTCTGGTCTGCACACAGGAAGTGCGTTTTGAAATAGCAATACGGCCATTTCACATTCCATCCATGCGCCTAACCCTAACCGCCAGGCCGGATCCCCAGGGTCTAGACCAGTGACCACACCTTTTACAGTCACGTACCCCTTCAGACATTTGACCTGAAGCCACGTACCCCTACTCCTGCACACCACACTTCCATCCAGTTCATCTTCATCTAAGCCTGACTCAGGATGGCTCTGGTTGAAGTCAGAATGTTCATGTCATAGCAAATGGAAGGGGAAGGCTGACCAATCATGGTAAAGCACTTCCTGTCCAAAGCTTTGTTTAACATGGATGTCTGTTAGAAGTAGACTAACATTGTCATTGGAGATATCACCTACTTTGGGCTGCATGTGCATGTGGGGCTGTGTTTGCTGTTATTCACAAGTGTCCCTGAATGCAGCGGCAACTTGTGTCCCAGGGGTTAGGTGATGCACCTGAATGCACCATTTTAGAAAAAGCTGGAGCAGCACTGACAGGAGTTTGCTAGTTTGGATCCTGCTTGTTGAGTATGAAGTGTAAATGATCTGCCTGGAATCTTTCCATGGTGTCCCAACTCTTTAAGAACCACTACCTCCTTGTTAATAAATAGTACCTGAAACACAACAATACATGCAAGCATTGTGGGGTGAATCTCCATCATAGTGCCAGGTTGTGGGATCAATTGGAACACCAATAGAAATGGCATCTTCATGATGAAACACAAAGTCATCACTCACACTTACTCATCTGATGTGATGCACATAGGGACAACTTGGGACAACTATTGTCCCATAGGGACAACTTGCAGCTCGGTCTCCTCGCACTGTGAGGCGTTCAGGTGCACTCGTAATTTTGAGTGTTAGGCACAAATTGTTTTCCTTTTTTTCCTGTACCCCCTGTGGACCCCTTCGGGAACCACTGGTCTCAACGTCAGAAAAACAAACGACATGCACATACTAGCATTTGTAAATTCATAGTTATGTCATCAAACATTCTTTTTAAAATATGCTTTACAACATGACTAGAGCTTTTTAGACATGATATAACACCCCTGTGGTCACCTTTACACTCCTATTGGCCAATATAGTAGACATAAGTAAATAAATAAGCCATTTAAGATGGCTTTCATTTCAATACTGACCTACCAACATGTACAAATTTAGAGTACTCAACATGCAATTTGACTCTTGAATATGCTTGTATGCTCTCCATTTTGTTGTATTTTCCTGGTTTCATTTTTAAGTTCAGCCTGTACAGTTGAGATACATGAATACATATTAGCAGTTTCTCTAGTACTTCAAATTGGGGGTGCATGATAAAAATTCTAATGACTTGAATGTGAGTGTGAATGGTTGTTTGTCTATATGTGCCCTGTGATTGGCTGGCCACCAGTCCAGGGTGTAGCCCGCCTCTCGCCCCAAGACAGCTGGGATAGGCTCCAGCACGCCGCCGCCCTCGTGAGGATAAGCTGTAGGAAATGAATGAATGTCCAACAGTGGAGTAGCATGTCTTACGTCATGCCAGCTGCTCGTTTACGGGAATCGAGTATGACTGGACATGAAAATGTAAGAAGCTAACAGGCTACCTAGCATGTGGGCTGCCTTTGTCGGCACGCTAACACGGCTAACACGGCTAACACGGCTAACAGCTAGCACGTGCAGCCGTGGGCCGCTGCCTTTTAAGGCGTCTTCGAGCTGGTGGTCAATCGCGGTCTTTCGGTAGATTTGTGACAACAACAAGCGGTGACTTTGGACAAAACCTTACTACTTACTTAATACGAGCACCTGCTGGCCGAGCATGTTGTAGGAACAGCGGGACAACGCAGCTTCCAGATCAGAGAGGAACTAGCGACGGTTTGGGCGGTAGCATGGGCGGAGCCAATAAGGAGGGCATGAGGACGACCGACATCGAAGCCCCGCCTACTCGGCGCCTCCGCGACAATGCATTTACACAGTAATCATAATATATCTGTGTGCGCAGCCATCCATACAGGTATATATAAAATATGTGTCCACGTAAACATATTTATACAGCCATGTAAACGGTATATACTTATGGTGGATGCATACTGTGTATGTAGGGCCGGTTCGGTAGGTATTGTGCTCCAAAAAACAACACGTTTTAGCACCCAGAAATTATTTAATTGTGCAGCGGGACTGCCTCAACAATACATGACAAATAAATACACCGTGAATGAATAAATAAATACATCGATAAGAATGGTGTCTTTCAAAGCCATGTGACACACATGATCAGAGTTCCTGCTTGGATGCGCTGTGATTGGCCTCCCGCCGCAGGAAACGCAGGAAGTCTCCAAGTTCTCGTCCCCCCTGCAACATAGGATGACGGTTGTACAACCTTTCTGGAGCAGGCAGGAAATGAACTAAATAAAGCATTTTCTTCACCTCATATCGAACGGGCTGGTCCTTGCTGCCAGCGGCGGCCAAGTAGAAGGTGGGGTAGCTGGGGAGGAGACATGGATTATTCGTCACCACGCCACACACCAACACGTGTGTCACATCTTCTCACCCCTGCACGTCATATCCGGGGGGGACATCGTTAGCAATGGCGTTCATCTTGGCGATGACGACGGTAGGATCTGTAGACAACTGGCAGAACAGGAGGAAGACTCAACCAATGGGTCTGGATTTTCAAAATAAAACTACAAGAACGACTCTTGTCCATTTTATATTTATACTATCATATATGGTATGTCTATGATGTATTTATACTATCATACAGTATATGGTGTATTTATATGGTAATGGTTTTATTTCATTTGAACATGCATCAGATTACAATTGAGTGGTCCACTCATTGGACAGCTGAACTGGGAAAGTGCTGAGACTGACGTGCACCCACCACGCACCCACCATGCTCATCAGCCAATACCAATCGGTGGACACAGGTATCGTTCCCGACTTCCACTCAATGTTGAAGACGTGTCAGCCAAGACAGTCCCTCAACATCCAGAGCCTTGAGGAATTTAGGGCGGAACCCCTGGGGCTATGCCACTGGGGAGCATTTTTACGACCCCAGATACCTCAGCCATGGTGATGTAACTGTCCTTGGGCTCTGCTTCCTCTATGGAAGGTATGTCAGTGGGATTGAGAAGGGCCTCAAAGTATTCCTCCCACCGTTTGACTGTATCCTCAGTCCAGGTCAGCAGACCCCGGGCACTGCTTCCACTTTCTGGCGCGTCAGATGGTTTGCCATCGAAAGTCATGCGGCAGTGCCTCGCGGAGCTCACGTTTTTGCCTAGACCACCGCCAAAGCAGCGTGTCGCTTGGCCTGACAGTACCTGTCAGCCGTTTCAGGAGTCCCACAAGCCATTCATGCTTGATAGGACAGATTCTTCAGCTTGACAGCACCCCCTGATCTCTGGTGTCTACCATAGGGTTTGGGGCACCATTCACACTCGATATCCTCGTCAACCCCCGGGATGCAGCCAAGGTCTGCCAGATGTGAGATTGAAGACTTGACAAAAGGCAGACACTGCCAGCACACCCTCATTACACATGGGTCACCCAGGTCTGTTCAGGTGTTGATCAGTTGAGCGCTCAGCCCCTCTCTTCACCCGTGTGCCCAGAACATGTAGACGCAGGTCTGATGATACGACTACAAAGTCGATCATAGACCTGCGGCCTTGGGTGTCCTGGTGCCTCGTGCACATGTGGACATCCTATGTTGGAACATGTTAGTTATGGACAAACTGTGGTTTGCAAAGAAGTCCAATAACATCACAATGCAGCGGTTCAGATTGGGGAGGTCATTCCTCCCAATCACCCCCCCCCCCCCCAGGGAACACTGTAATTGCCCACATGGGCGTTGAACCCTCTTTGATGGACTCCAAGTAGGCCGGGTACCCCACACTGCTATTTGGCATGTACGCAAACTACATCCCACGAGTTATGGTGTTATGTATTACATTGTTATATATGTGTTGTGTATTTATATAGTGTATTTCTAGAGTTGTGTATTTGTATAGTGTTGTGTGTTTATACTGTTGAATGAGAGAAATGCAGTAGGAGAGAGGGAATGGTGAGATGAAGGTGTACCATCTGGGCCAGCTGGGTATAAACAGGTTGGAGTTTCTTGCAGTGTGGACAGGATGGAGAATAGAACTGGATGAAGACATCTTTGGTAGGGTCGTTAACGATGGCGTCAAACAACTCAGCTACCACCACCTGCAACACATAAACACCATGTACACCATCACATACAGTGGTATGAAAACGTTTGGGCACCCTGATAATGTTCAAGATGTTCCTTTCTAAATGACTGCTTGGGATCAGCCATTCCAGGTAAATATGTCATATATAGCAGACCAACACAGTGATAGATGAGAAGTCAAATGAAGTTTATTTACAGAAAGTGTGCAATAATTATTTAAACTAAAGTAGGCAGGTGCATAAATTTGGGCATCCCAACAAAAAAAATCAATATTTAGTAAATCCTCCTTTTGCAGAAATAAATGCTTCCTATAGCTTCCAATCAGGGTCTGGATTCTGGTTGAAGGTATTTTTGACCATTCCTCTTTCCAAAACATCTCCAGTTGAGTCAGGTTTGATCGTTTCCCAACATGGACAGCCCGTTTTAAATCACACCACAGATTTTCAATCACATTTAGGTCTGGGCACTGAGATGGCCATTCAGATGCATCAGGAATGGAGGAGAAGTGTGTTGGTGGCCATTTTTAAGAACAAGGGTGCTGTGCAGAGCTGTGGCAACTACAGCGGTATAAAGCTAATGACCCATACCATGAAGTTATGGGAAAGAGTAGTTGAGCAGCAGTATGGTTTCATGCCAAAAAAAGAAAGAGTACTACAGATGCAGTATTTGCTTTAAGAATGTTCATAGAGAAGTACAGAGAAGGTCAGAGGGAGCTGCATTGTGTCTTTGTAGATCTGGAGAATGCCTATGACGGTGCCTAGAGAGGAACTGTGGTATTGTATGAGGAAGTCTGGAGTGACAGAGAAGTATGTTCAAGTGGTGCAGGACATGTATGTGGACTGGAAGACAGTTAAGTGGGACAGAAGAGATCAGGGATCAGCTCTGAGACCCTTCTTGTTTGCTATGGTGATGGACAGGCTGACAGATGAGCTTAGACAAGAATCTCCATTCCACAGTCAACTGTCAGCTTTAGTATAAAAAATGGAAGAGTTTGGGAAGAACAGCAACTCAGCCACCAAGTGGTAGGCCATGTAAACTGATGGATGGGGGTCAGCAGATGCTGAGGCGCATAGTGTTGTCCACTTCCTGCACAGTCAATTGCTACAGAGCTTCAAACTTCACGTGGCCCTGCATTGTGCCGAGTGTGAAATTTGGTGAAGGAGGAATTATGGTGTGGGGTTGTTTTTCAGGAGTTGGGCTTGGCCCCTTAGTTCCAGTGAAAGGAACTTTCAATGCTCCAGGATACCAAAACATTTTGGACAATTCCATGCTCCCAACCGTGTGGGAACAGTTTGGAGCCGCCCCATACTCTTCCAACATGACTATGCACCAGGGCACAAAGCAAGGTCCATAAAGAACTGGATGACAGAGTCTGGTGTGGATGAACTTGACTGGCCTGCACAGAGACCTGACCTGAACCCCATAGAACCCCTATGGGATGAATTGGAGCGGAGACCTAGAGACAGGCCTTCTCCACCAACATCAGTGTGTGACCTCACCAACATGCTTTTGGAAGAATGGTCCAAGACTCCAATAAACACTCCTCAACCTTGTGGACAGCCTTCCATGAAGAGTTGACGCCGTAATAGCTGCAAAAGGTGGACCGGCATCATACTTAGGATGGGATGGCACTTAAGTTCATAGGTGGGTCACGGCAGGTGAGCAAATACTTTTGGTCATGTAGTGTATTTTCGACTTCAGCTGCATATATTTCTATAAAGTCTTCTTTCAGGAGACAGTCGGGGTTGTATATTTCAGTGTTTCGAATTCTGCTGATCTTCTTTAGCTTAATTAGAGTTTTGCAAATGACAGGGTTGTGGTCTGAGCCAATGTTTGCCCCGATACCATTTTACATAATAGTTAGATATAATTTTACGTAATATTTCATTCATTTATCCTAATATATCTGATTTCTGTAGATGTCACCAGGACTTCTGCATGTATACAGTTGTTGTTTCGGGTGCTGAAACCAAGTGTTCGAGATAGTTAGGTTATGCTATTCAGCAAACCCAATCAACCTTTCTCCTAGGTGGTGGTACCTATGCTGAACCTTCCTGGGATGTTGCTTCCTATCTTTGCATTGAAGTCACCTTGGACGATGATCATTTCATCCGAGTTTGCATATTGTCGGCATTAGTTTATGTCTTCATAGATTTATCATGACTATGGGCTGTAGTTGGAATGTGAACTTCCATTAAGATGTTCAAAGGTTTTGCCTTCATTGTAATCATTAGAATTGGATAGTGGCCAAAATCCAGTTCCTGATTTAGATCATTGTTTTTCCACCATAATTGCAACGCCATTGATATGTTGATTTCCTCCTGAAAAGTACAGCATATCTTCATCGGGTTGGTAGGTACCATTCTCTGTCCATCTTGCTTCACATATTCCCATAATGTTAACATGAAGTCTCCTCATTTCATTGGCTAGATTTTCTTGTTTATGTAATGTTTGTACATTCCAGGTTCCAAGGTTTAAGATTTTTCTCCTGGTATTGAGATGGGACGCATCAGCAAAAGGGCCTCCAGTTCTGGTTTGAGCCTCCAGTATCATTAGATCTTTCCAGGTCAGCCAGGAATTCCTCTTCTTCCCTGGTGCTATTTACAGAGGGCCATGCTGTAGGGATCCCAGCACGGTACTTTTTACTCGGTGCTTTCCTGGTTGCTCTCATGACTAGCTGAAGGGGAAGCTACTCCATTTGTCTTTTCTTGCCAAGACGATGCTTAAGTGTGCCAACCACTCTGCTGCCGCTGCCATCTGGGCCATTGACCATGTTGGTTCCTCTGTCCCATTCACCAGACCCCCCTTACTTAGTTTAGCATGCCAGTCGAGGTGCCGGGGTACGACCTTCTACTTGGAGCCATAAGTGAGAGATTTAGGGTGATCAAGGGAGTCCAAGCATTAGATTGCCTTATCAAAGATAAGCCACTGCAACCAATGTGAGGTGCTGCTCAGAACCACCCCTACACCCTCTCAGTCCGCTGCACCTTATTTCAAAATGAAGCTGGCTTGTCCAAATGTGCGACTCCCTTTGAGGCATGTGATCAGAAAAGGCTTCTTGCGCATGACTCTCCCAGAATAGCTGAATAGTTAAAGGATGCACAGTGACACCATCTGCACCAAGACCATGTTGGAGGTCTTTGGAGCTGGTCTATGGGTTGACCTTGACTCTTCTCACCATCTTGGGCCTCTGCTTATCTGAAATTGTTCTTGGCCTACCACGCCGGTCCTTAACTAGAACTGTGCCTGCGGTCTTCCATTTCCTCATTATGTTCCTCAGAGTGGAACCTGACAGGTGGAATCTCTGAGCTAGCTTTTGTATCCTTCCATGATGTTAAACAATCTTTGCACCTGCCTACTTTTGTTGAAATAATGATTGCAGACTTTCTGTAAATCCTGTGCAGTTCATCTGACCTCTCATCTATCTCTGTGTTGGTCTGCGATATGAAATATTTGACTCAAATGGATGATCCCAACAACTAGTCAATTAGAAAGGAACATCTTGAAAATGACCAGGTGTGCCCAATAGTTTTCATACCACTGTACAATACTGTATCCCTATGGCTTTGTTGAACATGCACCTCAGCGCCACCTGCTGCCTGTCTTGTGATATTCAGTCTACGCACCTGAACAGCACCACTATGCCTTTCTGGGACTGACTCGGACTTGATATAACGCTTCAGTCGGTTTGTGAAGTAATCGTTGATAAACCTGTCCAGAGACTGACCGTCCCTCCTGGAAGACACAGTCATGTGACCTGTGGAACCATGTCAACCCCTCCTTGTGTCCTTGTAGGCCCGGTACCTACGTGAACTCCTCCCTCATGGTGTACTTGTGACCCACTTTGGTCCGGATGGTGACAAGCGGCAGATCTCCACTCTCTGAAGTCCCCAGGCCAAAGTCCTCCTCCAGCTCAGACTGGAAATCTTTCTTGTTGGCCACTGAGAAGGTCAGGCCCCGCCCCACATACTTGGACACCACCTTCATCACTCTGGTGAAGAGACACACGTGCTCGATATTCCTAACATCTCTATGGTTGGTGTGTGCGTGTGTTACCGGTTCCTCCAGTAGTTGGAACCTCTCAGGTTGTGTTTGTAGTCAAGCTGGAAATACGCTGTTAGGAGGTCACGAACCCGCAAACGATCTTTGTTCTCCAAAGTCATGTGTGGACAAAGTCCAAATCTAGAATCACATGGATAAGGTGAAGGCCGTCCTCCCAAGACACACACACACATACGTATACTTGCATGTGATCTCTGATGAAGCGTCTCAGAGATGAGATGGTCAGAAAATCTTGAAAAATTACAACGCTGTCCTCAAACTGACTGGACAATCTGGGAGGTCTGAACAACATCACACCTCTGAAACACACAACACATGGTCTAGTTACACCAGCGCTTCTCACTTACAACACAACACATGAGCTAGTTCAGGGGTCAGCAACCCATGGCTCCAGAGCCGCATATGGTTCCTCAGCCTCTTTGTTGTGGCTCCCTTTGCAATGCTCAAATATTTGGAGTGATTGGATGAGCTGGAGGCATGGAGTGTAAGCAGGTGTTGGCTGCTCTGGCTCTGGTTGGAACGTTACAACATGGTAAACTAACCATGAATATATCCCCCCCAAAGGTGCATTGGAGTTTTTAATTCTGCATGGACGCATCTGTCCATGCAGATGGTCCTCTCTGCTTCTCTGGCTTACATGTATGCTTCACTAGTGGCGAGAAACAACAATTTGTTGTATTCTGCTGGTAGACTTAAGAAAGATTCAAACTTTAGAAGTTTATAAGATATTGTTTTTATATTATGTTTTGCGCCCCTAGAAGGGGCTCAGAGCTGATCCCTGATGCAGTCCCACCTCCACCTTGAACTCTTCAGTCACACCTCCAGCACATCTTACCCCTGTGTAACAGTCCTCATACATGCCCGGTGTTGTCATTGACTAATATTTACTAATATTTGTTTGATGAGCTGCAACATTGAAGTGTGGACAGATAGAGTTAAAACGTTAGGTTAGGTGTTGGTAGTTAAACTGGGGGTCTGAAGACTCACTCTGAGTGGAGTCCATATGGTGAAGAGAGGTTCATTTGGGTGGTGTGGGCAAATCGAAACTGATCCCTCAGAAGTCCTGCAGCTTTTAGGAACTCAGACATACGAGAACTTTCTTCACCCGAGAACACACCTGAGAGAAAAACACAATCCAGCAAACAAGAAGTTGACACATCAGACGTGTTTTCGTCATACCTACGATTGAAGCATCGTAGTGATTGACGAAGGTCTGCAGGTCTTCTTCAGTCAACACGGTGACCGAGTCCGGACCTGTCTGCTTCTTCATGTAATGATAGATCCCCTCTAACACACACACACAAAGAGGGAATGAATGCCTGTAAGCTTATGTTGTGTGTGCGTGTCTTTTACCTGCAGAGCGAGGACCGTCATAGGAGGCAGAGTCTCTCCCATTCCTGAAGATCTTCAGTGTTGGATACCCAGTCACGCCAAAACGAGTACATGTGTCAACATGAGCTGTACAGTCCACCTGAGACACACACACACACACAGTTAAGACATAGGCAAAACACACACACAAAAACACACACGATAATGACGTCACCTTTGCTAATTGGACAGTCCCCTTTAGCTTGGTCGCTGCTTTGTCAAATTCTGGAGCTAATTTCTTACAGTGACCGCACCTGAAGGAAAGAGGAGAGGAACAAGGAAAGAGAGGTAGGGAATGAAATGGCACTGAAAGCATGCTAACAGTCAAATGTTGCATGCTAGCTGTTGGCTATCGCTAAGGGGTCGTTACCATGGAGCGTAGAATTTGACAAGCATCGTGTCGTGCTCGGTTGCTAGGTAATCAAAGTCTGCGTCCCCGAGCTGGAGCACATCTCTGCGAGACGACACAATGGTCGGCAAAGCAAGAGCCCACGCCAGTGTAACGGCAGGAAGGAGCCGACCGGCAGCCGCCATGATGAGAAGACGCAGGATTCAGGACACAATTCAGAGAAAACGATTTATGGCGAAGGGGGATGCTCCTCATGCTTCTGCTGCAAAGTAAAAATAATAATAAACTGGTTTCCGTGAAAGACATTCAGAATAAAAACTTCACGTAAGTTTTTATTAGTTCACGGCAAATTTACATCCAAAGAAAATAGACTAGGGTGAAAATAAAGTAGAAGCATATTAATTAACATATATGAATAGAATGTGAATAATCTAAACGTATTATTGACTTTGACTCAGTCATCTCGCACTTTTATTATGAAGGCAGGCGGGGTTTTTACGTCAGTAGATCATGTAAAGTAACACAACAATGAGAAAGAGCGTCTCATTGGTGGAGGCCATGTCATTTAAGCCGACTAGTCCAGTCGTCGACCCGATCTACGAAGGCCAGCCGTTCGGAGGCCCCTCCTCCAATCGCGAACCAGCCTGATGAATTCAGATGGTCGAGCTCAGGGGTGGCCAACCAGTCAGAGACTAAGAGCCACTTTTTACTGTGTTTTACTGCAAAGAGCCACATCATCCACATGGGCACACATGAACATCATCCCATGCCTTAACCACGTATGCAGGCACACACAAAGAACCCTGCTCAGCCATATTTATTGAAAACATCCCACACCAACATGATAATATCAGTTGTTTTCAACAGTTAACATTGTGTGCACTGTCTCACACACACAAACTCTCAGTTCAAGCAAGTCCACAAACAAAAATAAAATAAAATAATTGTAATAACATTTTTCTCTTACTATGCTGCTTGGTGAGACTTCTGGCATTCCTTATCTTGAACAATCCTCTTCAAATCTGGCTTGTATTCTGTTGTTGCCACTCAAAGCAATTCTTTCAAATGAGTGTCAGTCAGAACAGATTGATGCTTTGATTTCACATGTTTCAGGGCAGAAAAAAACAGACTCGCACAGGCACGTTGACCCAAACATTAGTATCCCAAACCCAAGATATCTTGGGTCCGAACGGCTGGCCTTCGTAGATCGGGTCGACGACTGGACTAGTCGGCTTAAATGACATGGCCTCCACCAATGAGACGCTCTTTCTCATTGTTGTGTTACTTTACATGATCTACTGACGTAAAAACCCCGCCTGCCTTCATAATAAAAGTGCGAGATGACTGAGTCAAAGTCAATAATACGTTTAGATTATTCACATTCTATTCATATATGTTAATTAATATACTTCTACTTTATTTTCACCCTAGTCTATTTTCTTTGGATGTAAATTTACCATGAACTAATAAAAACTTACGTGAAGTTTTTATTAAGCGCTTAAGCCCGTTTGATGTTGGGGTATTTTTCTATTGGCACACTTTTCCAGAACTCAGTGGTCCCTTCCCTTATAACAGCTGTCAGTTGATCACCTCACAAAGATTGATCATCTCCAACTCAGCCGCAGCCTCATCAGTGAGGAGCCGGGCTTTCAAACAGTCTGTTATCGCATTAAATGGGTCGACTAGGAACATAATCTGTGTTCTTTTCAGTTGTAGATCACAGAACCGGGTCACAAAGCTTTCGTGCAGGTTTGCAATCAGTATTGCATATCTCTCTCTTTTCTTTTCAGGCTGGTGACTTGTTCACTGGCTTTTAGCAGAGTATTAAATCTCCCTTTTGAATATGCGTCTTGAACAGCTTTAGTTTGTTGACGAACGCAAACACACTTTGCACCAGGTCAGGCAGCATTTTTAACTTACCCGGGAAGGTCAGGTTCAGTCTGTCGAAGTGACACAGCATGTCAACTAAAAATGCCAGATCCATAATCCACTCAAGGTCCAAGAGCTCGGGATAGTCCTTGTCCTTCTCTTCCATGAACAATTTCACTGCATCAAAAAGCTCAAAAAAGCGAAAGAGTACCTTGCTTCTTGACAGCCGCCTCACAGCGCAGTGCAGTGGCAGGTCACCTGGAAGCCCTTGGTCCAACTCAGCGATGAGATTCCTGAATTGCCTGTGGTTAAGCGCATGTGTGCGGATGTAGTTGATGATTTCCATCACAGGCTTCATGACGTTTTCTAAATTCAATGATTTAGACACAAGTTGCTCCTTGTGGATGATGCAGTGGAAATTCCAAAAGTCGGCAAATGTTTGATCAGCTTTGCACAGGCCCACAAGCCCTTTCACAGATCCGATCATGGCTGGCGCTCCTTCCGTGGCTATTGCAGTTAGTTTAGGTATGGGCAGACTTGCTTTTGCAAATGCAGCCATCATTGTTTCTTTCACATCTATGCCACGGGTTCTGTCTTTAATGGCACAATATCAAGGAGTTCTTCTTTGATCATACATTCATTTGACACAGACCGTGCAAATATTGCCAACTGAGGCTTGTCTTGTATGTCACAACTCTCATCTAATGCCACACTAAAATACTCACATGCTTGAAGTCAGAGTGCAACTGTGATTCAACGGCCGTTCAACACTGTGGCGGGACAGTTGGATGTCTGATACGCTCAGTTTTAGTTTGTTGTCTTCAGGAGACAATAATTCAACGGCGTCAATGAGGCATTTTTTAATGAAGTCCCCTTCGTTGTATGGCTTTTTAGCCCGTGCGATGTTCCAAGCCAGTTGATATGATGCAAGCGTTACGGTCTCTGAGTGTTTCGTAAACTTTTTGAAAATCTGCTTTTCTGCCTGACTTTTCAAAGCGACCAATTTGTTCAGTCCCTTTTGAAAATTCCTGTTCGATGTTAATGAGTGAGCTGAAGTGACGCTGAAGATTGGAAGCTTTGAAATGCGCTAATGCTGCGTGACATATAAGACAGACCGGCTTGCCATTACGTTCAACAAAAAAATATAAACTCTCCCACTCTGTCAAAATGTCCTTGTGTTCTTCTTCATATTTTCGTTTAACTGTGCATTTTTTCCCTGCCATTTTGAGAGCCAACTTAGCAGAAATTGTTTACAATGCAAACAATGTCACGACAGAGATTCTCTCGTCGTGCGTCGCTCTCACAGGCTTACCTCGTCAGCGTGCCATCTAGCCGCAGGGGGACTGAATGGCAGCGTCAGTCAAGTATTTTTGACGCATGTCATGTGAAAGCTCCTGAAGAGCCGCATGAAACTAGCCAAAGAGCCGCATGAGGCTCGCGAGCCACGGGTTGGCCAGACTAGGTCTAACTTCCTGGTTGTGTCACGTGGTCTCACGTTCACCCTGACGTCCTGACAGAATATCTGCCTTCAATTGCGACAATAAAGTAACAAACGTATTAGTTTTTAAATGAGGTTTTACAGGAGAGAGAACCTGATATATTAAACAGTAGTAATATTCATAGATCCTTTTTAAGTTTTTAAGTTTTAAGTTTTACATTCATAAAAGTTAACACAATAAAACATGTATGCGATATACACAAATAATGACATATCTTGTTCTATTTATTTTCGTAATATGAAGTGACTTATTTATGTAGGCAGTTTGATGTGTGCAACTTTGAATCTAAAGTCATTCTTCAAAGTTTCTACAACGTGGATAGATTTGACTTTTGTAAATACCTAACACTTCATATTATGAAGATAAATAGAACAAGACGGTCTACTGGCGGAGAAGGATGCAGATCCCGGATTCAAACACAGCCTGAAATCACACGTCTCCTTTTAATGACGCTCTCATTTACTGTCACAGTACATGTCAACACAAAGAACGTACTTAACGTTGTTCACATGTACGCTGAAGCCGATGAAGGCTTATTTAACATTTATTGAACAGGACATGAACCGATGGAAGACAGTGGACATCGAAAGTGTCATCTGCCGTCATTCCGGAAGGGGGCAGTCAACTGAAAGGGCTGAAGAAGGCAGAAGAAGAAGCTTCAGGAAGGAAAGGAAAGCAGTGTTGATGAAAGTGTAGATGGCGACAAAGGTGGTGATCGTTCTTGTGCACAAGTACACACTTTGCTCTTTGATGTAACGACTAATGGCCGCTTGCGAGTAAGCAAGCTTGCTAGCGTGCACGGACGTGGTAGTCGCAAATGTTAGCTGTTAGCTCCTTGTGCTAAACGTTTGCTAATGCTACATCAACGGAAACACTTGTAACATATCGATTGTCGAGTGACGATGTATTAACACGAAAACAAACTAGTCGTTAATGTGTGACTATTCTTTACTGTGTAATGTCAGAGTTCAATTCACACGCCTGGTGACCCGCTGCTGGCCTTATTTCCCAAAGGTCACAGGTCACGGTGATCCACCATGAACTACGCCTCACGTCTGAAACTGGGAACGTCCCATCAACGCTGGCCTGGCGAGGAGGCATGCTCGCCAGTTGAAGACGACGCCACAGAATCCAGCCTGGTCATCACCACGGGTAACGCGCACAAACGGTCGTCATGACAACTCCAACCACAATTCTGATTGGCCGGTCTTGGCATCCTAGATGACCAACACGCTAAGAGCGCCAGGAGGAGAGCAGCAAGGAGGAAGAGGAAAATTCAAGCAGGGGAAGAGGATGAGAGAGAAGACGAGGGGGCGGGCGGAGAGATGATTGACAGTCAGCTGGACCAGTCACTGGAGAACAAGTCCAAACAGCACAACCTGACCAGCGTGAACGTGCGCAACATCATCCACGTGAGTGTGTGTCCAATTGGCTGATGTGAGTTGTGTGGATCATGACATTTACCTTTGACCTCCAGGAAGTCATCACCAATGAACACGTGGTGGCCATGATGAAAGCCGCCATCAACCAGACGGACGCCGTGCCGCCATTTGTGAGTTGCGATGCTGATGTTGCTCATGTTTTATTCTTTGCTTCCTGAAACCTGTCGTGCTGCTCAGGAGCCCAAGATGACTCGGTCCAAGCTGAAAGAAGTTGTGGAAAAAGGCGTGGTGAGACTTCTTTTGGCTTTTGGGGGCCTGCATATTGCCTGTCTGCCTACTCACTTCCTGTCCGCCCGTCCTGCTCACTTCCTGGCAGGTAATCCCAGCATGGAACATCTCTCCCATCAAGAAGAGTGCTCCCGTTTCCAAGGTAGAAGGTGAAGGTGAGCCAGACAAGCTATGGGACAGACGTGAGGGAAGGTGTGTGTGTTGGCTCAGGTTCCCCAGTTCGTTGACATCCCTCTGGCTGAGGAAGACTCCTCTGATGAAGAGTATCGTCCTGATGAGGAGGAGGAGGACGAGACGGCTGAAGACGTGAGGCTGACAGCTGATTGGCTGCCTTCACAACCTCTGCTGACGCTCCTTGGTTGTGTGCCAGACGTTGCAGGAGAGCGACTTTGAGAGTGCGGCGTCGCCCCCCAGAGGAAGCGCAGTGCAGAGGCCGGACCGGGACCCCCGCCGCCCCCCCTGGAAGGTACCAGTGGGACGCCTGAGACACAGTGACCGCACGCTCAGCACGTCTTCTTCTCCTTCAGACCTCTCGCGCGCCACCCTGCCATTTCAGGGTGGGGTCCGGACCGATGGCCCCCCCCCCCCTTCCCAAAGCCCCACCTCCCAAAGCAGTGACAGACAGCACTTTCTTGGAGAAGCTTCACGCCGTGGAGGAGGAACTGGCCGTGTGTATGGAACCCTACCAGGTCACACTTCTTTATTTACAATACAATAGTTAGTATAGGATAGACGGGGGCTCTAGCGCACACATTTCTATTCGGCATCCTTGGGACACTTACACGGCCATGATAGCTGCCCTCCATATTCCCATTTCCATCCCAACACTTATATCTACCGGGCTTCACCTTTACCACATTAGATGTAGCAGCTTTATTCCAAAATGGATGAAATGATTATTTTTCTCCAAGATGCTACACACAACACCCCTAACGGCAATGTGAATTTTTGGAGGGAAAATTGTTGCAAGTGAAGAAGTGAACAATGACATGACCATAAGTATCCACAGCCTTTGCCCAATACGTTGTTGATGCCCCTTTGGCCAATTCCGGCCTCAAGTGCTTGGAATATGACGCCCCTGATTGGCACGCCTGTCTTGGGCCAGTCTAGCCTGTTCCTCTTTTGGCACAGCCATCGCTCCAGAGATGTTTCATTGGATTCAGGTCTGGGCTCTGGCTGGGCCACTCCAGGACATTCACCCAGTTGTTCTGAAGCCACTCCTTTGATATCTTGGCTGTGCTTGGGGTTGTTGTCCTGCTGAAAGATGACCCGTGGCCCCGGCTTCCAGAGCACGTTTTCATCCAGGATGTCTCTCTACATTGCTGCAGTCATCGTTCCCTCCATCCTGACTGGTCTTCCACTTCCTGCTGCTGAAACACAACTCCAAGAATGATGCTGCCACCATCATGCGTCACTGGAGGGATGTTGTTGGCCTGCTGATGAGCAGTTCCTGTTTTCCCCAAACGTAACGCCTGTCATTCACTCCAAAGAGTTCCATTTTTGTCTCATTAGACCAGAGAATTTAGTTTCTCATGGTCTGAGAGCCCTTCAGGTGCCTTTTGGCAAACTCCAGGCAGGCTGCCATGTGTCTTTTACCAAGGAGTGGCTTCCTTCTGGCCACTCCACCATCCAGGCCTGATTGGTGGATTGCTGCAGAGATGGTTGTCCTACTGGAAGGTTCTCCTCTCTCCACAGAAGAACGCTGACAGAGGGACCATGGGGTTATTGGTCCGTCCCTGACTTAGGACCCTTCTCCCTCGATCCCTCAGCTTAGCTGGCTGGCCAGCTCTAGGAAGAGTCCTGGTGGTTCCAAACTTCTTCCACTTAGGGATGATGGAGGCCACTGTGCTCATTGGAGCCTTCAAAGCAGCAGAAATGTTTTTGTAACCCCCCCACCCCACTAGCCTTGGAGACGAGGACCTTCCCACATCGTGTCCAACCAACTGTTTACCACAGGTGGACTCCAATGAAGCTACTGAAACATCTCAAGGATGATCAGTGGAAACTGAATGCACTTGAGCTGGAGCCTTTGGAGCTTCACGCCAAAGGCTGTGAATACTTATGGAAATGTGATTATTCACTTTTTAATTTATAATACATTTGCAACAATTTAAAAAAAGGTTTTTCATTATGGGGTGTTGTGCGTAGACTTTCTGAGAAAAGTATGAATTGGATCTGTTTTGGAATAAGGCTGTGACATAAAGACATAAACAGCGTGGCGGGGGTATCATACATCCATCCTCCATATTCTATACTGTTTATCCTCACCATATTGTCATTGGAAAGAAATAGAATATATAGTATGTAGCCTTTTTGGCCATATGTTTGGTGGTACTTGAATGCACCATAGTTGTGTGAGACAGATTGAGATGATGATGGTTGTTGTGATGTCATGTGTGCTCGTGCATGCAGTGTCAGCCAGTGTCAGATGACGAAGTGGGGCTGATGGCGTACCGGACACGGTCCAAGCGTCCTCTACGTGACGTCCCCCTGGGCCAACTGGAGGCAGAGCTCAGGGCGCCGGACATTACCCCTGACATGTACGACTGTGGCTCCGCCCCGGAGGACAGAGAGTGGACCGTTTGGCTGAGAGGCCTGATGAACTCCGACATGGACGACGGTGAGTAGACTCACGCTGGATGTCCTGCCTGCCGACGTAACGCCTCTCCTGTCTCTGTCAGAGGAGTGTGATGATGAAGATGACCCAGAGTACAACTTCCTGGCTGACCTTGATGAACCAGACCAGGAGGATTACCGTGACGACAAGGCAGTCCGCATCACTAGTCAGTATACATCATATCGATATCACTGTATAGAACAATACATATCAGTATCACTATCGTATGAATATGATGTGAGAGATGTGAACATGAGGTATGATATGAGAGATATGAATATGATATGAGAGATGAATATGATATGAGAGGTATGAATATGATATGAGAGGTATGAATATGAGGTATGATATGAATATGATATGAGAGGTATGAGTATGATATGAGAGATATGAATGTGATGTTATGCTATGTTTTCCAGAAAAGGAAGTGAATGAACTGATGGAGGAGCTGTTTGACACGGTAACAGACAAACAGGTAGTAGCCAAAAATGAGAATACCAAGTAAAAGGTGTTTTATTTAGCCAATGTACCATAATAGATGAACCAACCAATTGTATTGATCCATGACATGCCAATGGACGTATCTCTCGCACTTTTGGTACTTTGGCTAAATAAAACACTTTTTACTTGGTATTCTGATTTTTGGCTACTACCTGTATACACACACACACACACACAGCAAAGTGAGTGTGAGTTGGCTAACGTGCACGGTGTGACGTGCACTCTGCTGCCAGCTTAAAGGTGACCTGGGGGGGCAGGAGGTGGATGAGGAAGGACACGAGGAGGAGGAGCCACAGGAGGACACGCCCACACCGGACAAGCACATGGACACACAGGCATGTGACGTGTCCAAATACGGTCATAGTGGTGAGGCAGAGGACGGACCAATCAGAGAGCGTCGTACTGTCAAGCAGCAGCTGGCTTTGATCAGAAGCACACAACACACACCCTCTACTCACACACACACACACACACTGATGCTGGATACACAACAACGCAACACACTCGAGCAGCAGCTGCAGCAGGTATGCACACACACACACACACACACACACACACATGCACTGTCTGACTGTGTGTGTGTATGTGTGTGTGTTTATAGCATGTCCAACTGTTGGTGGAGCTTCACCTGCTGACCTCACCTGTGGAAGAACTTCACAATGAAGCTGAAAGCACCAGACACTTTCTGGTAACACACACACACACACACACACACACCCCTGATGGCATCATTCTGTTACTATGACAACGTCTCTCAGTTTGAGTTAGATGTGTTGGCACAAAGAGGCGAGCTGATGATGTCATCATGGCGGCGTGGTGACGTCAGCGCTTTCAGAGCATCCAACCTGCGGGGGGCGCTGCAGCTGCTGGACGAGCTGCAACATCACCCCATCAGCTACGTGAGACGCAGACACACCCCTGACGCACGCGGACAAAGTGAGCAACCCCCCCCCCCCCCCCCCCCCCCCCCCCCGCACCGCTAGCCTTGACTTTCCCAAAGTCCGTAGCCTTAACTCTGGCTGGCGAGCCTGCTAGTAGCGAGCTGGCGTGGTGTGGCCCCTAGGGGACATGATGGACATGGAATAGCATGTCAATAGCATGTTCTCCCCGTGCATGCGTGGCTTTTCTCCAGGTACTCAGGTTTCCTCCCCCATTCCAAAAACATGCTAGGTTAATTGGCCACTCCAAATTGTCCATAGGTATGAATGTGGGTGGGAATGGTTGTTTGTCTTTATGTGCCCTGTGATTGGCTGGCCACCAGTCCAGCTGGGATAGGCTCCAGCACCCCCACCCTAGTGAGGAAAAGCAGCATAGAAATGAATGGATGGACAGAGGTCCCCTTTAACACCACCCCTGGGGGTCAGGGAACAATGTTCAGTCTATACAGTGCACATCAATAAATCCCTCTCTCAATAGCTCTGCCAATCAGGGGGCAGCATTTCTGTCCTGGGGGGAGGAGCAGAAAAACTGAGAAGCACTGCTTTAAAGCCAACACACTTAGTGTGTGTGTGCGCGTGTGTGTTTCCAGTGCGTGGTTTTCCCATCATGCCAGCTGAACTGGCGTGGATCTTTGCCACTCGTGCAGTCTTCCTCTACCCAGAACTTCTGCCATGTGTCAGTCTGGACCCTGCTCTCTACTGCCCCCGCAGGACAGCTGCTTTCACTGCAGCAGAAGACTGGTAACACACACACACACTATCAGGTGTGAAAATAAAAGCACAGCAATGGAGACGTGTGTGTGTGTGTGTGTGTGTGTGTGTGTGTGTGTTAGTCTGTTGGTTATGGGTCTGAGGAACATGAAGGGGTCATGTGACCCGACCAAGCTGGTGTCTGAGTTTCTGTTGGGCAAAAGTCATCTTCAGGTGCGACGTAGGATCCTGCAGTGTTGCAGACCTGGCACCCCCGACAACATGGTCAAGGTACACGCATGCACACACACACACACACACACACACGTGCGCGCCTGCCTGATCGTAAGCGTGTATGTGTGTGTAGACCTACAGGTACCAGCAGGTGTTGTGGTCCATGCCGCTAGCCTGCAGTCAGGTTGCTGCATCAGAGCAGCGCCCCCCAGTGGAAAGACCCTTGAGCATCATGCCTCTGTGGTTGCTGGTGAGTGCACACACGCGCGCACACACGCATGCACACACATACTCATACTCATACGTACCGTATTTCCTCACCCCCCCTCCCCACCTCCCCCAAAGCGGAGTATTCCTGTCATCTTGGCAGCGATCCAACGATCCAACAGTCTATCTGGCTCCGCCCCCACCACCACCAGCTTCCCGACCCCAATGTGCTATCCGCCCCGCCCCCCACCGGACCTCAGCTTCCGCCGCACAGGATTTGTCCAGCATCCGCCCCCCCCCATTACTCCTCCCCTTCCCACCCACATGGATGGGCGGGATAGCGAAGAGGCGGTGCTTCCTGTCTGGCATCTGTCAGAATCCTCAACATGCTCCGCCTCTGACGTGTTTGTGGCTGAGGAGGCGGAGTCCGAAAGTGATCTGGGTGTGGCTTCGGCCCCAGCAGAAGACAGAGGAATGTCCTCACCTGAATCTTCAACTTCCTGTCCGCCATCCGAGGTAGACCCACATAGAGGTGGAAGACGGAAGATAAATATTCAGCAGGTTTTGTCTCAGCAGGACATCTTCAGGGCATCTTCTCACTTGACGACAGGCCGCCATCTTGGGGACAACCAGCATGAGGATGATGGGCGGGCCAAAGCAGGGAGCCACGCACCGGCCCACAAAGCGCCAAGGCTTCCAGTGTTTGCCAAAAATGTCTCCATGGGCGTAAACGGAGAAAGACTCGTCATCTGGACCAGGTGAGGCCACACCCACCCACACCTGTCCCCATGCAGGAAGTAGAAGTTTGACTTCCTGTTTTAGGGAAGCGGACCGCGCCATCTTGACCGCCTGTCAGCAGCGAGGAGCCAACCAGAAAACATTCAGACAAGTCTCCGCCCAGCTGGGAAACAAGACGACTGACCAGGTGAGGGGGCGGGGCTTCTGCCACCAAGGTTTGGTCCCATGCTAAGAAGGGTCGCTTCCTTGCAGGTGCGTCTTCGTTTCCACGACCTTGCTCATCTTTTCCACCTGGCCACCCAGAAAGACAAATCCTGGTCCTCAGACGGCAGCTCGGCCCCGGAACAAAGCAATGACCTGTGACCTTGAGATGTCATTGAAGACTCAAATTCACATTGAATGATGTTCAACATGTTTTCATGTTTGTCCTGAAAATAAAGACCACGCCCACCCTTCAATTTGGGAAGTGGGCGGGCTCAAAGAAGCTTGTTATAGAGGTCACAAAGCATTTTATTGCAAACAGGAAATTAAAAGTGTCCTTGGCGGGAAGTGCAACCTGAGGCAGGCGCAGTAAAATGCCAGGAGGAGACGCCCATCCCGCCCGGCCGTCTGGACTGGGGTGGTTGTCATCCTGGTCAGCAGCCTGCTCCGGTCCGGCGAGGTGCTGCGGCACCATTGCGGGGACAACAGGGGACATGGACGACGGGACAGGATAAAAAAAAGTCCGGAATCCGTTCTGAAGTCAGAACCAAAGTCCGCAGAGATGATCACGACTTGACTTCTGACATGATTGCAACCACTGAAAGCCCAAACAAAGCAGGTGTCAATCACGTCAACACAACTCTTAGCACCTGTATCTTACCCGTAAGACATACACTCCCAGTACCTGTACAAGTACCTGTACTAGTCCCAGATGAAAGCGTCACCTGAAAAGGTCTTGTCCACTCTTGAAGGAACAGCACAGCAGAAGCGGCGCACGCATGATGAGCACACTTGCCGCCTCCATGTGGGCAGAAGCAGGCTGTGATGTTAGCATTAGCTTTCAAAATAAGTGTAACAGCAGCAGGTTTTATACAAAGTATTTTACTGCAGCGTGACAAACAGGAAGAAACTGCTAAAAAACAGCAGGAAGTCACAAACCTCCACAATAAGAGTTCCAAAAAAACACAAGCCAAAGTGACAACATCCTGCTAAAATCACAGTGCATTGTGGGAAAAGGCCGACCCAGACACTTCCTGTCAGAGTGGCGGAGGGTGGGGAGGGGGCGGGGCCTGTTGGCAGCCAGTGTTCACAGGGGGGAAAAAAAAGGCAGCGGAGTCTGGTCAGTCGCTGTCAGAGCCAACGGCTGACGAGCCTTTCCTCTTCCTCTTTGGCGCTTTGGGCTTGGAGTCTTCCTCCTCCTGAGACACAAACAGGAAGTGACATCAGCAGCCAGCCAGCCTGTTACATGACACTGTTCTCGGGTGCCCTTCATACCGAGGCGCTGCTGGAGGCGCTCTCCTCCTCGTTGTTGGTGGGCGGAGCCACGCCCTTCCTGGAGCGAGGCGACGTGGCGGCTGCTTTACGACGAGACTTCAAAGGCTTTGACTGCGAGTCCTCGTACTCCTCGGCCAACGCAAACAGGTCACTGAACCTGCGGGAGGCAGTCACGCCGTCACCATGCCAACGCCCCAGCGTACGCGTGTGTATGTATGTGTACCTCATCTTGTGCACTTCATCACAACTGGCCTGAACGTGCTGCAGAGCCTGAAGGATCGGAGTCTGGCTGAAGACTGGCCACACAATCAATCATCAATACAGCCATTTATCAACCCGCTGGATGATCGATACTCACAGGTGTTCTTAGTGTTGCTAAGACTAAGTCTCAGGTTGTCCAGGTGTTCCAAGATTTGCTCCAGAGTAAGCTGAGCCAGTTTGCTGCTGGAACTACGAAGACTGGAGACAGACATACAAATCCATTGATTTAGTCCTAATAAGTCCTGAGTGAGTCCTAGTGAGTCCTCAGTGAGTCCTAATGGGTCCTGAATGAGTCCTAAGAGGTCCCGAGTGAGTCCTTAATGAGTCCCGAATGAGTCCTAATGGGTCCCGAATGAGTCCTAATATGTCCCCAGTGAGTCCTAATATGTCCCCAGTGAGTCCTAATATGTCCTCAGTGAGTCCTAACGAGTCCTGAATGATTCCTAATGAGTCCTCAGTGAGTCCTAATGAGTCCTGAATGAGTCCTGAGTGAGTCCTAAGGAGTCCTCAGTGAGTCCTAACGAGTCCTCAGTGAGTCCTAATAAGTCCTGAATGAGTCCTAATGAGTCCTAATGAGTCCTAATGAGTCCTCAGTGAGTCCTAATGAGTCCTGAGTGAGTCCTCAGTGAGTCCTCAGTGAGTCCTCAGTGAGTCCCGAATGAGTCCTAATGAGTCCTGAATGAGTCCTAATGAGTCCTAATAAGTCCTGAATGAGTCCTAATGAGTCCTGAGTGAGTCCTGAGTGAGTCCTAATGAGTCTTATTAAGTCCTCAGTAAGTCCTCAGTAAGTCCTAATGAGTCCTAATGAGTCTTATTAAGTCCCAAGTGAGTCCTAGGGGCTCCAAGTCAGAACCTTTGTCTCTTTCGGGGTTGGTTGTTGTTCTTGATGAGTTGAGCTTTGATGTGTTCTGCCAGAGTGTCGTCGTGTTTGGATGCCCAGTGTCTCAGAAGACTGGTGGTGAACTGGTCCTCACTGTGACATGGTCTACTCAGAACCATCTTCACCATCTCCTCACTGGGCCTGAGACACACAGGCAGACTCAGTGGACAGCTAATGACAGTGTGTAGTTGTTGTATAGGAGTGCGGTCGTCATGTGGTGTGTTACTTTTCTCGACGTAGCTGCAGCAGCAGACAGGACAAGGCCTCTGGATGTTCTACACACACACACACACACACACACACACACACACACACGCGGGTTATGCGATGAAAGCATCATGATGGTGGGCGGCGAAGATGCTAAGTACCTTTGTACTTGAGGTGTTGCAGGATGGCGATGATGGTCTCCAGGGGGATGCTGTGGGCCAGAAAGAGTTGCCAGGTGCTGTACTGCTCAAAGGTCTCCCAGTCCAATGACTGGACTGTCAAGAGGAAGGAGAGGAAGAAGGCAAGCTGGTGAAGATGGCGCCCCCTGCAGTCAGTCAAGATGCTGCACATGCTCACTGAGGATGTTGAGAACCGAGTCTTTGCGGAACATCACCAGGTTGCCCATCATCACGTGACACATCAGCTCCTGCAACTTTATTACAATCAGCGTTAGCATCCGTTGGCGGTCCTGGTGCTAAGCTAAGCTAACTGTTACCTGTGTGGAATCAATGACGGCTACGATCATGTTGAGCAGCTCTCCACTTCGCAACGTCTCATCAGGAAACTGGAGCAAGACGTTCACACGTTGAGTGTGCCTGTGTGTGTGTGTGTGTGTGTGTGTGTGCGTGTGTGTGTACCTCAGAGTAGATGGAGGGTGTCAGGTAGCAAAGTAATCGGACGTCATCTTCCTGACACGCCTTCATGTCCATCATGAGACACGTGTGAAGGTCACCTAAAGCCGTGGCCTGAGCAAACGACTCGTACAACATCATCTTCCCGTTAGCTGCTTTGCTGCACACACACACACACACACACACACACACACATGAATATGCTGGACAGGTCACATGACATGTGATGATGGTGGGGGTGTCACCTGGCTTTGAGGTAGTAGAGGAGATGGTAGCCAATTTTAGGTTGCTTCTGGTAAAGTTCAGCCAGCATGTCAAGAAGAACTGAGAAGCCACTGTTGTCCTCCTGCATGGTGACCAGGTTCCTGAAGACCAGACACACTGGCTTGCACACAGACTCCTCCAGGGACCTGACGCACACGCACACACATGCAGGTTAGAGGAATCCTCTCTCTCTCACACACACACATACGCACACAGTGTGTAGTAGTGGTGTCAGCAGTCTTACTCTTCTGTGATGTCTTCTGGTAGAACGTCTCCTCGGAAATGCTCTTTAAAGACTTCAGCAAGACATGAAGCTAAAGCAGACATCTGCTCTGTGTCAAAGTCCTCCTGGAAAACACACACACTCATTGCTCTGTGCCACCGTGTGTGTGTGTGTGTGTGTGTGTGAGAGAGCGAGAGAGAGCAAGAGAGACAGACCTCCAGGATGAGGTCCACAATGTCCTGCATGACCTCACACTGCGTCTCCGTGTCACTGAAGACGTGATGAAGATGGATCAGCAAACATGAAGAAAGTAAAGCTGTTGACCTTCAGGTGAGTCTGACCTTGACTTCTGCAGCTGGGTCACCTTGTCCTTCATGGTGTCTTCTAATTGGTCGAGCCAGGGTGAGATGTCAGCAGGCTCCTCCCTCACTGCCTCTCTGATTGGATGAAACCTGAACTCCCGTTTCTTTCCTGTCACACACACACACTGATGAAGATGAAGTATTCTGATGATGATGATGATGATCTAACCTTTGTTGTTCATCTCCTCCTCATCATCACTGAAGGCAGCTTCTGTGTTGTCATAGCAACCTTCATCCTTGTCCATCATGTGGTTGTCCATCTCCTCCATTTTCACTACACACACACACACACACACACACTTACATCACATCCAAGGGTGTGTGTGTGTGTGTGTGTGTGTGTGTGTGTACCTTCCATAGGTGGTGAAGGAGCACTGCAGAACTCAGGGAATCTTTCTCTGAGCATTGAGCGAAGCTCTCTGTCCAACTTTGGATTGTCAAACAATGGCGCCAAGTGACTACAACAACACAGTCACTGGTCAGTCACTGGTCAGTCACTGGTCAGTCACTGGTCAGTCACTGGTCAGTCACTGGTCAGTCACTGGTCAGGGACTGGTCAGGGACTGGTCAGGGACTGGTCAGGGACTGGTCAGGGACTGGTCAGGGACTGGTCAGGGACTGGTCAGGGACTGGTCAGTCACTGGCCAGTCCCTGACCAGTCCCTTTTCGGTGTGTGTGTGTGTGTCTTACGCCAGCACTCTCTTCTCCATGATGAAGTTGAGAGAGTTAAAGACGCCTTGACGAACTTGAACTTCCAACGGAGGAAAGAAATGAGGAATGATCTGAGGAGACAGGGTAGGAAGCAAGGTGGCGGGGAATTAGGACAAAAAGCATGCTTCCTATTGGCTGGCATGTCACATGACCAGGAGGAGGTGGAGTCTCACCCGACACATGAAGTCAAGCAGCGTGGCGGTGATTGCGGGATGAGGCTTCATGGAATGATGCATCACCAAGATGGCGGGCTCTGTGTCACATGACCTTGATTACTGTGACGCCTTCTAGGTGTGTGTGTGTGTGTGTGTCACCTATGTTCATGATGCTGTCTTTGTCAGGGTTGAAGAAGAGCCAATCGTAGAAAAGCGCCAACTTGGCGTTGGAGGCGGCCACGTTGGACTGGGCACACGCACACATGTTGAAAGGTGAAAGGTCATGACCTCTCAGCACCCTCCAAGTGAGCTTACCGTGCAGGTGGTGAGTAGCCAGCCGATGATGGCCCAGCGCGGCAGGATGTCAGAACTCAGGACCTCGTTGGACGGGTGGACCACGCCGCAGATGTAGCGGATCAGGTCACAGCGCAGAGACTGGCTCTCGGCCGTGGACAGGTACTGCCTCTGGAACCAGTCCTGGTAGCGCTTCTGCTGCCCGAAGCGCACCTAGACATGGGACACGGGACACCTGTGAAGACACGTTCTTCTCCGTGCCGGCAGGAAGCCTCCTCTCACCCTGGACGTCATGAAGAGGAGCTTGGTCTCCATGTCAGGGGTCAGACGGCACGCCAGGAACTTTCTGGAAGTCCGAGCCGTGAGCAGCTGGAGAATACCTGACACACACACACACACACACACACACACACAGGCTATGAGGGCCTGGTCGCCATGGTTTCAGGTGGAAAAGGTCAAGTATTTGATGGCTGCAGCCTTTCATCCGTTCTGGATGCCATGAAAGGAAAAGTGCACCCATCATCCACAATCCTTTTGTGTGCTGAACGAGGCAGCCAATGAATGGGCCACACCCAGGCTAAGAGCTCCAAAAGCTCCAGCGTGGTTTTCTATCCATGTGAGCAGGTCTTATCTTAGAGATATCACGCTCATGTCTCCCATGGCCTGCACGTATACAATGTGTCACATGACCAGACGTTCTTTCTGCTTCTATGGTTGTATCTCAGGGTGTGTTCACAGAGCCACATGGAGGTTTTTCTTCCAGACCTTCCTTCCAAGGGAATAAATACATTAAAAATCCCAGGAGCGGCCCCACGTGGTCACGGGGATCAGATCAGGATCAGATCAGGATCTTCTCACCGGTGAACTGGGGACTGAGGACTTGAGGGTTGTGGAGAAGGTCTCTCCACAGGAGCTCCATCTCAGCGATACGAGCCACGTTCTGAAGCAAGCGCACCAGATCTCTCCCGATGATCACGCACTCCAAGAACTGCTCGGAGCACAAGCGGCACCGACACGTGCGATTAAAGCGGGCTAAGTGTGACTCTTTCCTCCTCACTTCCTTGCCTCCTTACCTTGTCCCGCAGCATGCTGATGCAGAAGTCTACTTCCTTCTGACGTAGAGGAAGCAGGCTCGGCGCGCCATGGTCAACGATCAGGCGTAGGTATGTGTACACGGACATGGCGATCAGCATCCCGCTCTTCACAACCCACTCCCTGCACACACACACACACGCACAGAGACACACACGCACAGAGACACACACCACCGTTAGGTGGAACAGCTGTTTTTTCTCAACATGAGTGTGTCATACTTTTGTTCCAGCAGGATGTCAAGGACGCTTTCAGCCAACCAAAGGTTCTTTGTGGAAACATCTCCTCCTGCACACAGAGTGGTGACATCACCGTGCACGCTGTGTGTGTGTGTGTGTGTGTGTGGCTAACCTGCGATCTGTTTGAGCAGTGTCATGACGACCCCATCAGCTCCCATCACACTGCTCTTCACCAGCTCTCTGACCAGCCACACCAGCTGCACACATACACACACACACACACACACACACACACACACTGTATAGACCGCCGTGCTCATGTAGGTGCACGTGCACTTGCATGTGTGCCCACCTGCTTCCTAGGAACATCCTGCAACTTGAGGAACTTCTCCATTAGGATCTGGTTGATCTTCACCAGGATCACGTTCATTCCATCTCTGTTCATGAGTGTCAGGTCTCTGTAACACTGCAAGCATGCACACACGCACACACACACACACACACTTGTTGCCACAGTGTCAATGTCAATGTCTGCCTTGGCCTGGTGGCAGACTTACCCTCTGGGCCTGAGCCGGTTCAGTGAGGAGCAGAGCAAAGAGACCAAGACACACCTCTTCATGTTGCTGCTGGCCTTTGCACACCTGGTTGCCATGGTAACACCATCACTACAACGTGTGCGCGCGCGTGTGTGTGTGTGGTAATGATGTCTTACGTTGGCGGTCAGGGCATCGTTAGCTTCCCTTTCTGAAAGTCCATTGGACAAGGCATGAACCACTCCCACACACCGCTCCAGTTTCTGCAAGCACACACACGCCGCTGTAGCTCAAGCGGTCCTTATGTTTACCTGCATTAGCATGCCAGGCTAACTTCATGCGTGAAGGAATCAGCCACAGCGACCGGGCTAGGCTAATGACGCTGCTAGCAATGCTAACTGGCACGCTGGCTGTTTATCCCAAAGAGCCACGGATCACCCCGGGGAGGTCGTGGTGAACCTACCTCCTCCAGCTCGTCTTTGGCGTCCAGTTGGCTGGACACCAGAAGGCGGCCCTGCAGCTTCGCCTTCGTCGGAGCAGCTTCCATCTGCAGCCGCTTCGCCTCGCCTTCCCCGCCGACCTGAAGGCGCCGGAACTGTGCGATCACAAGGCCAGTGAAGCCGCCTTTGGGCGGAACACGGGTTTATTGATGGCTGTCAGATTGGGTCACCTCGTGGGAATATTTTTGTTGTGATGGGGAATGAATTGTTTATAAAAGTTGCAGTCAAGGAGCTTGAGTCTGGCTGTGTTCGACTGTTCGACTTCAGGAAGACAACGGACATCACTACCGGTCTTCCGACCAATCGTTGCCCTAACATATGTGAGTGACGTGATGCCCGACCAATGGAAAGAGAAACATTCTCGCCCAGCTGTAGCCAATCAGGGCCCCGGGATGGACTGGACCCCCGAAGTTTGTTCGTGTGTTAACGTGAGTTTAATATTTTTCTTTCATTTCTTATTCTCAGATGAGTTTTAGCTACATGAGATGGTGCAAATAAGAAACTAGACATATAACCAATAACACCAAACTTAATATTCATTTTTCATTGAAATATTACAATTAATGTCATTTCAACGTTTTCAGTGATAAGACATACCTTGAGAAGTATACTTCAGTATAAGTACGAGTATAAGTATAATTATTGTAAGTATAATATAAGTATAATAAGTGTACTAAAGACCATGTACATTTAGTGTAGTAGAAAGTATACTAACTCAATACTTCCTCAAACTAAATTGGAACATTTTAAGTTCATAAAACTACACTCTAAGTACACTCTAATATACCTAAAGTATACCACAAGTACACTTCTCGACTTAAATGCAATCAGCAAAAAAAAAAAAAAACAATTCTAAAGGGATCACACACACACGACCCCCACCCCAAACTATTTCAGTAGCACTGTTTTCCAACAATATCACACAGTAATTAGTCAGTCATACAAATAATAAAGAGTAAGAAAGTATTTGGTGAAAAGTAGTGAGAAACTATTGCTGATGTAATGTGAATGACTCCTGTGTGGGATCAATAAAGTTGTCTGTATTATTAGAAGAGACAATATATTGTTTTGGGTGCCTGGCTATTTCCCAGGTATATTTGTGGGTGTGTGGATGTACAAACAAGGCCAATTATTTGTAGAAGGATGCTTTTATAAAGTAAGTACATTTGCAGTACTTGTATTCATTTGCCACATCCAATATGGCGGTGACATATAGCGTGGGCATACGACCGGATGTGGCGAGCCATCGGCCGGCCAAACAAGCACAAAAGTTAAATTACCTCTTTTCAGCTCAAGATAGTATAAATTGTGTGAAAAAGATGATATAAGGAAGGATTATGGACAATATAGGTGACCTTTCAAGAAACAAATGAGGCTATCAATATTTTTTATATTAGTTTTCCATAGCCGTGGCCACGGACGTGGCCATGTTCTTGACATTTCTTCAGCCCGCCCCGCCCCGTTAGCCGAGGAGTCCGGCCAGCCATGGGGCCAGCCGCTCCGTGTAGACCTCTACTGTGTATGCATCCATCCAGCCATCATCCATCCATCCATTCATCCATCCATCCATCCATCCATCCATCCATCCATCCATCATCCCTCCATCATCCATCCATTATCCATCATCCATCCATGCATCATTCATCCATCCATTCTCCATTCATCGTCCATGCATCATTCATCCATCATCCATCTTCTCGTTTAGCTGCATGTTGTACATTGTTGCTGGTTGTCAGTACTCTGGTTGTCAGTAGAAATCTTCCCAACTTCCAGAGCATTGTCCTTGAAATAATACATGACATTAACACATGACAAGTGCCATTGTGGCATCGTAATGCCGAAATATATTTGTTAGCTAGCCTCTGTCTCCTCCTTCCATTTTGAGAGCTTGGCAACGCACCTTTTTTTTTGAAGGGGGCAGGGGTGAATTGGCGCGGCGAGCTCTAATTTAAAATTGGCCAACTCCCATTGGCTGCCAAGTAGGGGGCGGACCATGGCCAGAAGTGCAAGGCATAGCATCCAGTGAGAAGGCGACATCGCAGCAAGAGCTTGAACAGCTGAGACGCTTAGCTAGCTCATACAAGCTCAGTGAAACACCTTTAGCAAACCTTATGAAGGGACTAACTTGATCAGTAAAGTCAAGTCAAACGTTTTTGTATGACTTTTAAGGTAGAGCACACATGCTTTATACTGTTTAAAGTTTTAAACAGTTTTAAACTCTGGCATTCTTCTTCTTCCTCTTTCTCTTTGGGCTTTTCTCTTGGGTCGCCACAACAAACCGATCTCCTCCATCCAACCCTGTCTTCTGCATCTGTCTCTCTCTCTCACCAACTACCCTCATGTCCTCCTTCACTACATCCATAAACCTCCTCTTTGGTCTTCCTCTACGCCTCCTACCCGGCAACATCCTTCTACCAATATATTCACTATCTCTCCTCTGGACATGTCCCAACCATCTCAGTCTGGCCTCTCTGACTTTATCTACAAGGCATCTAACATGTAATGTCCCTCTGATGTAGTCCTTCCTGATCCTATCCATCCTGGTCACTCCCATTGAGAACCTCAGCATCCTCATCTCTGCTACCTCCAGTTCTGCTTCCTGTCTTTTCCTCAGCGGCACTGTCTCTAGACCAAACAACATGGCTGGTCTCCTTAAAATTCTCCCCCTTCTGTATCTCTTCTCCCTGTAACCTCACTCTTCCACTTGGGTCCCTCTCATTCACGCACATATAGTCCGTCTTGGTGCGGCTAGTCTTCATTCCTCCGTGGGGGCAGAAGCCACAGGCCTGGCTACATGGGCATCAAACTCATTCACTAGTGTTCCCTCACCACATTCTCTGTCACACATGTAGACGTCAGGAATAACATCAGGAATCAGGAATAACATGCAACATGAAATATGAACTGGACCGATTTTTGCAGGTGACGGTGCATCAGATCCGGGCGGCCTGATGTCATACGCGGGGCCAGCTAAATAGCGTCTAAGCCCGCCCCTGGATGAACCCACATGTCTTTATTTTTCAGTCCTTTTTGTTGTTCTTTTTGTAAAAACTAGCAGTAATTTTTCTTCACAACATAAAGTCCGGGTTAAAGTTTCTTTTAGTAGAAACTAAAAGTTCCGAGTGAGAGTCCAGAAAGTCCAGAGAGCTCCCTCAGAACCTCAGAACGTTTTTCAGGAGGTGAAAGTGTTGCAAGCCAAATAAAATTCTAAGTCCAAATGAGGCACTGGAGGCAGGTTCCAGGTAGTGTCCAAAAAGTTGATCGAGCTGAGCTGCTGCAGCCAAGACAACATCTGAGCTCCACAGAGCTGGACATCAACTTATATAATCTTTAGTGGGGCGTGGCCGTCGTCTTGGCTATAGTGATTGGCTATAGTATTTTGGTGTTGTCTTAAAGCTCATATTTTATTCATGCTCAAACCCTAAAAGGTTGAAGCCATTTTGAGCCAAATGTGGGTTATTTCCGGTGAGACCGAGAACCGCTGAGTCAGCAATAATGTTGTCGCGGCATAAAACCTTTTTTCTACCCCTCGCGACTCTGGCGGCCTCTGGTGGACATAAAAGAATACTGATTTAAATTTAGTTTCCAAAGGACCCCTTTAAGGACAGCTCTCCACACATAAATGTTACTAGTTCAGTTGTTTCTACTGGAATCAATTTTTTTTACATATACGATTACATCTTGTCACATAAAAGATTATAATATAAGTAAAAATAGAAAGAAATAGAAAAATAGAATCTCTTATGTCCTAAAAAGGACACCACACAGGCCTACATGTCACAGTAGTCCTTGCATGAGACCTGAGCCTGGTCATATTCTTATATTACAATATTTTCTGGAGGAATAGATGTTGTTTACATTCGGTGTCATCTATTTATTGTCTTTAATCTCGACTGCACCCGTTTTTTAGCTCTTAATTAAGTTTCTTTGTTTTTCATTCTTCCTTTTTTAGTCTCTGATGTCCGGGAGCCTGGCAAAGACATTTCGTTGGCAATTTCACTGCTGTGTTTTTGTAAAATGACTATAAAGGAAGTCTCAGTCGAGGTTTAATGCAACAGAATAAACCTGATTGTGATTATAGCTCAATATCACAGCTATGTTTCTAAATAAGGAATTCCTCAGTATAGACCAATAATATGTCTACCAATCAGTTTTGGTTTATCACTCGTTCTTGCGACTTCACAACGCTTTAGGTAGCTACTTCAGTTTCGCGAAGAACAGCTGAGAAATCCTACTTTATCTTTGTACCTAAACGCAACCAAATCCATGGAAACCACGGAGTAGTTTGCTAGCTTCCTATTTGCTAACCTCGGTTAGCTTCGGGTGGTGTCGCGGCGACGTTACATTTGGTTGGTGAGTCTTCTCAGCAGGGATGAGTCGAACCCCCGACGCCCGAGCTAGGTATCGTTTATTCATGTTGACATGTTGCTGTCCAGGTCTTATGGGACATAGGCTGGTGTTACCCGGCACACGCTCGCCGTGTTGCTAACCTCAACCGTGTTGCTAACCTCAGCCGTGTTGCTAACGTTAGCCTTGTTGCCAAGCTTAGCCGTGTTGCTAACGCTAGCTCTGCTGCTAATGCTAGCCGTCTTGCATCAAGTGACCATCTTTCATTTCAGTGACCTTCATCTTTTTTAAAAGTTTTTCATATTGCGTTTTCTACAGACACATAAAACACGAGTTATATACGAGTTTCCCACAGGGACATAAAGACATGTTATATAGGAGTTTCCCACAGGGACATAAAGACATGTTATATACGAGTTTCCCACAGGGACATAAAGACATGTTATATAGGAGTTTCCCACAGGGACATAAAGACATGTTATATACGAGTTTCCCACAGGGACATTAAAGTCATGTTTTATATGAGTTTCCAACAGGAACATAAAGACATAATGTCGTGTTCTGCATTAGCTGTGGTATGGCGCTGTAAAGACTAAGAGGTGTTTCCTATAGGGACAATCAGACCAAGACGATCCAGGAAAGGATCAGCAATGTGGAGAAACATTTTGGGGAGATGTGCCAGATGTTCGCCGCCTACGGTCGCAAAGCCGCACGGCTTCGTGACAAGGCCGACCTCCTGGTGCGGGAGATCGGAGCGTACGCTGACACCGAGACGCCGAGCCTCAAGAGCGGCCTGAAGCTGTTTGCAGACCACCTGGCCAAGATTCAGGACTACCGGCAGGCGGAGGTAAGTGTTGTGTGCGTGGCGACGTGGTCTCGTGTTGACGTGTTGACCTTTCAGGTGTCACGCCTGGAAGCCAAAGTTATCGAGCCGTTGAAAGGATACGGCGCCGTGGTGAGACGTAAAAGGGTGAGTGCGCCGCTTTCCAAATAGCATGGCGAGCACTGCGTCGTCATGGCAACGCCCCGTGCCACCACAGGAGGACGTGAAGGCCACTCAGAGCGCCAGAACCCGAGAATCCAAACAACTGGATCAGCTGGAAAGGACTCGCCAGCGGAACCCGTCCAACCGTCAAATCATCGTATCCTTCTCCAGGGGGAGGGGCTTCACTTCAAAGATTGTATAGCCTATGATGTACAGTACGTAGATGTATGGAGTATTATGTAGACCACATAGAGTAAAGAGTACTCTGTATGTAGTAGTAGTCCTTGGTCAAGGCGTGAATGAAGTCAGGCTTCCTTGACCCCGCCTTCAGTCTCAGGTGCGTTGCGTGTTTCTGATGACGTGTGAGCGGCGCTTGTGTTGATGTTCCTCTTGTGCGCGTCAGGCTGAGAGCGAGTTGCAGCGAGCCACCATGGACGCCACGCGCACTACACGCCAACTGGAGGAGACCATGGACGAGTTTGAGAAGCAAAAGATCCGGGACATCAAGGTGCGCGAGGGCGGGCCGGAGATGGCGCTCCATCATCATCATCATCTCCGTGATGACGTGTCTGACATGTCCTTTGACCCTCAGAAGATCCTGTGTGACTTTGTCACCGTGGAGATGTCCTTCCACGCCAAGGCCTTAGAGTTCTACACGCTGGCCTATCAGAGCATCCAGATTGTGGACGAGGAGGAGGACCTGAAGGTAGGTCCCGCCCACCAACCCTCTTATGATGCTCCTCAGGAGACCCAAAACGCCGCCCCCTGTGGACTGTGTTAGGTGTTCAGGAGTTCGCTGCACCCCCCCGATTACCCGACACGCTTTGACATCGTGCGAGCCAATTCTAGGACTTCGCTGGACGGGACTGCCTCCTTCCTGTCTGCATCGGGACCTTTCCTGGTAGGTCTCACTCTTTGGCTGTCCCACTCTCACCTCCTGCTCTCTGACCCCTTCTGCTGGTCGCCATAGCAACAGAGAGCTGCCGGACGCCCTGTGAGCAGAGAGGAAGAAGAGGTGGATGATGAAGAATCCGAGGAAGATGAGGACGACGACTCTGAACCTTGATGAAGAAAGCTCCGCCCATTTGGGGTGGTGTAGCAGTATTGTAGTTTCTCCTTGACAAGTACACACTGTCTTCTGTTTAGCTTTTTCTGCCTCAGCAGCAGTAATACAATACTTTAGACATCAAGTACCTTCCTACTTCATCATGGAACTACCATACCTGTCTGTCTTCTGTTTTTTGGAATCCATTTTGTGACACTTTTTCAACATCCTTCCTCTGCAATCCGTGTCTTTGATTATACAGAGTGTTTAGCAATATAAAAATGTCCAAATGTCATTTCCCGGCCCAAAATACGCCATCCAACATGTTGGGATATCCGTGTGCTTAGTAACATACATGTTGGATCCAGACGGAGGAGGAATACTTTTACATGGAATATGGCTTTCAGTCGTGAAAATACGGTCACGCCTCTGGAGTCGCAGGTCAACTGCTGCGCATGCGCGACACCACGTGACACGCTGCTACCCCGGAAGCTGGAGTGTTTACGTTCCGCTTTTTGTGTGAGAACGTTTGATGAATCCAGCGGGCAAATGTCGACGGAAGAGTGGCGGACTCTGCGTTCTGTGGTCGAGCAGCACGTCGTCCGGCTGCTGGAGGAGCGAGGAGACCTGGAAGTGCCGCAGCTGAAGCGGATGGTCCTGGAGCGGCTCACCGCTGTCGTGGAGCACATTTTCACCGAGTACGAGGCTGATGGAGCGGCCGCAGGTCAGCAGGAAAACATCAGTTACGTTTTTACTACTAGACCAGGTGAAGGAATATTAGCTTACACGTTGACGGGGTATTATTATGTGTTCTTTCCTAGCAAGTAACAATAGTTTATTTGCAAAGGTCAGCCATGTTGGTTGTTGTTGGGGAAGCTGCTTCCCAGCAATGCCACTTTATTTCTTTCTCGTTCATTGATTAGATTCACTGTTGGTAGCCAATCACAGTGCAGGTGTTCTCCTCCATTGCAGAGGCTCCACCCCGGACACCTCGGCCTGATCGTCATGCTCCAGAAGGTCATGGAGACGTGGTGCACCGCTGCCAAGAGTGTGGGAAGCGTACAGACAAGCCTTCCGAGGAGCTGGAGCCTTTGTGCGACCTGTGCGGGAATAAGCGTGCCTCTGTTCGACCCCACGTGGAACAAAAAGGAGCAAAGCCGCATAAGCGTGACCTCCGGGTGGAGGCGGTGCAGGCGAGGACGCAACAGGCGTTGGTGTGCAAGGAGTGCGGCAAAGACTTTCCCAGGAAGAGCTCGCTGGAGCGCCACGTGCGAGTGCACGCCGGCGACAGGCCGTTCATCTGCGAGTACTGTGGCAAGACCTTCATGGAGAAGGCGGTCCTCAAGCGGCACCTGAAGAAGCACACTGGCGGAAGGCCTCGCATCCACACGTGTGACGTGTGCGGTAAGAAGTTCACAATGAGTCAACATCTGCACGTGCACAAGAGGATCCACACCGGCGAGAAGCCGTACACCTGCCAGGTGTGCGGTAAGAACTTTCGGCAGGTGGGCAACTTGGACTCGCACATGAAGATCCACACGGGAGAAAAGGCGTTCATCTGCAGCCTCTGCGGGAAGAGCTTCCGCCAGAAGATCTCGTTGGAGACACACGAGAGGTTCCACAGGAAGGACAAAGTCTACAACTGCCACGTGTGCACCAAGAGCTTCGTGCAGAAGGTGGACCTGAAGCGGCACATGCTGACGCACTCGGGCGAGAAGCCGCACGTCTGCGCCGCATGCGGCAAGCGGTACCAGGAGAAACGCTCGCTGGACGCGCACATGAAGGTGCACGCTGCCACCAAACGTCCGGTTGTCACCTGTGAAGGTGACGCGGACTTGCTGCAGCTGTGAGCCAGGACCTCTGGCCTGCTATGACACGACACAGATGAAGGCCGTCAAATGAATGATGGCGGCACTCTAGGCCTGGCAGGCAGGAAGACGATGCATTCCATTCCGGAAAAGGGAATGATCTTCCGTGTGTACATAGACGGTACAGTTGTAGCCAGGTGAGAAGAAGACGTGTCAATAGTTTATTTTCATCAGTTGCCAGAAGGCATTGAATGAACAGACGAGACATTGCCATCAATTGACCACCCGTTACCTTCTTCCACGTACTCGTGCACACGCTTCCTGAAGGGACTCTGGTGGTAGGTTGTTCCAAACATCTTGGAGAGCTAAGCACACATCTTCTGTAGACACAGGCCTCCTTAAACCTTCTGTTTCTTGGTCCCGGACACACTCCATGTTGAGATCAGGGCTCTGGGGGGGGGGGCATGTCATCACTTCTAGGACTTCTTCTTCCTCTTCACGCTGAAGATAGCGCTCTGTGACCATGGCTGTATGCTTGGACTCATTGTCCCTCCTGGTCCCGATGCATGTGTGGCCAATCATGCACCTCCCAGATGGATAAACATCTGCTTGTATTTGGAGGACACCCTTAACCCCGACCACATCTTCAAGTCCGTTTGCAGAATTACAGCCCAAACTTGGGAGGAACCTTCTGGATGCGCCAGAGTTGCCTGCAGACATTCGGCCCTTCAGCCACACTGCCTTCTGTCACAAATGTATTTTGGTCCTATTCCATGGAGTCATCATAAAACAGGCGCTTTGTACCAAATTGTCAGTTCTCTTCTCAGTTGTGACATTTCTTTCCTGGTGACTGGCTGTCTCGCCAGTTCAGAAAGAGTGATGCCCAGGGTGGTGGGATCGGGCCTTAGGAACCAAGACCGGGACTCGGTTGAGCAGCAAGTAGTAAAGCTTTTGCAGGACAAAGGTATTAATACACAGAAATAAAACATGACAACCTGTCACCCTCTACCCAGAAAGACAAAGGAAACCAGCAGCAATGATTAGAGATTTGCCAACAGCTTATTGCCACGAGGAAAGATGCTTAAAGGAACAAATGCACATCAAACACTTAACCCAGATTAGCGCTGACATTGCAGAGAGAGCCAGATACCTACGTCAAGAAAATCCAATCCAGTTGTAAAGAAAATGAAATGGCAATCCAGAAGAAGCCAGAGTGTTATTGGAAGGAGAATAATAGATAACATGCAATTAATTGATCCCCAAACAGGAATAACTAGAACTGGAGGAAGAGGTTGATCCGGACATCAACTTCTTTTACTACACGGAACAATACAATAATATCCTTCATATTGGCAACAAGTTATCAATTATCCATATCAACAGTATGTATGCAAATTATAATAACGTCATTTTAAGGAAGCTTTCAAAGTCATTCAGGAACATGGATAAACTCTGACCCGGGCGTGGACTTGGAACTGCCAGGTTATGATATGTTGCACAAACAGGAAGAATAAAGGTGGAGGAGGAGCGGCTGTATACGAATATTTCAATTGTGGTAAAAAAATAACAGTCCTTCACTGGTGCTGCTATTTTACAAAGTATGACCATTGGAATCAGTCAAGAAGAAAGCAGAATGTATTGATAAGTTGAATATGCAGGACACCCAAGTCAAGCATGGAGTTATTCCTGATGGATCAAAACAACCTGCACAGACGTCAGACAAAAAACATCTTTGTGGAGGTTTCACTTTTGACCTGCTCAATCCAATAAAGCAAAGGTAACAGCCCACTTTAGAGATGCAGTCTACAGTTTGAGTTCACATTCTAAAATAACCAAACCGAGCAGAATTACAGAGCATTGTCACTTGCTACGTCACTTGATAATATATTCGCTCATGATTAGCACAACTACTTCATGATGTCAGGGATGGGAGCGTGTACAGGGAACATGACGTGGATGAAGCATACCAATGCTTACATGAAGTGCTACAATCATTGGCCACTGAAAGACTATATATCTATATAGAATCTATACGAAAAAAGAATCCGCCATGAATGACAAAAGGATTGTGAAATGTCTGCAAAAAAACACATTATAAAGAGATTTATAATAAAAAAAACCTACAGAAGCGGAAATGATGTAGAAAACATAAAAATAACTTAACCATACACTTTGAGAGTGAGTAAGAAAGTCACGACTTCTATGGTTGTGTTGGTGCGGAGCCGAGTGTGGCTGGATCGCCTGAAGTCGATGATGATCTACAAGCTCTTCAATAACAGGTTGGACACATTTATCAATACAAATTAATGACTTGCAGCCAACATGGCACTAATAGAAATTACAGAGGAAATGACTAACACCGGGCCGCACGGCGGGCGAGTGGTTAGCATGCCACACAGTCAGGAGATGGGAACACCCGGGTTGGAATCTCCGCTTGGGCATCTGTGTGGAGTTTGCATGTTCGCCCACTCACTACTCACAAAAGGTTAGGGATATTCGGCTTTTGGGTGAATTTCAGGAGCAGCCTAAAGGGCATTCAAACCTTCACAGGCGACCTTAATGTGACCTTCTCTAAGCTTTTGAATGCACATGTCCAACTCTTCAATGTTTCAGTCATTTTTGCACAAGTTGCTGTTCTCTAACGAAGAGCTTAACGGCAAAAATCCCAGCATTTGTTTGGTCCTTGAATCGACCAATAAAAGTCGTGGTTCAAGTAGAGTTGGTGTTTAAACAGTCGTCCTCGTCATGCTGTTCGCCACATTCCGTGCCGATGACCGCTACATTGTGAACACCGCCCTGAGAAACCGGATGATGAAATCCAATCAACGGCATGAAATGTTGTTGTCAAGCTGTAATTGATGCTCAAGGGCACCTGACAAGATATGGAGACGTTGGAATTTGTTGTTATGGTTGTGGCCGACTTGCTCCATTTTCAAATGGCTAAAAGTATGCATAAAGTTCAAAAAATAACCTGCTGCTTGTGTCATACACCCAAAAAGCAAATATACGCATATATTTTTTTGATGACTTTAATACGGTAGAAAATGTGAAACTAATAGTATTATACAGTTGGGGCAGTACTCAGGTGGAACCTTTGTCTCGGGAGCTGTTGTGCCAAGATTGCATTGTTTTTTTTTTTTATTATTTTATTTTATTACAAACTTCAATTACAAAACAGTATAAAACAATTCTACAGAACAATAACATAATAAGAAAAAGTAAATAACAAAGAAAGGAATGTGTGAGGGATATTGCTTGAAAATAAGAACAACAAAAATAAAAACAATAGAAAACATGTCACTTAAGCTTGTTCTTCATGTGAATTGTTTTTAGAACGTTCTCCAATGTATGAAGGTTTTCACTGTTTTTCTGTTTTTGATTATCAGCTTCAGTGATTCACATAATATCTTCAGTTCAGAAGAAAACTGGTGAATATTTGGCTTGCATAACATCACTCTGGATTTGTGAATATGGAATTTTCCTGATAAACACAGAAATTTCACAGCATTCTGTAAATCTTTGTGAAGGTTACATTGCAGAAACAAGACCATTTCCATTTTCTGGACGAAGAAGTTGCTGCTGCGTGTCCTCACTGCTGTCCACTCATATCTGTCCTTACAGGTCAGTTGTTGTTAAAAGTAACAAATACAATCTCCGTAAACTCATAATACGTGAAGGGAAGTAATTTAAACATATCGTATTGTTAAGCGCTTTCGAAATAGGGTAAGATTATTAGTAGCGTCCGGCCACATTAGTTAGTGCCGTCTCGTGGGCATTTTGGGTTCAGATGGCCCTCACCCTTGTCTCACAGGCAAGCTCGTTGAATATACTTATTGAGCTCCTGCGCACACACAGACACACTCTCGACCATTTATTGTAATTGCTATGCTGAAGAAAAAGGGGTTCACATGTTGACATCACACTTTGTGTGAGATTTATTTGTTTCTATATGTATGTCCAGTGTCGTAGCAAATTAACAAATTGCTGATTCTATGCACTTATGTCAAGTGATGGTATTAACATGTTTATGTTACCAATGTTAAACCAAAACAGTGGATGCAATTTGGGAAAGGTAATGACGGTATTGAATGAATGAATGTTATTTGTACGTATTTGTGACAATTGATTGTAGAAGAATGTAATTCTTGAAATGTATGAAGTTTCAATACAGACGCAATCTGGACGAAAAGTTGAGGCTCCGTGTCCTCACTGCTTTCCACTCATATACATGGTATTGCATGGAAATGAACCCTCACGTACGATATAGTTAAGGCCACTTTCCGATGTGCTCACACTTCGCAAAGGGAGTGACAAATGTGGTATGAATGAGGGCTTCTTCCTAATCCCTTTCGGACACGTGGAACTGTGAACTGTATTGTGATGTGATGTGCTCTGGTGTAATTTGTATATGTAGTACATGTTCACGAATTAACGAATTCATTAAAACCAAAACAACAAGTTGAACATGATTGGTGTTTTGCTGTTGTCAATCACATAGACAGCGATTCTATTGGCTCAAATCATCCGTAACCCCATATTAATACCGTAAAGCACCGCCCTCAAGTTTAAATCGTCTCATTGGTGTTTTGGTAGGCGAGAATCACGCCTACTTAGCCTGCCATTGGCTATTTTGTGCCAAAGGGGCGTATACGCTAAAAGACGACATTTCCTGGTTTGTTCCACGCACAGCTAAGAGCTAGCACAGAAAACGTCGTTTTTAGAGCTGAAATGAAAGTGGATGAGAGATTGAAATAAATTGAGATGAAAGAGTCATATGTACGCTGCGCCAAAGCCGTTCGAGACGATGAGTACGGATCTAATGTCGGACTTGGACAGTCGGTTCTTCGAGGATAACCTCCTGACCAGCGAGGACTGGGGTGAGTACAGCAGAAGCACCTTGCAAAAACACCTTGCATCGCATGTGTTGTGACGTTGTGAAGAGCCAAGAAACGTGAAACATTCATTTTACTGTGACGTCATCTGACGTTTAGCCTCGGCCTTGTTCCTCTCTATTATGACGTCACAGAAAGCTGATCTTCTTCGTCCACATCGTGCTTCCTCACTGCAAACCCGGATATGGCCACTTGTAGGGAGGCTTTGTGTACTAGTAGTACTAGAAATACTCCAAATACTGAGAGTTTGTATGCTGGTGTGTAGGGGTGCATACGGGGAATTATATGTTCATCCATTTTCTGGACCGTTTATCCTCACGAGGGTCGCGGGTATGCTGGAGCCTATCCCAGCTGTCTTCGGGCGAGAGGCGGGTTCCACCCTGGACTGGTGGCCAGCCAATCACAGGGCACATATAGACAAACAACCATTCCCGCCCACATTCATACCTATGGACAATTTGGAGTGGCCAATGAAGCCAACATGTTGGAATGTGGAGGAAAAGGGAAGAACATGCAAACTCCACACAGAGAGGGCCGAGCGGGGAATCGAACCCGGTTCTCCTCGCTGCACATTAACCACTGGTCCACCGTGCAGCCTGGATTTATAACGTCATGCAGATAAATCTGATAACATTAGAAGTAGCTCTGATTGTAAATTGCTCCCTTGAGGAGCGAATACCTGTGCTGTGTGGGTGAGCAAATCAAGCGCCCCTTTCCCCTGTGTTGTTAGAGGCCTGTCCTAGCGTCCATTGAGCTCACTCTAAGAGGAAGACATTTTGCCCTACCATGAGAACGCCGCTGAGCACATCAAAAACCTTACCAGCCACCTAAATCGCCAACGCCGTGGCGTTTGGAAAGTACAGAAGGTTTGCTCGGAGCATGTGACTCAGGGGGTGGCACCTCCCCCTCGATACTCTGCTCCTCCTGGTAGCAGAGATGCAGTGATCTTTGATTCAAGATTAATTAATCTAGTCAATACCACGAGCAGACATCAGGTATGCTGTACCTAATCAATTGGCTGCATGATGTCCCGCAGATGCTTGCTTGTTCCACTGTGACAGCTTGGAGGACGACCATGACCGCCTTTGCCTGGCGTCCAAGTACGACACATCCGTACGTAGACGCTGCTGCTTGCCCTTTGACCTTTGCAGTCATGTGTTCTTGTTCCTAATCATGTGACCTCCTGTCCCGTCTTTTCCTTCTGTCAGTTCGACAATGACCTCGTGCTCACGCTGGATGGCGAGGACCCCCTATCTCCATGGCAACACACACCCAATAATCTGCTCCCAGGCGATGGCGCCGGGAGTGAGGGAAGCACGGCGGCGCCGATGGAGATGAGTGAGTGATGGTGTGGGTTGGTGTGTGGGTGTTGTCATGGCAACACGTCATGTGCTTAGTGTTCCAGGTCAAAGCTGAGCCGCCGTCCCCTGCGTCATCGCCGGAGGCTGACTGCTCGCCATCATTGGCCGATCCTCAGGTATGTACTGACAGTCGGCCATGTTTGTCCACGTCCACCTGCGGCGTGCTGGTTTGTCTCACAGGTCCCGCTGAAAGGCGAAAATCCCCCCACGCCTCCCTGCATGTTTGGAGATGTGATGTCACCCCCGCTGGGCGCCATGGAGGTCACCGTGGCGACCACTGCCGCAGAGACGCATACATCGTTTACCACGCGGCTGCCCGCCATTGTGGCCGCCATCCAGACACAGGCTGCAGGTGGGACGGTATGCTCCGCCCCCCTTGATGATGTCATAGACATGAAGGCGCATCCTTTCCTGTGACCTGCAGTACTTCCTGCCTTGACCTCGCTGAAGACCAACGCCATCGTTGGTGCCAAACCTGCCATACAGCCTCGCCCCCTGTGCGTGGCCACTCTGCCCGCCCCCCAGGCACCGACGGCCGCCAAGACGCTTCTCCTGCCGGGCGTTCCCGCCATGGAGCATGCGCGACCTGGTGAGACGCACGCACGCACGCCATCAACATGGCCGTGATCTGATTATGTCCCCTGGTCATCGCTCCAGTGGTCTGTCTCGCCTCCGCCCCCGCCATCGTCAAAGTGGAGCCCGTCTCACCCACGGCCCCGCCCCCTGGCAAAGCTATCATCCCGGCGACGCCGTTGCTCGGCAAAGCCTGCAACGACGTAGACGTGAGTATTCCAGCACGTCTCCTCTTGCCCTCCGCCCTCCGTCACCCCCCACCCCCCCTCCTCCCCACCTCAGATGAAAGTTCTCAAGCGTCAGCAGAGGATGATCAAGAACCGGGAGTCGGCATGCCAGTCCAGGAAGAAGAAGAAGGAGTACGTTCAGAACCTGGAGGTCCAGCTGAGGAGGGCGCAGCAGGAGAATGAGCAACTCCGGAAGGAGAACCAGGCGCTGAAGGAGAGACTGGCTGGGAAGGAGGTCCACAGAACATCTGGACCGTCTCAGGAACACCTTAACATGTCCTTAACTCCGCTCTGTGTCATGTAGGGTGGGGAGTCTCCGAGCAGCAGGCGAGCCGTGTGCGTCATGGCTCTTCTTCTTTTCATCACCTTCAGCTTGGGACCCGTCAGGTAAGGACGGCCATCACCATCGGAGGAGCAGAGATGGAAGTGGGCGGGGCTCAGGAGCATTCTCTTCCTTGCTGTCCTGCAGCATCATGGACAGGAAGTTGGCACCAGGCCTCCGAGATGGCGGCGAGTCCTTCACAAGTCGCCGGCTGCTGGAGATGCGGCCACCGCCCCGACCGAGCCGCCGACCTTCTGGCAGACAGGAAGACAAAATGCCTGCGGAGGACGACGGCGAGGCGAAAACGTTTGCGGCGGAATCCTTTCAATTCAGGTTATTTTCAGAGCCCTGTGACCTTTAACCTGATGTGAGTCATCACCCAGGATCTTCGTCCTCAGGAACTCCAGCAGCATCTTCACCGACACCAAGGAACTCCTCCTTCATGATCTGGAACGCTACTTTAACTCCGCCCACTGTCCGCAGTTCAACCGCTCAGAGTCACTCAGGTAAGCCTGCTCCTTCAGGCGCCTCCTTCACGCTCTTCCTTCATGCTGCTCCTTCATTCTTCCAAATGCTCCTCCTCTGCTCCATGTGGTTCCAGGCTGGCGGCTGAGTTGCGAGGTTGGGTTCAGCGTCATCAGATCAACCATAAGAAGTCTGGTGGGAAAGCCAAGAAGGCCAAAATGGCTCAGGTGGGTTCTTGAACCACAGGCGCCTCTTTCCTTGAGTCAAGTGTGACGTTTGTGTGTTTGTGTGTGCGTGTGTGCGTGTGTGCGTGTGTGCGTGCAGCGGGCCCAGCTCAGGAAGACCAACGTGTCGAGGTATCTTCCCATCCAGACCCATGGCTCCATTGAAAGGTGGGAGTGCTGCTTTCGTCCTGCTAGAGGATGGCCCCCGCTGACAGGTCTTCTGTGCAGTCAGCTGCAGGTTGTTCCCGGGCCTGAGGTGACCTACAGCGACTTCCTGGACGCCATCGACCGCCGCGAGGACACCTTCTACGTGGTGTCCTTCAGACGGGTCAGAGACTCGTGTCGTCAGCATCTCGCAGCGAGCTGCCGACCTGTCTGACGTTGCTTGTCCCCGCAGGACCACCTGCTGCTTCCCGCCATCAGCCACAACAAGACCCGCCGGCCCAAGATGTCGCTGGTCATGCCCGCCATGTCAGTCAACGGTGAGCACGGCGATGGTGTCGCTCGGCGTCCTCCTCCGCCCGACTGATGTTGTTGTCTGTCCATCAGAGAGCCTGTACAACGCCTCCCGTGGCTACGAGATGATGATGCAGGTGGACTGCGAGGTCATGGACACGCGGACCGTCCACATCAAGTCCTCTGCCGTCCCCCGGTCCCTGCGTGACCCGCCCCCTCCAGCCCGCTCACACGCCCACCATCACCACGGCAACCACACCGTCCTCCGTGGGCATCACCAGCGCCACCCCTCATCTTCACCTTCCTCGGCGCGTCGCAGCCGTGAGGACAAATATCTCCTCAGCCAATCAGAGGGTGTCTGAAGAGGCGTCGGCGTGGTCATCCCAGCACCTGACTTTTTTTGGTCTCCTTTTATTTAATGTTGTAAATAGCGACATGTAAATATTCACTTTGCTTTTTTATTGTATCTAGAAGAAACACATCCACGTCGGCCATGTTGACCTTAGCTGTCTGATCACCAACGTTTCCTTCCTTCCTTCCTTCCTTCTCTTCCCTTCTACTTCACCTTGTCCCCTGTCAGAGCTGTCTGTATGAAAAATGAAAGATTCAAAACAAAAGAAGTGTTTTATTCCCTCAAGCTCCACTAGATGGCACGCTTTCTTCATCTTGGACACCCACTAACCTTTTTCACCTGAACATCATGGACATGAATTCCTTCTGTTAAATATTCAATCTCTACCGTCTTGTGATGAACTTCGCAAACTCTACAAACTCAGTAGACGAACTGCAAAGAAATAAGACGTGACATCTTTCCAACAATCTAGTGAAACCTGATCAGGTTGCCATGGCAACATGCAGTCCCGCGTTATTTTCTCATCGGTTAAAACATTCTTGCGCGTGTGCTCCAGGGTGCGCTTGATGTCCATCGTGAGGTGAGCGGTGTCTTCAATGAAAAACTAAAGCCATTTCGTTACTGCCCGCCCCTTCGAATGATGTCTGTAGGCTTTTAAAGCGCTACAGATGTCCCGCCCACTGGCGCCAGCCGATTGGTTGAACGCTCAGCGAGGGCTTGTTTGAATCTGATGCTGTTGTGTTGTCGAGGCTGCGCTTCTTCCTGCAAAGTTCATTTTTCCAAACATCCGTACTGGATTTGGTACATTTGACGCCCGCGGTCGCGTTTACATTCATTCCAACATAAATTTAATAATCGAACGTAGTTCGAATGGGGCTGGGGTAAAAAAAAATGTGCTAGCAAAGAGGAGCAGCAGACGGTTTACTTTGGTTTTACTTCCTACAAATTCAAGGGACCAGGACAGAACGAAGGTGAGAAAGACGCCACACGCAGGTGGATTGAAGAAACGGGTGATTTCATGTGGACGGAATGACGGGGAAAGTGATGATGTCTAACTTCGAATGGCTTGCGTCGTTGAAACGGTCACTTGATCTCTTCCTCTCCGGCAGCAGTTCTCCGACGCGCCATGCACCATGACACGTCATCCAGCCGGAGGAAAGGCGCCACCCCGAGACATCGCCCGCCGGTGCCGCCGCCCCAGCCGGTCGCCTCCACGTCGCGCACGCCTCGGCCTGGTGAGCTGATGCGCTCCGGGGGGGACGCCATCTTGATTTTGCTTGGTCAAAACAAACATGTTCTCAGGGAGGCCGCCGAAGTCTCCGAAGAAGCGACGGTTTCGTCCGGGGACGAAGGCCCTGATGGAGATCCGGAAGTACCAGAAGAGCACCGATCTTCTCCTCAGGAAGGTTCCGTTCTCCCGCCTGGTGAGACGTTAGCCTGTTGTGTTGCTGTTCTAAAGTCACGTGAAGCATAAACCGGCTCCTCCCCTCCCTTCCCCACCCCCACCCCCACCCAGGTCCGTGAGGTGTGTCAAAACTTCAGCGGAGGTGCTCTCAGGTGGCAGGTGTTTGCTCTGCTGGCCCTGCAGGAGGTAAAGGTGATCGGTGTGAAGGTTTGAAGGTTCTTGTTGACCAGGTGTTCCTTCCAGGCGGCAGAGGCCTTCCTGGTCATGTTGTTTTCCGACGCCAACTTGTGCGCCATCCACGCCAAACGCGTCACCTTGTTCCCTCGCGACGTGCAGCTGGCCCGCCGTATCCGAGGAGCGGAACATCTCTGACTTTCCCATTTGTAGAAATGTTTGCTTTTTGGTAGAAATAAAAGTCTCGTTGTCAAGGTGACATCTTGGCGTCTATTTTTACACTGACTCCGCCCACTTCCTCCAATCAGTGGAGGACCTATTGTCCCACAACGACCTTGGCTGAGGCTCAGGGGGGGTGTCAGGATGTGTTAAGGTCAGCCAGGTCAGCGTTCGGCCGTCGACCAACGGATGACACATTGCCATGACAACCTGACATGTCAATCACTCAAATGACCCATTTGCTGGGCACACCCCCTTTACAGCTTCGGGCAGAAGGGGCGGGGCCGAGGGGGACATGGATGGGATGACCTTGAGAGGTGACACGGTGGTCTCCTGGAGACAAACATCTTAACGAGCGCGTGCTTCCTGCGGAGCAATCAGGCACCGCTAATGAAGGCCACACGAGAGCCTGTTGGTGTGCGTCACGCTCCCGCCAATGGCCACGCCCCCATGGCATCATGTGGGGGAGGGGGGGGGGGCTCCTTTTAAAAAGGTCAACCAATGTTGGACCACAGACCACATCCAACTCCCTCGAGGTTAGACATCTTTATCTAGCTCAACTCTTTCTATGCGGAATGTCTCTATTGTGGAATGTCTCTGTGTAACCTCATTCTACGTGGCGTGTCTCTATGTGACCTCATTCTATGTGGCGTGTCTCTATGTGACCTCATTCTATGTGGCGTGTCTCTATGTGACCTCATTCTATGTGGCGTGTCTCTATGTGACCTCATTCTACGTGGCGTGTTTCTACGTAACCTCACTCTACGCGGCGTGTTTCTACGTAACCTCATTCTACATGGCATGTCTCTATGTGACCTCATTCTATGTGGCGTGTCTCTACCTCACCTCATTCTATGTGGCGTGTCTCTATGTAACCTCACTCTACGCGGCGTGTTTCTACGTAACCTCACTCTACGCGGCGTGTCTCTGTGTAACCTCATTCTATTAGGCGTGTCTCTACCTCACCTCATTCTACATGGCATTACTCTATGTAACCTCATTCTACGTGGCACGTTTCTATGTAACCTCACTCTACGTGGCGTGTTTCTATGTAACCTCCCTCTACGCGGCGTGTCTCTGTGTAACCTCATTCTACATGGCATTACGCTATGTAACCTCACTCTATGTGGCGTGTCTCTACCTCACCTCATTCTACGTGGCGTGTCTCCATGTAACCTCACTCTACGTGGCGTGTTTCTATGTAACCTCATTCTATGTGGCGTGTCTCTACCTCACCTCACTCTATGTGGCGTGTCTCTACCTCACCTCATTCTACGTGGCGTGTCTCTACCTCACCTCATTCTACGTGGCGTGTCTCTACCTCACCTCATTCTACGTGGCGTGTCTCTACCTCACCTCATTCTACGTGGCGTGTCTCTACCTCACCTCATTCTACGCGGCGTGTTTCTATGTAACCTCATTCTACGTCGCGTGTCTCTATGTAACCTAACTCTACGTGGCGTGTCTCTATGTAACCTCACTCTATGTGGCGTGTCTCTATGTAACCTCACTCTACGTGACGTGTCTCAATGTAACCTCACTCTATGTGGCGTGTCTCTATGTAACCTCACTCTATGTGGCGTGTCTTTATGTAACCTCATTCTACGTGGCGTGTTTCTATGTAACCTCATTCTACGTCGCGTGTCTCTATGTAACCTAACTCTACGTGGCGTGTCTTTATGTAACCTCATTCTACGTGGCGTGTTTCTATGTAACCTCATTCTATGTCGCGTGTCTCTATGTAACCTAACTCTATGTGGCGGGTCTTTATGTAAGATCACTCTATGCGGTCTGCTCCTATGTGTTGTCTGGCTGTGACCTGATTCTACGTGATGTATGTCTGTGTGGTGTATGTCTACATGAGCTGCATGTTGGGTGGTATGAGGGTCCGCCCACATAGCAAGATGGCGGCAGGAAGAAGGCGTGTTTGTGACGAGTGTTTGGTGTTCTTGTTTTTTTTGAGCAGATGAGAAGTTGCCGCCATCATGGCGGCTCGCAGTTCACCCTGCTCTCTCTCAGCCTCCTCTTCCCAGTCCCGCCCAGCGTCACGCCGTACCCGCGGCCGCCCACCGAGGAGTCGTTGAGGTTGCGCTCGGCCTTGGAGCGGTTCCACGTTCCCGCCAAGGCCCAAAGGGATCGTCGGGAGTGGGAGGTGTGGCCGGGCGAGGATGAGGAGGAGCTGCTGCGTGCCTGCAGAGCTGAAGCTATGCCCCGCCCACCACGGACCCGCCTCCGGGCCGTGCACGAGCGTCAGGCGGGAGAGGAAGGGGAGGGCCAGAGGCTGAAGGAGCCCCTGACGTCCATTGTGGGAGGGCTCCAAAGCGTGAGCAGAGAGAAAGGAGGCTTTGGCTTCCGCTTCGGGAGGAAGAGATGGACCAATGGGGCGTGGAGGGGGAGGGGCTTAAAGTGGGTTAAAATAATGGACTAAACATCTTTGTCTTTTTCTTCTCTGCTCTTCATTTGTCCAATCAGTGGGCAGGAAAGCATGTGTGCTTCATAGGAACTGCGCTATATACTACTATATACTACTACAATAAAGTACTCGCTTATATCACACTTACTCAACACACTACTGCAGTACTAGCTGCTATCTGACTACTGCACTGTTACCATAATGGATATATGAATTTATCCTATGATGAAAGCAGGTGGGTCTTTATGATAAATGGACATATACTTGTCTGTTAGTCTCTCAGTACTACACAGGCTGGATGACAAGAGGGCTCCCTCTGCATGTGTCCGTGTGCATTGGCTCAATATGAAATGAACACAGAAGAGAGGTATCATCTTCTCAGCCATTCAGCCTCCGGTCTGGAGCAGGAGGGGACAGAAAAGAAGAAGAAGAAGAAGGAAAAACGGGAGGGAGAGACCAAAACAACAACAACAATTCCCATAACAACAAGAGTGACAAACAGGACTGCATGAGTTAAATGTCAATGATGGCTAAGGGTCACCATGGAGATGATATCAGTCCAACTTACCAGTAGCAATAGTAACAATGAAGGCATGAACCGTGATAGTAAACACAATTACAGCCATACAGTTACAGTAATTACAATCTCACTGCTTGACATCATTATTACTGTAATAATAGCATACCAATAGCATATAGACATCAGGGATAAGATGGTAGATTGTATAGAGAAGCACCCATGTGCTGTGAGGGCGCATATGGAGGTGTGTACTTTTGTTGGTGTTTATATACGCATACGTATACATGTGTGTACGTAAATGTGAGCATATGTGTACTGCCTCCTCCCACCCAGTAAACCCAGTAAACCACCCTGTGCAGCAAGGCCAAACTCCCACCGCCAGAGAACCACCGGCCCCACGGGTGTGGGCAAAGCCAAGGCAGACCACCCCCTGAAGAGACCAGCAAGGGGCTGCAGAGAGGCAACCCCTACCAGAAACAGGGAGTCAGCAGGCTGGAGGAGAGCCAACCCCCAAGATATATATATAAATATAAATATAAATATATACGTATATATAGAGTGAGTTGGGTAGCGGCCGGCGGGGGAGACCTTGGCGGTCCGATCCTCGGCTACAGAAGCTAGCTCTTTGAACGTGGAATGTCACCTCTCTGGTCGGGAAGTCGCCTGAGCTGGTGCGCGAGGTTGAGAAGTTCCGGCGACTTATAGTCTGGCAGTGAGAGGCGATTGGCATGGGTGGCAATTCTTGGCCTGTATTTTGTATTTTGTAGTTTAACCCGGTGAACAAGAGGCTAGTTTCCCTCTGCTTTCGGGTGGGGGACGGATCCTGACTCTTATTTGCGCTTATACGCCAAACAGCAGTTCAGAATATCCACCCTTTTTGGAGACCCTTGAGGGAGTACTGGAGAGTGCTCCCTTGGGGAATTCCCTTATTCTACTGGGGGACTTCAACGCTCATGTTGGCAACGACAGTGAGACCTGGAGAGGCATGATTGGGAGGACTGCCCCCCCCCCGATCTGAACCCGAGTGGTGTTATGTTGTTGGACTTCTGTGGCCGTCACAGTTTGTCGATAACAAATACGACGTTCAAGCATAAGGGTGTCCACGTGTGCACTTGGCACCAGGACACCCTGGACCGGAGTTTGATGATTGACTTTGTGGTCGTGTCATTGGACTTGCGGCCATATGTAATGGACACTTGGGTGAAGAGAAGGGGGAACTGTCAACCGATCACCCCCTGGTGGTCAATTGGCTCCTATGACAGGAGAGGATGCCGGTCAGACCTGGCAGGCCCAAACGTATTGTGAGGGTCTGTAGGGAATGGCGGAGTCTCCTGTCAGAAGGAGTTTCAACTCCCACCTCTGGGAGAGCTTCGACCATGTTCCGACGGAGAAGGGGGACATTGAGTCCGAATGGGCCATGTTCCGTGCCTCCATTGTTGAGGCGGCAGATGGGAGCTGTGGCCGTAAGGTGGTCGGTGCCTGTCGTGGCGGTAATCCCAGAACCCGTTGGTGGACACCATTGGCGAGGGAGGCCGTCAAGCTGAAGAAGGAGTCCTATCAGGCCTTTGGCTCATGGGACTTCGGAGGCAGCTGACACGTACCGGCCGGCCAAGCAGTCCCCGGCTTTGGCAGTCACTGATGCAAATCTCTGACATGGGAGGTTTGGAGAAGCCATGGAGAATGACTTCCGGACGGCTTCAAAGAGATTCTGGACCACCATCCGGCGTCTCAGGAGAGGAGAGCAGTGCACAGTCAATACTGTGTATGGTGGCGATTGTGTGCTGCTGACCTCAATTTGAGATGTTGTGGATTGGTGGAAGGAATACCTCTTCAATCCCATCAACATGTGCAGACTTACATCTGCAAACGGGCTTTGAAAGCTCCGCTCTTTCACTGAGCATTGGGAAATGGTGTCCCCTTTAAGAACTGGCTGGCTGGGATTCCGACACCCAAAAGCCAATGGCGATTCAACTCAACACTTTGATTAAGTTTATGGAGAAACACATTTCCACATGTCAGCTCTCACAGTCTGACAGACACCCGACCCCAGAGCTCATTCATTCATTCATTTTCTACCGCTTATCCTCACGAGGGTCATGGGGGTGCTGGAGCTTATCCCAGCTGTCTTTGGGCGAGAGGCGGGGTACACCCTGGACTGGTGGCCAGCCAATCACAGGGCACATATAGACAAACAACCATTCACACCACACTCACACAGTTATAACATTTCATCACTGTGGCGGGTCTGCTGAGGGGGTGCCATCCCTGGGTCCCTTCGGACCCGGCCGGCTGGGGGTTCCTCCCTTTAATGTGGGGGTCGCCCGTCTGTCGGAGTCGGGGGGCCCAGGGCTGGTCCCCCAATGGCACGGCCTGCGGCTCCTCCCAGTGTGGACGGCCCCAAAGGTGGCGTTTCCTTGATCCTCAGTGCCATGCCATGTCTCCCTACTGTGTGTGATTGTGTGATTGTGTGTGTCTGTGTGTGTCTAGTATGGAGGGTGGGAGGGAGGGGCTTTCTTAGTATTTATTTTTCCTTTTAATTGGGGTAATTGTTTTTAATTCTGTAAAGCACTTTGTGTTGCATGTCTTTGCAGGAAAAGTGCTATACAAATAAAGTTGATTGGATTTTGATTTGATTTATGTGGCTCACATGTCAAAGGCTAAATTGGCCAGAATGCACTCAGACGTCTCCCCCACCTGTGACGGATGTAAATCAGGGGACGCCACCATTTATCATAGGTACTGGCTGTGCCCCCGACTGCAACCTCTTTGGAACAAAGTTTTGATCCTCTATCAATCATTTTGAAAGGTAAGATCCAAGATCCAAACCGTATGATTGCCCTGCTCGGTGTTTTTGGGGATCATGACCATGTGGCCAGGCGGGACATTCTGCTTAGATGGAGGGCGCCGTCCCCGCCGACAAGCATCCAGTGGCTCAGGGATATCATGCGCTGCCTTACTTTGGAGAAGTTAAGATTTGTATTTAGAGGCTCAATGGGCAAAATCCACAGGACCTGGCAACCCTTCTTCACCTATTTGCACGACTCCCATTCAGTGTAGACTAACAGGAGGGACTGCATGGAACCCTTGGAACCCGCTTGGAATCCTTGGAACCCGCTTTGGAACCCGCTTTGGAACCCGCTTGGAATCCTTGGAACCCGCTTTGGAACCCGCTTGGAACCTTTGACATCTGGGAAGCTCTGAGTTGTAGGTTTTTATTTTGCTGCCGTCTACCTTTTTGTTTCTTGCTTAGTAAAAAGCAATCTACTAACTGGTAGAACTGGCCTGAGTAAGTCTGCCTTTTTATTGATTATTTGTATAGTTTTGTTATTTTTATTTATTTTGACATTATTATTATGACGATTATTTTTTTTTGAGGGGTTACACCCGTATCTGTTGATATTGTTATACCTTCATTTTGACAATGCCTGTCTGTATGTTCATGGTGAAAATAATATCTAATATTTCAATATTTGAGAACGAGTTCGACGTGGGAGTCGTGGGGGGCAGCGCAAGAGGGGCGCGTTGCGTTGCGTTGCGTTGTGATGCCACTTTTACAGTATGTCCACAGCTGGAGTCCAGGCTGTACCCTGACTACTTTGTGGTGTCCCATAAAAAGTATCAGCAATCAAATATTGGCACAAATATGAGGACTGTACAGTCCGAGCTTTTTGACACCGTGGACTCATTTCTCTCTTTCCCTACACACGAGTCGCTTGTTTTGTTTTTTTAAAGCATATGTGTAAACCTCAGGCCCGGGAGCCAAAAGCAGCACGCAATATAATTTCATCAGGCCCACGGAACTGCCCACTGGAAAATAGCATTCAGTTGGCCCACCTGGCAGACCTGATCAAACAAAGTGCTGAAAGCGATTCCTCCGGTGTAAACTACTCCACTGGAATTTTCATTTCAAAAGTAGAAACAATATTCTCTATTGCACCAAATATAATAATAATAATAACCATTCTTAATACAGGTGCCAGATTCAGACGGAAAGTCCAAATAATTTAATTGTACATGACTACAACCTGGGGCGGCACGGTGGTCTAGGGGTTAGCGCGCAGACCTCACAGCTAGGAGACCAGGGTTCAATCCCACCCTCGGCCATCTCTGTGTGGAGTTTGCATGTTCTCCCCGTGCATGCGTGGGTTTTCTCCGGGTACTCCGGTTTCCTCCCACATTCCAAAAACATGCTAGGTTAATTGGCCACTCCAAATTGTCCATAGGTATGAATGTGAGTGTGAATGGTTGTTTGTCTATATGTGCCCTGTGATTGGCTGGCGACCAGTCTAGGGTGACCCCGCCTTACGCCCGAAGACAGCTGGGATAGGCTCCAGCACCCCCCGCGACCCTCGTGAGGAAAAGCGGTAGAAAATGAATGAATGACTACAACCTGCAGCACTTTGTCCAACATCACACCTTCAAAGACATAGGAGTCAAAAGTCATCATTTTTAACTACAGCAAAGCATGCTGGGAAACATAATCTGCCCAGCTGCCAACTAAAAATCCTGCAGCTTTTGCCTGGACATGGCAAGAATGAGGAAGAAGTGGTCGATCAACAATCGCTTTGTTGAAACAAACAACCAAGTCAAAATGAATGCACAACTAAAAAATAAAAATATTATTAAAAATCGTCATGTGTGTGTGTGTGGGGGGGGGGGGGGTAATGTCTAATTATGGGCCCACCACCAAAAGTAGGCTTTGAGTTTTGGACCTTTGTGTGATTGAGTTTGACTCCCCTGTTTTACAGGTATGACTTGTTCAACACCTTGAAGTTGGTAAAGAGTGGTGATGCGTTCAAGGCAGGGGTGTCACACCAGATGCAGCAACATTAAAGGGTTATGTAAAACATATCCCCAAAAATATTAAAGATGCTACTGAGTTGTTAAATTGACTCTAGGGTGATTCGAAGGAAACCAGATAGATATAAATCATGGCGCTAAACGTTGTAATATTAATTACCGCGCAAGAGGAAATAGAAGAAGCATCACCTCGCTCATATCCGAGCTGCACCTGAACGCACCGACGGCTGGTCTCGCTAGAGAAGCGTAAGAAGTCAAAAAGTCAACACAATTGGAGTCAGTCGGCATCAAGTTTGACATCTTTGACTGACATGTTTCTCTTCGTACTTTACGTCGTCTTCGGACCTTCAATGAACGCAAACTGTGGTAAGTTTTATGAATCTTCGAACGTTGGATGTCAAAGCGAAAGTAAAAACATTTCTATACAGCTCAATACTACATTTACTCAGCAAGCTAACTCCTAAAACCTAAAATAGCCTTGACTAGCTTAGGGCCGGTTCTTATCTTTAAGGCAATCTAATGCTCGGAATCCCTCGATCACCCTAAATCTCCGAGCTCCAAGCTCCAAGTAGAAGGTCGTACCCCGGCACCTCGACTGGCGTGCTAAACTAAGTGGGGGGGGGGGTCTGGTGAATGGGACAGAGGAACCAACATGGTCAATGGCCCAGATGGCAGCGGCAGCAGAGTGGGTGGCACACTTGAGCAAGAAAAGACAAATGGAGTAGCTTCCCCACAGTTAGTCATGAGAACAACCAGAAAAGCACCGAGTAAAAAGTACCAAAATATAAACAATATATAAAATATATGCAACTCATTGAATGTTGAAAATCGCATTCAAGCAGAAGACAAAATTGAACATGAATGGCGAGAAGATGGAGCTAAATGATGATGAGCTTTCCTGAACAAAAACAACGATAACGCTAAGCTTAAGTTGCCTCCACGTGTGTATTAAATGTGTGTGTGTGTGTATTAAATGGTGGTGTTGGCCCCCACCAGAGACGCACTCCCTGACCTACATCTACACGGCGTTGTCGGAGGGGGCGGTACTGGCGGGGGCGCGGGAGTTCACGGCGATGGGGGTGCTGGACGGCCACGTGATCGACTACTACGACAGCGGCACCACAAAGAAGGTGGCCAAGCAGCCGTGGATGGAGGCGGGTTTGAGCGCCGACTACTGGCAGCAAGGCACCGAGTCGAGGCAGAACAAGCAGCGCTGGTTCAAGGTCAACGTGGACATCCTGCTCCAGCGCATGAGACACAACCACTCAGGTAGGACCGCATCCCGCCACGCTTCCGGGGGCTCGCTCACCCGACACGACTCCACCCCTCAGACGTGCACGCTCTACAGTGGCTGCACGGTTGCCACGGTGACCTGCAGTCCGACGGCACTGTCCTCTTCCGGCGTGGCGTGGCCAGGTACAGCTACGACGGACGGAACTTCCTGTCCTTCGACTACGACGAGGCGGTGTGGGTGGCAACCTCGGACGCGGCCATGGAGACTAAGAGGAAGTGGGACAAGGTCCAGCTGCTGAAGAATTACACTCGGGCCTACCTGGACAAGGAGTGCATCACCTGGATGAGCCGCTTCCTCCAGTTCGAGCGGGACCACCCGGCCAACGCATGTATGTAGCCGTCATGTACGCCGGTGGACCAGAACCCGCTCGTCACATGCGTGTCCTTGCAGCATTGGCCGGCGTGCACGTGTTTGCCAGGAACAACGTCAGGAACAACGTGGTGCTGACCTGCCTGGCCACGGGCTTCTACCACAAGAACGTCTCCCTGGAGATCCGGAGGGACGGCCGCACTCTGACCCCAGAGGACGGGATGACGTCGTCGGGCGTGCGGCCCAACGAAGACCACACCTTCCAGCGCCGAGACAGCGTGGAGGTGTTGAAGAGCGACACGGCCATGTTCGCCTGCGTGCTCCGCCATCTGCCGTCCGGACTCGAGGTGGAAGCCGTTTGGGGTGAGCTTGTCTTGGCATCGCTACCGGACCAGAACCACGTCAAGGTTCCGTTTCTCCTGCAGATCACACAATCGTCAGCGCCGCCGACGCAGGCTGGAGCGTGGGCGTCACCATTGGGCTCGTGACGGCCTTGGCCTTCGTCTTATTTGTGCCGCTACTCTGGATGCTCTGCTCCAGGACGTCCAAATGCGGGGGGTCCCTGTCACTGCGGTCTGGGTTTTGTTATCAAATCCTGCCCTGTCAATCATCTTCCTCTGCAGATGCTGTTCACCAGGCCACGCCCCCTGTGGACTCTGGTAAATGAGCCCCGCCTCCCTGATGATGTGATGTCATGTGTAACGCTGAGTGTCTTTGTGTCCTTCAAGTTTCAACAGCGAGTGAATCGTTGCTGCCGTGCAAGGGGGAAGGTGAGGCCTCGCCGCCACGCCTGGCCGTGGCGCCGCTCTAACAGCCTGTAACACGCCTTTCCTGTCTTGACAGGAACCGGATGGTCCTTAGACTCCGGCATCTTCTGTGATTCTGCCACGCTGCGTCCGTCTTCAGAGGACATGCCCGCCGACACCCCACGTGACCCGCCGGAAGACGCTCCGGTTCCTCCCAGTGTGACTCAGGTATGTGGGCGTGGCCGGGTGGGCGGGGCCCGGTTATGTGACTGTTCCAACGCTGTAACACACAGTGCGCCCCCTGCAGCTGATGCAACTCCAACCCGCTGACCCCGGCTTGACCTCCTCCATGTGACGCCATCGTGTGGGCGGGGCCACCGTCAGGCTGTGTACCCATGAAATGCGTGTCCTGTCAGCGTCATCTATGGTCCATCTTCCATAGCATCCATCTTCCAACGCATGACGTCCTGTGGGCGGAGTCAGTCATCATCAGCAAACACAACAAACATTCATTCTACTCTTACTCTACTACAAATTGATTTAGGCTTCACTGCTGAAACGGGAATTGGCATCCGTTTCTCTTCATCAGGTCAGGTTTTTGTCGGTCTGACAAAATCTGATCTTGTGACATCGATGACATTTTTGTGGCATTATCAGCTAATGTTTGTCATGCTTCTCATCCTAAATAGTATGTTGTTGGTAAAACACTTTTTCCATGTATTGATTCCATATATTGATTACCTGACAGAAACATGGATTACTGTCAAATGAATGTGGGCATTGATAAAGGTAGTACAGGAAATTGCATGTTGCATCATCATTGTGGGCTTGAATATCCGTTTCTTGGAACTCCTGGAATGCTCAGCGGCAGGGAGGTCTCTCTTCAGATTCCAACAGTAGTCGGCCATCATGACCCTGATACCTGGTCTCCATCTCTCTCATGTCCTGATGGAATCTCTCCACCTGCTCGTCACTCATCGAACCCAGGTTCTGAGGATTCAGAAGGTTCCGGTTCATATGTGGAAAGCTAGTGCATCTGGGCGCTCCTGCTGCAGCCCAGGTTTCTGAAAGCAGTCAGCATGTTGTTGGCTTGTTCTGCGTACTTTCTGCCCTTATTGTTGCCAAGAAAGTAGCCTGACTGCCATCAGGTACCAACATGAGATCCTCAGACCCCTTGTGAGACCACATTCTGGTGCGGTTTCCCCCGAGGTCCTCCTAATGCCACACAATGCTAGACCTCATGTGGCTGGATGGTGTCAGCAGTTCTAGTTCTTGCAACATGAAGGCATTGTTGTTATGGACAGGTCCGCCTGTTCCCCAGACCTGAATCCAATGGAGAACATCTGGGACATCATGTCTCGCTCCATCCATGGTGGATTTATTCCAGGTCTGGGAGGAGATCCCCGAGGATCATCAGGAACACGCCAAGGCAACGCCTACAATGTAGGGAGGTCATACAGGCACATGGAGGCCACACCCACTACTGAGCCTCATTTTGACTTGTCTAAAGCATCAAAGTTGGATCAGCCTGTAGTGTTTTTGCCACTTTCATTTCGACTATAACTCCAAATCCAGACTTCCATGGGTTGATACGTTTGACTTTCATTGATAACTTTTGTTGATTTTGTTGTCAACACTTTCATCTATGAAAAGTATTTCATAAAATATTTCATTTATTCAGGTCTACAACGTGTTACTTTTATTTTCTTATCAGTGTATACCACACCTAGCTAGATTATATCGTATTATAGCAATTTCAAATGAAGTTTTCCAACAACTTTGCGGCCGAGTGGAGACGGTCGCCGATGACGTCATCGCGCACAGTGACGCTCATGAGAAAGACACCAACAGCTTTAGCGATCAATTCCACATCAGTCAGTCGGGTAGCATTTCCGCTACAATGTTAGTCTTCAAAATAAAAAGCCGTAATGTCGGTCGTTAGTCTTATCGAGAGCCCCACAGTATGCAAAAGCTCCATCTGACCAGCTCAGGTATTATAATGGCAGTTAATACAAAACGGTGTCCGCCATCATATATGTTTTAATATAACAAACTGGTATGTCTTTTTACACTACTTCACTTACCGGACTACTTTATTTCCAAAATCCCCAAGCGGATGTGTTTGTGTGCCACTGCTGACATCGGTAACGCTATCAAAATGCTCATTGTCAGATTCGCTCCATTATCGACGTCTTTTTCGCCAAACTATCCTAGTTGTTAACCCAGCAAACAAACTATGACAGTCGGGACGGAAGCTGACGGCCCATAGTCTGCTTGTTCGTGGCGGCTGGAGCGGCTCTGCCCGGCTCCGACATATGGACTCCTCGGTGGGCAAAAGGCGGAAGACTGCGCATCCACACGCCGAAGCCAAGATGCTACACGGCCGCTAGTCCACGGTTAGCCAAATACTAACCCGCACTTAGCTAGCTGCTACTCTGCTCCTTGGAAACTTCTAGTCAGCTTCGTGCTGACTCGGCAGGTAAACACTCATCTCAGCTAGCTAACGCAAGCGAGCCACCGTGCTCGTTTCAGTTTGTTTGCCACTTCCGCGCTAGTTCTGTACGTGCGCGCGCGCGTGCATTGTCTATGGTTGTCGCCACGCCGCTTCCGGTCTGTCTTGTCATTCCTGAGCTCGTTGATGCACAAAGCGTGCGTGTACGTGCACTGTTGTGAAAGCTTGTTGTTGTTGGCAGGTTTGAAAGGTGGGCGATGGACTTGCATTCGCCACAAGGAGGCGCCGTCAACTGAAGCAGCTTCCACCCTCCCGAGGGACGATGGCGAGCCGCAGGAAGTCCAGCACGCCGTGCATGGTTCCTCCTCGGGAGGCGCTCCACTCCGATCAGGACACGGAGGAAGTGACGGATGAGGTGGAGTCCGAGGATGGCGAGTTCAGTGTCTCCAGGCCTGTGGGGGGGAGGGGTTACTCTCACACAAGCGCCACCGAGGGAGGTTACGAATGCAAGTACTGCAACTTCCGGACGTCTCAACTCAATTTGTTCACCGTGCACGTGGACTCTGAGCATCCCGATGTGGTTACCAACACGTCGTACGTGTGTGTCGAGTGCGACTACCACACCAGGAGGTAGACTCCGCCCACCTCTGTGTGTTGTGTGGTTATTTGTCCTAATGTGCGCTCTCCTGCAGCTACGACACGCTACTGGTGCACAACGCTCGCCACCACCCGGGCGAGGACAACTTCACACGCACGATGGTGAGACGTAATAACGAGACCGTCTTCCAGCAGACGGTCAACGACCTCACCTTCGACGGCGGCTTCGTTAAGATGGAAGCCGGCGAGGGGGAGGATGTGTGTCGGAAAGGCATCGCCCTCAGCAAGACCCCCATCATGAGGAGCAGGGCGGAGCCCAAAAAGTTCACAGTCTCGCACAAAATGGCCATCGAGGACGGCATTAAAGTGGAGAGCCAGGACGAGACTGACGAGTACGAGGACCCGCCCACACTGTCGCCCGTGACTGCCACCGGCCCACGACTCGTCCCCCTCTCGTCTCCCCTTCACGTCCAGACGGTGTCCCCGAGCTTCGTGGTGAACAGCGCCAACGTGCTGCACGTGAAAGGCGGCAGCAGTGGTGGCACCGTGCTACCCGCTGGGACGCTGGCCCAGGTTCTGTCAGCTTTGCAGAACCAGCAGAACCAGACGCAGCTCCTCATCCCCGTCAGCAGCATTCCTGCCTACAACGCTGCCATGGACAATAACGTTCTGCTGGTCAGCTCCTACAACAGGTAGCCACGCCCACAGGGGCGGCGTTACACTTCCATGTAAAGAATTGTGGCAGGAGGTCAAAGGTCTTCTCATGCGCAGGTTTCCCTATCCAGCGGTGTCGGAGGTCGCCGCCTTGTCGTCGCAGACCAAGTTCAGCGAGGAGAACATCAAAGTGTGGTTCTCCGCCCAGCGGCTCAAACATGGCGTCAGTTGGACACCCGAGGAGGTTTGTACTAAGGATCGACCGATACGTTCGATTGCGTTCTTTACTTGAATCGGTATCGGCCGATACGCGTGTGGTTTCGGGGATGTGCATCTTAAAACTACGACAGAAATGTTGCACATGGTTGAATGGAAGATTTATTCCTTTTAAAGTTGATAACGCTGTTTAAATGTTTGTTAAAGAAAGCTCAATCCTTCTGTGTTCAGTGTTTACATTTAACTAAATATTTGTTTATACTTGAGACCTGGAATATTTGTTATTATTGTCATTTTTTTCATGTAAATTGAGGCAGCAAAAGCAGTATCGGCCACAAATATCGGCCCAAGCAAAATCGGCCTTCGGCTAAGGGTGATGGAAAAAAATCGGTATCGGCATCAGCCCGAAAAAAACCATATCGGTCGATCCCTCGTTTGTACGACTTTCTCAGCCCAGTCCGCGGGAACCTTGTAGAAGTCACCCGCTTCTCGTTGGCAGGTGGAGGAGGCGCGCAGGAAGAAGTTTAACGGCACTGTGCAGACCATCCCCCAGACCATCACTGTCATCCCCGCCGCCAACGGCCTGCAGTCCATCTTCCAGACTTGTCAGATCATGGGCCAGCCGGGTCTCGTCCTCACGCAGGTGAGCGGGGTCGGCGGCACCGTGTCTGTGAGGTCTCCCGTCGCTCTGACCGTCGCCGGCGCTCTCGGCAACCGGCCCAAAGCTGCTGAACTCTCCACATCTGAGTCGAAGACGGAGAAGGTGTCCTCGCCGGCCTCATTCGACTCTGCCTCCAAACCCAAAAAGTCCAAAGAGCAGCTGGCCGAGCTGAAGGCGAGCTACGGCAGGCGTCAGTTTGCCACCGAGGCGGAGATTTCCCGCCTGATGCAGGTCACCAAGCTGTCGAAACGCGCCATCAAGAAGTGGTTCAGCGACACGCGCTACAACCAGCGCAACTCCAAGGACCTGCACGCCGACAGTCCGTCCGGCAGGGGGCCGGCGCCTGCTGCAGGCGCCCAGGTGGCAAGAGGCAGTGGAAATGACGCCGATGCCGGCGACAACGCTGCCGCCATTGTCATCGATTCCAGCGACGACGCCAGCGACGCTTCGCCGACGTTCGCAGCTTCCCTGGCCTCGCCCCGCACCCTGGGAGACCGCCGCGCCAAACTCCGCCACGCCTTCCCAGACTTCACGCCCCAGAAGTTCAAGGAGAAGACTTCAGAGCAGCTCCTCCTTCTGGAGTCCAGTTTCCGCAAGTCCGACACGCCGTCAGACGACGAGCTGATGCGTCTGCGGGCGCTCACTAAGCTGACGCGCCGCGAGGTGGATGCCTGGTTCATCGAGAGACGCAAAACACCTCAGGACCCGCGCTCGCTCGATGGAAAGACGGCCGAAGACAAGCTCAGACCTGCCACCACTCGGGAACGCCCCCCAGTGACCCCCTCGGGCCGCAGGATGATGAAGAAAACGCCCGAGCAACTCCACATCCTGAAGAAAGCCTTCGTCCGCTCGCAATGGCCGACCACCGAGGAGTACGACAAGATGGCGGAGGACAGCGGCCTGCCACGCACCTACGTCGTCAACTGGTTCGGAGACACGCGGTACGCCTGCAAGAACAGCAACCTCAAGTGGTTCTACCTGTACCAGAGCGGCAAGGTACCCCACCCCCCCACCATGTGACATCACGTGACGTCGTGACGTGATCATGTGCTTTGTCTGAAGGTGGACGAGGCGCTCAATGGTGGGACCAAAATCCACAAGAAGTCCAGGAAGCGTTTCCGGGGTTGGTCCAGGAGAACACGTCGGCCGTATCCCTGCAAGCGCTCGCCACAGGGGGGCGCCACGCCCGGCCAGGTCAGTTTACATTACCCTTCTGGAAATGCTTGGTTCTGTTCAAGCAGACATTTTGGAATTTGCTGACAAATACACGACAGAACAACCATTCCCACCCACATTCATACCTCTGGACAATTAACCGAGCATGTTTTTGGAATTGGGGAGGAAACCCACGCATGCACGGGGAGAACGTGCAAACTTCACACAGAAATGGCAGAGGGTGGAATTGAACTCTGGTCTCCTAGCTGTGAGGCATGCGTGCTAACCACTCAGTCGACGTGCAGCCCACCTAAATAGCAATTAATGCAACTTTAATTCCCTGAATAAAACACATTTCTTCTTTCCAATATATTTTCATTAACAAGTTCCAAAAATGAGCCTGCACGGTGGAGGTGTGGTTAGCTCGCAGGCCACACAGCTAGGAGCCATTTTCCTCCTACGTTCCAAAAACATGTTAGCTTCATTGGCCACTCCCAATTGTCCATAGGTATGAATGTGAGTGTGAATGGTTGTTTGTCTATATGTGCCCTGTGATTGGCCGGCCACCAGTCCAGGGTGTACCCCGCCTCTCGCCCGAAGACAGCAACCCTCATGAGCCAGACGATGAGCCGTAGAGAATGAATGAATGAATGAAGGAGTTCTAATGAATGAAGCCTTTGGAGCTCGCCCCCACCCCCACCTCCTTCAGGATGAGGGCAGTACTGCAGGGCCTCCCATGTAGCATTTCTGAATTAGCGAGAATAATGATGTGACTTCCACGCAGGCTGTGGAATGTCATGCTGCCACAGATGGATCATTATCAGGCTGGTATCGTGGAATCGGGACATAATACCAATAAACGTCTTCTCCACGCTTCTCCTCCATTCCTGAGGAATGGAATCTTCTCACCACCTAAGATCCTATTGAACAGCCCAGTCAGGAACTCTACTGCTGCCTCTCCTAGACACTTCCATACCTTCACGGGTATACCATCAGGACCAAGTGCCTTCCCACTATTCTTCCTTTTCCTACTTCCTCTTTACCAATCTTTGCTACTTCCTGGTCCACAGCAGACACCTCTTCTACTCTTCCTTCTCTCTCCTTTTCCTCATTTATCAACTCTTTAAAATACTCTTTCCATCTTCCCATCTCACTAATGGCATCTGTTGGTACACTTCCATTCCTGTCATTGACCACCCTGACCTGCTGCACGTCCTTCCCATCTCCGTCTCTCTGCCTTGCCGACCTGGAGAGATCCATTTCTCCCTCCTTACTGTTCAACCTAGCGTACAAGTCATCATAGACCTCTTGTTTGGTTTTTGCCGCCTCTCCTTTCACCTTAGCATTCATCCCTCTGTTCCCCTGTCTACTCTCTTCAGTCATCCCCTTGTCCCACTTCTTCTTAGCTAACCTTTTTACCTCCAGGACATTCTTTACCACCTCCTCCTACTCTATTCCTCTTCCATCTCCACCATGATAGAGCCAGTTGAACCCTGCTCCTAAACATCTAGCCTTGCTACCTTTCCACCTGGTCTCCTGGACACACAGTAGTCTACCTTCCTCCTCTGCATCATGTCAACCAACTCTACCTTGTCCTGTCATAGTTCCAACATTCAAAGTCCCTGCTCTCAGTTCTCGGTTCTTGGCGCTCCTCTTCCCTCTTCTTACGTACACATCTTCCTCCTCTCCTTCTTTGAACAACAGTACCCAATTTCCACCCGCACCCTGTAGGTGAACAGCACCGATGGCAGTCGTTAACCCGGGCCTCGACCGATCCGGTATGGAAGTATGGATTTGCATAGTTGGTTTGGCAACATGTTTACATGGGATGCCCTTCCTGACACAACTCTCTGTATTTAGTCCAGGATTGGGACTGGCACCACAAGGCACTGGCTGGTACCCCAGTGGGGCTCCATAGAATACCAATGCTATTATGTCACACCATGTGGAAGACGTGACTAGAGGAGATAACTGTTGGTCATTTCTTGTCTCATTAATGGACAGTACTACTGCAAGGGTGCAGTCACGCTCACACAGGAGCTGCTGTCAGCCGCTGGCGCCATACACAATGCTAACCATGCTAACACAGACGTACATGTCACTTCTCACAGATATTACATCCAACATCTGGACTGTATTTCCTGCAGTTAGCCATCTTTAGGGCTGAAATGCTCCCTGGGGCCAAGAGTTCAAGGAACGTGCTGACATTTGATGCTTTGGTTCAGCCACTCGAACTTGCTAGTGGTTAGCAAGTCATTTCTAGAGTGAATATGAACACCCTCGACGCCATGTTTGTGTACAAGACAGACCATTTGTAGCACGTCACAGAAAAGGAGCGCTTGATTCGCTCAGAAAGGCGAGATGACCCATGCTGTGCTGTTAGGTGGTTGGCCAGGCTGGATGGTGCAGGACGTCTCCGTGTGCCAACATCCCACGATGGACACCTGGCGCTGGCGACAGCCAACCGCTGCTGGAGCCAACCCAAGGACTAGAGCCACCTGGAGGACCCTTGAACATTCCACACTCTGCATGTGTGACACGCTGCTATATTCTGCATCTGCAGGGGGAGTTTGTTCCATCCTTCATACCTCCAAGGTTGCACAAACTACTCTTCCATCTGCATCTCAATTAGGGTGGCGATGACGTCAAAAAATACGTTGACGTTTTTATGCTCTCAAAGGTTGCGGGCGTGGTGGAGCCTATCCCAGCTGGACGGGTGGACAGCCAATCACTGGGCTGGAATAAATTAAAACAGGGAAGCAGAAAGGGAATCCAGCTGGAATAGGTGCAGATTGTGGAAGATGGTGAAAGCTTTGTGAGTGTGAGCTGGAAGGTGCTTGTCACTGCCGCCCTTCTATGGAGAGGAAAGCCAGCACCTTCTTTTCAACTTTATTGAAGTACACAAATATTAGCCATTTAGCAGCAAGTCAAATGCATGAAGGATGTTTGGATGGAGTGGTGAAAGAATGAAGGATTGGATATCCAAGCTCACCAGGAGGTGATGGGACCTTTCCAACAAAGTAGCAGAAGTTTCCTTGAGACGGACAGGGTGGTGTACTTCATACACAAATGTGCGTGTGTTGCAGGCCAAAAGCGGCAAGGCGGTCCTGAGGGACTACTACCTCCAGCACGGCGTCCTGAGGGAAGGCGACGTGGATGCGTTGGCAGCCAAGTCGGACATGAGCGAGCAACACGTGAGGGCGTGGTTTTGTGAGTTGGGTCAGCGGGCGAAGGAAGGCAAGGTGTTCAGCGAGGTGGAGGAGGAGGAGGAGGAGGAGGAAGCACTAGAACATGCGGACAGCGAAGGAGACATGGACGTGAAAGAACAAACCGATGATGACTGCAACCCGGAGCCGGAAGAGGAGGATCATGGTGAGTTGTCTCCTGGCGGGACATCACAGCAAACGTGAGCAGGCTCTTGCTTGAACGAGTGGTGAGGAAGACACGGTCGTCACAGGACAGACCTTTTATTGTGGCGGGAACAAGCCAGCTTTTATATTGCTTCTTTCTCTCGGCTGCTTTGTATGACAGAGAAGATTGCAGATATTTCTCCGAGTGAGACCTCTTGTATCCAAATACTTTTCCAAGCTGACCTTCCAAGCGGACTTTTATTGTGAAAGGACGTCCAGTGAGTGCCGTCAAGCGTGTTTGCCAGGACAAGAAGGTCATGTTTTTACTGGACTTGATCACATCACGGCTTCCTGGACTGACACGGTCCAGCACCACGTCAGCCTTGCACACAAAAACACTTTCATTTGTAATTTAGTGCACCCACTTCCTCTTCCTATTTATTCTCTTTCAACTTTGACCTTGTCATTTGCCAGGAATAAAAAGCTGAAAAAAAGCGAGTGTTCCTTACCAGCCTTACCCAACCTTACCCTTCCCAGCCTACAATGGCAGGCACCGTGTTGTGTCAGCAGATGGCAGCGTGCCCTGCCGCTGCTTCCTGCGGTTGGCCTCACAGAGCTCTGCGCACCTGTTGGTTAGCGTATGTTAACGTGTTGCGGCGTGTGATGTATAGCGCCATTAACACGCATGAACTCGTCTTCAAAGTCTGTCACTTCCTACTAAGCGCTCATCTTTTCCTTACATTCCCTCGGCGCCACCAGTCCCCGAGGAGCAGCTTCTGGTGGGCGGGGCTTCTTCAGGCCTACAGACTCCAGACGCATCCACCGGGTTGCGCTGGCTGCCGATGATGTGCGGCGGCGTCCAGAAGACACCCGCTCGTCTCCAGCAGGCTCCCAAGACATTTGCTTTTTGACAGGAAGTTGAAACGCTGGATGATGAAAGCTGAGACGCAAGCGAATGAAGTGGCACCGGCCTGACAGGAAGTGTGATCACAACTCGCGGTGTGCGTCTGTCACTTTGGCGATGAAAGCGACCGTGAGCCTCACAGGAACAGTCACATTCAACTTTTCTGCTTTCAGCTCCAGGAAAACATTCCTCCTCCATTTGCAAACGCCTCACATGACCCCTGACCTCTCCAACAAGCAGTGTGCGTGTGTGACACATTCATCAGGTCCATTGTCCCACAGAATGTCCCACATTCAAGAGGACAGGTGTGTACCAGGCCCAATGAGAAGGCAGGACAGGAAGTCCGGTGCGTGTGTGTGTGTGTGAGAGGCGTGGCTAAAGAATAAAAGGAGGTGATTGGATGGTTCCAAAAGAAAAGGCTTATTGACAGCAAAATCAAGGAGAAGTTTGTCCAACCAGTACGAGGATACATTGAGGCATCCTTCCTGTGTCTCCATAGCAACTCCCTGACCCCACCCCCCCCCGACGCGGCTTCAGGGCGAAATCGGGACAAAACCTGAGATTACTTTCTAGGACGGAAACATTACGGACACATTAGCCGCACAAGCTAGCTGCTAACGGCCAATAAGGTCCGGTGTCACGTGGGGGGTGGCGGGGGGCAGTCACTGTTGCCAAGGTGATGTCGGATGAGGTTGACAGGATCCATGGTCATGGTGTCGACCAGCAGTCCTCGTGCGTGGTTTCCATGGCGACAATGATGCTGGCTCCTACTCGCACCTGAAAGGAAGAGGACAGAGACAGGTGAAAAACCACCGTCACCTGGCTCAGGACTGATTCTGGTCCAAAGCCAGAACCTCTTCAAGTCGCCTCCAAAGGAGACGCCTTTTCTTTGTGTCGGCCATGTTGTTTTGCATATTTGCAATCTGTCAGCATGACGCATGACATCGCTTTCATCTGCATGCTTTGGCACCACAGGGGGGCGCCGCTATTTTAGGCTGCTCCCTCCCCAAAAACACACACACACCCGATTTACCAGACAAGACAAAGGAATCAAAGCTTGTTTTGCTGCTGATGACATGGCACCACCCAATCATGTCCTGAAAGCACATGGACGTGTGGCGTAGATCTGGCTGCCACGCAGCGTCTTTGGTAAGCATCGTGTCTTCCATGGCCATTCATCCCTTTCATTCATCTTCTGTCAAACAATGGGTGGAAAGTAGACGTGAAGGTGCTTACCTCCAGCTTCCACCGCATAGAACCCCTTCATCACGCTACGTGATGTACCCGTCTCACCAGTACATGCCATCACCATGCAGCTAGACAACATTTGACTGAATAATGGAGGAGGACTGGTTACCTTCTCTGGATCCGTGTTGTCATAAATGGCCATTCTCTTTAGGGCTATCTAGTACGCTCTATGCCAACAAAGGTGAAGTTGAAATGTTTAGTATATTACTATTATTGTGGGTTCCGGGCTAAGACAGGGTTGGAATGTAGGCAGTTGATTCGCCGTAGTGACCCCTGAAGGGAAAAGCCCAAAGAGAAAGACGAAAAAGTGCTAAGCGAGAAAAAAAATAGTGAATAAACAAAACCACAGCGTTGTTGAACTTCCTGTTTGGCCACATGTTTTTTTTGCATTTTCTTTTCCTTGTCTGTAGTTGCTTTGTCTCTGTCTCTAGTCTCTTCCATCTTCCGACACCCGCTTCCTCGTCCTCCTCCTCCTTCTCCATGTTGCCCTAATCAAATAATGCTGGTGGATATATGCTTGTTTCTTTACTTCAATGGTGACAAGCAATACAGCAATAAAGACCAAGGTGGCACAGTCACCTACTGGTTACCATGTTGGAGGCTAGCATGACGGAGGCTAGCATGACGGAGGCTAGCGGTTGGCGTGTCGGAGGCTGGCGTGACGGAGATTAGCGGTTGGCATGTCGGAGGCTGGCGTGACGGAGGCTAGCGGTTGGCGTGTCGGAGGCTGGCGTGACGGAGGCTAGCGGTTGGCGTGTCGGAGGCTGGCGTGACGGAGGCTAGCGGTTGGCGTGTCGGAGGCTGGCGTGACGGAGGCTAGCGGTTGGCGTGTCGGAGGCTGGCGTGACGGAGACTAGCGGTTGGCGTGTCGCAGGCTGGCGTGTCGGAGGCTGGCGTGACGGAGGCTAGCGGTTGGCGTGTCGCAGGCTAGCGGTTGGCGTGTCGGAGGCTGGCGTGACGGAGGCTAGCGGTTGGCGTGTCGCAGGCTAGCGGTTGGCGTGTCGGAGGCTGGCGTGACGGAGGCTAGCGGTTGGCGTGTCGGAGGCTGGCGTGACGGAGGCTAGCGGTTGGCGTGTCGCAGGCTAGCGGTTGGCGTGTCGGAGGCTGGCGTGACGGAGGCTGGCGGTTGGCGTGTCGGAGGCTGGCGTGACGGAGGCTGGCGGTTGGCGTGTCGGAGGCTGGCGTGACGGAGGCTAGCGGTTGGCGTGTCGGAGGCTGGCGTGACGGAGGCTAGCGGTTGGCGTGTCGCAGGCTGGCGTGACGGAGGCTAGCGGTTGGCGTGTCGCAGGCTGGCGTGACGGAGGCTAGCGGTTGGCGTGTCGCAGGCTGGCGTGACGGAGGCTCGCGTTTGGCGTGTCGCAGGCTGGCGTGACGGAGGCTCGCGGTTGGCGTGTCGGAGGCTCGCGGTTGGCGTGTCGGAGGCTCGCGGTTGGCGTGTCGGAGGCTCGCGGTTGGCGTGTCGCAGGCTGGCGTGACGGAGGCTAGCGGTTGGCGTGACGGAGGCTCGCGGTTGGCGTGTCGGAGGCTCGCGGTTGGCGTGTCGGAGTCTAGCATGACGGAGACTAGCGGTTGGCGTGTCGGAGTCTAGCATGACGGAGGCTAGCGGTTGGCGTGTCGGAGTCTAGCATGACGGAGGCTAGCGGTTGGCGTGTCGGAGGCTAGCATGACGGAGGCTAGCGGTTGGCGTGTCGGAGGCTAGCATGACGGAGGCTAGCGGTTGGCGTGTCGGAGGCTAGCATGACGGAGGCTAGCGGTTGGCGTGTCGGAGGCTAGCATGACAGAGGCTCGCGGTTTGCGTGTCGGAGGCTAGCATGACAGAGGCTAGTGGTTGGCGTGTCGGAGGCTAGTGGTTGGCATGTCGGAGGCTAGCACGATGGAGGCTAGTGGTTGGCGTGTCGGAGGCTAGCGGTTGGCATGTCGGAGGCTAGCACGACGGAGGCTAGTTGTTGGCGTGTCGGAGGCTAGCGGTTGGCATGTCGGAGGCTAGCACGACGGAGGCACAGTCAGGAGATCTGGGCTGGCATCCGTGTTGGAAAATGTCTGGAGTTTACACGTTCTCGGCCTGTGTGCATACTTCACACTAAAACACTTGACGAAAAAACTGTTTAGGCAAAGAGAAAATGCAGACATGTGACATTCTGGAGGGAACACAGAAAAATCCAAAAAGACTCGGCGACACAGTACCTGCCACTGATGCGGTCTTGGAGCTAGTTGTGTTGCTGAGTGCTGAGGCTGTTGGTGTGCTGTTCCATCAGCCAGCCGAGCTCCAGCATCTTGCTGCCGCTATTGGCCACGTCTACTTCCTTGCAGCTCTCACAGGAAGTGGACAAAGCAGTTTTTGGTAGCAGCCCCTGGCCTCCGTTCAGTCCAGTGTCTGGGAAAAGTTGGCCATCACAGAACCAGCGTGCGAGGGCCTCACCGGCCTGCCCGGGAGGAACCTCCGAAAGGCTCATCCCTTCGGTTTGTGTAAAATCTTTGAGGAGCGCCCCACATTGGCTGTTCGGAGGCACTGAGCAGGAATTTTGGTTTGGGCTAGAAAAGGGTGGCAGCAGAGCTGGGATTTTAAGATCCTCCACACTAGAACTCTGCTTGTGAATCCCATTGAGAGGTTCCATCAAATGTTTGTCCACTTCCATCCTCTTTGCACCCATTGAGTTGAGGAGAGCTAGTTCGAGGTTATCCCGAAGGGCTCGGCGTTCTGCAAACCAACCATCAATTTCCTGGTGGGACAGAGAGGTGGCAACTGCCAGACTTTCCACACCGCAGTGGGAGAGGAAGCTGTTCCTCTGGAAGTACTCCTCCAGGATCTTCAGCTGCTCCGAAGTCTTCCCCTTCATTCTCTCCAGCAGTGGAAAGTGAGTCAACACTGACGACCTCTGCTGGGAATCTGCTTTGGTCGCAACCAGAACCTGGCCTTCCTCCGGCACATCAGCTAAGTCACCAGACATCCCGTTAGCATCCTTGACAGGAATGAGCGTCGTGTCTCCTTGCAAGGTGCCTTTCACATCTGCACTCCGTTGTTCTTGGATACCTGGAACGTGGACCAGGGCTTCAGACTGGATGATGAGAGGCCTCTTCACCTGAGCGGTCCCAAGTTGAGACAAATTTGGGAACATCACATCAGCGGTTGGCAAAACACTTAGAAGCTTTTCTTTGGAAGATCGGGGAATGAGTAACGAACTTTTAAATAGCGGGGAAAAGGTGGGCAGCGGAGCAATCATTGGCCTCGTTAAGGACTCCGGAAAGACAATGGACGGCAGCGACACCACCGGTTTAGTTTTGGCGTTGGAGAGACTGTTCCCCCTGACTCCTAGTGATGATGACACTGGCATTAAAGACACAGCAGTGGGTGGCTTCTTCCTCTCCGTGGTGACCGGGGGAAGGCCTCCCAGGGGAGCATTCAAATGGCTGTCTTTTTGAAAGGGAGGAGGTGGAGGAGGAGCCATTAGGGCCTTGTCTTTGTAGTCTCCTGGACTGGGAGCAACTACCATGACAGGCCGCTTTGACTCAGGACCAGATTGAGACATCAAGGACCGTTTAAGTGTGTCTCCTGACAGAACCTTTTTGGTGTCAGAATTGGGGTTGGCTGTTCGGTTGTGCTTCTCCACTGCCGCCTGATGTGAGGCTTTAGTCGACTGTGAAGAGACAAAACCTGTGGGCGGAGCTGGGAAAGTGTGATGGGCGGCAGGGATGGAGCCGTTGAACATCTTTTTTCTGGCCTCCTCCACCTCCTCTGGAGACCATGTGATTCCCTGCTTGAGCCGCTGGGTGGTGAACCAAACTTTGATTTGTTCCTCCGGATGCTTGGAGGCAGCCGTCAGCCATGACAGTTCAGCGTGCGTCGGGTAGGGGAATTTGTTAAACGAAGCAATCAGGGTCAGGTTGTGGTCCAGGGTGGGATTATATTTGGTGGTGTTCAGTGGAACGGCTACTTTTGGTAGACAGTTTACATTCGGTGGGCGCTGGAGCACCGGGGTGACATGGGACAGGTCTTGGAGGATGCAGGGCTCTGGAATGATGATCGTCCTGTTGAGGCTGACGGCCGTGATTTGGTCCTCCTGGTCAGGGACATGACTGTCCCCACGGAGGACCTCGAAAGAATCTGGAGATTTCACTGTGGTGGAGAAGCAATGTGGGAACAGGCCAGCTTTGCTTCCAGCATGCTCCAAGATAGCCTGATTGTTTTTATAAATCCTCTTGAATTTGAAGTTGTTCTTGTCAGCATGATGGCTCTTGTTGTGCTCAGAGAGGATCTCAAACTTTTTGGCACTGAAGTCACAGTTGGTGCAGTGGTACTGTGGATTGAGGAACACGTTTGGGTGGCTGGAGTCCATGTGCGCATTCAAATCAGTCAGGCTCTGACACCGGAATGGGCAGCATTTGCATTTGTAGCCTTTGGCTTTCTTCTGAGACTGGTGGTCACTTTCCAACACATCCGTTTCCTTTTCCTTGTCGTGGTGACTCGAATTGTCGTCTTCTAATGCCTCAGGATCTCTGTTTTCACGGTCCGGACCATGGCTGTTCTGCACGGGATCAGTTTTCATCCAAGCTTCAGGATTTTTTGCGAGGTTGTTTTCTGATAACATTTGGATGTCCACCACTTCTTTCGGAGTACTTTGTCCAAGGACTTGTACCATGCAGGGGGAGGAGGACTTTGTGCAACCGGACATGATGTCCTCAGACAAGGATGGCGCTGCGATGAGGAAATGGTCTGTCGTCAGTGTGTCAGCTGAGCCGGACGTCCTGGGTGGGCATCACAGACCTGGCAGACAAACATTGTAGACGTTTAAGACAGGTGAAAGCTGAACAACAAGCATGCACACAAGACCATGTTGGCACAAAAGATGTGTCAGGCGGTGCTGCGGCTCAGACTGGACCTGGGAAATCTCCTTGGGTCGCTGGGATTGGGACACCCGCCATCACCAAGTTCTGGGCAGGTCACAATTCCTGTTTGTTGATGTTTGATGGAGGCTTGATGTGTAACACGGCTGTGTGTGTGTGTGTGTGTGTGTGTGTGTGTGTGTGTGTGTACCTGCAGTACAACCAATGATGCTGGAAGCTTTCAAAGCAAAGTCTCCTTCTGGGTCCCAACACTTAATGAAGCACTGACTCATAAAAAAGTCACGGGGATGGCTGTGTGTGTGTGTGTTACAGAGCGAGCAAATTACGTTACCATGGCAACAGCAGCAGAGGACTCGTGAGGTGCCCTTGTGGCGTCACAGCAACGCAATGAAGATGAAGACACACTCAGGTGCTAATTGCAAGTAGAGGTGGGCACTGATTGATTGATCCCTCGTTACATGGGATGAAGGAGGAAAGATGACAAGTCAAAGGTCAACATGATTCTCACGTCACACATTCCCGATAACATGCACATTCCTGAGCATCTCTGCGTGTGTTTGCACCACCGCAAAATAGACGGTGATTGGAGGAAGGATGCAGGGACTTGGGGACGGGTGAACTTAATTCATTTAATCTCATCAAGACCCCGCCCTCCAAAACCCAATCACTTCTGCACAGAGACAAGAGACGTTATCACACACACACACACACACACACACACACACACACATACACACACACACACACTATTTGCAGGGAAAATGGTCATGTGAAAAGTAAAAGAAATTCCTATTGGTTGTTTTTGTTTCTCTTATGTGCATGTGCACGTGTACGTGCACCCAACCAGGGAAAATAGTTTGGCTGCACATTCTGTACTTCCTTAACTCTCTCTCTTTCACACCCTCTTTGTCTCAGTCTCATTCTCATCCGCACACACATACACACACACACACACACACACACACACAGCAAGAAGAAAGCCTTCCTAGAGAGTATTGCTTTACTGACAATGTAGCGGGAGAGTCAGTACACAAACAGTATCACCAACGACCATCCTCATCCTCATAGACCTCACTGCAGCCTTGGACGCCATCCGTCACGCCATCCTCTGTCCCCTCTCTGCCCTCAACATCCCTGAAAACGCACCCAGCCGGATTCAGTCATCACTCATGCATTCATCAATGCATACATCAACCACTGGTCCCTTCTCAAGGGGTCCCCCAGGATGGGTGCTCAGCCCCCTCCTCTTCCCCTGGGTAGCATCATCTGCCATCATGGTGGTTAGTTTCACTGTAGCGTCTGAGGTAATGTGGTCATGACCGTCATGGTGAAAAGACAGCTGAGCTGGAAGGCAAAGCTCTTAATTTACCCCCCACCCCCACCCCCATCTATGTTCTCACCTATGGTCATGAGCTTTGGGTCATGACTGAAAGAACAAGAGAAAAAATGGTGTATTGTCTGAAATAAACGAGATTCCTCCGTAGGGTAGCTGGACTCTCATCTGGGAGGTGTTCAGAGTAGTACATGGAGAGGAGCCAGTCCAGGCACCTCAGGCATCTAGTCCCAACTCCTGATGCCTCCCTGGTTAGGTGTTCCGGAATGCCCACCCGGGAGAAGGCCCCGGGGCAGACCCAGGACACTGGAATAGATTCTTCCCATGATAAGAAAATGACCTAGCATGATATCAACACAAACGAGCAGAGTTGATGACTGCGTACACAGAAGATGAATGAAATGCTGTCATGGTGAGAAGAATCCTACCAGTGGGAAAGTATTTACTCAGCGGACCTCCCGACCTAAACAGGTTGAAATGGTGATAAATGCTGGCGAAGGGAAGCTAGCAGGGTTAGCTGGTGACTCCAGCTGGATGAGTATATTTACACCATGTGGTGTTCAATGTCAGGAAGGCCTTACAATGTCCCATGAAGATGTACAGATTCGGAGTGACAAAATAGGAGAAGCACCTTTATTTTTCAACGTAGCTTGTCTTAGTCGTAATTACACATTCTCTGACTGTCTCTGACCGTCCTTCAAAATAAGAGCGCCGGTGGCCCCGTGTCTGAGTGTGATGAATATGTTCCTTATGCAGGTGAAATGGCATGGGTGGCTACATCTTCCTTCATGACAGCCACAGGCATTACAGTTGGTTGGAGGTTTAGTAGCAATGGAGCAGAGGCTGACATCCAATAGAACAGTTAGCCAGATTGTTACCAATAAATACATGTGCTTTACCATTTGACACACATCCATTTTGTGATATGGCTTAAGCTTTGGAGCTTTTTACATAAGACTCTGCTGAATTTACATTTGATACCCTTTTATATGGTCATACATCCTAAATATTGTATATCCTGACGTCTGCTAAGGTCCATACCACCCAAGCCTAATGCCCGACTTAGTGTGTGTATAATGTGCAGGGGTGTGAATGTGTTGGTGGTAGAAAAGGAAGTAGATTAGATATCATCTATAGGTGCTAAAAGGAACATGCTGGTTGTGTTGCTGTGTGATGCAATCCCAGTGTAAGCCACTACAAATGTTAGTGTGTGTGTGTGTGTGTGTGTGTGTGTGTGTGTGTGTGTGTGAGAAAAGCAGTGATGAAAACATGACGTCAGTGATGAAAACTTCACCCCGCCGCAGCACGTGAGAGGGTGTGGTCGGGGTGGCCAACAGGGTCTGACATTAAAAGGGGCAATTGTTTCCTCCTCCTCTTCCTGTTCCAGCAGGAAGTGTGCATGCCAGCGGGATACCAACACAAAACAGGTGCTGCCTGACGGAGCAGCACCTTGGGAAGAACAAGATACTATCCCACCTCCGGCCTCAGCCACGCCCACATTCCTAACGCATGACTGACATTCTCTCCCTCTCTCTCCATCTCTCACACGTACATAGATGTATGCCACCCCGCCACAATTAAAGACTGCTATTCACACAACTTCCTCAAAGGGGAGGAGCTTCACACCAACAGGAGTTGTTGAGCGTGTCCACCTGCTCCGTCTTAACACGCCTGTGGAGGGAAGCCAAAGGCCGTGTGACCAAGCATGTCTTTTATTGTGAAAGGTGATGAGGGAAAGTGAAATCAGGCAGAGGAGGAAGAACATGTTCTCATCATCATGTCACATCCCGTGTGCCCCCTCACGGTTAGCTCATGTTAGCTAATGTATGCAGGCTTCCCGGGCCGAACGGAGATCAGGTCCAAACAGGACAACATGGCGTACCGCCATGGCAGCGTGTCTCCTCCTCTTGGATTCTTTTTAGGTGGCGTTTGCTTCTGGCTAAATCACTTAACGGGTTTGTCTGGAAAAGGCGCTCCTGGCGTGTCGCACCAAGCTTGCCAACAGTTTGCCGTTGCGGTTCAACGTAGCATCGGCCCAGCACCCTCAAGGGAGCGCGTGATGTTTGGACTCACGCTTGTGCTGCATTTGGAAGCAGAGTGATAGAAACCATGCAAACATCGCTTAGCCCGCCGCTCAAGTAGCCTTACTCATGCTAGCATTAGCATGTTAGCATGACAGCAGTACAGTCCCTCACCACTTGGCACTTTATATCACAGTTTTTCATACAATGGGTGTAATACTGCAGTACAGTACATAGTACGGTTGTAATACTGTAGTGTAGTAGGTCGTACAGGTGTAATACTGCAGTGCGGTACATCGTACATGCGTCTAATGGTATATTGGGTAAGTAGTTTGGTTTCAGGCCAGGCTCACATCTGCTCTGGCTGCAGAAACCGTGCTCACTCGAGCAGATGTTCATGTGATAACTGACCTTATGGTCAGGAGGTTCGTGTAAACAATAGCCGTATTTGCCTGATTTATGTGTTTTTCTACAATGAGTACATACAAAACTCACGCTTATCCTCACAAGGGTCGTGGGGGTGCTGGAGCCTACCCCAGCTCTGAGTGGACAACAGAGAGTGCGCCGGCGTCTGCGGCTTCCAACAAAAAAAGATAGACGCCAAACATAATCGGTCCTTTGTGGTGTACGGCTGCTGGAGCTGCACCGCATGGCGCTAGTGTGAGCCTTACAACAGGGATTTTGATCTTACGGAATGCTTCCGGTGGCAGCAATGGATTCAGTGTGACGCCGGGGTTAAAGGGGACCTATGAAGCTTTTCTGACCTATAAATGAAGTTAGAATGTTGGATCCTGGTGTTAAACCATGCCAGTGTTTGACATTATGAGGTTTGCACATTTGGAAGTGGCCCTGAAAGAAGTTAGGGATGGCTTGAATGCTTACTTTCAGAGAGTTTTTTTCTAACACCAGCTCCCTGTGACATCACAGTGAGCACACACTGTAAGCCCCGCCCCCACCTCGCCCATCGCTAGATTTCAGGGTGTGAGCATGGAGCGTTGGCTTCTTCCAGGACATGTTTGTTCAGGTGTGAGGGACAGCTAAATGTCTAAAGAGTCAGTTATCAGAAGTTATCAGAGTCAGAAGTAGTTGGAGCTGATGACAAACGAGAGAGAATATGAGAAGGTTTTGTGAACATGGGCGGAGCTGGACTATACGCCAAACTGTTGCTGAAGTCCGATGCCTTTCCAAGGTTACTTGGTCATGTGAAGAGTCAGAAGCTGGAAGTAACAGCTGATCAGTGCCCCAAGTGTGTTTATGTTGTGTAAGTTAGCTCTTGCCTGTGTAGCATTATAGGGTGTGCATACAGGAGTGTCTTATCTGCATGCATGCTAATGACAAGCTCACCCATGTCTGGAATTGCTAATAGCCTTTTCCACCACCAGTCAGTGGTCTAGCGAGTTTTTTTTAAACACGGTAGTCCCTCAAAAACCATGTAAGAACATATTGCCACTATTGCCATATATGTTGTGTCAAGATTGTCTGCACGCGGACTGATGTTGAATTTCCAAAACAACTGTCCGCTCTTTCGTATGTCGAATAAATGAAAACAGCTGTTTTGGAAATTCAAGGAAATCCAGGAATAGGTGCAGATTTTGGAAGACCTGGAAAGCTTTGTGTGTAGGTTGTTGTGTATAGCTGCTCTATAGAGTCCACAACTCAATACAAAAGGGCCCAACATGAGCATCATAGGTCCGCTTTAAGGTCGCAGTTGGGCTGGTATGACTACAATAAATGAAGAAGATAAAGATTTAACAACTGCAAATGAAACATAAAAAACTGCAAATCAGGTCTCTTGATGAAATGTAATTTTCAAATATAGATCAAGTGTAGCCAAAAATGAAAGGCTGATGGGCCACTTTGATACATGTACATGAATTTGTACATGACGGCTGATCAAAGCAATCTAAAGTTGATCGATCTGCAGTACAACCAGTGTAATCAATGAAAGATAGACGTTATATATACGTATATATATATATATATATAAAATGTCTCATTCATACCCAATTCACTGTATCTTTACAATATGGCGAGGCCCTGTCCTGTGGCCAACGTGTATGCATCTGTATGGAACCAGAGCTTCTCCACCAAAACATGTACACCACTACTCTATACGAGTACTGTGTATAGTATTATTTGTATCCTTGGTGACAATCCCACAGTGTGTGCATGTGTGTGGGGGGGAGCGGTTGGGTTCTCCTCTAGAACGTCCTTGCAGCGCCTGGAGAAGTTGGGAGTGGCTGCTGAATATTCATCAGCTTCTGTAGGCAAAATGACCACAAAGTCAAATTGTCATCCTTGCAGTCCAACTTTTCCCAACGTGCAGCTTTCCCGTGCCTGCAAGACCCCAGTGGGACTCTTGGAACAATGGCGCTGGCGGCAAGCCCCACCCTTTGTTCCATTTTTCTGCCATCACTGAACACCTTAAGTCTTGCTGAGGCAGATGGCAGCAAAAGAGAGGGAAAGGAGTAAGACATGTGATGGGGTCTGATCACATGACCAAGCCCCCTTCATTCCCAAATAAACATTCCACAAGTGGCCCTCAGGTCACGACCTCTGCTGGTTTAAGAAGTACCTCATGGGGAATGTCTCACACCCTCACAAGAGATAAGTTTTGCTGGTTCCGCTCAAATGGGCCACTGTGTTTTCATCCCGAAGCCGCTGAAGGAGCTTCACCTCGGATGACCCTGCTCTCTGATAGCTAGCTTCTTAGCAACCCAACCGTCGTTATGGGTTGCTCGAACCGCAACTTCGAACTTCGGAACCTCCAAAACAGACAACAGAGATCCAGGACCGGTCCCAGAAATGTCGCCCAAGCTAAAGCTAAACAACTTAGCCTGAATAGCTGCTAACGGCTAACATTTGGATGCACTTTCACCGACGGGGTGGGTAGGTGGGGAGCAGGTTCGGGTGGCCGGGGTGTTGTTTGAAGTTCGAAGTAGGACAAACACGCCGGTGACGGCATGACGACACTTGCCTGACAAGTCGGGTCCAACAGCAGCGGAACCAACCCGGAGGAGGAGGAGGAGGCTAGCGGCGGCTGCTCGTCTGTCCGCTTGTCAAACTTCAACGAGTTCGGTCCAAATGGGTCTGAAAAAGTTCTCCAAGTGTCCTGCCTGCCCGCCTGCGTGGGCGCGTATGCTGGCTGCTGGGAGCTGGAGGTGCGCGTGCTGTCAAGATCGAAAGATGGTGAAGATGAACACCTTCTTCCTCCTCTTCCTCTTTTAATGGCGAGCCTAATCACTAAAGGCTCCTCACTGCTGGGGGGCTATAAGCCACGTCACATTACGTCATCATCATTTGCAAGTTAATTCCCTCGTGGTTCTCCCCCTCCCCCTCGCGGCCCGGCGTGTTTGATCTTTTGGATTTGGCAGTGACGTAACAACTAACCTCGTGCTACGCTGTGTCGTCACGGACCAACCCCGCGATGTCCTGCTTCCTGGTCACGTGATCTGGTGAAGCCGCTGGCGTATGCAAAGGGAGACACCTGCACGTGGCTACCGGAACTACCGTGCAGCAGTACAGGACCAATCATCCTGTCCTGTCACCCCTGGTCTCAGTGCATAGTATGTCTTGTATGTACGGACTGATGATTGCACTATTTTGCAGAATAAAAGCTCATTTGTTCAGGAAGTGTTTTTTGTCACCTGCACGTGGCTACCAGAACTACCCTTGCAGCAGTACATTTTTTATCATTTTTTCATAAACCTGTTTTGTTTTATCCCATACATTCCATCAATTCATTTAAAGGCACAATAAAAAAGGTTCTGGTGTCATCCAGTAAAAAAAAAAAAAAAAACATGCGGCAGGTACTGAGGTGGGCGTGGTCTCTGGTGACCGGTCAGAGGAGGTTGCTAGGCAGCCAATAGGAAGAAGCGTTTGGGCCAACATTGCTCAGCAACCAAGCACCCTCTGGAGCTGGACTTTATCGCAGACGCAGGTGACCAAGAAGTGAAGCATGCGAGCCGTGCAGACTTCCTGCTTGACTTTGACAAAGGAGACTTGGTTGTATTGTTTTATTGTTCAACAGGAAGTAATCCAAATCACACTTCCTGGATGCCAAGCAAGCAACCAAAGAAGAAATGCCTCTTTCTTTAGCTTTCCGCTGGCGTCCAGTCCAACGCAATGGCTCCCAAAAAGCATTAGTGCCACCTAATGGTGAGGGTGATGACAGCTGGGGGCAGAGTTACTGGTAGCATTGGTTACCATGGCAACCAGCCAGCCTGTCAAAGAAGACCTGGTCTCCAGAAAGTTCTGTTGGACTGGACAAGAAAACAAAGACTAAATGCATTAGGTACGCTCCCTCCACCGGAACCTACGACTCCATCACTTCTTGTCCCTTCATGGTCACACCGGTCGCACCCCCTCTTCCTCGGGGCTGAGCTCTGAGTGGTCGGCACCAAGCTCGGGGTCGTCCACAGGTCGTGGCGGCAGGTAGTCGGGCTGGTAGTAGCGGTAAGGGTCTTCCTCCTCAGCCTCACCATAGTTCTGGAATATGTTGGACGGCAGCTGGACTGCGGGAACAACGGCCCCATCAGTCACAGCCACCTCAGAGCGCCTCTCATTAATGATAGCCCCAAACCAAGATGGCTGCCACCCCGACACCAAAGACATATTTGGAAGAGGTTAGCGAGATAGGACCACAAGCTGTAACCCTTGAGATTTCCACAATGTGGGAAAGAGGCATGCTTTTCACACATCATCCTCATCCATTCAAAGTGGACATCCACGGCGTACCTCCAACGTTGTACCCGAGACACGTGTTCTGGTCACAATAACCAGGAGGCCCTGCAGGGCCCACCGCACCAGGAACACCAGGACGACCCGGTGCTCCTGGATTTCCAGGTCGTCCTGAATGGCCCTGGCTGCCAGGTCTACCTTGTCCTGGAACACCTGGAGGAATATGACGCCCGCCATGTGAGGACCCTTTTCAGATAACGTGCAAAAACACCAATGTGCGCTTCTTGGTTGTTGATTACCAGGCTGTCCCAGGGGTCCTCTGGGACCTTGAACCCCCACACCAGCAGAGCCCTTCTCCCCCCTCTCCCCTGGGGGACCTGCACATACTCAGCTTGTTGAAATGATCCAACAATATTCCCGCTGGTACCTGTTGAGCATGCCGCACCTCGTTCTCCAGGTTGGCCATTCTGGCCATTTTGTCCGGGGAAACCTGGCCTTCCGGGGGGGCCCTGTTCTCCTTGGGGCCCAGGTGCTCCATTTCGACCGGGCTCTCCAGGCGGTCCTGGTACAGTGCGGATGGTCACTGAGGGGCTCGGGGCATTGTTCAGGATGGAGTTATATTGAGCCATGTGACCTGCAATCAGCAGGGGAGGGATTGAGTGTGTGTGTCCATGCTAACATCTCCATGCCACGCCAACATACTCACTCTGGATCAGCTGCTCACACACTTGCCTTGCGATAGCCTGCACCGTGTTTGTGGACTGCAGGTCTCCCTGGGAACAGACACCCACACCCACACACATACACTCATTCAAGTGGGAGGAGTCCCAAAATGCTGGTGAGTTTGAGAGAAGACACCTACCCGTTCACCTTTGTCGCCCTTGCTTCCAGGCGGACCCTGCAAGGAGGGGAGCGAAAACATGAAGACTGAGCCTTGAGACCCCACTTAAATAATTAAACAACAGTCTGTGACGTCCAATTCCTGTCCAGAAAGTTTCAGGAAGTACAGCTTTGGGAAAATATAGTTGCTGCGTCGATTTCTAAGCTTTCACTCACCGGCGGTCCCAGTTCTCCCTGTTTTCCTGGGGGACCTGTGTTTCCAGGGGCCCCCGGGGCTCCTGGACTGCCCTGCGAGCGAGAGGAAGACAGTGGTCTTTATCCCAAAGACCCAGAAACCTCAATGTAGTTTCTTTTCCAACATGGAGACAGCATGTGCTAACATCACCCATAACCACAGAGCACAACAACTGACGATGAACAGCCGCAGTGCAATGGGAGTTTTAATCTCTCAGGGAGCTGCATTTCAAAAAAACAACTTACAATTATTCCGGGGGGGCCTGGTCGGCCGGGTGGGCCATCTTTACCCAGCAGCCCCTGTGGAAAACAAAAGGTTATGAGATAGAAAGTATGTTGATTTCACCCCCTTTTCAGCACAACTCACTCGGGGGCCTGGAAGTCCTTCCCTGCCTGGAACACCTCCTCGGCCGGTCACGCCCTGAAAACAAAGGTCATTCGAGGTCACCAGCCTGCTCAGTTGGGAGATACCGCCATCCATGCATTAGGTTGGTTACCTGCAGACCTTGTTGACCCGCCTCTCCTTTCTGGCCTCGCTCCCCCGGAGCACCCTGAACACCAACACATGCAACACGTCATCATGTGCACGTGACAAAGACACACAACATGCGACATGGTAACATGAATGGGGCTCTTACTGGGGGGCCCCTGATAGAACGTCCACTGGGCCCCAGTGGTCCTGGGGGTCCCTGGGGGCCAGATATTCCAGGGTCACCAACTGGACCAGAGGCACCCTGGAGGGAGGGATACATGGATGACCACCAGGTCACCAGGTGAAGAAGAATCTTAAATATTAGAGTAATAAAGTAAAGGGGACCCATGTAATGTAGTTAGAATGCAGTAGTAGTTAGAAAGTTGTATTCTGGTGTTAAACCATGCCAAAGTTTCAGATAATGAGGATTGCACATTTTGGAAGTGAGCTCGGAAAGAAGTTTGGGACGGCTCAAAACGCTCTGTTTCAGAAGGTGTGGTAAAACTGTCCCTTTGTGATGTCACAGAGGGGCGAAATTCCTTATATGGAATATAGAGGCAAGCCCACCCCTAAGCTCTGCTTCTCTGTTTACTTATTGGAGCAAGAGAAAAGTCTTTTCATCTGTCAACAGCATTTCAAACAGGACTGTCTATGTGAACATGAGCAAGAAGTATCTGCCAAACTTGCTGAAGCCAGAAGCGGTGTGCTCTTGCCAGGAGAGGTGTATTAATGTCGGACATGCTGTGCGGGAGAACCACAGCGCTCACTGTCTGGAAACATGGTGGTCCGGCAAAAAACATCTGATGTTGTACCAAGATTGTCTGCACTTAGTAAACGTCGTGCCCTCATGTTCAGCTTCCAAGCTCCATGGCACCAGCGGTGCCCGTGACAAAGTGTGTCTGACAATGAGTGCTCCTACTCGGGCAGACTGGAGGAGCACCAGCGGTGCCTACTTTTGTATTTACAGGACAACCCGGTCAATGGGTGCTTTTTCTTTCCAGGCCATTTCTTTGCAGACAACGCATCTCTTTCACCCTGAAGGGGCAATCATTTATAAATGTGTGATAGTTAAGCATTAATTGTTTACATATTAGCATAATAATATAACATACTGCGACGCGCTCGAGTCCCACAGGAAATGGTTGCAGGCAAGTTTAGCTTGTTTAAAAGGGATAGTTGGGATGTTTTGACATGAAGTTGACATAAAGACACGCCCATAAGCAGTGAAGTCACTCCCCACTTGGTGTCCTGAGCCCAGTTCTGGTGGGATTTGGGTGCTGAGGAAAGTAGTTCCAGCTAGCTGCTGGGGACAAAGGACAGGGAGATTTGTGAGTTTTTTTTCTAGTGGGCATTTTTGTGATGCAAATGTACGATGCTTTTGAATGCATATTGTTTTGAGAAGCCAAACTCATCATAGGTCAACTTTAAGTAAATAAAGATGCTTTTTCCCCTTTTCTGACCTATAAATGTAGTTAGAATGTTGTATTCTGGTGTTAAACAACACCAACTTTTCAGACAATGAGGTTTGCGCATTTGGAAGTGAGCCCTGAAAGACGTTTGGGACGGCTCAAAGGAGGGCGGCGCCACCACACAGCAGCATAATCCAGGCTTTATTAGACTGTCAGAAATACTTTTGTTAATGGCTGTCTTCAACTACTCTCATTTATTTGCTGTTTGCAGGTGGTCTCGGAAAGTAACCCGCACAAGTAGCGGGGATCTGGACTCTGGACCACAACTCACCACTGGACCAGGCTCTCCACGATCACCTCGTGCTCCTCGTATTCCTGGGCCACCCTGTTGGAAAAGAGCAGGAGATGCTGCCTTGTAGTCAACTTCAAGTGCTTCACAGATGTGTGACTGAGCTCACAGGTGGTCCAGCGGGTCCTGCGGGACCTTTGCTGTCCTGGGTGCAGGTGCAGGCTTTGGGCATGGCGGGACACTGGGCCTCGTTGCGCTGCATGGTCATGTGACATGATGCAGAGGGAGGAACACATGTTGACTTTTAGCACATAGCCACATAACCACAAGGAGGACTCACCAAACCAGGAAGTTCGCAGCACTGATCTTTGGCGGCCCAGGAAGTGCTGCACACGATGTCGAACATTTGGAGCTCAAACTGCAACACACAACGGTGCGCAGCTTTCAGGCGCAAACATCAGCGCTCTTATAACGTCCACCATGTTTCAACTTACTGGTGCTGAGCTGTCCTTGTTCCCTCTGGAGCGAACCATCCTGCCCAGAACTTCGGTCCCAGCCGTGCTAATGTTTCCTGCCGCATTGACGGTCTTGGTGGACACCACCTGACAGTCGACTAGCACACTGGCACTGGTCTTGCTAATCACCACGTGAACCTGCAGAGATGCTTTCATGTGACTTTAACATACGCCACAGAAGCACAAAACATCACTGACCTTATGAAAACTTCCATGGAAAAGTTTCTTGATTTGTAGTCCCTCGAAGGTGACGGTTTGAAAGTGTCCTTGGTAGTCGTTGTTGAAGAAAGTCAACGTCTTCCCTCCATCTACACCAACAGCAAGCATGAGCTCTGAACTGTGAGCCATTTTGTTGTGCAAACCGGAGTCCCGACTCACTGTCCAGGATGACGCCCACCAGTGGCTCCTGGTTCTGGTCCAGGACCTCCCAGAGAGCAAAAGGTTCCAGGGGGGTGTCGGGTAGCAAACGGAACAGCAGTGTAATGGTGTAGTCTGACGGTAGACCTTCAGGGTGGAGGAACCTGTGGGAGGCAAGCCAAATGTTTTTTTGCTGTGCCCTGGAGCCCCGCCCCTCCTCAAATGAGGGACTACCTGGTTGGCTGAGCCAGTAGAGCGTCACTGTGCAGGTGGAAACACGAGAACGTGTTGAAGGTTCCTGGTACCATGGCAACACCTGCAAGGCTGCTGTAGCGCTCCTCCACCAGCCCAAACACCTCCATCATGCGGAAGCCTGGCAACACACGGGCACGTGAACCTCAGCAGCTAAAATGTCTGACATGAGAAGACAGCTGAAGCCTTACCGGGTGCGGTGCCTCCATTCATGGCCACCAGGGGACACGCTGGAGACAAAGACATTTTCAGCAAGAAAAGAGCAAATGGTGGCCACGAGAACATGGTGGCTGGCGGCCACTCACTGGCTGTGGCCGCTTCGCACACAAAGGTCACCAGCTTCTCTTCAATCTTCTTGAAGGCGTCCAGGTCGTCCACGAAGAAGACATGTCTGTCGCTGGGTTTACTGGCGATGCTGACCAGCTCGCCGTAGTCGGCGTCAGCAAAGCCAATAGCGAAGACGATGAAGCCTAAGAGGACGTCATTGCATCAATGATGTGACAACAGGAAGAAACCAGCCGAGAGGTCAGCTGACCTTCCATCTGCATCTCCTTGGAGACCTTGATGACATCATCCTGTGATCGGCCATCTGTAAGGACCACCAGAACCTTGGGAACTCCCCTCCTGACTCCGCCCTCCGGTGTGAAGATGCTGTCCTTCACATGCTGGATGGCGCGACCTGAGTGGACAGACACACGTAACTGCAAGGCGTCAGAGTGCGGGGGGGGGGGTCATGTGATCATCGGCCTTACCCGTCTTGGTGTTTCCTCCCTTATAGGAGATCCTGTTGATGGCATCCAGGAGACGCTCTTTGTCGTGGTGTGCGTTCAGTGAAAACTCGGTGCGCGCGTCATCACTGAACTGAGCAATGGCCACCTGTCACACACGACACAAGTCACCACCTGTCCACCATCGGTTCTGGTACCCGACAAGGCAAGCCCACCTGTGTGCCGTCAGGTCCAATCTGGTCCAGCGCTCCAGCAGTGCTGAACAAGAAAGCGATGATCTTCAAGAAGTTGTCATCCCCAATACTCCAAGACCCATCAACCAAGAACACCAGGTCAGCCTTCGCAGCCTTACAGACTGGATTGGGGGGGTGGAGGTGGAGTCATCTTCATGTTTTCTTACTCTGTTGCTTCCACGTCATGCATGTTATGTTAGAGCAGAACCAGGAATAATGTCTCCTCACCTTCCTTGGCAGGGGGGATTGTGGGTAGCGGGGTGGTGGTCGGGGGGGTGGTCGGTGCCGGGGTGGGGACAGGTTCTGCATGAGCAGTCATATACACAAACATGCTTGTGATGCCACAAACATTTTCAGACCTGCTTCAGCCCACATGTACTCACGGGTCTTCGCTGTGCTCGACACCGCCGGGCCTTCTGTTCCGTCGGGAAGTTGTGTGTAGACGCTGACCTTGTGCAGCGTGTCGGGCCTCAGCTTGCTGAAACAGTGTCGACTCGTTCCTCCGTTCAACGTGGCCTCCTCCTTGTGACCACCTGTGATTGAAACGCCAGCTTGGTTACACCTTCCGTCAGCCCACCTTCACGTCTCACATTCTCAGATGTGTTAGTTTAGTCATCTAATCATCTTATTTCACGCAGGAGTCGGGGCAGTGACCTCCATGTGGACTCACTGATTGGAGACTCCAGGAGGACCCTGTAGGCACTGGCATGTCGCTGTGGATGCCACTGGGCGCACAGGTTGGTCGGACCCACTTGGCGCAGACTCAGGTTGGTGACGGCTAGACGGACTGCGAGACACCAGAACAACTTCATTGTCATTTTCACACTTGCCCACCTGCAGTGACAGGACGTACAAGCAGGGATGGCCGCTATACACCCAAACATAAATCATATACCATATATTGAGGTTGAATATGGATATAAGACATACATCTTTAGGTTGAATATGGATATAAGAAGTACATATCATATATTGAAGTTGAATATGGGTATAAGACATATATCCCATATATTTTGGTTGAATATGGGTATAAGACGTACATCCCATATATTTAGGTTGAATATGGATATAAGACATATATCCCATATATTTTGGCTGAATATGGATATAAGGTGTACATCCCCATATATTGAGGTTAAATATGGATACAAGATATACCTACCCACATATTTAGGTAGGAATATGGATATAAGAAGTACACATCATACATTGAAGTTGAATATGGCTATAAGACGTACATCCCATATATTGAGGCTGAATATGAATATAAGGTGTACATCCCCATATATTAAGGTTGAATATGGATATAAGATGTACATCCCCATATATTGAAGTTGAATATGGATATAAGACGTACATCCCATATATTGAGGCTGAATATGAATATAAGGCATACATCCCCATATATTAAGGTTGAATATGGATATAAGACGTACATCCCCATATATTGAAGTTGAATATGGATATAAGACATACCTACCCACATATTTAGGTTGAATATGGACATAAGACGTACATCTTTAGGTTGAATATTGATAAAAGACATACATCCCCACATATTTTACGTTCAATATGGACATAAGACGTACATTTTTTGGCTGAATTTGGATACAAGACATTCATCCCCATATATTTAGGTTGAATATGGATATAAGATGTACTACATCCCCATATATTTAGATATAAGATGTACTACATCCCCATATATTTAGGTTGAATATGGATATAAGATGTACTACATCCCCATATATTTGGATATAAGATGTACTACATCCCCATATATTTAGGTTGAATATGGATATAAGATGTACTACATCCCCATATATTTGGATATAAGATGTACTACATCCCCATATATTTAGGTTGAATATGGATATAAGATGTACTACATCCCCATATATTTAGGTTGAATATGGATATAAGATGTACTACATCCCCATATATTTGGATATAAGATGTACTACATCCCCATATATTTAGGTTGAATATGGATATAAGATGTACTACATCCCCATATATTTAGGTTGAATATGGATACGATTTGACACATTCGTAGGTTAAATAAAAGGCAAATCAAGTAAGCATAATAATATATTCATATAATGCCATTTTGCTTTGTTTCTTTATAATGCCATTGTTTTTCGTTTCTTTTTCCAATCGCTGCCATGAATTGGACTGGTGAGCGTGGCGCTTTCATTGTGGAAACGTTTATCAGAACAAACTAATCTGTAACTGCAACACAACGAGTGCTCCGTTTGCACTTCAATCTTAGTAGACATGATCCCGTAGCAGCTGGAAACCATCTTGTTATGGTTACAAACTTCACATACTGGATCTGCATTGAAACCAAAATCAAGCGGTCGGCTTTGCATCCCTTTTTAAAACATAAGGATGATCATTATATGTACTTTTCGAAAATAAAAACACTTTTTTGTTTCTTTACTTTATTTACCTTTTATTTAACCTACAAATGTGTCTGAGGCTGTAATCCCATACTATATATATATATATATATATATATATAGTATCCTACAGGATATATATTCAACCTCAATATATAGTATGTATGTGTGTGTGTGTGTATAGTATGTGTATATATATATATATATATATATATATATATATATATATATATATATATATATATATATATATATATATATATATATATATATATATATACACATACTATACACACACACACACATACATACTATATATTGAGGTTGAATATGGATATAAGACATGATAATAAAAACTAACATGAGGATGTTTTTGAAATTTTAAAGCCTCAGGCAATACGCAGATAAAAAAAATTCAGCCTCATTTCCGGAAGTGACGGCATCGGGGTGACAATTGGGTTCAGTACATTTTTCATCCAAATAGTAGTTGTGCCAAAACATTGCATTGCTGCTGGATGTTTAGTTTCCCAGTTTGTTGTCTTTTCCCACAGAGGAAGATTTTAAGGGGACCTATTAACAAAAACGTTCAAAAATGGGCCACTAGATTAGGTGCACCTGTTCTATTTTTAGAAACACAACATGCCAGAGAAAAAACGAGAATTTACAGACTTTTCACAGCCTTGTAGCTCAGCCATACAGTCACGTAGAAACGTGATTAATGGCTCATTTTTTAGACAGACTTCTCAGACTTCTCTGTGGCTAATTATTTTTTAGTTTTGGCTCTATCTTCGTCAGAAGGAGGTGTGCGCAGGGCCGAAATCCACCTCAACTCTCACTTTAGTGCCAGAGCGTTGGAGGGTGAAAAATAACTTACATTAAATAACAACTCCTCCTCCTGGCCACACCGTTTTAGCTAGCTTGATTTCTTTTGGTCAAAACGTATGAATCTCCGTCCCCTTTCCAAAAGTGTCACTTTTATGTCTGAGAGATGTACAGATTGCCTTCTGTGGCCCCAAGAAGCGACAAAAGTAGACAAAATCCTCCCGTTGACTCCCATGTTAAAGACGCCATCTTTTTGTTTTGTAAATGCTAACTGTTACCATGTTAGCATTTTGACTTTTTTTATGCATATTTAAATGAAAATACACACATGGCATGATGTATGGACACTATATAACTGCCTTGGCACTTCGCCACTTAATGCTAACTTGCTAGGCGCCACCATGCTAACTGTTAGCATTTAGGAATTTTGGCTATTTTTTATATCATGGAGTGCCATCTTGCCAGATGCTAGCGTGCTAACAGTTAGCATGTGAGCTTTGTTGCTAAATTCCTCATGTAATGTACACATGGTGTGTTTTGAAGGCACCAATTTTCATCTTCTAAAAGTTCTCCTTTTCGTCTCCAAATGTTTCTTCCTCCCCCCAAACTATTGACACATGGCTGAAATCTTTGCTCTAATCACTGGAAACATCCTCCATGTCATTCACCTGAGCGATATCACCCCGACGACGTCACTTCCAGCTGCTAGCTAGTTGGTATTGCCTGGCATCAACTATAAATGTCACGTTTGTTAATTTTACCTTTGCTTTCAAAAACAAACAATGCAGTCCAAAATAGATAGAAGCAAAGTTTATGGATTATTTCTCCCATTTATGTGTGATGAATGTGTGCCAGTAATACGTATGACACTTAGGCACTGAGACACGTCCTGCTCGCCTGGCTAACGTCCTGCTCGCCTGGCTAACGTCCTGCTCGCCTGGCTAACGTCCTGGTATCCTGGCTAGATTCCTGGTATCCTGGCTAACTTCCATTATGTCCCATGACCTGCAGCATTCTTGTGTGATGTTGCTGCGTTTGTCCCTGTGCGTTTCCTTTTTAGAAACTGGAACACCCCTCTTGAAAAGCGACAGATGAAGACGTTTGGAAAACAAAACAAAAAACTGACAATTTCAACCAAAAACATGAAATAGAACCTCTGGAAGTCACTAAAAGCAGTCATTGGTGTTGATAGCATTGCTAATTCAGCCAACATGAAGACGATGAGTAGAAATAAGGTGAATGATGAATGAAAAACGGAGGAAGAATGGAACGTCGCAGGAAACTGTTATGTCTGTTAAGAAGGGAATTTGTTACTACAACACCTTCATGCGGGTGGAGTCATCCCAGCAAGAAGAAGCCCAGCCCATGGAGATGAAGGATTGACTGGGAAGAAATGAAGTGAAGGCAACCTTTTCATTTAGCTAACTACCACAGGAACCCTGTGGAACATCATCATCACCTCCTGCACCTCCACACTTTGGACGCATGACGTCCATTCAAACATCTTCAAGGGATGGGGAGAGGAAGAAGAAGAAGAGGAGGAGCAACATGTGATGAACCTCATTGGTGGAACATGTCCAAGGAGCATCGGCCTGCCCTCCCTTGCTATCAATCACTCGGATGCCACGGCGTGGAGACAGGTTTCAAGATGGCCAACAGGCAGCGCTTGGAAAGACTCACGTGTCCTGGCCCGTCCCGACAACATCTCACTGGACCCTGTGCTGTAGGACGCAAGGATCTTCACAGCGTATTCGGTCCCGCTCAGCAGGTTGACGATCATCATGGTGTTCACGTCCTCGCCCACAAAGGTCTCCAGGGCGGGTCCAGAGGCTGCAGGGCGAACAACGTTCTAGTCACGTTCATGAAAACAACTGCCACCGGTACATCCACTGACCCGACAGCGGCTGGTACACAACCCGGAACCCCATGGTGGGAGATGGCGGGACATCCCAGCTGATCCGGAAGCGGTTGTACCATTCCTCAGACACCCGCAGGTTCCTGGGAGGCGAGAGCGCCACTGAAAGAGAAAATGTTAATGAGCACCTCGCTAATTAGCAAGTTCCCCTGGAACCATGTTAACAAACGTACGTGTTCGTCCTGTTCCCACGATTGTGGGCCCGTCTCCGTCCAGGTACACGGGCGTGACCGCCACTCTGTACTCCGTGTCAGACAACAGCGGCTGCAGGTCCAAACTGTTCTGTGTGCTTGGAACCGTCCTCTGTGCAACCAAAACAAAAGAAGCTAACGTATTTGATCTCATCGAAATCGAACAGCCGCAACGCTGGTTACCGTCTCCTCGGCTCGGTCACCCCTGGTGCTGATGTAGTTCAGGCGATAATGGTGGACGTTGTGAGTGTCGACCTGCTGCCATGACACCCGAATGCTGAACGTAGTTTCCTGGTCAATGGTCAAGCCTGTCACGCCGTGGCGAGGAGCTGAAGAAACAAAGTTTCCATGGAGGAGGAGGACCTACACTAAAAAGGGGGCCAGACAGAGCGCTCACCTGCGGTGGTGGTGGTGGTTGTCATGGCAACAGCGGTTGTCGTCTCCACTAAAAAAAGACAACGCTTCTATGTCAACATGCACAAGAAAGGAACCACGTGTCATGTGCATGATTGTACCGGTCGATTCCAGCAGGACAACCTCCTCGCTCTCCGCCTCATTTCTGTAGATGGCGCTCAGGACCACCTGGTAGCGGGTAGAGGGGCGGAGTCCAGCGAGCAAATAGGTGTTTGCGTTGGCATTTAGGAGCACCTGAGGGCACGTGCACATGCACACAAGTCTCACATTTGTTTGTACAACTTCCCAAAATTCCCACACAAACCTCGTCACTGTCAACGCCGCTGCCATCATGGCCGCCATCGCTGGGCATCCATCTGAGTCGGTACAGCACCACATCAGTGGCAGGGGTCCGCCATGACACCCGGAAGCTGCTTGTGGAGGCTTCGCTGCTCCTGACGTGCAGCGGTTCTGGAACGTGCGCTGTGCACACGGAATAACGTGAACGACCCTACGCGACCTTCCAGAGACTCCACAACACTGAGATTTACCTGTGACAAAGCTGGCGGTCGCGGGCTCCGCTTGGCCCTCCTCATACAGGGCAAACACGCCCACTGTGTACTCGGACAGAGAGGTTAGGTTGCTTAGTAACCAGGTGGTCACACGACCCACATCCACCTACGGACAAGACACGGAGTGAGGCGTCACACACGTTCGTCAAGGCAGCTGTCAATCATCAGCGCACCTCGCTGCCTTCTACGCCGTTGGTCTTGGCGTACATGACGCGGTAGCCTGCCACCTTCCTGGAGGCGGAGTCCCAGCTGAGCCGGGCAGAGCTGTGGTCCACATCTGAGAAACGCAGGTTCCTCGCCGAGGTCAGCGGCACTGAGGTGGGCGGGGAAAACATTAGCAAGCACATCTAACAGCCAATCAAAGCTCACCTAAGCAAAAGTCAACAATCAGCATGTGGGCATGGACATGGAGGTGATGAGGTTCATGAAGATGAACGCGATGAGGAGAACAACATGGCGCTGAAGGAACCGGATCAGGCCGGCTTTCACTCTAATTAGAGACTGAGACTGTCTTCGGGGCGGATCTAGCGGGAAACGGGTCCCATTGAAGATAAAAGTGCAAAAATATGTAGCTCCAGGGCAGGAAGTTGGCTTTACTGCAAGCTGCCAGCGTGTCTGGACACGCCGCTGTCACCACGACGACCATGGCCACCATGTGTGGATCTTGGTGCCACGTGGTTATGCATGACATCACAACACTCACGTGTGCTAAGCTGGCTGGTCACAGGGTCGCTGGCTTCCTCGCCATACAGGGCATACACCGTCACCGTGTACTCTGTGGCCGGTGTCAGGCCTTCAAGCTCCGCCTCTTTCACCGAAGACGCCACCTTCACCTGCACACGCCATGACATAATCACCATCATCTTCATCAAAACCTAAAGATGAGCACCCACCTCTTTGGCATCAGCTGGCTCGCCATGGCTGAGCGGCGCGTAGAGGATCATGTAGCCCGAAGCACCAGGGGCGGTCCTCCAGCGGACGGTCATGGTGCTGTGGGTTGGGTCAGAGAGGTCCAGGTGCTCCACAGTGGGCAGTGCCACTGCAGGTGAGAGTGTGCAAATGAGACACAAAGATGTCACATGACAACACCGGCGGTCTCCTACATGTGGTGGCACTCCCTCTCAGTGCCTCGCTGGCAGCGCTGCGGTACACGGCGAACACGGCCACCTGATACTCGGTCAGAGAGTTGAGGTGGTCCAAGAGTACGCTGCTTTCCGTCCCGTGAACCACCTGGAACCAGAACCCAAAACGTCTGCTGCACCTGGCATTCAGGTAAAGAGAAGTCTTACCTTCTCTTCAGGCTGTCCACCCTGAGCAGGATAGTAGACCACACGGTAGCGCTCCACCTGGCCGGATGCCGGCGTCCATGACACTTTGAAACTTCGAGCTGTGATGTCAGAGGTCGCCAGGCTATGGGGAGGAGCCACAACAGCGGGTGGGGAGCCGGGATCTATTCCCACTGGAAAACAAAGGAATGGAGGTGACCATCACGCCTTAAAAGCGGTTGGTGAGGACCACCAACCTGTGAGCTGCTGGTGGAGCCGCTCCACCCTCTGACAGATGCTTCTGGTGAGAACGTCCACAATGTCACTCATCACGTTAAAGTCGGCCACGTTGTACACGTGAGTGTCCTCGGGTGGTGAAGCGATGGCCCTCAATTCGTTCTCGTCTGCGTTCTTCACACCTGCATGGCGACAGAGGCATTAGGGCAAACAATGTCGGCGTGTCGGTTATGTGTGAGGACCGATGTCTGTACCGATGGCGAACAGTTCTACTCCAGCGTCCCGCAGGCTCTGTGCGGATGGAACCACATCATCCTGGGACTTCCCATCTGTGATCAGGATGCCTATCTTGGGAACGTTAGGTCTGGATCCAGATTCCAATTTGAAGCTGTTCTCCAGGATGAAGGTCAGCGCCAGACCTACGTGAAGGTTTCAGTGAGCATCACCAGAAGGGGGCGTAACCTTCGCATGTTCCAGGTACCAGTCAGGGTGTTTCCGCCTTTGTACGGCAGGTTCCTGGCGGCATCGAGGACAGCCGCCTTGGTCATGTGAGTGTTGAGGTGCCACTCGATCCTCGGTTCCCCGCTGAACTGTGCCAAGCCTTCACACACGTCACACTCGTCACGCGCTTGGAACCGCCCACCATTTCAACAGCGTTTGATTAGCGGTGCTCACCGATGCGCGTCTTGTCAAAGTCCACCGTGAAGGCCTCCACCAGCTTCTCCAGGAAGGTTCTGACCAGTCTGAAGTTGGAGCGCCCGATGCTCCACGATCCATCCACCAAGATCACGATGTCTGCGGTGGCTGACGTTTGACACATGAAGCCTTCGTCAGCTGCCCGGGCACGCACACGCGCACACACACACACACACACACACACACACACACACACACACACATGAATGTCCAGGTCATCAGGGAGCTCACCAGGTGGTGGAAGGACCTTCAATGGTGAGAGAAATTCCACCTCAGGCCTTCAGGTTGCACATGCATCTATGCTAAGGTAACACACAAGTTCAAAGGTCAGCTGCTTGTGATTCCTTTGCTCAGTGATGCCGTTGTGCATTCCAGCTGCTCAACCGAGCGGGAATTCCGACATGATGCAGCTTGTTTTATTGGAGACGGATGATGTCACGTTTGGCGTCTGGAATGTTCTTCCAGCTTCCTGCAGCTAAACACCATCAAATACGGATGAAGGTGACAGTGAAGGCCATGACAACATCAAGTCAGCAGAACCATCAGAAGACATCAGAACCTTTAGCAGACATTAAAGGTTGGAAGGTCGTAGAACCTACAAAAGTCAGGGAGAAATCCGAGCAGATGGATGTGTGGGTGATTGACAGGTTGCAGAATGAGGAGGGATCAGGTGTGGACAAGATGGCGTCAGGGCGTGTGGAGAAGACATTTGAATGTTGGGGGGGGTAGAGGCGTGTCTTGAATTGTGGTACATGAGTGTACACCTTGAATACAGGAAGTACGTGCGGCGCGTGGACACGTTGAGGCCGAGGTAAGGCTGTCTCACCGTCTGAGATGTCGTTGGTGTCCTCGGCGCCGCCATCCTTTCCACTTTGGGACTGCAGCGTCTGTGGTCCCGAAGGCTGAGCTGAAAACAGAACCACCTAGTGACCTTTACCGTCCCACTGAGGTCAGGACCTGTCTCACCTTGGTGTTTGGCCTCCAAGGGTTTGCTCCTCAGCGCCCCCCTCAGGGCAAAGATCTTGAAGGTATACTCGGTGTCAGGCTCAAAGTTGCTGATGAGCAGCTCTGGCTCCTCTTTGGGGACATCCACCTCTGTCTCTTCTCCACCTGATCACCGCACACAAGTGAGCATGCTCAGACTGACGCCGCTCTTCACGTGCATAACAAAGTTTGGCATGTGGGCATACCTGGACGCGTGCTGTAGACCACCGCGTAGCCATCAAACAGACCTCTGGGTTCCTTCCAGGACACAAGGAGCTCACTGGGACTCACCAACTTACTCCGGAACCTTCTCGGAGAGGACACTGGACACAACACAGGATCCATAGGTCACCATCACGGGATCACCTGCTCATACATGGTCTTACCTTGGCCCCCCGCAGGGTGGGGGTGCAGGGAGACCAGGAGGAAGCCCATCGCCAGGAACCACCTGACAATCCTGACCATAAGGACGCGTGACCGTGAGGGCGCAGCCGGTCGTCGTGTGTGTGACGTCATCCTGCACGCAAAGGACAGAATAGCTTGGCGCCAAAACAAGGTACGCGTTGACGCTCTTGTCTGACGTGTGCACGCGCTTACCTGATGAAGCAGGTAGAAGGTACGCGCGCAGGTGAGCTGGCACGTGCCAGTCGTTGGAGAGTGCACCGCCTGGTCGCGCGTGTCGGAAGTCGACAGAACCGCAGGAAGCGTCCGCTCCGCCGCGCGCGTCTTCGTCCTCTGAACCCCCGACCACCAGCACGCAGCCACACGAGACCCCGGAAGTCTTTTCACAATACAACAGCTGTGTCGCTCGTTACAGAGGGCGGCTTCATATGAACCTAGTGAACATGCGTTCAAATATGTTATATGATAATGTTATCATTATTTATGCGTGATGTGACGTCACCACTTCATCATCATCACGTCGAATGAAATTATTCCGATTCAAACTGCTACTTTTATTTTGTAAGCGTGCGAGCATTACTTCCTCTCTTGTGTCTTGTAGCTTCACACGAGCTTGACTTTTAAGTCAGTTTGGACTTGTTGCACATTGAAGGGCGTGTCCCACCTCCTTTGCCATGGTGCCCTGCAGGCCTCATTCCTCCTACAAGAAGGCGGAGTCCCCCTCCCCCTCGCCAGGGGGCATGTTGGCACCTGCACCTGAGGAGACTAGACATGACTAGAGGCTACCGGGAGTGACTAGAGGACACTAGACATGACTAGAGGCTACTGGGAGTGACTAGAGGAGACTAGACGTGACTAGAGGAGACTAGATTTGACCAGAGGAGACTCGACGTGACCAGAGGAGACTAGACATGACTAGAGGAGACTAGACGTGACTAGATGTGACAAGACGTGACTAGTCTACTGGGAGTGACTAGAGGAGACTAGACATGACTAGAGGAGGCTAAACGTGACTAGACGTGACTAGAGAGGACAAGACGTGACTAGTGGAGATTAGAGGCTACTAGAGGAGACTAAACTTGACTACAGGCTACGAGGAGTGACTAGAGGAAACTAGACGTTAGTGTAGAAGACTAGACGTGACTAGAGGAGACTAGACATGACTAAAGGAGACTAGACGTGACTAGAGGAGACTAGACGTGACTAGAGAGGACCAGATGTGACTAGAGGACACTACATAGTTGTGACAGAATGGACGTGACGAGACATGAGTAGAGGAGACTAGTCGTGACAGACTAGACGTGACTAGGGGAGACTAGACGTGACTAGAGAGGACAAGACGTGACAAGAGAGGACCAGATGTGACTAGAGGACACTAGTTGTGACAGAATGGACGTGACGAGACATGAGTAGAGGAGACTAGTCGTGACAGACTAGACGTGACTAGAGGAGACTAGACGTGACTAGAGGAGACTAGACGTGACTAGAGGAGACTAGACGTGACTAGAGGAGACTAGACGTGACTAGAGGAGACTAGACGTGACTTGAGGGGATGAGACCTGAGTAGAGGAGTTTGGACGTGACTGGAAAGGACTAAACTTGTGTAGAGGAAACTAGACATGACTAAAGGTCACTAGTCGCGATAGACTAGACATGACTAGATGTGACCAGAGGAGACTAGACATGACTAGACGTGACCAGAGGAGACTAGACATGACTAGATGTGACCAGAGGAGACTAGGAGTAGCTGGACGTGAGTAGCAGAGACGAGGCGTGGATAAGATAAGACAAGATAAGATAAGATAAGATAAGATATGTCTTTATTCGTCCCTCAGTGGGGAAATCTGCATTGCACAGCAGCAAGAGTACAGAATCAATTAAGCAGTACAAAGTACAAAATACACAATAAAAAAATAAATATAAACAAATGAACAAATCAACCATTTTACCCAGAGTTATATACAAATACAGTTAGCAGATAATATAAAATGAGATGAAATATATGACCAGTCATACACTATGAGATCTTGCTAGTGAGTTAATGAGGGATAGAGGGGACTTGACATGACCAGAGGAGACCAGATGAGACGAGAGGCTACTAGAAGTGACTAGAGGAGACTAGGAGTGACTAGCCGTGACTAGAGGAGACTAGGAGTGACTAGACGTGACTAGAGGAGACTAGGAGTGACGAGAGGGGCATAGATGTAACTAGAGGCTACTTGAAGTGACTTGAGAAGACTAAGCTAAAAAAAAGAAAAAAGAAGACTAAACGCTACTTGAGGAGACCAAACATGAATAGAGGAGACTAGATGTGAGTAGAGGAGACTATGCGTGACTAGATATGACTAGAGGAGACGAGGAGTGACTAGAGGAGACTCGCCGTGACTAGAGGAGACTAGACGTGACTAGTGGAGACTAGGGAGTGACTAGAGGGGCCTAGATGTCACTAGAGGTTACTTGAAGTGACTTGAGAAGACTAGATGCGACTAGAGGAGACTAGATGTGAATAGAGGAGACTAGGAGTGACTAGATGTGAGTAGAGGAGACTAGGAGTGACTAGAGGAGACTAGACGTGAATAGAGGAGACTAGGAGTGACTAGACTTGAGTAGAGGAGATTAGATATAACTAGAGGAGACTAGATGCGACTAGAGGAGACTAGACGTGAATGGAGGAGGCTAGGCGTGACTAGATGTGAGTAGAGGAGACTAGGAGTGACTAGAGGAGACTCGGTGTGACTAGAGGAGACTAGACGTGAGTAGAGGAGACTAGATATGACTAGAGATGTTTAGGCGTCACTAGAGGAGTGTAGACGTGACTTGAGGGGACCTAGAGATAGCAAGAGGAGATTAGACGCTATAGTTAGCTGGGATGCTAATGTGATATTAGTTTTAGTTTGAGCTTTTCAGTCACATTAATGTGTTGGTCCAAGTGGATGTCCTCCTTCGTCCCCATATTGATAATTCTTTTGGTCTCATGTAACTTTGTCTTTATTGTGGAAAATATTAGCATGTTGATTTTAGCCTGCTGGGCTAACAACATTAGCATGTCGCTGTGCCGCGGCAGCCTTGCTAGCAGGTTAATTAGCCTGTTGAAGATATCTGCTGGCAGGTTGATCAAAATAGAACAGTAACACAAATCAGACGAGACAGGAACGTGTGATGTGCCAGCTCGTCGCTTAGAAGAAACATGTGCATGCTAGGTGCGTTCATTGCAGTCACCAAAACAACAGCGCGGTCGTCATGGCAACACCAACACTTCCTGAGTCAACCATGCACGCCCAGACACACACAGCCGTTTGTCTAAAAATGTGGTGCCGCCCCCTGCTGGCCAACCACGCAGGACACAGGAAGTATTCTTGTCGACCAACAGGAGGCAGCAGTGAATAATGTCATATTTCCCCATAAGAGACATTATTTGCATAAAGTTGTTCATTGACGCATGAACATTGGAACTGTGTGTGTGTGTGTGTGTGTGTGTGTGTGAGACAAATATTAACTGTCCAAAGTACATTAGTACTTCTACTTCTACTGTAGAATGGAAAGTCCAAATAAGTATTTCATTCTCGTAATTGTCAGCAGTGTGTGGGTGATTAGCATGTTAGCGTGTTTATTAGCATGTTGGCAACATGTGACGCAATCCTTGTAATCCAGTACTCCTTGTATTTTACTACATTTCTAGGTGATACTTGCCTTTATTTTTACTCACGGATACTATGTTTTTTGGGGGAAGATGGATGCTAACAGCAAGGCTAACCGCCTTGACTCTGCTACCCCCCCACCCCCACCCCCATCCTGTGCATGATGGCGCTTGCTGGTACGAACGAGGCCACCAAAGCGTGCCTTCCTGCTGTGTGCTCGCATCTCGGCAGCAGACAAAACAAAGATGTGAAAAGGCGGCCGTGGTGGCGCCCCAACTTCCTGCTGGGATGACGGCACTAAGCCTAGCCTCAGGTGATGGCCGCCAACCCGGCCAATCAGATCCTGAGATGGCTTAGACGCTAATCTGTGCCAGGGGCGTGTGTGCATGTGCGTGTGTGCATGTGCGTGTGTGCGTGTGTGCGTGCGTGCGTGTGTGTGTGTGGTCCATGCCGAGGCGGATGATGTTGGAGAAAGAGCGGAGGGTTCCGGCAGGATGTTGTCAGCTTAGATGTGTTGACATCACACACAGTGCAGAGGTCAGAGGTCATTTCTCAGGTGAATTGTGAGAGTGCCCCCCCCCTCCATCCCCCCTTACCACCCAGACCCCCTGAGCGTGACTTCATGCTCATTGGCCAGGACAAAACAAACAATGACACAAATGGGGGGGGGGGGGGGGGGGGGGGTGCTTGGCGGGGGCGGGAGAGAGAGAGCAAGAGTATGCATCGATCTGCGCATGCGCACATAGGATCTGCTCGTGGACGTTGGACAAAGTTGTTCCACTTTGTGTTTGTTGTGTTGCGTGTTTGTGAGGAACATGCTGCTCACGTTCTGGGTACGTAACTTCTTCTTCTCACGAGCAGTCGACCCGCGAGCGGACTTCACGAATCACTAGCACGCGCGTGTTCGTGGAGCGCGAGACATCTGATGACCTGCTGCTGCTGCTGATGATGATGATGGTGTTTGTTGCCGTGTTGAAAAGACGAAGATGGACATTTCTGACCCCTCCGTTCACGCGCGTCCCCATTTTGCTGTGACGTCACGGTGACATCCAACAGTGTGTTTGATGTGATGTGCGCAGGTGCTGCTGGCGTCGGGCTTGTGGCGCTGTGACGTCATCAGGGCGTACGTCTTCCAGGCCAGCCGACCCGCGGAGGGCGGCGATGCCCCGCCCCCCCACACCAAAGGTGAGAACACCCTTCATGCTGCCATCATGCCTCTTCAGCCAGGGTGCTGCTCACACGGCCGTTTGGTGTCCCCCCAGTGGTGTCAGAGTGGGTCAGCTCGGCGGGGTCGTGCAAGGGGCGGTGCTTCGAGCTGGAGGAGGCGGAGCCACCAGGATGTCGGTGTGATAACTTGTGTAAAACGTACTACAGCTGCTGCTCTGACTTTGACCACCACTGTCTGAAAACAGGTCAGTCCCATTAGCTTAGCTTAGTTTAGCTTAGCTTAACTTAGCTTAGCTTAGCGGCATCTGCTGTGAGCAGCGGGAGGTTTCGAGTGCCGTCAGGAGCGTTGTGGCGAGTCGAGGAAGGAGGAGCATGCGTGCCATTGCTCGGATGACTGCCTGGAGCGAGGAGACTGCTGCTCCAACTACAAGTCAGCTTGCAAAGGTACACGCCCCTCCCCCACCTGGCGGTGGCGCCCTTGGGCTAACTCGTTCTGTCTTTTGGAGGCGAGACGTCGTGGGTCCAAGGAGATTGCGAGCACATTGGTGGCGCCGAGTGTCCCGCCGGGTGAGTAGCTCTATGTTGTTCAAACAGGAAGTGGTGTCCGATATGCAAATGAGCAGCGTGACTCGTTGCCCTCGCAGCTTCGTCCGGCCCCCCCTCATCATGCTGTCTGTGGATGGCTTCAGGGCGTCCTACCTGAAGAAGGGTGTGTCCATCATCCCCAACATCCAAAAACTCAGTAGGTCGGCACCCCGCCTTTTCATAGACTCTACCCACTTCCGCTAACATGTGTTTCCTGTCAGGGTCTTGCGGGACGTCAGCGCCGTACATGCGTCCCGTGTACCCGACCAAGACCTTTCCTAACTTGTACACGCTGGCCACGGTGAGTGAGGGCATCATGTGACCTGTTAATGTGTAGACTGTGTCAACAGTGCTGGGGGGGGGGGGGGTGAGACCCACTCAGCTCCCATCTGTCCACTCTGCCCGCAGGGCCTCTACCCGGAATCCCATGGGATTGTGGGGAACACCATGCATGACCCGGTCTTCAACGCCACCTTCAGCCTGCGTTCCCGTGAGAAGCTCAACCACCGCTGGTGGGGGGGGCAACCGGTGAGTGTCTGCAAAGGGGCGACTGGCCCCTGCAACCTCGCTTCCTGTTTGTGTCACATTGCCATGTCGCCGGCAGATCTGGATCACGGCCGAGGAGCAAGGCGTAAAGGCCGGAACCTTCTTCTGGCCCTGGTAGGTGATGGCTGGTCACCATGACGACCAGGCCGGCAGCAGTGACGTCCTCACCTTGTTTCCAGGGTCATCCCGCTAGAGCGCCGCATCCTGACCATCCTGCACTGGCTGCATCTGCCCGACCACCACAGGTGCGCGCACGCTTGTCATGTGCTGATGTGTGCTTGACGTGCACGCTCTGTGTCCAGGCCGTACGTGTACGCCGTGCACTCGGAACAGCCCGACACCTTCGGACACCGCCTGGGCCCGCTGAGCAGTGAGGTAAGCGACGCCATGAGCAGAGCGCTCGGGGCGAGGGCCTGATGCCAGCCCCCGTGTGTGCGTGTACGCAGCTGGACAACCCCCTGAGGGAGATCGACAACATCATCGGTCAGCTGATGAACGGCTTGAAGCAGATGAATCTTCATCGCTGTGTCAACGTCATCATCGTTGGAGACCACGGTGGGGGGAGGCGGCAGGTATCAAAGCCTTGTAGGGTGCGGTGAGGGTGATGATGATGAAGGTCTCGCAGGCATGGAGGAGGCCCACTGCGACCGCACGGAGTTCCTGAGCAGCTACCCGCTCAACATCGATGACATCACGCTCATTCCGGGATCGCTGGGCAGGATTCGACCCCGCGAGCCCAAGTCAGGCTTATGTGAGTCTGTGTGTTGTAGGCCCCGCCCCCAGCACTGTCTGTTTCTCACCACTTGTGTCTTGCTTGCAGATGACCCCCAGGAGGTGGTCGCCAACCTGACGGTGAGTAAGGACCGCCTCCCGACGGTGCGTGGCGGCGGCTGACTGTGGTTTGTTGCAGTGCAAGATGGCCACGCAGCACTTCAAGCCGTACCTCAAGCAGCACCTGCCCAAGAGGCTTCACTACGCCAACAACCGCCGCATCGAGGACGTGCACCTGCTGATGGAGAGGAAGTGGCACATCGCCAGGTAACGCCACGTACAAGCGTTGTCACCGGGCGCCACTAACACGCCGGCGGTGCCTGCAGGAAAATGCCAGAAAAGATGCGGACTCGGTGCGGTTTCTATGGCGACCACGGCTTTGACAACAAGATCACCAGCATGAGGGTACCTCGTACGCTGCTACGCATGCCATCATGTCACATGACACGTGCCATTGCTCCACTTCCTGTTTCTGCAGACCATCTTCATGGGACACGGGCCCAGTTTCCGCTTCCAGACTCAAGTGGCGGAGTTTGACAACATCGAGCTTTACAACGTCATGTGTGGTGAGTCCAACGGTCAGCACGCACGCGCACACGCGACCTGACTCCGCCCCCTCATCCTGCCGCAGACCTGCTGGGCCTGAAGCCGGCACCAAACAACGGGACGCACGGGAGCCTGAACGACATGTTGAAAGAACCGCCGTTTGAGCCCGTCATGCCAGATGAAGTGACGCCGCCGTCGCTGGACACAGAGGTGGTGGCGACCTCTGACCTCGGCTGCAGCTGCGACGACGAGGTCAACAGAGGGTTTGACTCCGCCCACGATGAGGAAGTTGGTCGTGTGTGAGAATGATTTTCTTATCGTGTCTCAGAACAAAGTGGACGAGGTGACGGCGACCTTCAGCCCCGCTCAGGACAACATCTACGACTACAGTATGGCCGCCGCCCACGTGCTGGCGTCAGGTGGCCATGAGGTCACAAATGTGCTCTTTGTCCCCGCAGACAGCACGCTGCTGCCCTTTGGCCGCCCCGCCGTCATGTTCGATGCCCACTACGGTTTGCTTCATCACACAGACTTCATCAGCGCCTACAGCCGCCAGCTCGCCATGCCGCTGTGGACGTCCTTCACGCTGCCGCCGCTGCAGGTACCTCCCCCGCAAACTTCCGAACTCCACATGGCCCGCCCCCTGTGTGCGGTAATCTTCTATGGCGACATCAACATAAAAGGCGCCGTCACTTTCCTTTCCTGCTGTGGTTGGATGGTGATGAGGGAGGGAAAGTGGGTGTGGCTTGGCTGCCAAATGTGTTGTCTTCCCCAGGAGGACGTCACGCCTCTTCCAGGTGGTTCTACCGGCAGCCCCTGTGTCCGGATGGACCCACGCGTGTCAGCGGATCACAGTCCGAGCTGCACCGCCTACCAGCAGAACCGTCTCCTCACCTACGGCTTCCTCTTCCCGCCTGGTAAGCGGCGAAGACACTCAAAGGTCAACAGTCAAAGGTCAAAGGTTGAGGTCAGCATGTGTTCTTTGTGTGGCAGAGTTGGCGTCATCTCCCGAGTCCAAATACGAGGCGTCGCTCATTACCAACACCGTGCCCATGTTCCCCGCCTTCACCAGTGAGTCACATGCTGCCTTTGTCCGGCACTCACGCGCCGTGATGTCGGCGCCAGGCACTCGTCTCCGCTGGGCGGGACAAAGACGTGGCTGTCCTGCGACGCTCTCTGTGTGCTTTCACAGTGTGACGCCACGCTGTCATTTGATCACGTGACGTCTTCCCTCACTGTACGGTGGTCACATGGTGTTGTCTGGGTGCCTGCAGGAGTGTGGCGTTACCTGCAGGGGGCGCTGCTGAGACGCTACTCCCAAGAGAACGGCGGCATCAACGTCCTCGCCGGGCCTGTGTTCGACTACGACTACAATGGCCACCGTGACGCCCTTGAGGACATAAGAGTGTGAGTGTGCGTCACGTCACGGAGTGATGCCGTGTCTAACGTGAGTGACGCGTGCAGATGGTCTCCCGGCGCGCGACCCATGCCCACCCATTTCTTCACCGTGGTGACGAGCTGCCGCCAGCCCAACAAGACGCTGGACGAGTGTGACGGAGAGCTGAGCGTCTTTTCCTTCCTGATCCCGCACCGAGCTGACAACAGCGAGACGTGCAACGTGAGTCTGTTCCGACAGCCGTGGTTATCCTGAGGGGGCGTGGCTAACAGGTGGACAATGTGTGCAGAACCAAGACGACGAGCAACAGTGGGTGGAGGACCTCCTCAAGCTTCATACGGCCCGAGTCCGAGACGTGGAGATCCTGACGGGTCTGGACTTGTATCGTTCCACCAACCAGACCTACAGCAGCACCCTGAGCCTCAAAACCTACATGCACACCTTCGAGAGTGACGACTAGACCACCGCAGCCCCGTCGTCTGTTTTTGTTCATCCATGACCGCTAGCACAGCAACAGCACTCTCACCTGAGTGGGCGTGGCCAGATTAAAGGTGACATGTTGGAGACGCACATACACACACGTGTTGATCTTAGTACACGATGCAATTCCATGTTGGAACTCGATGAACTGTTCACTTGAGTGTAATGTTCCGTTTCAGCCATGGGAGGGCGCCATTGCTCCTAGTTTTAACATCACTGACTGCCATGTTTTATTTAACGCTCAAAATAAAAATGATATTCATATCCAGAAAATGTCTTTATTACTGAACCACTTGTCTGAGCGGTCCTTATGACGAGGCTAAATGCGAAAGCGAACGCCTGCTGCTGCTGCTGCTGCACACCTGGGTCCAATCCGCTGCTCAGCTTAAAAGCCAGCAGCAAGATGGCAGCAGCTGCTGTGACGATGTGGACAAGACGTGGGTGGTGCGTTCAAACGTCTTCAAGCTTGAGGTAACATGTTGTGCACCTTAATGACTTTAGATCCATAGTGACCACTTCTGCCCTCAGGCTGCTGGTCTTGCCGGTCCTGCTGGTCCTGGGACAACACGTCAAAGGTGAGGAGCAGTACTTTCGGTTCTGATTCTACTTGATGTGTTATGTGATCCATGCAGCTTCTCAGAGCCGCAACGCTAATGGACCTCTCGCTGGCCTCCGAGGTTCTGTGCTGTCTGGACCTTCTGCTGCTCACTATGGTCCAAAGTACCCTGCAGGTGTTCCACACAACCTGAAACCCGTACTAAACACCGGAGGTCCTCGTCGGTCCTTTGGTGGATGGACAGATGGCTATGCTCCAGCAGGAAGTGTTCCCTTTTACAGACCTGATCGGCAGATGCCGCCCAAACCAACATGGATTCTGCAGCGGCAGCGTCAAGGCCGACCCGACACGGTCGACGCCAAAGCCTCCCCTCAACACCGACCAGAAGCTACCATAGTTTCCAGCGGCGGGATCCAGATGGTGGCTGCTCTCATGCCACAGACGTACAAACCCAAACGGCCACAGCTGCAGAATTCACGCAGCTTTGAAAGAAGACCGGTTCTGATGCCACAGAGGTATGAAAAAGCGGCACGGGGGCTACCAAGGTACGAGCCCAAATGGCCAAGCAATTTGGTGGCCCCAGATGAGTGGAAAAGGAGATCCAGAGATGTTTCGTGGTTACCATGGTGATGCTCGTTGGCAGGTATGTTGATATGAACAAACAGCGAGTTGCTTTAAATTAACCCCCCCTCCCCCCCTCTCTCTTTAGGTTGCTTCTGGATGGTTAATAAAAGTCCAACTCATATCTTGTGTTGTAATTCCTCAAGCATACAACTTTAAACGATCACATGATCACAGCAAATAAATACATTGAAGACAAACACTTATGGTTTTTGATTGGCAGCTGTGGGGCAGGTCTTGAGCTGCAGCAGCTCAGGGAGTGGTCGACGACTGTCCTGGTAGAAGTCTAGTCCTGTGATCCACTCGATATCTCGGACTCGTGATTGGTGGAACCACATGTGGTCTTCCACCCAGAAGGCTTCATCTTGTGCACTCTAGACACACAATTTGACACACAAAGTGTGAACATCTAATCATCTAATGCAGGGGTCGGGAACCTTTTTGGCTAAGAGAGCCATGAAGGCCAGATATTTTAAAATGTGTATCTGTGAGAGCCATATACATTTTTTTAAACATTGAATGCAATAAAATGTGTGCATTTTTATGTAAGACCAACAGTTTTAGATATAATGGGCTCTAATTACGTAGACTAGGCACACTACCCCACGCCAAGGGGGTGTGGCCAGCATACTTTCGTGAGCAGCGCAGTGTCTAATAATAAATCAAATACTTGCTGCCATTAATGCAACTTCTGCTGCTGCATAGTTTTGAACCGTATTCAGTACACGTATTTCATTCTTTTGGCCATCTTCACCAGAAGGCTTGGTTCTGCAGCTTTAGCTATTTGACTAAAGGAGGAAAGTTTACATTTACATGTTTTTTTGACATCTCAATGACCGAGGTAGACTACAGCATTACCCAGTAATAATCAAGTTTTGGTGTTTGACCTGGAAAATATCATCAGGAAAGATAGATATGGTTGGCCGTATTGCAGCAGAATATAGATGGACGAATTAAAATGCAAGAAAGTTGTTGATTTTGAATATTATTTTCAACAGTCATTTCGGTGATGTTTACTTTAAAATGTTAGCAAAAATACATTTTTATTGTGGTAAGAAATGCTTGAGAGCCAGATACAGTCATCAAAAGAGCCCTACCTGGCTCCCGAGCCATAGGTTCCCTACCTCTGGGTTAGGTGATGCACCTGAATGCACCATTTTAGAAAAAGCTGGAGCAGCACTGAAATTAGTTTGCTAGTTTGGATCCTGCTTGTTGAGTATGAAGTGTCCATGATCTGCCTGGAATCTTTCCATGGTGCCCCAACTCTTTAAGAACCACTACCTCCTTGTTAATCGTATCCTTTTTCTTTGGCTTTTCCCTTCAGGGGTCGCCACTGCAAACCAATCTCCTCCATCCAACCCTGTCTTCTGCATCTGTCTCTCTCACACCAGCTACCCTCATGTCCTCCTTCACTACATCCATAAACCTCCTCTTTGGTCTTCCTCTACGCCTCCTACCTGGCAGCATCCTTCTACCAATATATTCACTATCTCTCCTCTGGACATGTCCCAACCATCTCAGTCTGGCCGATAACTGACTTTATCTCCAAGGCCTCTAACATGTTATGTCCCTCTGATGTACTCCTTCCTGATCCTATCCATCCTGGTCACTCCCAATGAGAACCTCAGCATCCTCATCTCTGCTACCTCCAGTTCTGCTTCCTGTCTTTTCCTCAGTGGCACTGTCTCTAGACCAAACAACATGGCTGGTCTACTTAAAATTCTCCCCCTTCTGTATCTCTTCTCCCTGTAACCTCACTCTTCCACTTGGGTCCCTCTCATTCATGCACCATGCACATACGTATAGTCTGTCTCGGTGCGGCTAATCTTCATTCCTCTCCTTTCCAGGGCAAACCTCCACTCTTCTAGCATCTCCTCCACCTGTTCCCTACTCTCACTACAAATCCCAATGTCATCTTTAAACATCATAGTCCATCTGTCAGCCTGTCCATCACCATAGCAAACTAGAAGGGGCTTGAACTTTTTTTTTGGCATGAAACCATACTGCTGCTCACATATGCAGACTTCTGGCCTTAGTCTAGCTTCTAACTACTCTTTCCCATAATTTCGTGGTATGGCTCATTAGCTTTATAGCTTTGTAGTTGCCACAGCTCTGCACAGCACCCTTGCTCTTAAAAATGGCCACCAACACACTTCCTGGACCAAGTGCCTTCCCACTCTTCATCCTTTTCAATGCTCTTCCTACTTCCTCCTGTCTTGGCATCCCCCTTAAATGGAAAGCATTGAAGCAAAAGTACCTTGCAGTTCTCCGAGTTGTCTGGTCTGTGAGGCAGCAGGAAGGAGATGGTGTGCAGCTCGCCAACACAGGAGCTCACCGGGTGGCTGACGTTCTTGCAGCTGGTCAGCACAGCAAAGTAATGCGTCGGGATGGAGATGTTGCCAGCAGATGCCGACCTGGACTCGGACAAGATGGTCACAGGTGACTTTCACTTGAACCCAGCTGGGATGCAAACAAGGAGCACGCAAGTCTTACTGGGAGATCAGCTCGAATGAGTCATAGCGCCCGTCGTGGTCATAGTCGAAGGCGGGGCCCATCAGCACGTTGATGCCGTTGTAGATGGAAGCGTACTTCTTAAGTAGCGTGCCGTGGAAGTAGGACCAGATCCCTGAGGTGGGAAAGAACAGCAGATGACATAAGAAGCAACAAGTCCACTGTGGAGGTGGTTTGCACGAGGTCCACATTACTGCTGAACTGGGGGTACATGGGCACCACGTGGCTGCTCAGCAGGCCATCGTACTGCTGCTCCTCACTGGCGCTCAGTTCTACGACAACAACACAAGATCATTAGGGGTCACAGCGCAGGGTGTCATGTGGTTCCCATGCGTACGGGGGGGGTACAAGAAGCCATGTTGGAAGTCGCTGTAATGGTCACACCGCCGACTCTGAGATGCAGGAACTCTGACATCAGCTCGCAGACAGTTGGGTTGAACAGGCGGCAAGGGGTCCAAGTTGCTCTAACAGAGGTCAAGGTTACTCGACGTGAGCGTTGGCTGACCTTGACCTTTGACCTTAAGTGTGAGGTGTACCGGCTTGTCGAGCGTGAAGGAGCTCCACAGGGGCATCATGACATCCTGGCTGTAGGCGCTCACAAAGTCCTCGTGGCGCAGGATGCAGTAACGCTCCGACCGCCGCAGCAGGCGAGGTCGCCCGAACATGGCGTGCTTCATGTCGGATGCGGACTCTACGGAGAGAGAGCTCGTTTAGCTGAAGGTGCAACGCACTAGCGACAGTGCGGTGAAACGCGTGCACCTTCCTCAGATGTCAGGTTGAGCCGGCGGTTGGCAGTGACCACGGCGCCTTCACTCTGAGGAAGAACCCACTTTGTGTTGTGACTTTGTTTGGTGACCGATACGTGTCACGTGACTTGTACGCACCAGGGCGGGACAGGAGCAGCCCAGGTCGTCGGCGGGCTCCAGGTTAGTGAGGTGGCACTCTACAGGTCCACTCTGCTCCAACGGGGGCAGTGGTGAGTAGAAGGGCTCTCGGAGGACGTGGTTCATGCTGCCGTGCGTCCCGTTGTTGTCGCTGGGGGAGATCTGCAGCAAGTCTGTAGACGGACATGCGGTCAAGCACTCATGCAAGCACACGTCCGTGCCACTGAAGCACGCGCCGACTCACCACACATGAGATTGTACAGCTCGATGTTGGCGAAGGGTTCCACTTGAACTCGGGAAAGGAACTTTGGGCCGTAGCTGACAAACATGGCCTGACAGGAACAAAAACAGCCTTCAGTCTGTTTTGCCAGATGGAAGCCTTGTCTGCTCTCGCACTCACGTGCATACTCTCCACATCGTTGTCGTAGCCATGTGCGCCACCAGAGCAGAAGCTGAGGGATCCGGGGCGCCTGAAAGCCAACACAACAATGACAAAGACACCAGTAGCTAATGCCACAATCACAAATATACACAATGACAGATGCCTGTCGATAACCTGTTGCTAACGCCACAATGCTCAATGACAAGACGGCTGTAACTGACACCACAATGACAGAGACGTCTGTAGCTAACGCCACAATGACAGAGACTCCTGTAGCTAATACCACAATGACAGAGATGCCGGTAGCTAATGCCACAATGACAAATATGCGCAATTACAGATGCCTATCGCTAAGACCACAATAACACAGACTCCTGTAGGTAACGCCATAATGACAAAGAAGTCTGAAGCTGATGCCACAATGACAAGACGGCTGTAACTGACGCCACAATGACAGAGACGTCTGTAGCTAACACCACAATTACAGATACGTGTAGCTAATGCCACAATTACAAATATGCAGAATAATAGAAGCCTGTAGCTAATGCCACAATGACAAATATGCACAATAACAGATGCCTGTCGCTAGCACCACAATGACAAAGACTCCTGTAGGTTAAGCCATAATGACAAAGAAGCCTGTAGCTAATGCCACAATTACAGATGCCTGTAGCTAACGCCACAATGACAGATGGCTGTAGCTAGTGCCACAGGTTTGTGATGGATACCTCTCAAACAGCCATTTGGGCTCCACCAGGACGTTGACGTCCTCAATGCGACGGCTGTTGGCAAAGTGGAGACGCTTAGGCAGGTGGGACTTCAAGTAAGGGCGGAGCTTCTGATTGTCTTTTTTACACTAAAACGAGGAATGACAAACGCGACACGTGTTACATGACATGCTACGTTGTAAGCTGCATGTCACATGCTCACCGTCATGTTGGCAACAAGTTCCGCCGTGTTCACTGCAAGACCAAAACAGGATGATGTCATTCAGGCCACACCTCCTTCGCCGCACCACAAACTATTAGCAAGCGGTACCGGTATAGTGCTGGTACCTGCGCTACCACTCTGTTATTGTTACTGATCACTTCAGGCCCCGACCCCCCCCTCCCACAAACAGGACTGAACGAGACCAAAAAGATTTACGCACAGACGGCATCCTTGTCCTTGGCGCGGATCCGCCCAAAGGGTCCCTCGTTAACCACATATCTGCTCACATCACCAAGCAGGTCCTCCAGGTTCTCCTTCCTGTTGCAGCTGGTCTCTTCCATACCTGTTGGGTCACGTGACATGACTTCCACCTGCTGACTGATCAGATTGACCAACCAGATTGATCATGTGACATTACCGTGATCGGCAAGGATGACGATGTTGGCGCAGCGATGAAGTCCTATCTGCTTGAGGCCGTTCATCAGCTGACCCACAATCTTCTCCACCGCCATTATGGCCGACACCACCTGGACCACAGTCACATGACACATGTTGGTACGTGTCGGAGGTGGAGAAGGTGATCTGGTTTGTTCGTGGACGTAGCGGTCGTTGGACGGAGGACACGGTGCGTTGATTTGGATGAGGCGTGCGATAAGATGCAATAAAACTTTTGGCTAGGAGCCAGAGTGAGGTCTAGATAAGACCTCCTGATGATGGGGAAGGTAAAAAAAGCCAAGCGAGACAAAAACATCACGTGTTGGATTCAGTGAAGACGACGCACCCCCCCACTGACAGGGCCGAAGCTGTGTCCTGATTTGTCCGGTTCCTCCAAGTAGAGGGTGAAGAAGTCCGGTCTGGGGGGAAAAGAACACACAGTGACAAGACAGCTCAGGTTCTATGTGGCCCATGGACTTGGAACTTGGATCCGGTCCATTCACCTCTCATGCTCCGGCAGCTGCAGCCACGTCAACACCGTCAGGACTCGCTCCTCAAATGGGATTTTCCTGCGGAAATAAAGGCAAAAATAGAAGAACATGACTTTTGTTTCCTGTGCAGAGCCACAGAACACACGCATACCCGTTGTAAGGCCGGTATAAGTCCGGGAAGCTGCCGTTTATTTTCACGTCGGACCCAGGCCAGTAAAAGGTTCCGGACTTCAGCCCATGGGACTTTGCCGTGTGCCAAATCTTCAGAACAAAGTCAACAAGTCAGCGCTGCAGTTGGAAGACCGCAGGTCATGTGACCATTCCTCATGAAACTCTAAACTTCACTCAGGTCCAAGTCCTCACACCCCCACTACTCACTGGTTGTCCCAGGTACCAGGCCGGGTTGTCTTTCTCCGAACTGGACAAAGTGAAGGTGGCGTCCATCACGGGATCGTACATGATGTTGTCAACCAAACCGTTGGACTCGGGGTACAGACCCTGTGAGGTTCGGAAAGGGGCGTGGCTTAATTAAGAATGTCCTAGGCAATGTCACGTTTAAGCACTACTTGCCGTCACGATGGTGTAGTGGTTTGGGAAGGTCTTGCTGGGAAAAGCCGCCTGCATGTATGACGCTGACGTTCCGCACGTCTCTGAAAGAAGACAACAACTTCCTGTCACTGATGACCACAGCTGGAGTCTAACCCAGGACCCACTTGCAGCCGCTAAGTCAAGCTGTAAGACTCCGACCGAGAACCTTTGGCTGGGAGGCACCCGGGATGCGTTCTCACTCACTGAGTTTGGTCAACACAGGGATGAGAGCGCTCCATGTGCGCAGATACTCGGCCCGAAGGCCGTCCAGAGAAACCAGAAGAAGCGGCTGCCGCTTGAAACTACGAGCAAAAGCAAGAGAGGCTGAGTGTGTTGTAATGCCACCTGACGCCCGTAGAGGCAGCAGTGAGCCAGTCCATTCTTATGCTGCCCCATGTTGGAGTGTGTGTGTTGTTGGTACCCTGGTGGGCACGAGGGGCGCGACAGGTCCTCGCATTCATCCTCCACCCACTGTGTTTGGCCTAAGAAGACAAAGGTCATCGGGTCATGCCCGCTGCTGACCCCCAATGCATTGCGGCGTCTCACCGAGGCAGACGTGCTGATAGTTGCTGCAGCAGTCCCGTGTCGACGCGCAGTCGTGCGAACAGTGGCACCGGCTGGTCGGCAGCCGCGCCTCGCCGCAGCGCACCCTTGTGCACTCCCACAGCTCACCTGCACACAAGCCAGGCCTTCTGGGTTAGCGTCGGTGCGCACGAGAAGGGCCGGGGCACACGGTAGCGCTCTCACCGGGGGCAGTGCAGAGGTCGTGGTAGTCATGGCAACAGCTGCCGCCGGAACTGCAGCCGGTGTCACATCTGCAGCCAGGGGCGGCGGCATCGTACGGCTCGTAGCAGCGATTCCTGCATGACGTCTGCGGTGCCACTGGGGGGTGACAACACCATTTAGGACACGACAAACTTCCAAAGTCCACCGCCGTGCTCATAGGAAACTTCTGGAATTTGCTCTGTGGGCAGGGACGGTCTTCAAAGATGTTTCCACGTGAGTCATGCTGAGTCAGCATCCTGTGTTGCCATGACAACACCCCTTGAGGCTGGCTGCGTTGTGTGAGGTGCGCAGGAGGAGCGTGCACGTGCAAGTTTGAGAGTACCTTGGTTTTGGCAACGCTGCAGGTCCAGTCCGAGTCCAAGTCCAAGTCCAAGGATCAGGGTCACCACGGACACGGCCAAGACGCCAACCTGTGAAAAGCAGGAAGTAGAAGATTTGCTAGCATTAGCATTAGCATGGCACCCCGTGACTGACAGGTGAACCGACATCAGCTGGGGTAGGCTCCAGCTTCTTAGTCCCTTGTGAATCTATTTAGCAACATGTGACAAAAAGCGATATGTAACCATGGCAACACTGCTGACCTCAAAAAAACATGGAGGAAAACTTGAAAAAACAAAAAAAAAGAACGTGTGTAGTTTGTGCGCTACTCACAAGAACAACATTCTTCTTCTTCATCATCAGGCCGACTGAGACGCTGACGCTTACGATGGTGACCTCCGGACCAGGCGTGACTCCAGTAACTGATTAGCAGGACATGCAGATAAGGCCCCTGACGTCACTTCCTGTAAAAAAAAAGTAGCAACAGGTGAATCACGTGACCCATTTGCTACCTCAGGAATACTCAAACATCCTCATCTTCAACCTCATCGTGTGCTGGACTTCCTCTTGAGTCACGTGACACTCACGACTCAGGTGGTCTCGGTGACCAGCGTGCAGGAAGTGGGATCCATCAGAACAGTTCGGACCAGTTTTGGAGTGCATCGGCCTGTTTGCCCGCCAGGTGTCACTGTGGTTCCTCCCAGGCACCGTTCTGTTCTGGCCTCTCGATGTTGGACCTCCCACTTTTGTGCTGGGCTCGTCTCCCCCCGCCGGACAGCAACACCGTGTGGATCCCGCCTGTGTCGCGGCGGCAATGTCCGGTACCGGGAGCTGAGCTGGGGAAAGGCGTGAAGGTGGAGCTGGAGTAATGGACCAGCCGGAACTGTTCGGTAAGGAGTGTGTGTTATTGGGGGGAGGTCTGGGGGACGGGTGGGGGCGTTCTGATGGTCTTCACGTCAAAAACTGCTTATGGATTCTTTTAATACGATTCATTTTCATTTCGCCAGTTTCAAGTTGCTTTAGTTGAAATCCTTTTGGACTAAAAAAAGTTTTGTTTGTCTCCCCTGAGGGCGGGGGCGTACCTGCTACTTCCGTATGTGAGAGTGGGCGTGGCCTGACAAATTCCTGTTGTGCATCCAGGAGCAGCTTTTCTCTGTGCTACATGTATCTATATGCTGCATCCAAACATTGTGCTAACATGCTAACATGTCATGTAGAGAGCGTGCGGGACGCTGTGGGGCGCGGGGTCAAGCTGACCCTGAGGCGCAAGGTGCAGCTGGAGGTCAAAGGTGAAAAGGTGGAGAACAAAGTGCTGGTGAGTATCAAACCTGGGAGCTTTCTGCTGCGATCCGCACCCTGTGCACACACATCACCGTGTCAGCCTGTGGACTTGTGCAGACTTGTCACACACACACACACACACACACACACACACACACACTGCATTCCACACAGACATGTGTCAGCACGCCCCCTGCGTCGTGGTGGGGTGAAAGCGTACATGTTAAGAGAACTGATTGTTCACATCGCCATGGAAACAACAACTTCTCATCAATAACCAATAAAGCTCTGCATGTCTGGTCCGTGTGTGCGTGCAGGCCTTAGCGTCGCATCGAGCCTTCCTGCTGTCAGCACGCGTCCCCTCCAAGGTGGGTGTGCATGTTCACGTGTGCTGAATGACAGACCAGGACGAGTTTCACGGAAGGACGCGTGTGCGCAGGTGGAGCAGTCCCTCAGCTACCTGGACATCCAGGGTATCCATAGCAACAAGGCGACGCAGGTGAGAAGAAATGCAAAGAGGACACATCCATTCATTGGTGGTTGGTGACGGGAGGCGCCCCCCCCCCCCAGGTGGTGCTGGAATGCGAGCGCGGCCCGTGGACGCTTTGGTTGAGCTCACTGGAGGAAGTGGATGAAGTGATCGCTCATGTCGGGTTCTGTCTGCTGAGGATCTGCCCGGCCATGTAGGTACCGCCTGCCCCGTCCAGTCAGAGTCGAGTCAGAACCTGCGACCGGAAACTTCCCGGCTCAGCGTCCTCCTGTGATGTCATCCCAACAGGAAGCTGATGAAGAAGGTGAGCGTGAAGCCTCCGGAGCGAGCCGCCACCTTGCGCGCCATCTGGGAGCAGCAGGGCCCGCTGGACCTGGGACCATGTGGTACAGAACTTTGAGGGGGCACGAGGGGGTGTGGCCAAGCTGCTGAGATGCTGATGTCTTGCAGGAGGATTCTCTCATCAGTACCGCTGTGTGTGTGAGCACCTCAACCTGCCCTACAGGGACGAGGTCCAGTGGGTCGGTGCTGAATCCTTTTTAGGCTTACAAGTAGAAAGTAGCTATTATGAAGTAGACAGTAGTAGTAAATAATGAGTTAGTATGAAGTAAAAGGATATTTTAATACACGGTATTCAGTAGTTGCTTTGGTGGTTGTGGTTTTGGGTCCACCAGGATGTGGACACCATCTACCTGAGCCAGGACACCAGAGAGCTCAACCTTCAGGACTTCAGTCACCTGGACAGCAGGTGAGGCCGCTTGTAGCCCCGCCCATCATTCGCCCCAGCAAGCAGATGTTCCAGCTGTGTGTGTGCGCAGGGATCTGGTGGCCATCGTGGGCGTGCTGGAGTTCAACCAGTGGTTCACAAAGTTGGTCTCCAAGGACGTCAAACTGGTAACAGTCTTTGTCACGCTGAACTTTGGCGAATTCATGCGTCCTGCCGCTTGTAGTCCACAGACGTGTGCGAGCAGATCCTGCGAGTCGTATCCCGATCCGGTCGCCTTGAGGAGCTGGTTCTGGACAACGCCGGGCTCAAAAGGTCAGATGTCCCAGATGAAAGTCCCGCTGGTACATGTTGGAGACATCCTGACTTGTTGTCTTCTTCAGTGACTTTGCTCACAGGATGTCGCTGGCCTTGTCTCATAACCCCGCCTCCTCGCTGCACACCCTCATCCTCAGCAACAACGCTCTGGAAGACAAAGGTTCTCATGCGCACGCGCCACGGGACACATCAGAAGAAGGCAACTGTGTGTGTTTGTGTTTTGCAGGCGTGTGTCTTCTGAGTGGTCAGCTGACCAAACTTGCGACAGGTCTGAAGCAGTTGAATCTCAGCAGGAACTCCTTGTCTCCCAAAGGTGAGGACGAGGCCCTCACAGCTGGAGACAATGATCTCCACTCAACTCACCGTGTGTGTGTGTGTGTGTCAGGCATCAACTTCCTGTGTCAGGCTCTGTGTGTAAACCCCAGCATGGCCGCCACCCTCACACACTTGGAACTGTCGGGAAACTCGCTTAGAGGAGACGACCTGCAGGTACCGTGGGTCTCCTTTGTCCTCCTGCAGGACATCGCCATCCTGACTGTCTTTTTCCTCACAGAACCTACACAACTTTTTGAGTCATGACAACCACTTACAACTCCTGGATTTGTCCTGCAGTGACTGCTCACTGGAGCAGGTGAACCCCCCCCCCGCACGCCCCGCCCACCCCCACACACACAGGAAGCGCAGAATAAACTGATTGATGTTGTTTGTCTGCCAGACATCAGCGTCTCTGCTCAAAGGATGTTTGAAGCACCTCAGTGTTCTCAACATGTCAAAGACTGTCTTCTCTCACAGGTCGTTGTCCTCACTTTAGTATCCCTCGTAGTACACAGTACGCAGTATGTAGTATTATGGAATGATGAAGCTGTGAGAGTACACGTTTGTACAGGAAGTGCAAAGAGGTTCCTCCATCCTTCAAACAGTTCTTCAGCTCGTCTTTGGCTCTGACTGCGGTCAACGTGTCGGGAACCAGACTTCCTGCGGAAGCACTCAAGTAAGGCGGGTAAAAAAAATGGAGGCTCCGGCACATTTCCTCATGTCTTGGTGTCTTCAGGGCGCTGCTGCTGGGTCTGGGCTGCAACCCCAACCTCAGCGACGTGTCTCTGGATTTGAGCAGCTGCGAGGTAAAAGCGTTGTCACAGACACAAAGAGGGCGGGGCTTGTCGCAAAATTGCAATCACGTCTGCTTTGACTTTCAGTTGCGCTCAGCAGGATCTCAGATCTTGGAGGGCTGCATCGCTGAGATTCCCAACATCTCCAGTCTGGACATCTCAGACAACGGTCGGTACCAGTCTGCAGTTGGTCCATATATATTTGGACACTGACACAAGTTTGGTTTTTCTACCCTTCTACTGAAACATACTCCAAAGATGGTGACATCGTGGACATAAAGTGCAGACTCTCAGCTTTCATTTGAGGGCATCCACAGTCAAATTGGATGAAGGGTTTTCAGAGTTTCAGCTCTTTAACATCGGCCAACCTCTTTTTAAAGGGACCAAAAGTAATTGGACAATTGACCTGAAGGCTATTTCATGGGCAGGTTTGGGCAATTCATTCATCATATCAATAGAAATGAAGCAGACAAAAGGCCTGGAATTGATCTGAGGTGAGGTGTTTGCGTTCAGAAAATGTTGCTGTGAAGACAACATGCAGTCAAAGGAGCTCTCCATGCAGGTCAAAGGAGCTCTCCATGCAGGTCAAAGGAGCTCTCCATGCAGGTCAAAGGAGATCTCCATGCAGGTGAACCAAGCCATCCTTAGGCTGTGAGAACAGAGAAATGGCTACAATATTAGGAGTGGCCAAATCTCCAGTTTGGTACATCCTGACAAAGAAAGCAGCCACTGGTCAACTCAGCAATGCAAGACCCGGACGTCCACAGAAGACAATGGTGGTAGATGATGGCAGAATGATTTCCGTGGTGAAGAGAAACCTCTCCACAACAGCCAGTGACATGAATACCACTCTCCAGGAATAGAAACAATACCCAAGTCTACCATAAAGAGAAGACTAAAGTAGCACTAAAGTAAATAGAGAAGGTTCACTGCAAGGTACAGGCCGCTCATAAGTCTGAAGAATAGCAAGGCTAGATTAGACTTGCTATTTGCTGAGAAAGATCTAAAAAAGCCTAAATGTTTCTGGAAGAACATTCTTTGGACGGATGAAACCAAGATCAACCTCTACCAGAATGATGGCGAGAAAAAAGTATGGCGATGATCCAAAGCACACTACATCCTGAGGAAAACACAGGGGAGGCAGTGTGATGGCTTGGGCCTGCATGGCTGCCAGTGGCACTGGGTCACTAGTGTTTATTGATAATGTGACAAAGATGAATTCTGCGGTGTTCAGAGACATTCTACTCAGATCCAGTCAAATTCAGCCAAATTGATTGGGTGGGGTTCATAATACAGATGGACAATGACCCAAAACACACAGCAAAAGCAACCCAAGAAGTGGAATATTCTTGAATGGCCAAGTCAGTCACCTGATCTCAACCCAACTGAGCCTGCATTTCACTCGTTAAAGACTAAACGTAGGACAGAAAGGCCCACAAACAAACAGCAAATGAAAGCTGCTGCAGTCAAAGCCTGGCAGAACATTGAATGGAGGATGGAATCACAGCTCCTGGTGACGTCCATGAGTTCAAGACTTCAATAAGTCATTGCCAGCAAGGGGTTTTCAACCAAGTATTAGAAATGAACATTTAGTTTTCAGTAATTATAATAATTTTATTGTGTTTTAAATTCCTGGCATTTTTATGCAATCTTTTTGTTCAAGCCGCTAAATTAAAGCTGAAAGTCTGCACTTGACCTTCATCTGACCTGTGACCTAGTGTACAGTACCAAAATGAGAAAAACTTTGTGTCCGTACAAATATTTATGAACCTAAATGCTGCTATGCTATGTCTGTTGTTGCTCGGTAACCACTAGCCACGTTTATTCCCATTTCTTTCCAAATGACTTTTCCGAAAACAATGGCATCCATGGCAAGGAATATTCCAATCTCTTGTCTACATGCGCCGCTATAATCAACCAGAATAGTCAATGGGGCATGCCCAGTAAAGCGTAAACATCAACATCATGTGATATCGGCTTCCCAGAGTTTTTCTTCCACTTGTTGGAAAAACTCCGTATTGCCAGTTTTTCATTCATCCAGTCTTGAAATTTAGTTTGGATCAAAAACAAACTTTGCTTAGTCCAGTGCCGATTGCTGGCCTCCATTTTTAAAAGTGAAGAACGTCTGGAGCTGCGTGTTACGTCATATCTGAGCATGCGCTGAAAGAACGCACCCGGGATCAATTTAAACAGGAAAAGATCAAATTCAATCTTGCTAATATTTTATAATCAAACTTGGGACATTTTTTAATATAGATTTTTATATAGATATATATATGTTCTTTTCAAAGAAAAACTGGACTAGTGAATGGCGTATAGACAGGTTTAGATTCTGTTCCACAGATGGCGCTAATGCACACAAAAGCTGCTTGCCAACCGCCAATAAACAACAGAAGAAAAACAAGACGAAGAAGAACGCACCCTGACAACTTACACACAAGGTACAAGATACCTCAATCGGATTGGGATGGGAATATTCCACCCCTGGGAATCCCATTCCTGTGCCCCCAGCGGTCACTACGGGAAAGTCCTGGAATGAAATGTTGTCTCGTGAAAATTTAAATGGGGCTGCACGGCGGCCCAGTGGTTAGCACGCAGACCTCACAGCTAGGAGACCAGGGTTCATTTCCACCCTCGGCCATCTTTGTGTGGAGTTTGCATGTTCTCCCCGTACATGCGTGGGTTTCCTCCTCCATTCCAAAAACATGCTAGGTTAATTGGCCACTCCAAATTGTCCATAAGTATGAATGTGAGTGTGAATGGTTGTTTGTCTATATGTGCCCTGGGATTGGCTAGCCACCAGTCCAGGGTGTACCCCGCCTCTCGCCCAAAGACAGCTGGGATAGGCTCCAGCACCCCCCTCCTTGTGAAGGAAAAGCGGTAGAAAATGAATGAAAGAATGAAATTAAAATGTTCCAAACATTAGTAGTCACTGTGCCATCGTGTCGACTGTTGGCAGGTCTGGATGGAGACCTGAGCACGCTGTTGGTCTGGCTGGCCAAGAACCGCTCTGTCCGCCATCTTTCACTGGGAAGAAACTTCCAGAACATCAAGTCAAAGTGGGTTAGCAAGCAGCAAGCGTGGGCATGGCTCAGTCTTCACTCCGTTTCCTTGTTTCTGTCAGGAATGTGGCTCCGGTCCTGGACAACCTGGTCCACATGATCCAGGAGGAAGAGTCAGTAAGTGACACATTGACTCAGCCGGACTTGCATGGCTTCTGGAAGTTTGACATTCCTTTCCACTCCACAGCCGCTGACCTCGCTGTCGCTAGCAGATTCCAAGCTGAAGGGCGAGCTCACCATCGTCCTCAACGCTTTGGGTAGCAACGCCTCTCTCACCAAGCTGGACATCAGCGGGAACGCCATGGGCGACATGGGCGCCAAGATGCTGGCCAAGGCCCTGCAGATCAACACCAAGCTCAGGTGAGCCACACTCCACTGACCAAAAGATGGCACCTCTTTCTCCTCGGTGCTTTGAACGTGGCCTGGTGTGTCGCTGGTGCACAGGACGCTTATCTGGGACAGAAACAACGCCAACCCTCAAGGTCTGCAGGAAGTGGCGTCCGCTTTGGAGAAGTGAGTTTGGATGACGTCTTCCTGTGACGGTGTTTAATCTGAAAGATGGGCTGTCTTTTGTTCCCGTCAGGAACTTCACCATCCGATTCATGCCGATTCCCATCGTTGATGCTGCTCAGGCGCTCAAGATCAACCCGGAAAAGACGGAAGATGCCCTGCTGAAGGTGAGTTCAAATGGTGGCTGCAGGTTGCGAGACGCTGACTCACGTGGTGTGCTTGTGTGCAGATGGAGCGCTTCCTGCTGAGGAACCACGAAACCCGGAAGTACCTCCAGGAGCAGGCGTACCGGCTGCAGCAGGGCATCGTCACCAGCACCACCCAACAGGCAGGCGACCGTTGTCCGCACCGTGTCCCTCTGCCACTTTCTTTCTGACTGAGCTCTCATCTTTTTGTAGATGATGGACACCATGTGTGTCAAGGTTCAGGATCACCTGAACTCACTGATGTTCTCCCAGAGCCACGTAATCCAGGATGACATGAAGGTTGCAGAGAATCTGATGAACGATGCCAGGAACTCCAAGACCGTGAGTGGACTTGAACTGGACTGGTAGGCTGGACAGGTGCACTTGAGTCAAACTGAAAATTGCTCCTTCTGTCTTTGGGGCGTCCAGCTGCTCCCCAGCCTGTACCATGTGAAGAGCGGCGCCCTACATGGGGCCATCCAGGACAAACTGAAGTCGCTGGCAGGAGAGGTGGCAGCCACAATGGAGGATGAGTTGCAGGTACCGCAATTGGAGCAAAGGACGAGGCTTTGAACCGCAACCTTTGAGCCCTTTCTCATGCACTGCAGATGATGCTGGCATCCATGTTGGACGCCGCAGAGGGTCTGTGTCCTCATGTCATTAAGAGGAGCGGCCTTCGTCAGGAGTTGCTGAGGGCGGGGGCCGAGAGGATGATAGTCCCTCGCAGCTTTGTCACCGCCACACTGCTGGAGCAGTCGGGCGTTGACATCGTTAACAAAATTAGGTGTGTGTCCGCGCAAACCTTAGCCAGCCTCGGATTTGTTTGGCCGCATCACCTTTAATTAGCGTGGCTGTTCTTTGTCACCAGTGAAGTGAAGCTCAGCGCGGCGTCCTTTGTCTCCGATCGTATTGTGGACGAGATCCTGGACTCTTTGTCCACATGGCAGCACACGCTGGTTAGTCCTTTTGTCCCTCCCTTCGTCCTCCTGTCCCTCACTCCGGCTGTCTCCAGGCTGAGCATGTGACCAGGAAAGGCCAGCCTGTGTTGCGTCCCGAGTCTCAGGAGACAGAGGTTCTAGACGAGATGGTTCTGCAACCGGAGCGCCTCGAGGAGGAAGGTGACCGTCAGCTGGAGGACGCAGACACTGGCTTGGTGGGACTTCATTCATTTTCTAACGCTTTTTCCTCACGAGGGTCGCGGGGGGGCTGGAGCCTATCCCAGCTGTCTTTGGGCGAGAGGCGGGGTACACCTGGACTGGTGGCCAGCCAATCACAGGGCACATATAGACAAACAACCATTCACACTCACATTCATACCTATGGACAATTTGGAGTGGCCAATTAACCTAGCATGTTTTTGGAATGTGGGAGGAAACCGGAGTACCCGGAGAAAACCCACGTATGCACGGGGAGAACATGCAAACTCCACACAGAGATGGCCGAGGGTGGAATTGAACCCTGGTCTCCTGGCTGTGAGGTCTGCACGCTAAGCACTAGACCGCTGTACCGCCCTTGGTTGGACTTGTTGTTGATGAAGACAAACACGCAAAAACAAAAATGTTTTCCTCTCCAGATGATGGCCCAGTCCAAGAGGAAGAGTATTCTGGTTCGGATGCTGCGGCCCGTCTCGGTGGCTTTTGGTAAGTCTTCATGAGCATCAAGTATCAATCAAATACCTGGAGGTCCCTCTCATTGTCTGTTGCTCAGAGATGGAGTTTGACCTGGACAAGGCTCTGGAGGAGGTGCCCATCCATGTGGTGGACCCGCCTCCCTCCCAGCCTGAAAAAATGCCCTCATCCACCCCTGCATTGGAGGAGCTGCCACACATGGAGCACCAGACACTGCAGCATCACACCAAAGTGCGACCTCGGCCCAAGAAGAGAAACAAACCCAGCAGAGTCGCCGTAGGTCGCAAGCAAAACGTCCGATACCTTGAGCAGATCTGGTGACGTGTCTTCCCTTCAGCACGTCGCAGCCACTTCAGCACCTCAAGGGGCGGAGCATCAGGGCATCATGGCAAAGGTTGACGAGGGCGTGGATGAGTTCTTCTCCAAGAACATCATGAAAGTCAGCTTTAAGTGAGAAGCTCTGTTAGCATGCACATGTCAACGAACGCTGCGAGCCAATCAAACGTCCTCTTGTTCACCCTCAGACGTCCCGTCGCACAAGTGGTGCCAGCGAGCACGCAGGAGGCGCCTGAAAAGAAGCGGGAATCCAGGAGGAGTGGTTTCTTCAACCTGATCAAATCTCGGACGTCCCGCTCAGAGAAGAGCCAGGGGACGGCCTCAATCAGTCCGCCTCCGCCAGTGTCCCCCACCTTTGTTCCCCCCTTATCCTCTGTCAGCAAGGAGCTTCCGCCCATGTCCCCTGGGGCGCTGCATAGGGATGACAGCTATTCCGACACGGATGCCTCACCGGGCCCTGCTGGGGTGGCCAAGAAGGAGGAGGGAGAGAAGGAGGACAGCATGGAGTCGGACCATCCGGTCGTCCCGCGTCACCTTGGAATTCCGGTCATGGCCTCTGACCTTCTGGCTGAGATGAAGGCGCGACAGGAGAAGATGGTGGCTCAGAAGGTGGGTGATGATGTGGTGGGCGGGTCTTTGAAACAACTTCACCATAACGTCACCTGTCCTTGTAGCCGTCCTCCAAAGAAGATGGACACCTGGGTAAGTTGGTCGTCACCTTGGCAGCATTATTGGCTACATGCTAATGCTAACGCCTTCATGCATCCGCATCATCTCAGACGTCTCACAACCTGGACCAGTGGCCGCCCCCAGGTCCAAAACCCCCACTGTTAACCCCAAAGCAGCCCCCCCTCAACTCTGCAAAACCCCACTGGAGGAACAGGAAGTGCTGCGTACAAACTTCCTGTCAGAGAATTCCACTCCTGAAGCTCTCAAAGGTCCCATTCCTGCTCCTCGCCTGAAGAGATTGCCGTCTGCACCGGAACCCGAGTGCCACGATGGAGGTGATGGGGGCTGTATTTCTATGCTAGTACTACTGCTGTACTTCTACGCTAGTACTACTGCTGTATTTCTACGCTAGTACTACTGCCGTACTTCTACGCTAGTACTACTGCCTTACTTCTACGCTAGTACTACTGCTGTACTTCTACTCTAGTACTACTGCTGTATTTCTACGCTAGTACTACTGCTGTACTTCTACGCTAGTTCTACTGCCTTACTTCTACGCTAGTACTACTGCTGTACTTCTACTCTAGTACTACTGCTGTATTTCTACGCTAGTACTACTGCTGTACTTCTACGCTAGTTCTACTGCCTTACTTCTACGCTAGTACTACTGCTGTACTTCTACTCTAGTACTACTGCCGTATTTCTACGCTAGTACTACTGCCGTACTTCTACGCGAGTACTACTGCCGTATTTCTACGCTAGTACTACTGCCTTACTTTTACGCTAGTACTACTGCTGTATTTCTACGCTAGTACTACTGCTGTATTTCTACGCTAGTACTACTGCCGTACTTCTACGCTAGTACTACTGCTGTACTTCTACGCGAGTACTACTGCTGTACTTCTACTCTAGTACTACTGCTGTATTTCTACACTAGTACTACTGCTGTACTTCTACGCGAGTACTACTGCCGTATTTCTACGCTAGTACTACTGCTGTATTTCTACGCTAGTACTACTGCTGTACTTCTACTCTAGTACTACTGCTGTATTTCTACGCTAGTACTACTGCTGTACTTCTACACGAGTACTACTGCCGTATTTCTACCCTAGTACTACTGCCTTACTTCTACACTAGTACTACTGCTGTATTTCTATGCTAGTACTACTGCTGTACTTCTACTCTAGTACTACTGCTGTACTTCTACTCTATTACTACTGCTGTATTTCTACGCTAGTATTACTGCCTTACTTCTAGTACTCTAGTACTACTGCCTTACTTTTACTCTGGAGCTACTGCTGTACTTCTACTCTATTACTACTGCTGTATTTCTACGCTAGTACTACTGCTGTATTTCTACACTAGTACTACTGCCTTACTTCTACTCTGGTGCTACTGCTGTACTTCTACTCTAGTACTACTGCTGTACGTCTACTCTTGTACTACCGCTGTATTTCTACGCTACTACTACTGCCTTACTTCGACTCTGGTACTACTGCTGTATTTCTACTCTAGTACTACTGCCGTACTTCTACTCTGGTACTACTGCTGTACTTCTACTGTGGTACTACTGCTGTATTTCTACTCTTGTACTACCGCTGTATTTCTACTCTAGTACTACTGCCTTACTTCGACTCTGGTACTACTGCTGTATTTCTACTCTGGTACTACTGCTGTATTTCTACTCTCGTAGTACTGCTGTATTTCCACTCTAGTACTACTGCTCTACTTCTACTCTGGTACTACTGCTGTAGTTCTGCTTTAGTACTACTGTGGTACTTGTCTTGTACTTTTGCTGTACTCCTACAGTACTACAGTACTTCTCAAGGACTGCTGCTATACTTTTACTCTTGTATTGCAGCTGTACTTGTACTATAATACTACTGCAGTAATTATACTCTACTACTGCTGCTGTACTTGTACTATTGTACTCCAGCAGTGGTGTGACTTTGTGTTTTTTTGGTGTGATGAAGTATCGGCTTCTTCTGGGGACGTCTTGGATCTTCCCGCCTCGAGGAGCGACCCCGGCGGGGGCGATAGGGCGTGGTCATCGCTGAAGAGGTGTGCCCGCCCCCCTTGGAGGTGTGAAGAGGAGCGGGAACGCGCCAAGTCCCTCCCCGCCGACGTGCGGAACCCTCAGGCCCCCTCCGGTTAGCTGCTAAACGTTAGCCGTGCTGGCTAGCGTGCTGGCTAGCGTGCTGGCTAGCGTGCTGGCTAGCGTGCTGGCTAGCGTGCTGGCTAGCGTGCTAAGCGCGTACCAGAAAGGGTCAGGAGGAGGAAAACTGACGATTGATTGGCGGCTTCTTTGTGTCTCCAGGGAGACGTAGGTCTGGGGAGGAGGGGCCGACGTCAGCTGACAACCAATCGGAGGCCGCTCCAGACGACGGCGTCGATCAAGCCTGAGTCAGAGTCTTCCTTGACTTGTTTCCTGTCACATGACCCAACTCTTCCTTTTGGCTTTTAGTATTTGCGTCGTTTGTGTGTCATTGGTGTGTATTTCTATTTTGACACAATTTCCAAACAAATAAACAGGCTAGTAAGAGCACAGATTCCTTGAAAGGAAAGGTCAAAGTTCAAACGAAAAAGACCATCCTGGATCTTCATCTTCATCTTCATGTCCTCCAAACGTCAGACGCTCTTCAAGTTGACAAAAACTTCATCCCGGTCCAAGTTTGTCATTTGTCCTCCCTTCCTGCACGTGTCGCTGCTCCCCCGGCGCCACCACGCGCTGCCGGAAGTGCATCTTTTCCGACGCGGAACTGCGGTGGTGTGCGGCGGTGTCTGCACAAAGCCGCTCCGAAAAAGCCGCCCGCATGTGCGCCGTGCAGCTTCTGCGGGTGTCGGTTCGCCAGCGGATGACCGCCGCCGTGGAGGACTTCCTGCTGCGGCTGCAAAGAGAAGAAGAAGCCTCTCGACTTCCGCTGCTGAGGTCACTGCTCACCGAGCGGCTCGCGGCGGCCGCGGACGACATCGTGGTCCTGCTGGAGGACTTCGTCAACGACTACGAGGTGAGGATGAAGCGGTCCGAGTGGGAACTCTGCCGCCAGAGGAAGCTGCTGGATGCCAAGACGCAGAGTCCCGCGCAGTCAAGCCGGACGCCGTCAGGCAGGTTTCTTGACTTCCGCTTGGACGCTCTCGCGCCGGAAGTGTGGCCCGCGTCAAAAACTTAAAACATCAGCAGTAGTTTGACCGTGAGAAAGTCAACATATGAAAAAGAAGCTATTTCTCCTGAAAGGGTTGGCGTTAATGGCGAAGAACGAAATAGCAGGAACGCTAACTCATCTTAGTAGCATGAGATGTCATCTTTTAGTTTCGTGTAGATTCGTTTGGGGGGGCTATAATGCTTTGAGAATGAAGTCAAGTATGTAAACATTTCCAAGAAAAAAGACAGCAGATCGGCTGTGATTTTATGACAAAGTTTTCTAACAAGAACAAATCTATTTGAGAAGAATAAACTTGTATCGAAAAGATCATTGTCGTAGCTGAAAGGAAGAAATAGTAGCTTTCAGGAAGGAGTTTGGGAATGTCATTTAGTATGGGGGGGGCGATTAATTGGGCTGATTATCACATATCACAGATTAATCTATATCGGTGAAAATTGAGCCGATATTCACTTTTGCTCCCATTCTCTCTCTGAGCTTTTAAGGTGAACATGCAAGTGTTAACTCCCACGTCCACCACTATCTAAGACTACTACAGCGTTTTGAGGTGAACATGCAAGTGTTAACTCCCATAACCACCACTATCTAAGACTACTACAGCGTTTTAAGGTGATCATGCAAGATTTAACTCCCACGTCCACCATTATCTAAGACTACTACAGCGTTTTGAGGTGAACATGCAAGATTTAACTCCCACGTCCACCATTACCTAAGACTACTACAGCGTTTTAAGGTGAACATGCAAGTGTTAACTCCCACGTCCACCATTACCTAAGACTACTACAGCATTTTGAGGTGAACATGCAAGTGTTAACTCCCATAACCACCATTATCTAAGACTACTACAGCGTTTTAAGGTGAACATGCAAGTGTTAACTCCCACGTCCACCACTATCTAAGACTACTACAGCGTTTTAAGGTGAACATGCATGTGTTAACTCCCACGTCCACCACTATCTAAGACTACTACAGCGTTTTAAGGTGAACATGCATGTGTTAACTCCCATAACCACCATTATCTAAGACTACAGCGTTTTGAGGTGAACATGCAAGTGTTAACTCCCATAACCACCACTATCTAAGACTACAGCGTTTTAAGGTGAACCTGCAAGATTTAACTCCCACGTCCACCATTATCTAAGACTACTACAGCGTTTTAAGGTGAACATGCATGTGTTAACTCCCATAACCACCACTATCTAAGACTACTACAGCGTTTTAAGGTGATCATGCAAGATTTAACTCCCACGTCCACCATTATCTAAGACTACTACAGCGTTTTGAGGTGAACATGCAAGATTTAACTCCCACGTCCACCATTACCTAAGACTACTACAGCGTTTTAAGGTGAACATGCAAGTGTTAACTCCCACGTCCACCATTACCTAAGACTACTACAGCATTTTGAGGTGAACATGCAAGTGTTAACTCCCATAACCACCATTATCTAAGACTACTACAGCGTTTTAAGGTGAACATGCAAGTGTTAACTCCCACAACCACCACTATCTAAGACTACTACAGCGTTTTAAGGTGAACATGCATGTGTTAACTCCCACGTCCACCACTATCTAAGACTACTACAGCGTTTTAAGGTGAACATGCATGTGTTAACTCCCATAACCACCACTATCTAAGACTACAGCGTTTTGAGGTGAACATGCAAGTGTTAACTCCCATAACCACCACTATCTAAGACTACTACAGCGTTTTAAGGTGAACATGCATGTGTTAACTCCCATGTCACCAAGTTAGCCAGGCCTCCAGCACCAGTAAAGCAAAGAAAATGACAAATTTGTGGCAACAGCTAAAAATGACATATCATGACACACAGGCTGCAATGGCACAGACCAACGCATGAAAGCCACAGTAATATTATTTGATATTTTGGCTATTATATTTATGTTCATGTACAGTATTATATTCTGTGTATATTAATGGTCTTCTTTCATACATCGGCCCATCAGCCCATATATCGGATATGGTTAGTTAGTTTAGTGGTATTACGAGGAATACAACATCCACAGGTGTTGCTCTACATATCCACTGGTGGCCTGACTGGAGTCACCTTGTAGTTGGGGCCTTGGCCCATAAGGTGGCGCTGCTGGCTGTCTTTGGTTGAAGTGGGTGGCGGCCACGGCGCTCACGCTTGCACTGCCTGTCTTCCAGAGAGTCCCGAGGACGTGCGGCAGCTGGTGGTGGGGAAAGAGGTGCAGAGCAAGCCGGAGCCCCCCCGCGTTAAACAGGAAGAGGAGGGCCGAGACGATGAAGAGGCAGCTCCTCCCTCCCCCCGCCACGAGAGCGAGGGCAGTGATGAGGATTGGATGGGGTCCGGCGACGACGCGCCGGTGAAAGGGTCCCAAGTGGTTGGTGGCGGCGGCGGCGTGTCCACCACCTGCTGCGAGTGCGGAAAAAGCTTCCTGAACGCCTTGCGCCTGAAGAGACACAAGAAGACGCACTCGGGAGAGAAACCGTACGTGTGCTCTGTGTGCGGAAAGAGCTCCCGGCAGAAAGGAGACCTGATCAAACACATGCGGACTCACACGGGCGAGAAGCCTTTCTCGTGCTCGGTGTGCGGGAGCAGCTTCATCCACAGCCAGGCGCTGGTCCAGCACACCAGGACGCACACCCAGGAGAAGCCCTTCAGCTGCTCCGTGTGCGACGAGACCTTCGCCCGCAAGGACTACTTGAAGACGCACATGAGGAGACACACGGGAGAGAAGCCCTTCTCCTGTCCCTTCTGCGGAAAGAGTTTCCGGCAGAGGGTGAACATGACGTCCCACATGAGAGTCCACACGGGACACAAGCCGTACTCCTGCTCCATCTGCGACAAGAGCTTCTCGGTGAAGGGCAACGTCAGGATCCACATGAGGACGCACACGGGGGAGAAGCCCTTCAGCTGCAGCGTCTGCGACAAAGGCTTCACTCAGAAGGTCAACCTGCTGAGTCACAAGTGTGCCGGAAGGGCGCCGCCCGACCAATGACTTTCCCTTTCCATGTTTGAGTCCACGTGGGCAAAGTTCTAAAGCTCTACTGTGGAGTGTCTTGTGGTTCTTGTGCCTGTCCCTGTCAATAAAGGCCTTCCATGAGGACCGGCAGCTGCTGTGCATCACCACCATCCATATTCTGCTATTATTTTGAAAAAGCCTCACCGTGAAAAGAGGGAACCCAGGTGTCATGGCCGCTAAGCTAACACCGTCATTGATTACATTTATGGCTCTGCTGTGTGCACGTCCATCTATGCTATGTTTCTAATTATTGCCTGATATATTGCACACGTCATTTAGGCTTGATCCAAGATCACAGGTGTTCAACGTCACAGGGAGACCCCGTTTGCAAACTCCAGTCCACTAGGGGGCTGTATACGACTCGCAGCCACTTTTGTCTGCCAATGACGAGCAGGAAAACGCGAAGGAAGCCGAAGGTTGGCTTACTCTAGACCTAAACAAAGTAGGCAGACGGATCACCCTCACCGGGACGTGTCTACATCCAGGAGCGATGGAACAGCGGAACGAAACCGCGACGAAAGCGGAAGGTTGGTGATCTGATTGTTGGCTAACATTAGCGTCAGCTAGCTGCTAAGCTTCTTTGCCTCAAAGGTGAATGCAAGTCTTTGTGGTATTAGTGTCCTCACTGGAGGCTCCAAGGGGGCTTCCAAGTCAGGACTGGTTTTTGGAGGGCTTTTTGCCGTGACGTGCTTACCTGAAAACCCTGCCCAGAATGGCGGCTATGTAAGAGTTGATTATTGGAAGTACTGCCACTGCTTCTAGCCGTCACGATGAATGTTGCGTTGCAGTGTTGCCGTCAGACGTCTTCAAGGTGATTGTAGGTGCACCGCCCCGGCCGGAGACCCCCCGCATCAAGGAGGAGGACGCGACAGAGGTCCGGGTGGCGGCAGGGGGCGAAGACGACGCTCCAGGCGAGGCTGATGGAGACCGCCGTGGAGGAGCACAGGCAGCCCGCGACACGTCCACCACATGCTCGCAGTGCGGAAAGACCTTTTACTCCAAGTCCAACCTGAACTTGCACAAGAAGATCCACACGGGAGAGAAGCCGTTCGGCTGCTCGCTGTGCGGGAAGAGGTTCTCCCGGAAAGAGAACATGAGCCGACACGTGAGCACTCACAGCGGCCTGAAACCTTTCAGCTGCTCCGTGTGCGGCTCCTCCTTCACTCAGCACGACAGCCTGCTGCGACACGTGGCCACGCACGAGCGCGCCAAATCCTTTGCGTGCTCCGTGTGCGCCAAGGCCTTCTACGACCAGTACCACCTCAGGCGCCACATGGAGGTGCACAGCCAGGAGAAACCTTTCAGCTGCTCGCTATGCACCAGGACCTTCCGGCACCGCTCGGCTGTGGACGCGCACTTGCGCACGCACACGGGAGAAAAACCTTTCAGCTGCTCGAGCTGCGAGGCCAGCTTCACGCGCCACCCGGCGCTGCTGCAGCACATGAAGAAGCACTCCGGCATCAAGCCCTTCGCCTGCCCGGTGTGCCAGTGCCGCTTCACGCTGCGCCACACGCTGGAGCAGCACGTGAGGACGCACACGCAGGAGAAACCCTTCGACTGCTCCCTCTGCGGGAAGAGCTTCTCTCGAAAGGGCGGCCTCAGCACGCACATGGTGACCCACACGGGGGAGAAGCCGTTTCACTGCAGCGTCTGCAACAGGGCCTTCTCCTGGAGCTCGCAGCTGAAGAGACACAAGTGTGCCGGCCACATGCCTGCTGTCCTTACGCTGACGCATGTGCCGGCGCAGGAGCTGGCGGTCAGCACAAAGTAGAAGAAGAACTTCTGCTTGGAATCACCACTTTTACTTTTAAGGGGTCTCACGGACAAGTTGGAAAGAGCTGGAAAATCAAATGCAACGTTCTTCATTGTCCACAGCAACTTTCCAGGTGGAAGAAGATGAGAAGAGATGCCGATTAGAAGTTGGGCTTGTGCTTCTTGACCTCCACCATGAGATGGTGCAGGTTGATGAGCTCGGAGCGGACCGGCAGGCTCCGGAAGGTGGGCTGGTTGAGGATCTTATGGAAGCCGTGGTAGTACTGGATGAGCTGGGTGAGGGCGCCCTGCAGGCGGGAAGAGGAGGAGTCACCATGTGTGTCGGAACCAGGAAGGTGATGGATTCCCCGCAACCTCACCTGGATGATGCTGGTACCGTTCTTGAAGTTGGTGAAGGACCGCATGACGTCCTGACTCATGGCCTCCACTGACTGTTTCCACGAGCTGGAGAATCCTCGGACCAGCTGACAGATCCGAGCTGAAGCACAAAAACACGGAGCAGGTTTTTCCCTTCAGTGAGGAGGTTTCTTCCTGGCGTGGCTACATGGTCACTAATGCACAGCCTGGGCTATAAAATCCTGATGAAAATGTCTTGCATTACTGTGTGATAGACCAGTGCTTCTTCTGGAACGTTGATTAGAAATACTAGCGGAAGTGATCATATTTATTCATTGATCTGTACTGTACAGACGAGGGTTGGTGATATGGGCCTTAGCATACATCACCATGTGACCAATGGTAAAGCACAAGCATTTATTGGTAAGTGGCTAACTGTTGCTACTACATCTCCAACCAACCATGCCATTCCATCTGCATATGGAAATGGTTTCGTCACACGCTCTTATTTTGAAGAATGGTCAAGGAAGTGTCCTGTGTGTGGAGAATGTGTATTCACGGCTAAGATGAGCTACGTAAAAAAATAAACATGCTTTTCATATTTTTTTACAGAGGACTTCCACGTGGTCACAGGGCAGTGTAAAACCTTCCTTACGTTATAGCCCGAAATCACAAGCCGGTGGAAATATACTCATCCACGCTAACCCTGCTAGCTTCCATTCACGCTCTGGGAGAGGAGATTCAGCTGTGGGGTGGGGGTTGTTCTGTGTTTAGAATGATCTGGTGCCACAACTGAGTAAATACTTCCTCACACCAATGCAATTCATTCATCTTATATATGCGCCACGGCACACGGTCATCAAGCCATTTTCTTATGATGGAGGAATCTAAAGCGCTCTAGAAAAGATGTCACCCAACCCTGGGACACACTGAAGGTGGAAGCAGGGAAGAGCATACGAGCAGGAGTCAACATGTGTACATGTTGGCAGGGCGGCATTGAACTGACCCCCCCCCCAAATATTTGAGAAGCACTGGTGTAAGTGGACCAAAATGGACGTTGTCACCTTCCTCGTTCTTCAGTCGCTCCAGCTGCCCTTTCTCCACCAGTGCCTCGGCCTCCTTCACAAAGGAGATCATCCCTCCGAAGGGCGGTGACAAGATCTCCTCAATAAACTCCTGTGGGGAGGGGGTTGTATTGTTGTTGTATTATCCTGCCAGTATTTCACAATGGAAGCTGCCAACGCACACAGGAAGTTCTCACCTGCGTCCTGGCCAGCAGCAGCTGCTGGAAACCTTCCACCTCTTTGCTGTCATCCGCTGCCCTCTCCTGCACAAACACAGCCATCAACTTCCTGCGCTTCAAGGGAACGTAGCGACTACCAACATCAGAACGCCAGCGGCAGCTAGCATATCTTACATAATGACCAACTGCAAACCTAACAAGTGCGTGTCACGTGAGTATAAGGAGAGCAGGAAGGGAGCGGGACACAATGCTGGCAGGACGTTGGCATCCTCCCTCCCTTTGAAGATGGACAGTGTTTGTGGGCGGGGCTTACCATGAGGACGCTGAGCATCATGTCGTAGTTGTTGATGAGGAAGATGAGTTGGTCTCTCCGGGACGGAAACTCTGCCGCCATCTTCAGCACAAAGTTTTCCACCTCCACCTGAAAGGTCACCAAGAAGCGATGGCTGGACCAATCACACGCTTGTGCTCAAGCAGAATATAAACGACCGGTAGCCTCTGCGCCTCCATCATCATCATCATCATCTGGTTCTACTCTCAAATGACTTCTATACAGCTCACCTAGTCCTGAAATGGAGTGTAGGGAAGGGGGCTAGTAGATGTACAGGATAGGGGGCTAGGAGATGTGTAGGAAAGGAGGGCAGGAGGGGGCAAGGTGTCGTGTAGGAAAGGGGGCCAGGAGATGTGTAGGAAAGGAGGGCAGGGTGTCGTGTAGGAAAGGGGGCGAGGAGATGTGTAGGAAAGGGGGCTAGAAGATGTGTAGGAAAGGAGGGCAGGAGGGGGCAAGGTGTCGTGTAGGAAAGGGGGCCAGGAGATGTGTAGGGAGCATTTAGGAGCAGGGTGTGGCTTGCCCAAAGTGAGGGGGTGTTACCGTGGAAGTACAGGTACTAACAGGGTGTCAAATGGGAGAAGATTTGTGCTGTGAATTCATAGCAAACGTCCCCATCCACCTTTTGGCCTCCAAACTGCCTGCAATGTCGGCGGGTGTACTTTCCAGAACGTGTCGGCAAGCGTGGTGGTTGGTGGACATGGAAAGGAAAGGGGGCAGAGAGGGGAATGTTACCTGAAGTTGAGCCAGCAGAGCGTTGGTTCTCTCACTGGGGAACGTCTGGTTGATGCTGACGATGGCTGAAGAGAACTCAGCATAACGACGTGTGATCTGAAACCCCAACACACAGCATGTAGGTGCTTGTGTGTGTGTGTGTGTGTGTGTGTGTGTGTGTGACATACATAATGGGGTCTGGTGTCCAGCACTCCCAGTTTCTGAGGGTCTGTGTTTCTGATGCTGTGGATGTTCATTTCCAGGATGAGCTCAAAGCGAGGCCACAGCAGTTCCAGCACGGCCTCCCAGTACCTGACACACACACACACACACACACACACACACACACACACACTGTCACAGACGTATGCCCTTGCGTACACTGACTGACTGACACTGACTTGTCAAGAGCGGGAATGTTCCTCTTGGTGGTGATAGCTCGGAAGCGGAGGATGACGTGGATGCACAGGAAGATGGCGATGCTGTCGTAGCAGTCAGACACGTACGTAGACATGCTCCTCTGTGCACACACACACACACACACACGCACACTGAATTTTTTTGCCACATGGGGAAGCTGTGCGTGTTCTACGCGAGCAGTGGAACAGAGCCCACCAGGAACATGCTGAGCGTCTTTCCCATGATGCTGTTGAACAGGTCGAGGGCGGAGTTTCCGGCCACCATGAAGAAGTCGGACAGGAAGAGGTGCTCTCTGCAGCCGTTGTCCAGCAAGGCATAGTGTTGGCTGCGGAACAACGTCTCATAAGGGTACTGAGGGAGGACAGCTTGGTTACTAGAACGTTCCTGACGGGGCACCACACGCCACTAGGTGTCGCCACTTGACAGAAGAACCAGCCGGCCTCACCCTGCTGTCGCCTCTCTGAGCCGTGTGAGGAACCAGAATGGGGCCCTCTAGCTCTGGGGGACTTAGTATCGCCCCCCTCTGGCCGAGTGTGAAGATGGTGTTCCTGCTCTTCAGAGACGGCTTGGAGAAGAAACCTGCGGGGACCAAGCACAAAGGCATTCAAGTATCTGAAGATGGTTAGCAAATTTTGACATTATTATTGACGATCATCTGCACCCGCCTCTCGCCCAAATGCAGCTGGCATAGGCTCCGGCATGGCCCTGTGACCCTCGCCACAGAGGATGGGTGGATGGATGGAGTATTATTTGCTGAAACCAAGTGAGCCATTCATTCGTTCATTTTCTACCGCTTATCCTCACGAGGGTCACCGGGGTGCTGGAGCCTATCCCAGCTGTCTGGACGAGAGGCGGGGTTCACCCTGGACTGGTGGCCAGCCAATCACAGGGCACATATAGACAAACAACCATTCACACTCACATTCATACCTATGGACAATTTGGAGTGGCCAATTAACCTAGCATGTTTTTGGAATGGGGGAGGAAACCGGAGTACCCGGAGAAAAGCCACGCATGCACGGGGAGAACATGCAAACTCCACACTCGGGTCTCCTAGCTGCTAACCACTCGGCCGTCGTGCATGAATTATTCTCACGACATGATGAATGAGTACTTGTTGTTCTTTCAGGAAGGAGCCCGTTTGAGCTGTGATGTTTGTGGCCATGGAAATGCCTCAGCAGGGTGACACGGCACTTTCACAGCAGCCACACCTGCACTGCCACCCATGAAGGTGTGGTCCTTGACTCCAACACCCAGACTCATTAAAAGAGGGCGGATGCGTGTGACACACACACACACAAGGACACAACATACCTTTCTTGGCGGTATCTTCCACCCCCATCAGGTCATCCTTGTCTGCGACTTCTTCGTACTGCAACCACACACACACGTGACAATGCTGCCTGGGGGTACGCCCCCCCCCCATTTATCAGTTAGTGAATTGGTGCATTTCTGCCAAGTAGGATTCAATGTTAATAAATGGAATATTTTCATAGCGCATGGAAAACCTGCATATGACTTTGCAGAGTCACCGTCAGTCTTCTGGAATCCACCAGTGGTTCCATGCTTTGTGTTGTGTATACACAATGTACCCATGTACAAGTCATTTGCTAATTAGCATGTTGCTGGGTGTGTCCCACTGAGTCACAGAGGCTGCGCCCTCACCTGCACTTTCAGCAGCCGACCGCTGTACGACTTGAAGTAACTGTAGTAGATCTTACTCATGGTGTCCACATACTCGTCACGCACCTCTTTGGCTGCCGTTCTCTCGTTGGCCAGCAGGAACTGGTAGAAGAACCTGGAGCACCACCACAGTCACGGGGCGGGTGTTAAGTGGAGGGGGGGCGGAAGAGGGGGTGGGAGCGGGGCGCACCTGGACTTGAGTAGCGTGTTCTGTGGGATCTGGTAGTTGGTCATGGGCTTCCTGAAGGAGTAGATCTTCTGCAGAATGAACTCTCGGATCTTTGACACTGCCTGGCGTGGAGAAAGCAGCCTTAGAATGATAGACCACCACCACAGCAGCCATGGAAAGCCAAAGTCACAATTGACAAGAATAACGGCCTAATATTAACACTGTTTTTTATGAAGTCATAACATTATGAGAAACAAACCAAAGCTGTCATTTTTAAAATGAGGTTGCAGAAAATGTTCCAAGATGAAGTGAAACCCTGACGTCATGCTGGAATAAAGCTGAAACACACATGAAAAAACATTTCTTTGGAATAAAGTCCAAATATGAAGAAAAAAACTTTTACAATAACATGTATGAATAATATAAATAGATATTAATATGAGTAAAAACAACATCATTCTCGTTGCATGAAAGAAAATGACATTACCTTTAATAGTTGCAATACGGGAAACAAAGAAAGGAGGTTATGACAAGGGCAATAACGTCTGAATATTACAGCAATAACAAGCCTGGTTGCTCTACTTTGTGCACCGGCTCGGCAGATTCTTCACCTCTGATGGCTTGTTCTTAATGAGCCAATAAACACTTCATGCACACACCCTTACTTGCTAAATATAGTCAGCATGTCACTCCATTGTCCCATGGATCTTTGGGGTGTGTTGGAAGCAGAGGGAAGTTGGCGCTGAGCCAAATGTCATCAGCTGGAATGAAAGTGCTCTGATCCCAACATCTACATGAGTTAATCTGACAGATCTTGAAGGGAAGTTGATGACACGTAGAAGGACTACAGCTTCTGCTTGGACATCAACAAGTAGCAAGCTGCTGTTTAACCCCCATGGAAAAACATCTGATGCAAGGTGTGCATCCATTCCAATCATCTACGTATTCTCTTTCATCGTGGCATGTAACATGAATTTTGATCATCGCCATGGACTCAAAGACGACGAAGGAAATGCGACTGTTGTTGTAACCTGCAGCAAATGCTGTCGCCGTGTGTACTTCAGGTGAGTGTGTCGTCAATGAAGACACCTGGATACTTGTATGACTGCACCCGAGCAGTCAACCACCATTTCCTCGGTCTCGTTCACATTTAAAACAAGATGGTTATGGTCACGCCAGTCTCCGGAGATGTTCTCTGACGACTGCGCAGTGGTCGGGTGTATCAGAGATGGACCGGAGGTAGAGTACAGGACAGTGATTGCCGACTTTGTAGACTGATCCCAGGTAAACCGCCTGCTCCTGAATGTGGACAAGACCAAGGAGCTGGAGTACTTGGGAGTCCACATGAACGGCAGACTGGACTGGAAGGACAACAGCAATGCCGTCTACAAGAAGAGCATGAGCAGACTCTACGGCCACACCTAGGAAGGTTCACCACTGCTCCATGTTTGGGCTAATTGTGGCTAATGGCTCTCACTGTAGTTGGGCGGAGTCCCAAAGCTTTAGAAATGGCTTTGGAACTTTTTCCACACTGACGCATCTCAATACATCTCAGTTATGTTTGGGGGGGCACTCAGGGGCATGTAGTTTTGCACGTTTTCTCCATCATAAAGGTTTATTTGAAAAACTGCATCAAGTGTTGAGTTGTGTTGTCATTGCCTAATTTCAAGATTAGTTTGATGATCTGAAACATTGAAGTGTAACAAACTCATGTTGCTCACTCGTGACCCCACCTTGACCTTGAGGCGGTCCACGATGTCCTGGATGTCAGAGCAGGCCAACGTCTCTCGGAAGCTGAGCTCCTTGGCCAAGTTGATCTTGTTGTTGAGCTCGTGGAGCTGCTCCAAGAAGTCCTGCTCCGTCACTGGACTCTCCAGGATGATTCTGAAAAAGACGTCACACGGGTTTCCATGAGGCGCTAGTTTGTCTGCGACAAAGAAACAACAGGATGATGAAAGCTGTGCGGGCGTACGAGATCATGGCGGCGGGCACAAGCAGCTCGTCCACCAACTGGCTGAGGTTGCTGCGGACCGCCTGGCGGTTCTTTAGACGGACATTCATGCTGAGGGACTGCTGCTGCAACGTGTGGATCTCGCTGCTGATGGACGACAGGTCGCTCTGGAAGCCGCTCAGCATCTCCTCCATCCTCTGGTGGGGAACACACGCAGGTTCAGACATAGAACAAAGCAAACTTTTGAGGATCTTCCCACCTCCAGGATGGCATCACAAGCGCTGATCTGCTGGTGCAGCAGAGCGATGTTCTGGCTCTCCTTAATGTCTGACACATTAGCGCTCAGGAAAAGGAAAGTGTGCAAGTCCCACTGCAACTTGAGAACCTTTTCCTTACTTCACGCCGACACATGAGCCTCCTGTGTGGACATCCTAATTGGCTGTGCCATCTGGCCGTCTTTTATTCTGCAGTAGCGCAGCCACGCTCCCGCTGAGCCATCCACGCATCCACGCACATAGGACGTTACATGACATCAGGAGAGAAAAACAAAACAAGACATAGAGGATACAGTCTTTGATAGAGGCCTGTTCGATCTTTTGAAGCTCTGCCTCCACCTGTTTGGAGTACTGACGCAGGTCAACACCCTGGAATCACAAGAGATGACAATCGGGATGGAGATCCACAAACTGAATTCAGTCCACCTTCCTCTGTCTGATGTTGGCGCTCACAGTTTTAAGGGCCTCCTTGACAAGGTCGTCTTCCAGATTGGCCTGGATGTGCACTAGAGGAACAACACATCACACGGTCACCATGACACCTCGCCATCCGTTGCTTGTGCACAAGGGACTGATCAGGAATAGATGAAGGAGTCTTACGGTCCACTTCGTCCAAGATGAACTCATCAGTGGTCAGGTCCAGTTCTCCCAGGTTGAGCTGGGCACTTTCCCCATCATTCATCTGAGAGTTACACAATAGCCAGGATGTAGGATGCAGGAAATAGGAACCTATCTTCACGTCAACATTGCTCAGGCAAAAACACATTCTGTCTGAATCATTTTCATTGCGTATTCCTTTCTGTCAGCATGAGACACACAATTGACCATCCATCCATCCCGCCAGCGAAGGGGTACAAACATACGTAGATACGGACATTCGTTGGTCACGTCATTATTTGTAAGTGCAACGGAATGCTAATGCTAATGCGTTTCGGGGGAAAAGAGCGAAAAGAAAGCTTGTGAACACGGACAAGGGTAGCCACACAAACAACGATACTAACAAATCTCACCTCGTCTTGAAAGTAGGCCATGGCGAGTTGTGTCGGAGTCTCAGCAATGTTGACATCCACACAAGAGGAGACTAAAGCCGCCTCCGCCATTGCTCAGGTGACGTCAGCGTCCTCTTAAAAATGCAATTTCTTTTCGCCAACGTTGAAAGCACACAGTCAAGTTCTACCGGAAAACGTCCCTGTAGCCATGATTTACCCTAGATTCTAAACAAGTTGTACCTCTTGGGTAATGTCGTTCTTATTTGGTGTTTCACATATAGTAAAATTGGCCATTCGTTTCTTGTCGGACACGTTTAAAGTACTGGAATGACTTCCGCCCTCGGCACTGTCAAACTATCGCGAGATCTCGCCCACTTCCTTTCTGCGCTGAACAAGCTTCCAAGATGGTGAGTACCTTGTCTAGCAACCCGGCATGTTATTGATATCTGTCCTCATCTGGCGCAAGCGTGTATCAATTCTTTTCTTTGGACGTTTTATGAAACATGCACATCGTGTGTGAGCGCTCAAACGCAGAATTGATGGCAAGTAAGGGTCATTAATGGATATATAAAGGTGTCTTCGAGTCGGCGCCGGTCCTTCGAAGCCCGTAACAAGTCGTCAATGTTCGCCTTTATTTGGTGTCAAGAGAGTCTAAAGCACCTTTTCCATACCGACTTGTACGTTATGCTGTTTTGACAAGCGCCTGGATTATAAACCCTTCCACTTAGCGTGGAAGCTAATGTAGCGTCGTTAGCCTCAGCAGCGTTGGCGATGTCCCGGTGCGCTCAGATGTTGCATCGTCCCGTTTGCAGCTTGGAATCGTGAGGAGCGTCACAGTTGACACCGACAACGTTCACCTGGCCATTCTTTGTGAGGGCTGCTGCCATGTCACTTAAGACCAATTATTGTTTATTTGTTATTTCTGCAGTCTCTGGTCATCCCTGAGAAGTTCCAGCACATTCTGCGTGTTCTCAACACGAACATTGATGGAAGGAGAAAGATTGCCTTCGCCATTACTGCCATAAAGGTAAATAAAAGAAGCTGAGGATTTGCCATCTTGTTTTATCGTGCTTTTGTGTAGCCCCTGTTTGTTCCTGTCTCAGGGTGTCGGCAGGCGGTACGCCCACGTGGTCCTGAGGAAGGCGGACATCGACCTCAACAAGAGGGCTGGGGAGCTGACTGAGGAGGAGGTAAGCAGGGTGCTCGCAAGATCTTTGGTGGCGCCTTGGTGCGTTTACGTACTCACACTTAGTCTTTGGAGTCCATAAGTGCCCACATGTCCCGAGACGTAGTCTTTGGAGTCCCATTTGTGCCCACATGTCCCGAGACGTGGTCTTTGGAGTCCCATTTGTGCCCACATGTTCTGTCAGTATTTTGAGCACAGGAAATGGATTAGGAAAGGCATAGTCAGTTGTGAATAGCAGCATTTAGCAGTCATTGTGCTAAATGCCTGGGTTGAAACAGGCTATGCAAAGGTTCCTAAAAGGAGTGCCTCTTTGCCGTTTTCATTTCGTAAAAGTAGTTCTCACAAGACAACATTGGAGGCCGCTGATTATGCAACATACGTAATTAGTTTTTCCATTCACTTAAGCAAATGATATATGACTAACACGGATGAAGTAACCTCTATTGAACAATCTCATTGGGGGAGACGACGACGACGACGACGATGAGGAGGAGGATTCACACCAACAACTTGTGGACATCTTCCGTGATTGGTGATTTAGCACCCTTATCTGACAGGACCATTGCGTCTCCCTTGGCCAGGATGTTGGATGTACCTGAAGGATACTGTGTTGTGTACACCGAGTATCACCTGAAGGATACTGTGTTGTGTACACCGAGTATCACCTGAAGGATACTGTGTTGTGTACACCGAGTATCACCTGAAGGATACTGTGTTGTGTACACAGAGTATCACCTGAAGGATAGTGTGTTGTTGTGTACACAGAGTATCACCTGAAGGATAGTGTGTTGTTGTGTACACAGAGTATCACCTGAAGGATACTGTGTTGTTGTGTACACCGAGTATCACCTGAAGGATAGTGTATTGTTGCGTACACAGAGTATCACCTGAAGGATACTGTGTTGTTGCGTACACCGAGTATCACCTGAAGGATACTGTGTTGTTGCGTACACCGAGTATCACCTGAAGGATACTGTGTTGTTGCGTACACCGAGTATCACCTGAAGGATACTGTGTTGTTGCGTACACCGAGTATCACCTGAAGGATACTGTGTTGTTGCGTACACCGAGTATCACCTGAAGGATACGGTGGTGTTGCGTACACCGAGTATCACCTGAAGGATACGGTGGTGTTGCGTACACCGAGTATCACCTGAAGGATACGGTGGTGTTGCGTACACCGAGTATCACCTGAAGGATACGGTGGTGTTGCGTACACCGAGTATCACCTGAAGGATACGGTGGTGTTGCGTACACCGAGTATCACCTGAAGGATACTGTGTTGTTGCGTACACCGAGTATCACCTGAAGGATACTGTGTTGTTGCGTACACAGAGTATCACCTGAAGGATACTGTGTTGTTGCGTACACCGAGTATCACCTGAAGGATACTGTGTTGTTGCGTACACAGAGTATCACCTGAAGGATAGTGTGTTGTTGCGTACACCGAGTATCACCTGAAGGATACTGTGTTGTTGCGTACACCAAGTATCACCTGAAGGATACTGTGTTGTTGCGTACACCAAGTATCACCTGAAGGACAATAAACAAGCAACGCTGGCTGTATGGTCATGACTTTTACTAATACCATATGATGTCAAATCCAACACTTGGTTACACAATATCAGAGCTGCAATGATGATTCGAATAATTTGAGCACCTCGATTACAAAAACGATTAGTTATTTTTCTGCTTCGAAGAATCGCTTTCGTGACCGAGCGTGCGTCACCCACGCAGAGGACGAAGGAAGCGGGTGTTTAAAGACGCGGGTAGTTTGAAGAGGCAGGCAACAAGGCAATGAAAGCAGGAAAACAAGTAAAAAAAAAAACATGGCGAAACACTGATGTGTATCCATTGGAACGTGCCGCTTACATCCACAATAGCATCCTGATTGGCTGTCGACGATGTGCGGCCACAATGAATTCTCAGCACTTGCCGGTGTGGCTGATGGATAAAAGCAGTATTTGAAGCCGCTATCTTGTGGCGGTTGGATGGAAAGGAGACGTGTTTGTTTGTTCCTTATTGTGACTAAATGACTAGTTGTCACTGGCTTTCGTGTTTATTGTGGTACTTGACTCAATATAGCGCTGCTCTTATTGTACAATAACCCACAAAGAACACTGGTGGTATTTTGTTGGCAAAATCTTGCCCCAAACCAAATTATTGGCAAGCTGAGGTTGGTGTTCGGCCTTCTTGACCCATCGCTCCCCAAAGTAACCTCATGCTGTGGGTCCTGGTTGCAGGTGGAGCGTGTGGTCACAATCATGCAGAACCCTCGCCAGTACAAAATCCCAGACTGGTTCCTAAACAGGCAGAAGGACGTCAAGGACGGTAAATTCAGTCAGGTGGGTGAACGCTGATGTCTGACTTGTTGACATGCAAGGAAAGGACGGAGCGGTTCTGGTAAATTGCACACTGACGACCATGCGCTGCTTCCAGGTGCTTGCTAACGGCCTCGACAACAAACTGAGAGAAGACCTGGAGAGGCTGAAGAAGATCAGAGCCCATCGTGGTCTCAGACACTTCTGGGGGTGAGCCGAGCACTGAGGTGTTGACTGTCGTCTCTAACATGGTCATCTTTAACATCCCGTCTCTCCTCTTCCAGCCTGCGTGTGCGTGGTCAGCACACCAAGACCACCGGGCGCCGTGGTCGCACTGTGGGTGTGTCCAAGAAGAAGTAAACTCCCAGCATCCTTTGCTTTCAATAAACCACATTCACTTCTTTCATTGTGATTCTTCCGCACCTGCCAACACTACAGCGATGGAACGCGTCAGGCTCGTCTTGGTGGTTTTTTAAAAGCACGCGCTGTACAAGGAATCAGCCAAACGCCATTTGTTCTACCAAATGGAAGTGAAGGCACCTTGACCTGACCACACTGAATCCGGACTCACACAGACTCTGATAGACACTGTGGTGAGCTCCTGCGTCGGCATCTGAAAAATAAGTTGGACCCCAAATGTTCTTTCTGTTGTGCTGCCGGAGACCCAGCTGCACCGCACAAAGCTAGTGTCATCCCTAGTGATGGTGAGATGAAGCCCCATGAGGTTTTGAACCATTTCAGTCAACTGGTTAGAGAATTGATTCAATTCTTGAAGCTTCATGTACACACGAAACCACCTGCTGGCTTTGGATAGAATTACAGACGGCTGGATCTTCATGTGATGCACTGAATGCTGATCTGTTTTGGCTCTAGGAAATGATTATGCACTACCAAAAAATTGTATCAGCAAATGATTAATCTACAAAGCGTAAGATAAAATATACAGTATGTATAAAATACTGAATGTTTTGTTGTCCATAAATGCCATGTATCATGTGATACATATTTCGCTGAGTGATAGGCATACATCGCGGCAAATTCTGAACCTTTTCCCGAAGCCGTCACGTGGTACATCCGGGCAGCGAGGCTTTGGACGTCATCAAGTCCGACCCCCCCCCCCAATGAATCAAGCCTCGGTACACGGTTCGCGGAAGTGCCCACTCGATTATCGACACACGCTTTGAAGCCCCGGCGCCTCTTGTAACATCACTAGTCATCCCGTAACGGGGATTTAAGTCTTGCATCGTGGTTTCTGGCGGGGTTTCATTGCAAACACTCCACTGCTGCAGAAGAAACCCTGCTCATGACTTATGGAGCCTTTCTTACAGGGACGCGTTTGCTGGGCATCTGTCAGGTCTGGCGCCCCAGCTAGCACGGCTAACTGGACTGGGTTATGGTTGCAGCCTTTTTAATCTAGTTTGACCTTTCTCTTTGGGCTTTTGCCTTCAGGGGCCGCCACAGCAAACCAATCTCCTCCATCCAACCCTTTCTTCATCTGTCTCCCTCATGTCCTCCTTCACTACCTCCATAAACCTCCTCTTTGGTCTTCCTCTACGCCTCCTACCTGGCAGCAGCCAGTTTGACCAGATAGCACTTTAGTGTCATTAAGCACAAGCACCAATGTCATGTGGAAAATGCTAATACGCCTCAAGTGAGATGAGCTTGAGTAATACTTAAGCTATGAAGTACTTTCAATGCTAGCAGATGGAAAGAAGTACAGATGTGGCTTCAACGTCTCAAGTCTCTGCATCATGCAGTTCTGCTTTTCCATGCAAGGTGGACAGTGGGCTGGTCCACTAGGCAATATAGGCCCCGGTTCAAATGCACCCTGGTCTCTAGGGGACACCAAGAATTAAGAAAAAATTCCCCTTGTATTGAAACAACCAATGATGGGTCTGCACGGTGGATGAGTGGTTAGCATGAAGGCCACACAGTCAGGAGATGGGAAGACCTGGGTTCCAACCTCCACTTGGGCATCTCTGTGGAGTTTGCATGTTCTCCCCGTGCGTGTTCCGGATCCAATATCACTTTTAAAAAATATCTTGCTTCTATTCCTGCCATCTAAACAGGCCCGGGTTCCACACTGAGTATAAAGAAATTGAGAAATTATATTATAATTACTTAATAATTAAATACTGTAAAAGTGTCATTTTGTAACATTTTTGGTTAGTGGTGTCCCGTCAATTTTTTCCAATGTAAAAAATGTGCTGTGGCTCAAAACAGGTTGAAACCACTGGTCTATGGGATGGCTAGGCTCGATGGCTAGCACGCTCATCTGGGAGAAACTCAAAAGCCCAAGTGCTTGAGAGGAGCCAGATGAGGTGGCTCGGCCATCTGGGGCTTCACGCCCAATTTTCCCTTTCCTAAATCCCCCCCGGGAGATTGTGCAGGTGGATTCACCTCTCATCCCGCCCTGGACACTCAACACGCCCACATTTTACCATGAATGGTCAATGCTAGGGCTGCATGACGAGTGGTTAACGCACAGGCCTCACAGCTAGGAGACCCGAGTTCAATTCCATTGCATGTTCTCCCCGTCTATGTGTGGGTTTTCTCCGGGTACTCCGGTTTCCTCCACATTCCAAAAACATGTTAGCTTCATTGACTCCAAATTGTCCATAGGTATGAATGTGAGTGTGAATGGTTGTTTGTCTATATGTGCCCTGGGATTGGCTGGCCACCAGTCCAGGGTGTACCCCGCCTCTCGCCCAAAGACAGCTGGGATAGGCTCCAGCACCCCCGCGACCCTCGTGAGGATAAGCGGTAGAAAATGAATGAATGAAAGTTTTTTGCTGCAACAAGAGCCTGTTTGCATTAGGCCTGACTATCTCCCCCTGCCTCACCCCCTTGGATGTTGAACACTTATTGCTTTCATAAATCAACCATGGTCAAAACTATTTGGCTTTTTTTACACAAAAATGTATTGGAAAAAAACTCTTTAGTGTCAAAGTGAAAACAGACTTCTACAAAGTAATGTCAAAGAAATAAAAATATACAAAGAAATATCATTGTTTGCATAATTATTCACCCCCTTTTGAATTGAATGGTCTAATTCAATAGAGGTCCATAAATTGTTGCCAAGGGCGGCACAGGGTTAGCGCGCAGACCTCACAGCTAGGAGACCAGGGTTCAATCCCACCTTCGGGCATCTCTGTGTGGAGTTTGCATGTTCTCCCCGTGCATGCGTGGGTTTTCTCCGGGTACTCCGTAATGTCATGTAATGTCAAAGAAATAAAAATATACAAAGAAATATCATTGTTTGCATAATTATTCACCCCCTTTTGAATTGAATGGTCTAATTCAGGGGTGCTCATTAAGTCGATCGCGAGCTACCGGTCGATCGCGGAGGTGGTACTGGTCGATCGCTGGTCGACCGCGGCGTGACATTAAAAAAATATCATCCCAGCATCAATGCCGTCACTTGATTGACATACAGGGCAGCCATTCAGATGACAACTGAATGTTGCCCTTCGGGCGACCAATCAAATCAAACAACGTCTCTAAGTGCAGCAGAACTTACGATGTCAGCCTATCATCCATCCCCGTTACTTGATTGACATACAGGACAACCAGTCAGATGACAACTGAATTTTGACCTTTAGGTCACCGCTCATGCGTAAACAACGATGCAAAGTGCTAAGCTAGTCGGCGAATTGCGTCAGATTTCAAGCCCTCGCTAAAGTTTATGGTCACTAAAATGAGTGAAGGAGCTGGACCAAGTAAAAAGGCAAAAACTGGACCAAGTAAAAAGGCAAAAACATATCACTTCCATACGGAATGGGAGGTGGACTTTTTTTTCCACAATGTCTTTTTCGAAGTGCGTTTGCCTCATATGCCATTCTACCATCGCAGTACCAAAGAAGGGAAATGTGGAGTAATGTGGAGGTAATTACAAAAAATGTTAATAGTTAATTATGTGTGTTTTGCAATATTGGCTCATTTGGTTATGTAAGGTACATCAACATACATTGTACGTACAAATAATCCTCAATACATTTGAAAATAAATAGATGTTTTGCATTTTTGTAGTGGGTACATCATTTTGACTCGGCCATTTTAAAAGTAGCTCGCATGCTGAAAAAGTGTGAGCACCCCTGGTCTAATTCAATAGAGGTCCATAAATTGTTGCCAATAGTCTCACAATTCTGAAATGAAGATGACCTGAGTGGTGTGAGGGTGTTTCAAGTGATTGGGGTATCAAACACCAGCATCTGAAGGGTCCAGAGACTCAGGGGAAGAGTTATTGGAAGTACAATTCAGGGGATGGACACAAAAACGTTTCCAGTTCATTGAATGTTCCCCGGAGTTCCGTGAAATCAATCATCAAGAATGGAAGGAATATGGCTTGTGTGAATCTGCCTAGATCAGACCACCCTCGTAAACTGAGGGACCGTGCAAGTAGGAGACTAGTGAGAGACGCCACCAAGACCCATACGAAGACTCTGAAGCAGTGACAAGCTTCAGCTGCTGAGGTGGGAGAGATGGCATATAGCAACTGCTGCCCGGGTTCTTCGCTGGTCAAAGCTTCATGGGAAGGTGGCAAAGGGAAGCCACTGTTGAAGAGAAGCATGTGGAAGACTCCACGGTCAAGTGGAAAAAGATTCTTTGGTCTGATGGAGCAAAATGGAGCTTTTTGGCCATCCGACAGGACGTTATGTCTGGTAGAAACCAAACACTGCACGTCACCAAAAACACACCATCCCCACGGTAGCATAGTGGTGGCAGCATCAAGCTGTGGGGATGTTTCTCAGCAGCCGGACCTGGAAGGCTTGTAAAGATAGAGCGCAGAATCCGTCCATCCATTTTCCTACGCTTATCCGGGTCCAGGTCACGGGGGCAGAAGTCTCAGTTGGGAAGCCCAGACTTCCCGATCCCCGGCCACCTCCTCCAGCTCCACCGGGAGGACACCAAGGCGTTCCCAGGCCAGCTGTGAGACATAATCCCTCCAGCGTGTCCTAGATCTGCCCCGGGGCCTTTTCCCGGCTGGGCATGCCCGGAACACTTCACCAGGGAGGCATCAGGGAGCCATCCGGACTAGATGCCCGAGCCACCTCAGCTGACTCCTCTCAATGTGAAGGAGTAGCGGCTCAACTCTGAGCCCCTCCCGGATGGCTGAGCTACCCTACGGAGGAAACTCATTTCAGCCGCCTGTATCCGCCATCTCATTCTTTCGGTCATGACCCAAAGCTCATGACCATAGGTGGGGGTGGGCACATAGATCGACCGGTAAATTGAAAGCTTTGCCTTCCGGCCCAGCTCTCTTTTCCCCACGACGGTCCGGTACAGCGACCACATTACTGCCGAGGCTGCGCCGATCCGTCTGTCGACCTCACGCTCCCACCTTCCCTCACTCGTGAACAAGACCCCGAGATACTAGAGCAGGACCTCATTCTCAACCAATAGGGAGCACTCCACCCTTTTCCGACTGAGAACCATGGCCTCTGATTTGAGTCTCATCCCAGAAGCTTCATACTCAGATGCAAACGCTGAAGGTCGCAGTCCGAAGAGTTGGTACAGTTTTAGATCATATAAGCTCAGCTAAATCATTTTCAAGGTGGAATCAAGGATGACTTTGTTAGTTTAAACGTGCCTGGAGGTGATCATTGGCACAGTACATGAAGCAGACTTGAAACGTTTTTGCAGCAAGCACGGAATCCAAAGAAATACAACTGGAATAGGTGCAGATTCTGGAAGATCTACTAAGTTTTGTGTGCTGGTTATGGTGTGTAGCTGGTCTATAGCAGTCCACAACTCAATACAAAGATCCCAAAAATGAGCATCATAGGTCCCATAAGCCTAACCCTTTGATCAGGTCTTATATAGATAATAATTGCCAATGAAGGATTGTAGTATTTCTAATGTATGACTAGTACTGATTGGCACATTCCCAGGATTTGTGTTTGCAAAAGGCAACCATGCAAACAGCGCCTTACATTTCTACCTTCAGCAAAAAAACAAAAAAAAACAAAAAAAATCAACAGACTTGAATGCACATTTTTATTTTGGCAACCCTAGCAAGAATAGTCCGAACAAGGTCCACAATACACAGAATACATGTACTGCAAACTGTAACTACATACCCATACCATAACCATCAAGGTTGAAAAGTCCCAACTATGCATAGTACATGCAGGACTACTATCTACTACTACTACTACTGCTTGTGGCATTTACTCTGGGGGGGTGGGGTACCATCAGTGCGAGTAGTAAACAGTAGTATTATCAGTGGGAGTAGTATCCATGGAGTACTTTTTGTAGTAGAAGTATTTATAGGGGTGCTTTTTTTTGTAGTAGTAGTAGTATTTAGTAGTAGTGGGGGTAACTGTAGTGGTGTTTTCCTCAGGAGTGGTGTCTGTTGGGTTGCTATCTGTAGTGGTGTTTTCCTCAGGAGTGTTGTCAGTTGGGTTGCTATCTGTAGTGGCGTCTCCGGCAGGAGTGTCGTCTGTTGGGTTGCTATCTGTAGTGGCGTCTCCGTCAGGAGTGTTGTCTGTTGGGTCGCTATCTGTAGTGGCGTCTCCGGCAGGAGTGTCGTCAGTTGGGTTGCTATCTGTAGTGGCGTCTCCGGCAGGAGTGTCGTCTGTTGGGTTGCTATCTGTAGTGGCGTCTCCGGCAGGAGTGTCGTCAGTTGGGTTGCTATCTGTAGTGGTGTTTTCCTCAGGAGTGTCGTCAGTTGGGTTGCTATCTGTAGTGGTGTTTTCCTCAGGAGTGTCGTCAGTTGGGTTGCTATCTGTAGTGGCGTTTTCGTCAGGAGTGTTGTCAGTTGGGTTGCTATCTGTAGTGGCGTCTCCGGCAGGAGTGTCGTCTGTTGGGTTGCTATCTGTAGTGGCGTCTCCGGCAGGAGTGTCGTCTGTTGGGTTGCTATCTGTAGTGGCGTCTCCGGCAGGAGTGTCGTCAGTTGGGTTGCTATCTGTAGTGGCGTCTCCGTCAGGAGTGTTGTCTGTTGGGTTGCTATCTGTAGTGGCGTTTTCGTCAGGAGTGTTGTCTGCTGGGTCGCTATCTGTAGTGGCGTCTCCGGCAGGAGTGTCGTCAGTTGGGTTGCTATCTGTAGTGGTGTTTTCCTCAGGAGTGTCGTCAGTTGGGTTGCTATCTGTAGTGGTGTTTTCCTCAGGAGTGTCGTCAGTTGGGTTGCTATCTGTAGTGGCGTTTTCGTCAGGAGTGTTGTCTGTTGGGTCGCTATCTGTAGTGGCGTCTCCGGCAGGAGTGTCGTCTGTTGGGTCGCTATCTGTAGTGGCGTCTCCGGCAGGAGTGTCGTCTGTTGGGTTGCTATCTGTAGTGGCGTCTCCGTCAGGAGTGTTGTCAGTTGGGTTGCTATCTGTAGTGGCGTTTTCGTCAGGAGTGTTGCCTGCTGGGTCGCTATCTGTAGTGGCGTCTCCGGCAGGAGTGTCGTCTGTTGGGTCGCTATCTGTAGTGGCGTCTCCGGCAGGAGTGTCATCTGTTGGGTTGCTATCTGTAGTGGCGTCTCCGGCAGGAGTGTCGTCAGTTGGGTTGCTATCTGTAGTGGCGTCTCCGTCAGGAGTGTTGTCAGTTGGGTTGCTATCTGTAGTGGTGTTTTCCTCAGGAGTGTCGTCAGTTGGGTTGCTATCTGTAGTGGTGTTTTCCTCAGGAGTGTCGTCAGTTGGGTTGCTATCTGTAGTGGCGTTTTCGTCAGGAGTGTTGTCTGTTGGGTCGCTATCTGTAGTGGCGTCTCCGGCAGGAGTGTCGTCTGTTGGGTCGCTATCTGTAGTGGCGTCTCCGGCAGGAGTGTCGTCTGTTGGGTTGCTATCTGTAGTGGCGTCTCCGTCAGGAGTGTCGTCAGTTGGGTTGCTATCTGTAGTGGTGTTTTCCTCAGGAGTGTTGTCAGTTGGGTTGCTATCTGTAGTGGCGTTTTCGTCAGGAGTGTTGTCTGCTGGGTCGCTATCTGTAGTGGCGTCTCCGGCAGGAGTGTCGTCAGTTGGGTTGCTATCTGTAGTGGTGTTTTCCTCAGGAGTGTCGTCAGTTGGGTTGCTATCTGTAGTGGTGTTTTCCTCAGGAGTGTCGTCAGTTGGGTTGCTATCTGTAGTGGCGTTTTCGTCAGGAGTGTTGTCTGTTGGGTCGCTATCTGTAGTGGCGTCTCCGGCAGGAGTGTCGTCTGTTGGGTCGCTATCTGTAGTGGCGTCTCCGGCAGGAGTGTCATCTGTTGGGTTGCTATCTGTAGTGGCGTCTCCGGCAGGAGTGTCGTCAGTTGGGTTGCTATCTGTAGTGGCGTCTCCGTCAGGAGTGTTGTCAGTTGGGTTGCTATCTGTAGTGGCGTTTTCGTCAGGAGTGTTGTCTGTTGGGTTGCTATCTGTAGTGGCGTCTCCGGCAGGAGTGTCGTCAGTTGGGTTGCTATCTGTAGTGGTGTTTTCCTCAGGAGTGTCGTCAGTTGGGTTGCTATCTGTAGTGGCGTTTTCGTCAGGAGTGTTGTCTGTTGGGTCGCTATCTGTAGTGGCGTCTCCGGCAGGAGTGTCGTCTGTTGGGTCGCTATCTGTAGTGGCGTCTCCGGCAGGAGTGTCGTCTGTTGGGTTGCTATCTGTAGTGGCGTCTCCGTCAGGAGTGTTGTCAGTTGGGTTGCTATCTGTAGTGGCGTTTTCGTCAGGAGTGTTGTCTGCTGGGTCGCTATCTGTAGTGGCGTCTCCGGCAGGAGTGTCGTCAGTTGGGTTGCTATCTGTAGTGGTGTTTTCCTCAGGAGTGTCGTCAGTTGGGTTGCTATCTGTAGTGGTGTTTTCCTCAGGAGTGTCGTCAGTTGGGTTGCTATCTGTAGTGGCGTTTTCGTCAGGAGTGTTGTCTGTTGGGTCGCTATCTGTAGTGGCGTCTCCGGCAGGAGTGTCGTCTGTTGGGTCGCTATCTGTAGTGGCGTCTCCGGCAGGAGTGTCGTCTGTTGGGTTGCTATCTGTAGTGGCGTCTCCGGCAGGAGTGTCGTCAGTTGGGTTGCTATCTGTAGTGGTGTTTTCCTCAGGAGTGTCGTCAGTTGGGTTGCTATCTGTAGTGGCGTTTTCGTCAGGAGTGTTGTCTGTTGGGTTGCTATCTGTAGTGGCGTCTCCGGCAGGAGTGTCGTCAGTTGGGTTGCTATCTGTAGTGGCGTCTCCGTCAGGAGTGTTGTCAGTTGGGTTGCTATCTGTAGTGGCGTCTCCGGCAGGAGTGTTGTCAGTTGGGTTGCTATCTGTAGTGGCGTCTCCGGCAGGAGTGTCGTCTGTTGGGTTGCTATCTGTAGTGGCGTCTCCGGCAGGAGTGTCGTCTGTTGGGTTGCTATCTGTAGTGGTGTCTCCGGCAGGAGTGTCGTCAGTTGGGTTGCTATCTGTAGTGGCGTCTCCGTCAGGAGTGTTGTCAGTTGGGTTGCTATCTGTAGTGGCGTTTTCGTCAGGAGTGTTGTCTGCTGGGTCGCTATCTGTAGTGGCGTCTCCGGCAGGAGTGTCGTCAGTTGGGTTGCTATCTGTAGTGGTGTTTTCCTCAGGAGTGTCGTCAGTTGGGTTGCTATCTGTAGTGGCGTCTCCGGCAGGAGTGTCGTCTGTTGGGTTGCTATCTGTAGTGGCGTCTCCGGCAGGAGTGTCGTCTGTTGGGTTGCTATCTGTAGTGGCGTCTCCGTCAGGAGTGTCGTCAGTTGGGTTGCTATCTGTAGTGGTGTTTTCCTCAGGAGTGTCGTCAGTTGGGTTGCTATCTGTAGTGGTGTTTTCCTCAGGAGTGTCGTCAGTTGGGTTGCTATCTGTAGTGGCGTCTCCGGCAGGAGTGTCGTCTGTTGGGTTGCTATCTGTAGTGGCGTCTCCGGCAGGAGTGTCGTCTGTTGGGTTGCTATCTGGAGTGGCATCTCCATCAGGAGTGTTGTCTGTTGGGTTGCTATCTGGAGTGGCATCTCCATCAGGAGTGTCGTCAGTTGGGTTGCTATCTGTAGTGTCATCTATCTCAGGAGTGCCGTCTGTTGGGTCGCTAACTGTAGTGCCGTTTCCTGCAGGAGTGCCATCTGTTGGGTTGCTAACTGTCGTGTCGTTTTCTGGAGGAGTCATATCTGTAGGTTTAGGATTTGTACCAGGTAGTACGTCAATAAATAGGTAGTTTTCTATTATCTTCAATCTCAAGTGAGTTTCTTCAGGAAACTTGAATTTGAAGTGTCCGGGCCGCAAACAGAATTCATCAGCGGGATCAAGGGTTTTATTGGTTCGAGTGGTTCCAGTCATTGAAGCAGTGTAATGTTGTGCTTGAGTAGGCAGACTCTTGGTTCCTGTTTGAAGTAACATAGTCATATATCAGTAAGCATTCATATCTCGCAGTATGTAGTTGTACAGAAGTACATACTGTGGTTTATATTTCGAGTATTTGATGACTTACCTACGAGCACAAATACAAGAATGAAAGTCTTGATCATCATTGTGTTGTCTTTGTGTCCTCTGATTTCCAAGATAAAGTCAGATGGCTTCCTGTAAGACAGGGAGAAGGAACATTGAATGGCATATAGAAAGTGGCGTCCATCAGGGGACGGTGTCCTGTTGGTCAGAGCTCAGGAGGATGACTGACATCTCTCTCCTCCTGTTCATGTTTTGCTCTACCAGTGTGATGTTACATCATTGTGTGTCACTGAAACCCTTTGGTCCTCCAGGACTGAGCTGGCTGTCTCCACTGGAACGTCTGGTCAATAAAAATGTTCCTGCCTGCAGCCACCTGCAACAAGTGCGTGAAGGAGATATTGTGCAAGGCACGCAGAGTGTGATGCTCTATTTAAACATTATTGTAGTCATGTGCCACGATGTCTGATTCTGATCCTATCACAAGTAAAAAAAAATATTTCTGCAATTTCAACTAATGTGTCTGACAAATTTTAAAAGGTTGTGTATCCGATATCATTGCGGTAAACGACATTACGACACTTAATTAATGAAGTAAATCAATAATTAATTTACCACCCTCGGCCTTCTCTGTGCGCAGTGTGCATGTTCTCCCCGTGCATGCGTGGGTTTTCTCCGGGTACTCTGGTTTCCTCCCACATTCCAAAAACATGCTAGGTTAATTGGCCACTCCAAATTGTCCATAGGTATGAATGTGAGTGTGAATGGTTGTTTGTCTATATGTGCCCTGGGATTGGCTGGCCACCAGTCCAGGGTGTACCCCGCCTCTCGCCTGAAGACAGCTGGGATAGGCTCCAGCACGCCCGCAACCCTTGTGAGGATAAGCGGTAGAAAATGAATGAATGAATAATTTGAGAAATGAATGATGTTAGGGCTGCAGGGCAGACGAGTGGTTAGCGCACAGACCACACAGTAGTCCCGATTTCGATTCCCCCCTCTGGCATCTTTTTGTGGAGTTTGCATGTTCTCCCCGTGCATGCGTGGGTTTTCTCCGGGTACTCTGGTTTCCTCCCACATTCCAAAAACATGCTAGGTTAATTGGCCACTCCAAATTGTCCATAGGTATGAATGTGAGTGTGAATGGTTGTTTGTCTATATGTGCCCTGGGATTGGCTGGCCACCAGTCCAGGGTGTACCCCGCCTCTCGCCTGAAGACAGCTGGGATAGGCTCCAGCACGCCCGCAACCCTTGTGAGGATAAGCGGTAGAAAATGAATGAATGAATAATTTGAGAAATGAATGATGTTAGGGCTGCAGGGCAGACGAGTGGTTAGCGCACAGACCACACAGTAGTCCCGATTTCGATTCCCCCCTCTGGCATCTTTTTGTGGAGTTTGCATGTTCTCCCCGTGCATGCGTGGGTTTTCTCCGGGTACTCCGGTTTCCTCCCACATTCCAAAAACATGCTAGGTTAATTGGCCACTCCAAATTGTCCATAGGTATGAATGTGAGTGTGAATGGTTGTTTGTCTATATGTGCCCTGGGATTGGCTGGCCACCAGTCCAGGGTGTACCCCGCCTCTCGCCTGAAGACAGCTGGGATAGGCTCCAGCACGCCCGCAACCCTTGTGAGGATAAGCGGTAGAAAATGAATGAATGAATAATTTGAGAAATGAATGATGTTAGAGCTGCAGGGCAGACGAGTGGTTAGCGCACAGACCACACAGTAGTCCCGATTTCGATTCCCCCCTCTGGCATCTTTTTGTGGAGTTTGCATGTTCTCCCCGTGCATGCGTGGGTTTTCTCCGGGTACTCCGGTTTCCTCCCACATTCCAAAAACATGCTAGGTTAATTGGCCACTCCAAATTGTCCATAGGTATGAATGTGAGTGGGAATGGTTGTTTGTCTATATGTGCCCTGGGATTGGCTGGCCACCAGTCCAGGGTGTACCAGGGTGTACCTCTTGCCTGAAGACAGCTGGGATAGGCTCCAGCACGCCCGCAACCCTCGTGAGGATAAGCGGTAGAAAATGAATGAATGACTTTTTGGGGGGCATTTTGCCCATCATCCACAATCCTTATGTGGGAAATGAATTAGCTTTTCTATGTGTTCTAAATGAGGGTAAAAGTGCTAGTACCTCTCTGTAGTAGTGATGTGTGGATCCACACTGAAGTATCGACACCTCCGATACCAGATCTTTAGGCTGTAAAAATGATTCTCAAATGAAAACATCGCTACTGCGATGCATCAGTCATGTTTGACCCATGTTTGAGCAATTATGCTTGTAGTAGAATTTTTAAACTATATCATTAACCTGAGGCACAGCGATGTGAGCCCCTCCCATACTCCATTTGGTTTGGTCACGTCTGAACAGCATGGGGGCACAAATATCCCACATGTGGAGGGCGCCCATCTGCCACACATCCTAACTTGATCAGCGCTGAACCCTCTGCACCCCCCAAGAGAATGCCCCCCAAGGCGGTTTCCCATACGGCCCATCGCTAGAACCGCCACCGGGCGTGTGTATGTGGCGGAGGAGGTTTTTACCACGTCCCAGGATGCACCATATAGTCTAGTTAAGAATCGGGCTGTGGCATCTCTGTCGGTTGGCCAAGTGACACCACTATCATCCATCTTCGCCGGCAACCAATGTCATGTTGCCTGTTTAAAGCCGGTGCCTTCCTGCACCAAAAGACATAATGTGATGACACAATGACAACATCGTTGCCAACATTATTCTCCCGTATTTGCGTCCGGTAATGGGCTGAAAAGTGACGCTTTGCCCCGTATTATTGTGGGAATGAAAAATAGTCCACGGATTCCAGCTTCTGAAATGGTTATCACGAGGCAGTATTAGTATTGGAAAAGACCAACAAGTGTGTATGCCAGGGTAAGAGGAACACAAAAGTAGTGGAGACACTGAAGAAGGTCCAGTCACGGATGCAAAGAGACAAGTCATATGCAGGGAGAAGAGTGATGGACATGCAGGTCCAGGGTAGGACAGGAACACCCGTACGACCGGGCTCGGTGCAGGAAAAAAAAAGCATCTTTCGGCTAGCAATTGAGAGAAGAATAAAGGACTCACCGCTCTGAATGAGATCCCTTGTTAAATCCCAAAACTGGAGGTTGACTTGGGTCTTCGGGTCCTGCTCCAACTTTATATGAACACGGAAAGGTCCCTCCTTCACTTGGTGGCTTCGACAGTCTTCTTTTGAATCTCTGGAGTGTCAGCTGGACTGATGAATAAAAATGCAAACCTTGTCACGTAACATTGCTAGCCATTTGTCCAAAACAATGCCAATAATTAAAAGAACACGCCTCGCAGTGGTGGCACAACAGATGTAAAGTGTCTTTTAATTAGGATGATTCAGCGTTCACCGGTTAGTCATTTCACAGACAAGGGGACATTATAGGACATGTGAATGGGCGTTTGCACAAATACCTCGCTTCTCTGAAGTTGTCCCAGCAACAAGAGACAACAGACCGGAGCTGTCCTATCTAGTCAGACGAGAGCTGACCCTCCCAGTCGTTGAACATGAATCAATGAAGCCAAACGTCTTCTAAGACAGCGGCTATCCAATCAGTGTGCTGAGAAGACAACATCCTCAGGTCAAGGTCAGACAAGTCATGCCATGAAGACATGGGCTTGAGGTCTTTTACCAAATAAAATGAATGGAATTACAAATGTCATTCAATGTCAGATTTGATAGAGTGGTATCGTCTTTGTTTTGGATAAGACCAGTGTGACTTAGTCAGGGCACGGACATGTAATCCACACCCTCTGTTGTTCTCACATGATTGGACCTTCATAGGTGCATTCCATGAGACCGTTCCTGTGGGAAAGTTCTTGTCTCGCTGAAAATGACATCACAGCAATCCCATGAGTTGACTGATGGCGGTCTGATGGCGGCCTGATGGCGGCCTGATGGCGTACAGGAAAGCAGAGATGCCACGCACAACTTGGAGTCATTGTGCGCTTATGAGGCTATACAGATAACGTTAGCAGCAAAACTTTGCCAAATGGCTATCATTAGCTGGCAGCGAACATGTTACGTGGTGCATAAGCGCTCGAGCCCTCACGCAGTAAATGGGCTGCCACTTGAGTACTTACCTATTTGGTCCTTCAAATCCCATTCGGCTCCTGATCACACAGCATTGGGGGTAATGGGGGTTCAGGATTCTTCAACATGGTCACGGTGGACTGAGGGATGAACCAGAACCCTTACAGGGCGGGGAGACACCGATGCCATCCCGCCAAGGTAGCGTCAGCCTCATCTTCTCTTGCTCTTTGGTGGCCATCCACGCTACTGCTGAGCCAGGTAGGTGGTGGTAGGCAGTGCTTGTGAAAAAACATTTATTATAACATTTAGAATAGAATAATAGAATGTTTTGGTTTATGTGTTCATTTCAGGAAAATCCCGAGCCTGTTGTTTGTTTTGTTTCTTGTAAAGCGTAGGTAGGTAGTTTTTGGACACGTTTGTATTTCCTTTATTTTCATGGTATTAACGAGGGATGAGCCAGAATGTTTTTCTTGGCAGACCTGATTTCTGCTTCATGATACGGATGATGCGAGTACGAAACCAGCATTTGGTCATTATGGTTCATTATTGGTGTTTAAAGGAAACGTGTCTGTGATTGGTCAGTCACACAGAGCGAGCGCCTCTCCCTTAGACCAGCTGGGTGGTGTCTCATTCACCTATACCAGAGGTAGGGAACCTATGGCTCGGGAGCCAGGTAGGGCTCTTTTGATGACTGTATCTGGCTCTCAAGCATTTCTTACCACAATAAAAATGTATTTTTGCTAGCATTTTAAAGTAAACCATCACAGAAATGACTGTTGAAAATAATATTCAAAATCAACAACTTTCTTATGCATTTTAATCCGTCCATCTATTTTCTACTGCAATACGGCCAACCATATCCATCTTTCCTGATGATATTTTCCAGGTCAAACACCAAAACGCGATTATTACTGGGTAATGCGGTAGTCTTCCTCGGTCATTGAGATGTCAACATGTAAATATAAACTTTCCTCCTTTAGTCAAATAGTCACCTAGCTAAAGCTGCAGAACCAAGCCTTCTGACGAAGATGGCCAAAAGAAAGAAATACATGTACGGAGTATGGTGCAAAACCATGCAGCAGCAGAAGTTGCATTAATGGCAGCAAGTATTTGATTTATTATTGGACACTGCGCTGCTCACGAAAGTGTGCTGGCCACACCCCCTTGGCGTGGGGTAGTGTGTCTGGTCTACATAATTAGAGCCTGTTATATCTAAAACTGTTGGTCTTACATAAAAATGCACACATTTTATTGCATTCAAAATGTATATGGCTCTCACAGATACACATTTTAAAATATCTGGTCTTCATGGCTCTCTTAGCCAAAAAGGTTCCCGACCCCTGACCTATACGGAACAATTGGGACGGTGTCACAATGCCTCCACTTTATTAGGTTTTCTTCAGCTGGCCTCTCTTTGGGTTTGTGTCCAAAGTTACTAAAGTTACTTAGTAAAATTGCTCCGTAACGTACATGGTGCACAGCGCTATGCAGACACTCAACAACTCAACTGGGGTAGCATGAGCGCTTTTTCCCTTTCAAATGTCTTTTTCCTTATTCCATGAAGTCATTATAAAGCAGGCTTGCTACCTATAATATAACAATGTTGTGCATTTTGACTTTCAGTACACAGACAGTGGTAACGATAACCTGTTTTTTTTGTCAGCTCGCTTGGGCTGGTTTGGCTGCTGATATGAAATCAGTTGGAAAATTGCTTTTGCTCTTGAGAAAAATACAGTCAACAAGGCTAACAGATTATTTCCCTGTTTGCACGAGTCACCAACTTCATTAAAAATAACGAAAGCATCAAGGGTCACTGACACACATTCACAGTACACATATAGCTGAATAATAAACAATACATGTAGCAACTACTGATAGGTCAATGTCCATTTCAAACTTCATCATGTACATTTAAGCCCCACCTCCCATTTCCGGTTAAACCATGCCCACCTCAGTTTTATACCCCACCCACTCAGAGTACAGATATGGATAGAGATGATTTAGATGGCTGAACAGATACAGACAGATACAGATAGTGGTGTACCTACTAATATTACAAAAATGGAGTCATCAGAAAAAAAATATATTTTTTTGTTTAAAGAGAAATAATAAATTGAGAATAAAAAAATCAAACATTTGAGTAATGAAGGAGCAATTGGTTGAATGATGGAGCTAATGGAATGTTTTATGTCTTAAATGGACATAGTACATAGTGTAAGTGGTGGTTATGTTTATATAACATATATACTATATGTCTTAAATGGACATAGTACATAGTGTAAGTGGTGGTTATGTTTATATAACATATATACTATATGTCTTAAATGGACATAAGATTAAGATTAAGATATTAAGATTAAGAAGAAGAAGGAGTCCTATCGAGCATTGATGGCTTGTGGGACTCCGGAAGCAGCTGACAGGTACCGTCAGGCCAAACGGTTTGCGGCTTCGGCGGTTGTCGAGGCAAAAACTCGGGTCTGGGAGGAATTCGGTGAGGCCATGGAGCACGACTTTCGGTCGGCCTCGAAGAGGTTCTGGCAAACCATCCGGCGCCTCAGAAAAGGGAAGCAGTGCCCAGTCCACACTGTTTACAGTGGAGACAGGGGCCTGCTGACCTCGACTGGGGATGTAGTCGGATGGTGGAAGGAATACTTTTGAGGCCCTTCTCAATCCCACTGACATACCTTCCATAGAGGAAGCAGAGTCTGAGGACACATACGTGGACAGTGCCATCACCGTGGCTGAGGTATCTGGGGTGGTTAAAACGCTCCTCAGTGGCAAAGCTCCGGGGGTGGACGAGAACCGCCCAGAATTCCTCAAGGCTCTAGATGTTGAGGGACTGTCTTGGCTGACACGTCTCTTCAACATTGCATGGAAGTCGGGAACAGTACCTTTGGATTGGCAGACCGGGGTGGTGGTCACCCTTTTCAAGAAGGGTGGCCGGAGGGTGTGTTCCAACTACAGGGAGATCACACTCCTCAGCCTCCTGGGAAAGTCTATTCCAGGGTGCTGGAGAGATCACGGTCCAATGCGGTTTTCGTCTTGGTCGTGGAAGACGTTTTTCCCAGACTGGACCAGCTCTACACCCTCACGAGGGTGCTTGAGGGTGCATGGGAGTTTGCCCAACCAGTCTACATGTGCTTTGTGTCCCTCGTAGCGTCCTTTGGGGGGTGCTCCGGGAGTATGGGATTGGTGGCGCGCTACTACGTGCTATCCGGTCCTTGTACAAACGGGGCAGGAGTCTGGTTCGCATTGCCAGTAGTAAGTCAAGCCTGTTTCAGGTAAACGTTGGTCTCCGCCAAGGCTGCCCTTTGTCACCGATTCTGTTCACAATTTTCATGGACAGAATTTCTAGGCGCAGCCAAGGTGTTGAGGGAGTCCAGTTCGGGGGCCTTAGAATCTCATCTCTGCTATTTGCAGATGATGTGGTTCTTATGGCTTCTTCGGGCTGAGACCTTCAGTGTTTACTGGGACGGTTTGCATCTGAGTGTGAAGCGTCTGGGATGAGACTCAGTACCTCCAAATCCGAGGCCATGATTCTCAGTCGGAAAATGGTGGAGTGCTCCCTCCGGGTTGGGAATGAGGTCCTGCCCCAGGTGGAGGAGTTTAAGTATCTCGGGGTGAGAGGTGAGAGTGTGAGGTTGACAGACGGATTGGTGCAGCCTCGGCAGTAATGCGGTCGCTGTACCGGACCGTCATGGTGAAAAGAGAGTTGAGCCGGAGGGCAAAGCTCTCAATTTACCGGTCGATCTTTGTTCCCACCCTCACCTATGGTCATGAGCTTTGGGTCATGACCGAAAGAATGAGATTGCGGATACTGGCGGCTGAAATGAGTTTCCTCCGTAGGGTAGCTGGACTCACCCTAAGAGATAGGGTGAGGAGCTCAGTCATCCGGGAGGGGCTCAGAGTAGAGCCGCTTCTCCTTCACATCGAGAGGAGTCAGTTGAGGGGGCTCGGGCATCTAGTCCGGATGCATCCCTGGTGACGTGTTCCGGGCATGCCCAGCCGGGAGCAGACCTAGGCAAGACTGCTGCCCCCGCGACCCAGACCCAGATAAGCGGAGGAAAATGGATGGATGGATGGATGGATGGATGGATGGCTATGGAGCAGAACAATGCACTAGCATGACCAACTCACAAATGACCCGACAAAGAAGGGAAGCGCGCACCTGAAGTAAATAGGCAACACAATAGGAAACAGGTGCGGGAGATAATTGAACGCAACTGAAAACGGAACAGAGCCACACAGGGAGTAAATACAAAATAAGGGCAACTAGGAACTCAGGAAAAAAGGAAAACTAAGAGCTGTCATGAGGGGGTGAAGCCCAATTGTGACACCCCGGCTACATCTATCATGAGAAAGCCAGCAGCACTGGCCGTGGTGGTGGTCTGGCCAATTTACGCCGTGATGAAATGGAACTGACCCCCCTCCCTCTGCCAAAATTCTCCTCATTTGAGTGCCTTGCCGCGAAGTGCAACCCTCCCGTTCCGTGCCAATACTGGTCATTTACCGACCTCCCAAACCAAACTCAGCCTTTGTCCCAGAGTTGCATGACCTCCTTACCACACTCTGCTCAACATCCACCAACATGGTTATTCTGGGAGACATGAATATTCACGTGGACACTCCCTCCTGCCACTCTGCATCTGAGTTGCTACAACTGCTGGACATCTAACACAGCATGTGGATGTACCTACACACTCCAGGGGGCACACCCGTGCCCCGCTGCCCCCATTACCAACCTGCTGGTGTAAGACCAGCAGGATGCTATTCCCCTCCCCTCATTCATTTCATCAGATTCCAATTGAGTGCATCCCATAATCAGTTCCCAGTTCCACATGTCCAAAAGGAGTAGGAAGAAGCAAAGCTTATTAAATCCTACCCCTCCATCTGGTACTTTTACAATCACTAACTGTTACATTTGTTCACTTCCTGCTTTCCATAATACAGTTTAAGGGTTTAAGTTTTTTTTATTTTTTATTTTTAAATTTTGTAATTTATTTGTCCTGGCGGCACGGCGGTCTAGTGGTTAGCGCGCAGACCTCACAGCTCGGAGACCAGGGTTCAATTCCACCCTCGGCCATCTCTGTGTGGCATTTGCATGTTCTCCCCGTGCATGCGTGGGTTTTCTCCGGGTACTCCGGTTTCCTCCCACATTCCAAAAACATGCTAGGTTAATTGGCCACCCCAAATTGTCCATAGGTATGAATGTGAGTGTGAATGGTTGTTTGTCTATATGTGCCCTGTGATTGGCTGGCCACCAGTATAGGGTGTACCCCGCCTCTTGCCCGAAGACAGCTGGGATAGGCTCCAGCACCCCCCGCGACCCTCGTGAGGAAAAAGCGGTAGAAAATGAATGAATGAATTAATTTTTTTGTCCCGTACCAAAGTACTCGGTGATATGAGCATCCAATGCCATAATGGGTACCATAGTGCGTGTCAATATAGTGATATATATAGCACATCATGACTGGTTCAAGACTCTTCATCCTTGTATTTAGCAAACATCAACTGCTTGTATTGTTTCTTGAATTGGCTCATCGTTGTGCATTGTTTGATTTCCTTACTCAATCCATTCCATAGTTTGATTCCACATACTGAAATGCTATGGCTAGCATAACGTAGTCCTAGCATAGAAGTGTTTCAAATGTACTTCTTCCCTGAGATCATATTTCTCCTCTCTTGTAGAGAAGTATTGGATGACATTTTTAGCTAATTGCTTATTTTTTAGCCTTATGCATTATTTTAGCTGTTTAAAGATGAACTATATCAGCAAGTTGAAGTATTTGTCATTTTACAAATAAGGAGTTAGTATGTTCTCTGTAGGCGGCATTATTTGCGGCTTATTTGCTCATATTTTCATCTATTGTGATCCCCAGAAATGTATTTTCCTTCACCCTTTCAATGTCTACATCGTCTATTTGTATTTGTTGGTACGTGTCCTTTCTGCTGTTACCAAACAGCATGATTTTAGTTTTACTTAGGTTCAAGGACAATCTATAATCATCAAACCATCTTTTTAGTGGGACCATTTCTTCTCTGACCTTTCTAATGATTTCGTCTGTACTCCCTCCAGAACAAAAAGCAGTGGTATCACCCGCAAATAACATTTACTTACTGCATTTTGTTGCCCTACTAGTGACATGAGCAATAACAATAAAGTTGAATCTAATCTAATTAGCTAATGCTACTTAAACTCGAGCATACTGCAGGATGGCATTAGAGTATTTATTTACCAAAAGTCCAATTTATTATGACATCCAGTGACTTCTTGTTTTTTTTTTTTTTTGTCCCGTCCAGCCATTGGGGCAGATAGTATTGTTGATCTAAATGCCCTTACATGCTAGACAGATTTGCTCTGTGTCAGGAAAGATGTAAGCTACAACTTCCCTGTACTATAAAATTGTATTTGCCGTTATTTGATGTTTCTATTATGCGAATTTGGAGCGACCGGACCGGAGCAAGAAGAAGAACAGTAGAGAGACAGACAAAAACTGCAGCAACAACAATTCCCATAACAACAACAGTGACAAACAGGACTGCAACAGTTAAATGTCAATGATGGCTAAGGGTCACAATGGAGATGATATCAGTGAAATGAAACAGTCCAACTTACCAGTAGCAATAGTAACAATGAAGACATGAACCATGATAGTAAACACAATTACAGCCATACAGTTACAGTAATTGATAAGATAGCACCCATGTGCTGTGAGTGTCCATATGGAGGTGTGTTCTGTGTATATATTCATATATGTGTGCGTAAGTGTGCTTGTGTGTGTGAATGCGTGTGTGTGAATGTGTAATTGTCACTGAGAATGACAAAAGGAGAGAGACTGCCTTCTACCACCCAGCAAACCCCGCCCCGCGCAGCCAGGTCAAGCCCCCACCGCCAGAGAACCACCAGCCCCGCGGGTGCGGGCAAAGCCAGGGCCGACTCCCCGCATGACATTTGACACCCACATCAAGCATCTGTGTAAGAACTCCTTCTACCACCTTGGGAACATTGCCAAGCTCCGCCCCACACTTTCTCTGCCCGATGCTGAAAACCTGGTACACGCCTTTGTCTCTTCCAGGCTGGATTATTGTAATGCTCTCCTCATCGGGATCCCGAGCAAGAGCATTCACAAGCTCCAATACATCCAGAACAGCGCGGCTAGGATCCTGATGAGGGTGCGGAAATACCATCATATCACCCCCATCCTGGAATCACTGCACATTGCTGTGATGTAAAGTGCAATATAAATACAATTTATAATTCATTCATTCATTTGCTACCGCTTTTTCCTCACGAGGGTCGCGGGGGGTGCTGGAGCCTATCCCAGCTGTCTTTGGGCGAGAGGCGGGGTACACCCTGGACTGGTCGCCAGCCAATCACAGACAATTTATAATTATTATTATTATTAAATAACAAGTCCATGAGAAAAATCCATGATCACAATGGCGTTCATGGCACGAACGACGCAACCAAACAAGTCATTTTCCACACAACATAGCGGCTTCAAATACGACGAGTGGCAATGGTGAAAGGAGTGTGCATCTTACTGCTGAGTTGTTTTATCCATCAACCACACCAGCAACCGCGGGATTTCATTGTTGGTGCGGCGGCGGTGGTGAAGTGCGGCGTTAAAACTGATAGACGTCACATTGTCCACTTGCTGTTTTGCCACATTTTCTTACATTTACTTTTACTTCCCCTTTGTCGTCTTGCCATTTTTTCTCGGCGCTTTAATCTTCCCGTGTCTTCAAACACCCGCTCCGCTTGGGTGAGATACGCATGTTGGTGACGTAGGTGATTTTTAAAAACGTGGAAAAATTGTGGTATTGGAATGATCTGAATCATCCTTGCTGCCCAAATTAAAATCCATAGAAATTCATCGTTATATTACAGTAAATATTATTTTATTACAATACTCTCACTATTTTCCCCAGTATTTGAATGTGTAACGTAAGCTGTGATTTGTCCGATGCAAAGAGGACTGTATGGATGTATTTGGATGGATTTCCCCCCTTTTTCTTTCACCTCATACTTGTTCCTGAATGCTGATACTATGTGGGAACCCATAAAGGTAAGTTTTGATGACTTTGAGTGCTAATGTGCATCATTGTGGTAGTTCCATGCTAAATGGCTAACACAAGCAAAACACCAGACTTCAGCCAATAGAAGTTGGAACTCCAATTTAGCCGTCAGTTCAATGCCAAAATCATCAGAGAGATGTCAAAATGTGAAAAGCACTGGTTAGTTGGGCCACTCTTATGCCAAGGTGGTGCTGGATATGACAATAAAAACAATACCTGCACTGCTCCAGTCTCCGGCAGGCCATGGAATCCGTGATAAGTCAAACACAGCCACAGTAGATCCAAATAACTTTGGTCTTGCTACAAGAGCCATCTGCTAAGGCTTTGAAGCTAACTTTACCAATCAAACTACTCTTTTTTCCGGCTTGGGGCCACAGAGTTAAAACAGGAGGAACGTACGTTAATCAGCTGTCAAAAGAATACCGCCGTTAATGGAAACTTCCGTTAACACGTCGTTAACATGGAGGAGTTCAAGTACCTCGAGGTCTTGTTCACCAGTGAGGGCAGGAGGGAACGTGTGATGGACAGGGGGATTGGTGCGGTGTCTGCAGGGATGCGACACTGGACACTCAGTCCTTGTGGTGATGTGGTCAAGTATGTTCCTACCCTCATCTACGGTCATGAGCAAAGGACAAGCGGTTTTCTCCCATATAGATCAGGTGAGAAGCACTGGCATTCAGGAGAAACTCTGCATTGAGAGGAACCGGATGAGGTTGCTCGGCCATCTGGTCAGGATGCCTGCCTGGGGAGGTGTTCAGGACACGTCCGATCGGGAGGAGGCCCAGGACACACTGAGAGACTATGTCTCTCAGCTGGCCTGGGGACGCCTCAGGATCCTCCAGGAGGATTTGGACAAAGTAGCTGAGGAGAGGGACGTCTGGGTTTGCTGCCCTGACAACCCCTCCATTGATGGATAAGTGATGGATGGGTATTTCTTGAATTCAAAAGTGTTACTTTTACACGAGGGCTTACCTAAACCAGCCCCAACCCTTCCCCACATTACAATACACACGATTCATGTGGTTGGATCAGGCCATAAATGTAGTAATAACTACAAGTAATAACTATAAGTAATAACTGTAAGTTTGATCAGAGATTTTTAATGATTGGTTGCTGACAGAAAAAGCAGAGAGCAGAAAATATTCATGATATTCTTTATACCTTTCACCAGTGAGCTTCTCAACCAAAGTGGGGCCACCTTCCTCCTCTTTCTCTTGATGTTAAAAATATATGAGAAAATATAACAACTCCAAGCACATTAGCGCTGCACGCACTAGTCTTTATCCGCCATTTGGCATTTTCTTCAGGAACAACACAACGCCTCGTGCTATAGTGGCTTCTTCCCCACCACACCTCCCCTAGTGGTCAGTGATAAAATGACAGTTAAAAGGTAGAACAGGAACATAAGCAGATAAATAAATGTCAAAGTAATAACGCTGCAGTTCAAATTCAGGCCAGAGGCTAGACATCGTCTGGGGTTGTTGGTTCAGGAGTTGTTGGAGGAGGAGTTGGTGAGGAGCTTGGAGGAGGAGTTGGTGAGGAGGTTGGAGGAGGAGTTGGTGGGGTTGTTGGGGGAGGAGTTGGTGGGGTTGTTGGGGGTGTTGTTGGGGGTTTAGTTGGGGGTTTAGTTGGCGGAGTGAGCACCTTAAAGATGATATAGTTGTCTTCAACCGCAAAGTAATAGGCAGGAATCGGATTGGGAAGCTTAAACTTGAGTATATCGCCTAGCTCTAAACATGTTACTTCAATATCAGTGGGTAATGTCTTGGGAGGCGGCGTGGGTGGTGTCGTGGGAGGCGGCGTGGGTGGTGTCGTGGGAGGTGTCGTGGGAGGCTCCGTGGGAGTTGGTGTGGGTGGTGTCGTGGGAGGCGTCGTGGGAGGCGGTGTGGGTGGTGTCGTGGGAGGTGTCGTGGGAGGCGGCGTGGGTGGTGTCGTGGGATTATCATCTGGAGTTGTAACAACAATTGCTTGAGTAGGCAGAGTCTTGGTTCCTGTTTGAAAGAAATGGAGTAAAATATCACGATATATCTTTCATCAATGTTAATAACAATTTGGAATTGTCCAATTCAAATAACAGTGAGACTGTAAAAGCACATCTGTTATGTTCTGTTGCATGAACTGGTGAATTGTCAATAGCAACTTTTCGGGAGAAGTGTATTCATGTGTACTGGTAGGCGGGTTGTCATTCTGCCGTGTGGATTTATTGCTGACTTAGTGCCGGGGTAGTTGAGGTAGTGAGGAGTTCATTGCACATGGCTTGGCCCATGTGGAGCAAAAGTGGACAAATTGCGCAATAGTCAACGGGTGTGTGCATCATTTGAGTGTTGGTTTTGGAAGTATATACAGCAGCCCAAAAAAGGCCAGCATTGTTAGTCCAGTGAACGGCGTCGTGCCAAGTGAACAACGTCTCCGGTCACCGACACGGTGGAGGCGGGTTTGAGCCACAGTGATATAGCCGGGCGTATGGGCTGTTCCCACGCTGCCATCAGAAACCCGCATGAACGCCACGACGCCACAGGCTCTGTTGACCATAGACTGTGCCCGGGGTGAGAGACAGTGACAACTCCCGCCCGGAAACACCAGGCAGGTGCCTCCACGCCGTTTTGAATGTTGGCACTTTGTGTTTGGCAGGTGACATTTTCTTTTGTTACCTTTTTCGTTTTGAAATTATCATTGAAACATTTTATATTTGTTTCTCTATGCCAATATCCCAAACAAATGATTCATATGAGGAAAATGCAGATTCGGGTTTCAAAATAAAAATGATGTTGAAAAATATGGCCTCAAAATTTCTATTGACTATTTCATACATGGCACTCTTAGAATCCACCTGAATTTATTTGTCTCATTTTAACTGGAAAAGTTAGCTCGAATACTACAGCGCATCAAATAAACTTGAATTTGACAGGTTTATTTGATCTGGAATTACATGAATAAAGGATGTGTGACATACAATATGAACTATGAAGAATAAAACATTGATGATTAAAGAAAAACTTGAACAAAAAAGGGTAAACGTCCCTCCTTTTTGACTTCTCGACAGTCCAGTGGGTAGATGAAGTATTTGTTGACTTGTGTGTGTTGGCCACCGTGGCTGAGGTCGCGCATGTGAAAGCTATCTCAGACTGACTGACTGACTACTTGCAAGCCTGTTGCCAGCTTTTATGTTCAAAGCTTAAATGAAATGCTTTGGAAGCAACTGGCGGGCCAAATGTGGCCCCCGGGCCGTAGTTTTCTCTAGAGTCTAGAGATGTGGGTAACAACAGCTGCCCCCCAGGGGTTGGTCCCAGGGTGATTTTTTTGAAAATGGCGCCCGTAATTCCTGGCAGTGCTCGTGTAGTTCTGGAGTCTGAGTATATAGTTTGATATTTCACGTGTTGTCGAGTGTTTGATGACTTACCTACGAGCAGAAATACAAGAATGAAAGTCTTGATCATCATTGCGTTGTCTTTGTGTCCTCTGATGTCCAAGATAAAGTCAGATGGCTTCCTGTAAGACAGGGAGAAGGAACATTGAATGGCATATAGAAAGTGATGATGTCCTGTTGGTTCGACTGACATCTCTCTCCTCCTGTTCATGTTTTGCTCTACCAGTGTGACGTTACATCATTGTGTGTCACTGAAACCCTTTGGTCCTCCAGGACTGAGCTGGCTGTCTCCACTGGAACTTCCGGTCAAGAAAAATGTTCCTGCTTTGGTGAGCAGGACATGGTTGGATGTCCAAACTTGGACTGGACTCAACTGTTCTGAGATCCATGAAAGGACATTTTCTCACCAACCCTCGTTAGTGCTTCCACGTGAAAATGCACCAAGCGCAAGTACAAGCACAGTCCCATTTGAAATAGGCCATGACGGACATCTGGTTTCATTGCTCTTTATTCTACAAGTCCAACAATGTCCAAAAGTGCCATGGTCCAGTGTGTCCATGATGACACACAATACACTTCCAAACACTCATCTTTACGCTGACAAAGAAAGGACTTACCACACTGAGCAAAGTCTGTTGATAGAACCCACACTGGAGGTTGACTTGACTCTCAGTGTTTCGGTCTCCGTCCTGGTCCAACTTTTATATGCTGCTTCAATAAAGGCGTCATCTCAGAGGACATAATTATTTAATTAGTACTTTTTGTTGTCTAATTGGTGTTAATGCCATGGTGCGTTCCTTACTACTAAAAGGGGAATCTTGCCATGCAGCATTTCCTAAAGTATTGCTTCATGAATGATTACATGTCTCACCGTGTTATTGTTGCACAATCTCATTAAACAGCCCAGTGGGTGTGACTGCTCTCAGTCTACTTTCTGATTTGATTTGTCAACATTTTATTGACTGACACTTGTGGAAAGTTTCTTGGAGAACATAGAATTAAGCCAACCACCGATGATGGGACTAAATGTCTGATGCTGAGATAACAAAGACATGCAGATGAAGCTTGGTCGGCTTCAAACACAAAATGGTAAGTAGAAATGACCCCGGAGTTGCTTATCCTTCAATTCACGTTTTAAAGGGGACCTGTGATGCTCTTCCCCCTTTCTGACCTATACGTGTAGTTAGAATGTTGTGTTCTGGTGTTAAAGCAGAAGTTTCCGATAATGAGGTTTGTACATTTGGAAGTGAGCCCTGAAAGACGTTTGGGATGGTTCTAAATGCTCAGTTTCAGAGGAGGTGTGTGTGATGGCACAGATGGGCGGGCTTACGTATATGGGCGTGGCTGTAGGACAGATACGCTCCCTTCCCTCCCCCAAGCTCCGCCCGCCACCCCCAAAAAAGAACTGCGTCTATGTTTATGGTGTTAGCAATATTCATTCATTCATTCATTTTCTACCGCTTATCCTCACGAGGGTCGCGGGGGGTGCTGGAGCCTATCCCAGCTGTCTTCGGGCGAGAGGCGGGGTACACCCTGGACTGGTGGCCAGCCAATGACAGGGCACATATAGACAAACAACCATTCACACTCACATTCATACCTATGGACAATTTGGAGTCGCCAATTAACCTAGCATGTGTTTGGAATGTGGGAGGAAACCGGAGTACCCGGAGAAAAGCCACGCATGCACGGGGAGAACATGCAAACTCCACACAGAGATGGCCGAGGGTGGAATTGAACCCTGGTCTCCTAGCTGTGGGGTCTGCGCGCTAACCACTAGACCGCCGTGCCACCTGTGTTAGCAATATCACCCAGGAAATGTTTCTTTGGGTTAAAGGGAAAGACGCCACCGTCAGACACAAGTGGTTGGAGTTCCTGATTCCCTACCAGCAAAAGAAATGCATTTTCATCTGTCAAGGGCATTTCACACTGGACTGTTTAGTGAACATGGGCCACTATGCAGCTGGACTAGCCCACAAACTTGCTAAAGGCCTACGCCTTCCCAACGTTACTTGGTAGGGTGGAAGGGTCAGAAGGGTCAGCAGTCAGTAGCAGTTTATCAGGGTCCTAACTGTCTTTATTTTGGGGAAGTCATGGAGCAGAAGGGCTTGTCTGTGTAGCATTATAGAGTGTGCATACAGGAAGGTGTTGCTAATAGCCTTTTCCCACCACAATCAGTGGCTCTACCCGAGTTTTTTAAACACTGATAATCCTGCAATAAACTTTTAATTACCACATTACACTTATTATACATTACAGATATTGAAGAAAACCTAACGCTAATATTCATTCATTCATTCATTTTATACCGCTTATCCTCACGAGGGTCGTGGGGGTGCTGGAGCCTATCCAAGCAGTCATTGGGTGAGAGGCGGGGTACACCCTGGACTGGTGGCCAGCCAATCACAGGGCACATATAGACAAACAACCATTCACACTCACATTCACTCATGCTAATATGCTAAAGCTATTTACCATTGAGACTCCAACTATTTTCCTGAGAAACTTGGGGCTGTCCAGTTTCTACTTTGGATCGGATCGGGGATGCCGGCAGCTCTGCTGAGGTAGCGAGAGCTGGCAACGTCCTCCAGGCTGGGCAGAGAGCAGCCAGTGATCTTCTGTGCCGTGTTGATCACTCAGGTTGTTCAGGTTGTTCCTCCTAAGCACCCTCAGGAAGTGGAGTCGCTGCTGGGCAGAGAGCTGCACGCCCAGGAATCTGATGGGAGTTGACCCTTTCCACACAGTCCCCCTGGATGTAAAGAGGGGCTGGGTCGGCTCTGCTCTTCCTAAAGTCCAGTATTAACTCTTTTGTTTTTGTGGTGTTCAGTGGCAGGTTGTTTGCTGAACTCCACGCTGTCAGTCTGTTGACTTCACCTCTGTAGTTCGACTCGTCCCCCCCTGAGATGAGCCCGACCACGGTGGTGTCATCCGCAAACTTTATGATGGAGATGAGTCGGAGAGCAGTCGTGCATGTAAAGAGTGAACAGGAGGGGGCTCAAGACACAACCAGGGGAACCAGTGCTGAGTGTGATGGTGGAGGAGAGGTAGGGGCCAAGTTTGACGGACTGAGGGCGCTCCATCAGGAAGTCTTCAATCCACTGGCAGATAGGGATGGAGATGCCAGATGGGACAGTTTCTGGACAAGGATCTCTGGTATGATGTGGTTGAAGGCTGAGCTGAAGTCCAGGAAGAGCATCCTCATGTAGCTTCCTAGGTCCTCCAGGAGTGCTATGGTTATAGCATCCGCATATAGCAACTGGTGGGGGTCCAGAGTGGGAGGCATGCAGACAGGTCCTGATGTGTTGTCAGACCAGACGCTCAAAGCACTCCATGACCACAGGTGTAAGTGCAACAGGCTCGTAGTCGTTAAGGCTCTCCACTGCTGACATTTTGGGGACAGGGATGATGGTGGAGGCTTTGAGGCAGGATGGTATGATGGCCTGTGACAGAGACAGGTTGAAAATGTAGGTGAAAACTCCTGCCAGTTGGTCAGCACACGCTTTGAGTACCTTGCCAGGTACACCATCAGGGCCAGCCGCCTTCCTGGGGTTCACAGACTTCAGCACACGTCTCACTTTGTGCTCTTGAAGTGTCAGTGTGATAGTGCTGGAAGATGTTGAGTAGGTGTAGTAGATGGTGAGTAGAGTGACTGCTGGGGGTCTGTCTGCCAGCGAGGCATCAGCCTCCGCACTCACCAGGATGCTGCTTCTGTAGTTGGTGATGTGATTTATTCCCTGCCACATCCTCCTGGGGTCATTTGCAGTGAAGTGGTCCTCTATTTTCCTCTTGTAGGCTGCTTTGGCCTCTCTGACGCCTCTTTTCAGGTCAGACCTGGCCACGCTGGCCCTGTCCCCTGATTTGAAGGCGGTGTTGCGGCTTTTGAATAGATGAATAGAATGATCAACTCAATAAAGTTGGGTTTGCAGCTAGCGGCACAACACCGGAAGTTCTCCTGCCCCCCCCCGTCAAAATATGGCTGTTTTCTAACGTATGTTTTGGATGCTTGTCACTATGGTGGCATCGTGTTTACGTGGTTATATGTAAGTAAGACATGACTTACTCTGTTCCGTGGCAACTTTGATGCCAAACCATGTCAATGAGTGATGTGTGTACAAAGATTGTATCATCCTAACTAGGAAAGAGAAGGGCTGAAATAAATACAGAACAGTTTTGATAACCTTTGCAAGACAAAGGGGTCAGACAACAACAGTATGCATGGCGGCCTGAGTGTGTGTGAATGTGTGCGAATGAGAGGGGCCCAAGTGGAAGAGTGAGGTTACAGCGAGAAGAGATACAGAAGGTGGATCATTTTAAGTACTTAGGGTCAACAGTCCAGAACAATGGAGATTGTGAAAAGGAGGTGAAGAAGTGTGTGCAGGCAGGATGGAACGGGTGGAGGAAAGGATCAGGTGTGATGTGTGATAGAGTTTCAGCTAAAATAGTATACAAAACTGTGGTGAGACCAGCCATGTTGTTTGGTCTAGAGACAGTGCCACTGAGGAAAAGACAGGAAGCAGAACTGGAGGTAGCAGAGATGAGGATGCTGAGGTTCTCATTGGGAGTGACCGGGATGGATAGGATCAGGAAGGTGTACGTACATCAGAGGGACATTACATGTTAGAGGCCTTGGAGATAAAGTCAGTTATCGGCCAGACTGAGATGGTTGGAGGAGGAGATAGTGAATATATTGGTAGAAGGATGCTGCCAGGTAGGAGGCGTAGAGGAAGACCAAAGAGGAGGTTTATGGATGTAGTGAAGGAGGACATGAGGGTAGTTGGTGAGAGAGAAACAGATGCAGAAGACAGGGTTGGATGGAGGAGATTGGCTTGCTGTGGCGACCCCTGAAGGGAAAAGCCCAAAGAGAAAGACGAAGAAGAACAGATACAGATCATGGTATAGCTCATCCCTTCAAGTTGAGTTAAAATCATCAGCCAAGTCCAGAACACTCTCAGAACAGGTGTTAAACATTGCAGTGTCATTGAAAGTAACAGAAAATTGTGACACTGTTAGGATGTTGAAGGTTCTTCTGTGGCGCCCTGGAACAGGGGGCTTCTCCACAGAACAGTGCAGTGAAATAATGAACAGCACTGGGAAGTGATCCGAAATGCGGATCCAGTATCTCCGGGATCGCGATACACAAGTCCAGCCCAAGCAGTTTTCTATTATAACACCTAAAAATGTATTCTGGTTCACTCTGTCAGTGTCTACGCTGTCTATTGGTATTGCACCCAAGTGTCACCAAATAGCATTCTTTTACTTTGACTTGGGTTTTATCAAAGCATTTTTCGTATATATTGTCATTTCACCTATGATTTTTCTTATTAATTCTACTATGGGGCTGCACGGCGGATGAGTGGTTGGTGCACAGACCTCACAGCTAGGAGACCAGGGTTCAATTCCACCCTCAGCCATCTTTGTGTGGAGTTTGCATGTTCTCCCCGTGCACGCGTGGGTTTTCTCCGGGTACTCCGGTTTCCTCCCACATTCCAAAAACATGTTTGGTTCATTGGCCACTCCAAATTGTCGAGTGAATGGTTGTTTGTCTATATGTGCCCTGTGATTGGCTGGCCACCAGTCCAGGGTGGACCCCGCCTCGATAGGCTCCAGCACCCCCGAAACCTTCGGAAAAGTGGCAGCATATGAATGAATGAATTCTACTATGAAGGGTGAGTGTGACAAAAAACACTTAGAAAAGTTGTGTATTGAAAAGAAGAATGAAATTCAGGTGCCGTTTTGGGAGACCTCCAGAGGAGTCCCGCCTCCGTCGGCCCGCTCACCATTCAGGCCGCCCTCCAGGGTGGCCCGGCCACCCCCACCGGCCTAGCCCTTTCCCCTGCATCTCGTGGGGGCCCTGCTGGCTCCGCAAGGCTTGTCGTCCCGGCCGACCTCCAGAGAGGTCTTGCCAGCAACCCAACTCCAGTCCTCCCACCTCCCTTCCCTTTTTGTTTGTGGACTCTTTTTGGACGTCTGGGATCCGTCCTTGAGGGGGTGGGGGGTTACTGTCACAATCTACACCGTTGCTTGTGTGACAGTCTTAGTTCCTACTCTCATGCTCTTATTTTGTACTATTTCCTGTGTTCCGTCACTTTCTCTCCTACACGCACCTGTTGGTAATTTGTTGATTTGTATTTAGTTCAGCCGGGTGCGTGTTCCCCATGTTGGTGCATTGACTTGTTGACGTGTTGTATGCCAGTGCTGCAATAGTTTTTTTTAAAATAAAGCTAAGCTTTTACCTGCACCTCTCTTTTACCTGTCCTCTCTGCATCCTGGGGTCGCATCGCAACACCGACATGCCGTACTGTGACACTTTCATTTGGGTCCAGGACCGCCCCATGTGTTGACGGACAGCCCATCGGATCCTTTGGCTCGGTGCAGGTGTCATTTTTTGGAGGACTAGCGCTTGACTTTATTCTCCGGTAATACTGAGGATCTTTCCAAAAAGTGGAATGACTGTCTTCCTGCGTCCAAGCTCAGCAGCAAAGGCATGCTGCCAGAGGCCTGGCTGATGGAGCTCCACCATCCCACCATGTTCAGGAAGAGAAAGCTTCTTAGCTTTAGCCATCAGGGGGCTGACCATTTGGAGCAGATTTTGACTTTTAGAGCCTGTGGTCTTAAATTTTTGATCAGGTGAAAAAACACATTTCACTATTATAATAATTTAAATTACAAGTTCCAAATGATTTTTTGGCTTGATTTCATTCGTTTCTGGTTTCTTTATTCAATGATGCTTTTTCCACTCTCTGACCTATAAATGTAGTTAGAAATACATGGCAGGAGCTCGGACTTTGCTACCGGAGTTTTGAAGCTTTTGTTGGGAAAATTCCCAACCATTACTTGTCAGCACCTCTGGGGGACTGTGACAACTTTGTCTTAATTCAGGACAAGCGAGGTCTGAACTCACCACATCAACGAACTGTAAGGAGCCGAGAGCCGTTACAAGGCTAGCCAGCTAGCATGGCTTGTGGCTGCTCCTACCATGACCTCCATAACATCATGGAATCTTTGTGGAGACTTCCCGGGCTGTAACAACGAGTGGTGAGAGACAATATTCGCTATAACAACAAACATTAAACACCAAAGACAGCCGTAAAGGCGAGCTTACGGGCGATGGCGTTGCCTAGCAACCACAACAATGCCTAGGTCCAAGGGGAAGGTTTCACCCACAAACTAGCATACCTGCCAGCTCAGGTACCTCGGATCGAGGTGTGAAATACAATGGACAACAATAGTTACACTCCCACCTTCCCTCACTTGTGAAAAAGACCCCGAGATACATAAACTCCTCCACCTGGGGCAAGACCTAATTCCCAATCCAGAGGGAGCGCTCCACCCTTTTCTGACTGAGAACCATGGCCTCTGATTTGGATGTTCTGAGTCTCATCCCAGAAGCTTCACACTCAGATGCAAACGGTCCCAGTAAACGCTGAAGGTCGCAGCCCAAAGAGGCCATCAGCACCACATCATCTGCAAACAGCAGAGATGAGATCCGAAGGCCCTGACTCCCTCAACACCTTGGCTGAGGCCAAAATTCACCGGAAACAGGCTCGATTTACAACTGGCAATGCGAACCAAACTCCTGCCTGTTTGTACAAGGACCGGATGGCACGTAGTAGCGCGTCCACCAATCCTGTACTCCTGGAGCACCCCCCAAAGGACGCAGCGAGGGACACGGTCGAATGCCTTTTCCAAGTCTACAAAGCACATGTAGATCAGTTGGGCAAACTCCCATGCACTCCCGCTGGAACCAGCTGATGCTGGGGCTTGCCTTAGGGGCACGGTTGGCGGTACCTCCCTTGGTCTGTCCTGGGTCATGGGCACCTCCGTGCCCTTGGGGGGGCATTCAGCGGGCTACGGGCAGTGGGGTCCATGCTGCTGGTGGCCTGAAGTCTGCGGTGGTGGCTTGGGGTTGCTGCGCTGTCGTGGCTGCTGCGGGGACCGGGCTGTGTGTTGGGATGGGGCCTGATCTCGCTCGTGGGGACGGGGGCCAGGGTGGCGTGTGGCGAGTGGGAGGCATGCGCCTCGGGGTCGGGCCTACTGGGGGGGTGATGCTCTCCCGGGCGTTTGGGTGTCTGCTACCACTGGTCTATATACTCTGCTGCATCGCTTTCCTTGTCTTTGCCCATCCCCGGTCTGTCTTCGGGGATGGTTCTTCGGTACGTGGGTGGTGCGCTGCTGCTTCTGGGGTTGGGTTGGGTCGGGCCTCCCGGTGGATATTGGGGTCCGTTGGTGGCCTAGCACTGGTCTTGACGCCTTGGCTCTGGTGCTTGGCCTCCCCATGGCTTGGAGTTGTGGCACTTCCTCTCTGGGGGTGCGCTGCCCGGTGGGTGTTGGCTGGCATGGTGGGTTGTCTTGCTGTTTGCCTGCATGCCCCCTCCGGTTGCTCATATGCAGGCCTCCCAGCCTCGGCCGCACCTTTGTCTGCCTCATTGCTATAGCCCCGACGACGGGGTCGGGGTGCTATCCCTTGGTGGTCCGTGTCTCCTTGGGCTTGGAAGCGGCGCCTCCGGCCGTGGGCAGGCTCCCTTCCAGTTGGCGGGGGCGCCCTTGTGCCCGCTGGTGTGTGGCCCTTGATGCCCTTCTGCCCTAGTGGGGTATGGTCTCCCACCGGTCTCGGGGGTGTGGCTCTCCTCCGGCCTGCCGCCCTGTTGCTGGTCGGGATTGCTCCTCCATGGCCTCTTGCCGGTCTCGTTGGAGCGATGCTTCTTGGGGAGTCGGCCCTGGCTTTGTCCGCACCCACGGGGCCGGTGGATCTCTGGCGGTGAGAGCTTGACCTGGCTGCGCGGGGGCGGGGTTTACTGGGTGGTAGAAGGCAGTCCCTCTCCTTTTGTCATTCTCAGTGACAATTACACATTCACACACACGCATTCACACATATGAGCACACTTATGCACACATATATGAATATGCACACCAACAGAAGTACACACCTCCATATGCGCCCTCACAGCACATGGGTGCTTCTCTACACAATCTACCATCTTATCCCTGATGTCTATATGCTATTGGTATGCTATTATTCTACTATTACTTCCCTTTTCTGAGGCGCCGGATGGTTTGCCAGAACATCTTTGAGGCTGACCGAAAGTCCTCCCACACCCGAGTTTTTGCCTCGACAACCGCCAAAGCCGCGTGCTCCTTGGCCTGATGGTACCTGTCAGCTGCTTCAGGAGTCCCACAAGCCATCTATTCTCGATAGGACTCCTTCTTCAGCCCAGACCTCTGGTGTCCACCATTGGGTTCAGGGCCTGCCGCCAGGACTGGCACCAACCACCATGCGGCCGCAGCTCCGATCAGCTGCCACAGCAATGGAGGCACGGAATATGGCCCATTCAGACTCAATATCCTGGTCCTCCCCCGGGGATGCAGGAGAAGCTCTGCCGGAGGTGAGAATTGAAGACTCGATGAAAGGGAGACTCTGCCAGACATTCCCAGCACACCCATACAGCCTGTTTGGGTCTCCCAGGCCTGTCCAGCACCCCCCCCCCCCCACCACCATCTAATCCAGCTCATCACCACTTTCAACTGGTGATCAGTTGACAGCTCAGCCCCTCTCTTCACCCGTGTGTCCAGAACATGCGGACGCAGGTGTGATGATACGACGACAAAGTCGATCATAGACCTGCAGCCTAGGGTGTCCTGGTGCCAAGTGCACTTATGGATCCCTATATTCGAACTTGGTGTTAGTTATGGACAAACTGTGGCTCGCACAGAAGCCCAGTAACATCACACCGTACAGGTTCAGATCAGGGAAGCTGTTCCTCCCAATCACGCCCCTCCAGCACACCGTCATTGCCCACATGGGCGTTGAAGTCTCCAAGTTGAACGATGGAGTCACCAGCTGGGGTGCTCTCCAGCACGCCCCTCCAAGAACTCGAAGAAGGCAGAGTACTCTGAGCTGCCGTTTGGCGTGTACGCACAAACAACAGTCAGGACCTTTCCCCAGCCTGAAGGCGTAGGGAAATGACCCTCTCATTCACCGGGGATGACTCCAACACAGAGGCACCAAGCCGGAGGGCTATTAATAAGCCCACACCAGCTCGCTGCCTCTCCCCTGGAGCAACTCCAGAGTAGAACAAGGTCCAGCCCCTCTCGAGGAGTTGGGTTCCGGAACCCAAACTGTGGGTCGAGGTGAGTCTGACTATATCTAGTCGGAATGTCTTTCCGTGGATCTCAGAAGTGTACTCTCAGTTGGGCCCCTTTCTGGCTCCAGAAAGGGCTTCTAAGTCTCGCTCCTTCCTATCCTGCACTGTAGCTACTTTTAGTTGCTAACACAACGCCGTATCTACACAGTGGGCTCCATTGGAGCCCTTGCGTGTAAGTCCCTGTCTTGGCTAACCACCACGCTACTACTCCACTGCTGCCTGCCGTAAGCAGATTTGTGCACTTTCAGCCTTGTACTGGCCGTCTGCCTGTTTTTCAGCAACCTTACCCACCATGGCCCCACTCACCTCTACTTCCGGCTGCCCCGACTGCTCGATCCTCCTGGGAAAAATCCATGAGTTGGCGGAGCGCATTTCTACCATGTGCAGGGTCCGCGAGGCTGAGCTCTTAATGGACACCATCACCTTCCGTCTCCCATCTCCACGGTCCGAATCAACCACTCATCCAGCCTCCCCCGCTGCCTCAACGGATATATATTCCACACAATCCCCCACGTCCCCCTTGCTCCTCAGACTCCAACCTCTTGGCACTCGCCTGTAAGACCAAGCTCCGAACCTGGGGAGACAGAGCATTTTCCATCGCTGCCCCCACCCTCTGGAACTCTTTGCCCCATTCACTACGTGCTTGCCCCGACCTTCCCACCTTCAAAAAACAACTCAAAACCCACCTGTTTAAATCCGTTTTTAATGTATAACTTTTTATACCTGACTTCTGCGCCCCGTTTTTAGCCTTGTCTTAGCTGTGAATGAATGTATGGATATTGTATTTTAATGCATCGTTTACTCTGTTTTTACTCAACTCTATTTTTATTTCTTTTTTCTCTACTGTAAAGCGTCTTTGAGTACTCTGAAAAGCGCTATACAAATAAAATGTATTTGTCACAGTTCTGCTCCTGCCTCCAGCTTGCTAGTCCCTGCCTTCTCCTGGTTTGCTTTTCCATGTTTTCCAGATGTCCTGGAGCGGGCTGGAGGCGGGAGGACTGGGCACACCTGAAGCCCATCAAATCAACTGCCCATTTAAGGCCGCCGCTTGCAGCGGGAGTCGCTGGTTCCTCGTTGTTGAATCCTGCTAGCCTACTGGTGCTTCGGTCTACCCAGCACTCCCTAGCCGTCCAGCCAGCCTCCCGCTGTACTATATTATAGTTTTTGTTAGCTGTGCTCAGTGGCGAGATTATTTGGTTTGTCACCTTGTCTTTGTCACGGTTCGGCATGCGGGTGTTGCGATGCGACCCCAGGATGGATAGATGAAGCGAATGGTGGAGGAAAAAGCTTAGCTTTATCTTTAGAACAGGCAAAATCAGCACTGTCATCCAACACGTAGCAAAGAACCAAGAACAAACAACAATGCACCAACAAAAGACAAACGCACCCGGCTGAACTAAATAAGGCAATCAAATTACAAACAGGTGCGCGTAGAAGGGAAAGTAAAAGTGACGGGACACAGGGCAGACCAACACAGGAAAAACAACAAAATAAGAGCATGAAAACCGGAACTAAGGCAAACAACGTGAAAAACAAAACTGTCACACAGGAGGCGATGCAGATTGTGACAGTCTTACCTCGCCACCATCTTGTGTTGCCCTCTGGGCAGTTTTTTCTTGGACTTTGCCTATTAAAGGACTTAAGCTGCAACTCCTGTTGGCCTTCCTCTGCATCTGGGGCCCAACCCTTGACACCTCGTGACAGTATTATTATTATTTATTATTATGTCCGAAGAACCAGATTTGGCCGCCAAAGACCAGGTGGCCTAAGCTCCTGTCAGGTTCAAACTCCTGTGACACTTAAAAACAGACAGACAGACAACTAAATTCAAAGTTACTTGCATGCAGCTCCACTCTGAATATGCAGTTCACGCTCCTCTCTTTTTATTTTTTTGGAGGTCCCTACTACATGGTCGTGCAACTCTAAGGGGGGCGAGGATGGAGCAAGCAGTTGCACGAGCTGTACTTGTTCGTCTATGTGTGTGTGTCTGTGTGTGTGTATGTGAGAGTAATTACTTTTTTGTGCATGTGTTCTTATCTTGGCACATTTTTGCATGATGAGCAGGAACATCTGCAAGGTCACTGCTGGCGTTCCCAGGCACCTCCAAGACCTGTGGCGCTGGGAGTTGCTGATCAGGGTTACGGAACATTCCTGCTTCAAAACACTCAAACACTCTTTCTATTGTCTAAGCAAACGGATATACGGGTGATAACTAACGCTATAATAATCTATATATATAATATAATAATAACAATACAATCTGTATTGTTGGGGATGAACGTGCAACATTGGTCGCCAAACATGGAGCATACTCCCTGCTGATGCGCAAGCAGTCCATCCAAGGCGATCCGATTCTGGAAGGTCATTCATTCAGAGCTAAAAACAAGGTATAAAAAGTCGGGTATAAAAAGTTAGACATTAAAAAGGATTTAAAAAATGCAGTCTGGGTTAATTGTTTGACGTGGGGTTCAATAGGGTCTATTATACTACTATAGAGTAGGGTCGAGGAGGAGGCCAAGGTTAGGGATGACAGAAGATGGAATGGGGGTGGCGCTATCCAGTTGGAGACAGAAGTTATGGGTGGATGTTGTGATGTTTTTGGGGCCAATGATGATAATGGTGTAGTCATCTTTTGTCACTGTTGAGTTTAAGGAAGTGTGTTCCATCCAAGTTTTGATGTTGGTTAAACGGTTGGCAAGGGTGGACTAGATATTGGAGATGTACAACTGAATATCATTGGCGTAGCTGTGGAAACTGAGGCCATGACAACAGATGATATTGCCAAGTGGGAGGATGTAGAGGATGAAGAGAAGAGGGCCAAGCACCAAACCTTGGGGAACACCTTGAGGTAAAGGGGCTATGGAGGAAGAGCAGCTGTTGATGTGCACGAACTGTTGATGATTGGTGAGGTATGATTGGAGCCAGGCCAGGGCAGAGTCGGTGATGTTCAGGCTGGTTTTGAGGCGGGACACGAGGACAGAGTGGCTGATGGTGTCAAAAGCTGCGGTGAGGTCTTGGAGGATGAGGATGGTAAGATGGCCAGAGTCGGAAGAGAGAAGAATATTTTAAGAAGTTATTTTAAGAAGTTTCAGTGCTATATTTGGGACTGGAAGGATTCAAACAGGCTGTTGGAGTTGAGGTGAGTTTGTAGTTGAGCAGCTATGACACGTTCAAGGATTTTGGACAGGAAGGGGAGGTTGGATATGGGACGGAAATTGGAGAGGTTATCGGAATCAAGACCAGACTTTTTGAGTGTGGGGGTGATTGCTGCCAGCTTGAGAGACTGTGGGATGGAACCAGTGGTAAGGGAGGAGTTTCTAATTATTATAATCAGCGGAGCGATTATGTGGAGGCGGGGTTTGATGAATAAAGAAGGGATAGGATCCAGGTAGCCGGTTGGAGTCTTGATACCAGTTACTATTTCAGTGAGTTACGCGGGTGAGATGGGTGTGAAATGGGAGAGGGTTGGGGGACAGCGAGTCAGCCGAGGGGGGGTTGAGGGAACTGTTGTTGGTGCCACAAGGTGGTCGGTGCCAGTCATGGCAACAGGCCCCGAACCCAATGGTGGACACCAGAGGTCAAGCTGAAGAAGGAGTCCTATCAAGCATGGATGGCTTCTGGCTTGTGGGAATCCTGAAACAGCTGACAGGTGCCGTCAGTCCGAGCGGCACATGGCTTTGGCAGTTGTCGAGGCAAAACTTCAGGTGTGGGAGAATTTGGTGAGTCAATGGAGCACAACTTTCGGTCGGCCTCGAAGATGTTCTGGCAAACCGTCCGGAGCCTCAGAAAAGGGAAGCAGTGCCCGGTCCACGCGGTTTACAGTGGGGACGGGGGCCTGCTGACCTAGACTGAGGATGTAGTTGGATGGTGGAAGGAATTCTTTGAGGCCCTTCTCAATCCCACTAACATACCTTCCATAGAGGAAGCAGAGTCTGAGGACACGCGGGCAGTTCCATCACCGAGGCTGAGGTATCTGGGGTGGTCAAAATGCTCCTCAGTGGCAAAGCTCTGGGGGTGGACGAGTTGCGCCCGCATTTCCAAAAAGCTCCGGATGTTAAGGGACTATCTTGGCTGACACGTCTCTTCAACATTATGTGGAAGTCAAGAACAGTACCTTTGGATTGGCAGGCCGGGGTGGTTGCCCCGCTCTTCTCTTTAAGAAGGGTGACCGGAGGATGTGGTCCAACTATAGAGGGATCACACTCCTCAGCCTTCCTGGGAAAGTCTATTCCATGGTGCTGGAGAGAAGGGTACGACCGTTGGTCGAAACCTTTGATACAAGAGGTCCAATGCGGTTTTTGTCCTGGTTGCGAAACACTGGACCAGCTCGACACCCTCACTAGGGTGCTGGAGGGTGCATGGGAGTTTGCCCAACCGGTCTACATGTCCTTTGCGGATGTTGCCCCTCCACAGCCTGGAGAGGGGTATGAACTGAAATCCTGTGGAATGAATGAAGGAAGACAATCCACAATGACTTGATGTGTAATCACCAGCAGGATTTAGTATCCTCTGAGAACAATAACTTCAGATCTAATAAAATGACGACACCAACAGTTGCCCATTTGTTTCCAGCATTATATATATTTTTTATATATATTTGAATAGTCAGTCTATCGGCCAGTCTCCTTACTACCACAATTCTATTCTAATAGGCTGTATGAATTTATTAATGCGAACGAATTACTATCAGAAAGTCAGTACAGATACAGAGCTAGCATTTCTACCTCCATGCCACTGATAATAATAATAATAATAATAATAATAATAATAATAATAATAATAATAATAATAATAATAATAATAATAATAATAATAATAATAATAATACATTTTATTTAAAAGCGCCTTTCAGGACACCCAAGGTCGCTGTACAGGAGATAAAAACACCAATATAAAATACAAGATAAAAGACAACAAACAATAAATAAGAGCATACAATAAATCGGGAGAGGGGGGACCATGTGAAGCTGTTAAAGGGAATAGGCAAGTTTGAACAGATGGGTTTTGAGTTTAGACTTGAAAATGGTTTAATGGACGATTAATGGAGCGCAGATGGAAGTAAGCTGACGTGGTGACGTTATTGATGTGGGATTGGAAAGATAGAGTGCTGTCGAGGATGACACCCAGACTCTTGACCTGGGGGGAGGGGGACACTAAGGAGCTGTCGATGGAGAGAGAGAAGGAGTCAACTTTAGATAACGTGGATTTGGTGCCAATGAGTAAGAATTCAGTTTTATTGCTATTAAGTTTCAGAAAGTTGGAGGTGAACCATGATTTTATTTCAGAGAGACAGGAGGTGAGGGAGGGGGGTGGGAGTGTAGGGTTAGGTTTGGAAGAGAGGTAGAGCTGGGTGTCATCCGCGAAGCAGTGGAAGTGAATGTTAAATTTACGGAAGATATGGCCGAGGGGGAGAAGGTAGGTTATGAAAAGAAGGGGCCCCAGGACAGAGCCCTGGGGCACACCTGTGGTGACTGGGGAGGGATCAGAGGAGAAAGACTTAAGCTGAATGAACTGAGTGCGGTCTGTGAGATAAGAGTGGAACCAGTGGAGGGGGGTGTGGGAGATGCCAATTTCGGAGAGTCTGCTGAGGAGGATGGGGTGTGAGATGGTGTCAAAGGCCGCACTCAGGTCAAGGAGGATGAGAATAGAAAGTGAACCGGCGTCAGCTGGGGTGTACCAAGGTGCAGATGATGAAAAAGAAGTCCGAGTTTTCAGTGGGGCAAGAGAGTTCAGGATATTGTTTAGACCAGTGTTGTAGAGAGCTGTGAGATCTTCGGGGTTAGGAAGAAAATCCGGGATTGGGATACAGGAAATTTCGGAGCGGAGAGTGTCAACATTAATGTCCTTTAGGTTCCTGAAGGAGATGAGACATGGAGGTTTGATTGAGGAGAGGCAGAGTGTAGTGCTGAATGAGAGGAGGAAGTGGTCCGTTATTGGAAGTTCGTCGGCGGTGCAGTTGGAGGGGGTGAGGCCAGAGCAGCAGAGTAGATCCAGTGTGTGTCCTTTGGTATGTGTCGGGAAGTCAATGTATTGGTGGAGTCCAAAACTGTCAAGGCATAATAGAAAGTCTCTGGTGAGTGGGAGAGTTTTATTGTCTATGTGTATGTTAAAATCTCCCAGCAGTATTAAGTTATGTGACAGAGTGGAGACATGTGTAAGGAGGGTGGCAAAGTCAGTTAAAAATTCAGTGTGGGGCTTAGGGCGATGACAGTGGGAGAGCGTCCAGGGAGCATAAAAACAGTGCATTCAAATGAACTGAATGCAGAGACCGTCACCGGCAGGACTTTCCACTTCTCGCGGTGAATTACCGCGAGACCTCCGCCGCGACCGTTGCCACGGGGATGACAGATGTAAACAAAGCCAGCCGGTGTGGATTTGTTGAGGGTGGAAAAGTCATTCGGCTGTTGCCATGTTTCTGTTAAACACAAAAAATCGAGCTTACGGTCTGTGAGTAGATCCTGGAGGAGTGGACCCTTGCTCGTGAGAGAGCGGATGTTGAGCAGACCGAAGCGAACAGTGGCATTGTCGTGCTTAGCGGTAGCGTTAGCATTAGCCGTCCTAACCGGGCGAGCTAATACACTGCTATCCGCTACCCTGTCGGAGTTTCTGGGAGGACGACGAGTGGTAGACCAGATGGAATGTATTGCTGTGGAGGAGTTGTCGTGATTGAAGTTCCTGCGAGACCCACGATGGGTGTATTTCCAATGAGGGAGGACAGCGATGTCCAGGTGGCGGCAAAGTACCGGCGGTGGCGGTGAGGGCACGGGCAGATGCCAGCGTATCTAGAGGAGCTCAGCAGCTGTGTACCGGATCGGTTCTGCCATTGGGTGGTGGCAGAACGACAGAAAGTCCAGAAAAGAGCAGACCAGGTGACAAGCTTGTTGGCCCACAGAGTGTCTGTGGCCAGGTGCTAACTTCCAGCAGGTAGGCGAGAAGTTGGCAAGGAGGCACATAAAAACACAGGAGCAGTGGCTGGATCGATAATCGAACGCAGGAAAAACACTTCAGCTCACACAGAGTGCTAACACAATAGTCATAGTTAGGCCATATTGAGGCAATAAAACCATAAATCACTTAAAAGTTACGGGAGAGTAGCGGCAGCCAGTCGCGCCAGCGTTCACTCAACCGGAACCGGAACCTGAAGGATGTGCCCTGTGATTGGCTGGCGACCACCAAATTAGATGATCCAAATTAGGGAGGAAATGACTAACGCTATAGATCATAGGAAGTGTGCAGTCGCAGTATTCATGGATCTGACAAAAGCCTTTGATACAATCAATCATGACATCCTAATAACTACATTAGAAAGGTACAGAATAAGAGCATTAGTTCTGAACTGGGTCAAAAGCTACTTAGCTGACAGGAAGCAATACGTACAGCTAGGAGAATACACATCTGCAAGTTCATATATTACATGCGGAGGTCCCCAGGGGTCAATACCGAGGCCAAAACTGTTCAACTTGTACATCAATGATATCTCCAAAGTCACAAAAGACTTAAAGCTGGTATTATTGGCGGGTGATACCACTGCTTTTTGTTACGGAGGGAGTACAGACAAAATCATTAGAAAGGTCAGAGAAGAAATGGTCCCACTAAAAAGATGGTTTGATGATAATAGATTGTCCTTGAACCTAAATAAAACTAAAATCATGCTGTTTGGTAGCAGCAGAAAGGACACGTACCAACAAATACAAATAGACGATGTAGACATTGAAAGGGTCAAAAAATTTGTCCTCAATCAGAAATCACTCCACACTCTTTATTGCTCTCTGGTTCTACCATATCTTACTTATTGTGTGGAAATATGGGCTAATAACTATAAAAGCAATCTTCACTGGCTAAATGTACTGCAAAAAAGGTCAGTAAGGATAATTCATAATGCCGCCTACAGAGAACATACTAACTCCTTATTTGTAAAATCATAAATACTTCAACTTGCTGATATAGTGTTGGAAGAATTGTACATAAAGTTATTCTATTTTTACTATATTCTTATGACCTATTTTCTTATGACCTACAAGCATTTCATATCACTCACGTGGCAAAAGTAAGATTAATGCTGTGACGCTTGCACATTTGGTGTATATCATGATTAGAGAAAACAGAACGTGACAAAACGTTCTCTCATTAGATCCTACCCTCGTGAAGAGGAAATAGCTGCATGTGACTCAGAATGTATGTGTGTGTGTGTGTGTGAGTATGTCCAGAAGATAACATGCTAAAGGGGGAAATACCTACACACTGTGAATAACATGTTGTACAAAGAAGCACTTTCAACTGGAATAGTTAGACCCCCCTTCCCTTAACAGTTGAAACCACGTGTAACTAGGGCGTTCCTGATTCAATAAATAGCGAGGAGAAAGGTGACTGTTTCAGAGTTGGTAGGAGGATTGTAACTGTGCAGTCTCCATCACTCTCCTTGCAAGTAAAAAGAAACTCACCTCTCTGTGTCTTCCTTTGTACAGGCAGTGTTTTTTTTTTACAAGTGTTGGGGTTTAAACCTGACATATAGTTCATCTTCAAACAGCTAAAATAATGCATAAGGCTAAAAATAAGCAATTAGCTAAAAATGTCATCCAATACTTCTCTACAAGAGAGGAGAAATATGATCTCAGGGAAGAAGTACATTTGAAACACTTCTATGCTAGGACTACGTTATGCTAGCCATAGCATTTCAGTATGTGGAATCAAACTATGGAATGGATTGAGTAAGGAAATCAAACAATGCACGATGAGCCAATTCAAGAAACAATACAAGCAGTTGATGTTTGCTAAATACAAGGATGAAGAGTCTTGAACCAGTCATGATGTGCTATATATATCACTATATTGACAGGAAGTGAACAAATGTAACAGTTAGTGATTGTAAAAGTACCAGATGGAGGGGTAGGATTTAATAAGCTTTGCTTCTTCCTACTTCTTTTGGACATGTGGAACTGGGAACTGATTATGGGATGCACTCAATTGGAATCTGATGCATGTTCAAATGAAATAAAACCATTACCATTACCATTACCATTACCATTACCATTACCATTACCATTACCATTACCATTACCATACAGTAGCATTTGTGATGTTAAGACTTTGTCTTCTCATGTCAATCTAGTGACAATGTCCACAGCCAATGTATACTTTTCACATATCTTTAGTACAATAATATCAGTAACACTGTTGACATTAGCCTGCTTAATGCTATTCACCATACATTAAGGCCTGCTAGCATTAGCCATTTCACATGTGCTGTGAACTTGGAAAAGGGATTCGACCCTGTCCCTCGCGGCACCCTTTTGGGGGTGCTCTGGGAGTACAGGATTGGTGCCACGCTACAACGTGCCAGCCGGTCCTTGCACAAACGGGGGAGGAGCTTGGTTGGCATTGCCAGCAGTAAGTCCAGCCTGTTTCCGGTGAACGTTGGCCTCTGCCAAGGTTGCCCTTTGTCACCCATTCTGTTGACAATTTTCATGGACAGAGTTTTAGGCGCAGCCAATGCGTTGAGGGAGTCTGGTTCCGGGGCCTTAGGATCTCATCTCTGCTATTTGCAGATGATCATTGTTCTCAGTTTGGAAAAGGGTGGCGTGCGCCCTCCGGGTTGGGAATGAGGTCCTGCTCCAGGTGGAGGAGTTTAAGTATCTCGGGGTCTTGTTCATGAGTGAGGGAAGGTGGGACCGTGAGGTCAACAGACGGAAAGAATGATTGAGATGGTGGATACTAGCGGCTGAAATGAGTTTCCTCCGTAGGGTAGCTGGACTCGCGTTCACGTTTGATTGTTTCATGTGGAGCCATCAAGAGGTTTCAGTGAACAACCTAGTGGGCGTGGCTGAAACCACTTACCTTTCTGACTTTCATTTCTTCATGGAAAAGATTGACCCCTATCTTGAACATGTCCAGGCTGCTCATGTTTTTCAGTTCATTTTCCAGCTCTACTCTCCAACCTCCTTATGATCCAACATTTGGTCATTATGATGTACATGCTTGACATTTTTCATCTGTTCTTAAGATTTGGATGAGGATTGGGGTGCTGGAGCCTATCCCAGCTGTCTTCGGGCGAAAGGCCTGGACTGGTCGTGAGAATTACATATTTATAGAAATTAAAAATAGTCCAGCATTACCATTTAGCCGTTATTTGGCATCTTCATCACTAACCAACACACTTCCCCAGGACGTCAGTGATTGATGACAGACAGGTGGAACAGGAAATAAATGTCAAGTTAATAACATAGTTCATCTCAAAGACTGATCACTTCTGACACAACTGGAGGACATAGTATCGCAGGCCACAAAAAGTTTCACGACATCATCCAAAACATGAATAGCAATGTGGTGCCCCAATGTGCCTGGACTCAACCCAACCCAAAGCTGCTGGTCTTCATCCAAAGAAACAACCTGCTTTGCTGGGTCGCTCCATCTCCTGTTACATGGCCTGCTCCATCTCCTGTTACATCGCCCGTTACATCTCCTGTTACATGGCCTGCTCCATCTACTGTTATATGGCCTGCTCCATCTCCTGTTACATGGCCTGCTCCATCTCCTGTTACATGGCCTGCTCCATCTCCTGTTACATGGTCTGCTCCATCTCCTGTTACATGGTCTGCTCCATCTCCTGTTCCATCACCTGCTCCATCTCCTGTTACATCTCCTGTTACATCAACTGCTCCATCCATGTCATCTGGAGTCTTTGCTTGCACACTCTTAGTTCCTGTTTTAAAGGAATGTATTCCTATATCAGTATGTATTCCTATATATTCCTATATCAGTATGTATTCCTATATGTTCCTATATCAGCATGTATTCCTATATATTCCTATATCAGTATGTATTCCTATATATTCCTATATCAGTATGTATTCCTATATCAGTATGTATTCCTATATATTCCTATATCAGCATGTATTCCTATATATTCCTATATCAGTATGTATTCCTATATATTCCTATATCAGTATGTATTCCTGTAAATTCCTATGTCAGTATGTATTCCTATATATTCCTATATCAGCATGTATTCCTATATATTCCTATATCAGTATGTATTCCTATATATTCCTATATCAGTATGTATTCCTGTATATTCCTATGTCAGTATACGTATATTCTTATATCAGTATGTATTCCTATATATTCCCATGTCAGTATATATTCCTATATCAGTATGTATTCCTATATATTCCCATGTCAGTATATATTCCTATATCAGTATGTATTCCTATATATTCCTATGTCAGTATGTATTCCTATATATTCCTATGTCAGTATGTATTCCTATATATTCCTATGTCAGTATTGTCACGTTGCGGCTTGTGAGTTTTACGGTTCGACCCCAGGGTGCAGAGATAAGGACCCAAATGCAGGTAAAAATATATTTATTTTCGCTATGTAGCAGAACGACGCAACGGCATGACCAAATCAGCAATGGCAATGAACCGACAACAAAGGGAAGCGCGCACCTGAACTAAATAGGCAACAGAAAATAGGAAACAGGTGCTGGAGATAATTGAAAGGAATGGAAAACAGAACAGAGCAACAGAGGAAGTGAATACTAAATAAGGGCACGGACGAGGAACAGAGGAAAACTAAGCTGTCATGAAGGGGAGAAGCCTGATCGTGACAAGTATGTATTCCTATATATTCCTATATCAGTATGTATTCCTATATCAGCATGTATTCCTATATATTCCTATATCAGTATGTATTCCTATATATTCCTATATCAGTATGTATTCCTATATATTCCTATATCAGTATGTATTCCTATATATTCCTATATCAGTATGTATTCCTATATATTCCTATATCAGTATGTATTCCTATATATTCCTATATCAGCATGTATTCCTATATATTCCTATATCAGTATGTATTCCTATATATTCCTATATCAGTATGTATTCCTATATATTCCTATATCAGTATGTATTCCTATATATATTCCTATATCAGTATGTATTCCTATATATTCCTATATCAGTATGTATTCCTATATATTCCTATATCAGTATGTATTCCTATATCTGTATGTATTCCTATATATTCCTATATCAGTATGTATTCCTATATATTCCTATATCAGTATGTATTCCTATATATTCCTATATCAGCACGTATTCCTATATCAGCATGTATTCCTATATATTCCTATATCAGCATGTATTCCTATACGTATATTCCTATATCAGCATGTATTCCTATATATTCCTATATCAGTATGTATTCCTATATGTTCCTATATCAGTATGTATTCCTATATATTCCTATATCAGTATGTATTCCTATACGTATATTCCTATATCAGCATGTATTCCTATACGTATATTCCTATATCAGCATGTATTCCTATATATTCCTATATCAGTATGTATTCCTATATATTCCTATATCAGTATGTATTCCTATATCAGCATGGAGTCAGATATCAGTATGTAGTTCTGGAGTCTCAGTATATAGTTTGATATTCCACATCTTGTGGGGTGTTTGATGACTTACCTACAAGACAGGGAGAAGGAACATTGAATGGCATATAGAAAGTGGCGTCCATCAGGGGACGGTGTCCTGTTGGTCAGAGCTCAGGAGGACGACTGATCATGTTTTGCTCTACCAGTGTGATGTTACATCATTGTGTGTCACTGAAACCCTTTGGTCCTCCAGGACTGAGCTGGCTGTCTCCACTGGAACTTCTGGTCAAGAAAAATGTTCCTTCTGAAATCCATGAAAGGACATTTTCATGGATGGTTAGAGCTTCCACATAAAACCATAGTGAATCAGACTCAAGCTGAACAAAGATGGCTGCAAATCATCTCAAAGTACATCCAGTTTAATAGTCTTCTAATCTTTATTCTACAAGCCTCATGGTGACATAGTCCACATAAGTCCAAAAGTACCATGCCTCGGTGTCCACGATGACGCACAATACATTTTCAAACACGCACCTTTATATTGGAATTCAAGATGAAGAACAGCCTTACGACACTGAATGACGTCTGTTGATGGATTCCAGATGGGAGTGACGCGCCTTCGGTCCCCCAGTCTTAGCATTACACGCCGCCTTCATGAATAGCCTGAGATCAACTCTTGCCACGCCTTCATGCAGGTAAGAACTCAATTATTGAATGACTATTTATTGTCCTCAGCGGCTAATTGGTGTTAATGTTCAGGTCGAGTTTCCTTACAAAGGAGAATCTGGTCAAGCAACATTTCTAACCACGTCTTAATTGTTTCGTGAACGGTTACATGTTTCACCAGGGCGTTCACGTTTGATTGTTTCATGTGGAGCCATCAAGAGGTTTCAGTGAACAACCTAGTGGGCGTTGCTGAAACCACTTACCTTTCTGACTTTCATTTCTTCATGGAAAAGATTGACCCCTATCTTGAACATGTCCAGGCTGCTCATGTTTTTCAGTTCATTTTCCAGATCTACTCTCCAACCTCCTTATGATCCAACATTTGGTCATTATGATGTACATGCTTGACATTTTTCATCTGTTCTTAAGATTTGGATGAGGATTAGGGTGCTGGAGCCTATCCCAGCTGTCTTCGGGCGAAAGGCCTGGACTGGTCGTGAGAATTGCATATTTATAGAAATTAAAAATAGTCCACCTGGAATGACTTGTCTTATTTTAGGTGTAAGGTGTAAAGTGAAAAGTCTAATCTTCTTGATGTGCTTTTTTTTGCTCATTTTTTCAGGAGCACTTTAAAATCAAATAATCCAAGTAAATATTGCATGAAATGTGATATAAATATGAAGTATGAAGGATGAAACACGGATGTGAATGTCCCTCCTCTTCTGAACTTCCCAGACAGAGTGTATGTCCACTCGTGTGTTGACTTGTGTTTGTGTTGTCTGGCCGCATGCTGACACGTAAAAAGCTCCTTCAACCATCACGAGGTGGTCTCGGCTTCAATGTGACCAGACAGCTTGTATGGCAAACACAAGATATTACGTAGTTTGGAAGCAAGTGGCAGGCTGGATGTGTTTGCCCAGCCCTGTCCTCCATGCAAGAACATTGTGTAACACAGCGCTAATATAAAAATGTTGGTGTGTTCATTTGAACTTGAAAAACAGGAGTGTGTAGCCATCCAGTTCAGCTTCTTTCCTGTGACACAATGGGGGTGCTTTCCTTGATGTCTACCCGCCTTCCATCTAATCATCTATATATGTACTTCCTGGTGGGTGACTGGGAGGATGGGTGGGTGGATGGGTGGATGCGTGGGTGGGTGGGTGGGTGGATGAATGGATGGGTGGGTGGGTGGGTGGATGGATGAGTGGGAGGATTGGGTCGGTGGATGGATGGATGGGTGGGAGGATGGGGGGTGGATGCGTGGGTGGATGGATGGGTGGGTGGATGCGTGGGTGGATGGATGGATGGGTGGGTGGGTGGATGGATGGGTGGATGAGTGGATGGGTCAGTGGGTGGGAGGATGGGTGGACGGAAGGAATGGTGGACTTGGGTGGGTGGATGCGTGGGTGGATGGATGAATGGATGGGTGGGTGGGTGGATGGATGAGTGGGAGGATGGGGGGGTGGATGCGTGGGTGCATGGATGGGTGGGTGGATGGATGGATGGGTGGGTGGATAGATGGGTGGGAGGAGGGGGGGTGGATGCGTGGGTGGATGGATGGGTGGATGGATGGGTGGATGCTTGGGTGGATGCGTGGGTGGATGGATGGGTGGGTGGATATATGGGTGGATGGATGGGTGGATGAGTGGATGGGTCAGTGGGTGGGAGGATGGGTGGACGGGAGGATGGGTGGACTTGGGTGGGTGGATGGATGGATAGATAGATTGGGTGGATGGGTGGATGGGTCGGTGGGTGGGAGGATGGATGGGTGCATGGGTGGTTGGGTGGAGGTTTATGACATCACATAAGTACAGAGTTACCCAAGCCCAGTGCTTCTCAAATGGGGGGGACCTGACCTGCCGACATGTATAAGTTTGTTGAATACCTTGCGTGCTTCACTGCTTGTTTGTTTCACTTCCCAGTTCAGTCTGTATGGTAAGTAAAATCAATACAAATGAAAAAATCAATATAAATGAAATAAATCAATATAAATGAAGTAAATCAATATAAATGAATAGATATCATGTTTCTCGACAGTTTATTTATCAGTTTATTGACTGGATGTCAACTGATGGATGGTTGAGGTTGTCGTAGAAGACATTTGGCCGACATTTGTCGGTTCACGCCCAATGGCGAGGTGGGACTAACACATGGATAGCTCTAGTCCGTGTTCCCTGGAAGTCCTGCTAGAGCTCCACCAATGTACTCTCACATCCTCTGGAGGTTTCACCATTGATATACTACTGATATACTACTACTACCATTGATATACTACTGATATACTACTACTACCATTGATATACTACGTCAGTCAAATATGTTTTTATTTCAATGAAGGTTTCCCTTTATCATGTCATACAGCCAATAGCGGGGGCATTTCTGGGCCCCATGAAAAACAAGTCATGTTGGGCCCTCCTGCCTTTTAGATTTTAATAAGGAACCCCCCTGTTTGTCTGAGGTGGCCCTCCTCCCCCCTTTAGGGTTAGGGTTCTCTGGCCCATTGCTGTCCTGGAAAGAGTGATGTTTGTCTTTCAGGGCGGCTGAGTCTGGTCCTGAAGGTTAGCGTAAGCCTGTTTTTCACTCAACGTGGAAAAGGTCCAACAGTTATTGTACAATATGGCCCGCGTCTTGTCGTGTTATTAATACGCCGCATGCTGCAAGCTGCTCCACACTGATCTCTGTAGTTCTTTGCAAGCACAGTCTGAAAAAACATGAAGTCAAAGGATTGAAAATGCATAGAACTGAAGAACGGAAGGGACGAGTGAACGTTTCAGGTTACTTCTACTTTCATGAAAAACTGGTGCCAAAGACATGATTGGCGGCGAGATGAACACGGACGTCTGGGATGTAATTCGATCTGATCAAATCCTGCCACTTGCAATGTTCCTGGGCTCCATGGTGCCTTGCTTTGCAGCCCCGATCAAACGCAACACGCGGCATATTAATTTCATAAAGCCTGCCCCCACAAAGGACAGTGGCCTGTCTGCCATCAGGCGACCTCCATCCTTCCCGTGGAGAATGGTGCTATTTTGTCGAGAAGTTTGCTTTTAACTCGGTCAGGCACTTGTGTTGCATATTTTCATACTTTATGCAGTCAAAGCACTTTATAAACAAAGTTTTTATTGTATTTCCTACTAATTTGTAACGCTGGGAAAATAAATAATGCCCATAAAGGGCGTAGAAAGATGGCTCTCGGGGGGATAGATTTATACTCCACACATGCTATTATGTATTGGTATGATGTATTGTCTTTGTTGCTAGGACTGTTCACGATTGGACCGGTACGTACTGTACTACGGTCTGGACCAGGCTGCCTTACATCACCTCAGGTGGTTCATCATATGTGGACGTATATGATTGTTTTATTTCAGGTAGCTTCACCATTTGCTGTTGACTCCCAGTCTAGTTCTGGTATTGGACTGGAGTAGCAGCAGTAAACCTGACCTTGTTGTGGAGAATGAGGTCCTCTAGTGGCTGCATGCTGCCAGTAAGGACTGGTGAGCACCTCCAGACCAACCAGTCTGGCATGCTAGTAGCTATGAAAAAGTAACAATGTAGTAACAATGAAAAACAGGACAGTTACTATGGTACACATAATGTCATTGTATGCTCATATCACCTCGTACTCCGGTACGGGACAAAAAAACCCAAAACAAAACAAAAACCTTAAACTGTGTTATGGAAAGCAGGAAGTGAACAAATGTAACAGTTACTGATTGTAAAAGTACCAGATGGAAGGGAAGGATTTAATAAGCTTTGCTTCTTCCTACTCCTTTTGGACATGTGGAACTGGGAACTGATTATGGGATGCACTCAATTGGAATCTGATGCATGTTCAAATGAAATAAAACCATTACCATTACCAAAAACCTCCTCCCACAGGAAGATCTTCCGGGTGGCTTTCTGGTTTGATGGCTGCAGACACTTTATGTGCAGTGTCCAATTTCCTCACATAGACGTCTACACACTTCTACCACGTTTGCAATTCCTTGTCTGTGAAGTGAAACAAGCCTTTTTGAATCATTTTTGTTGATTGTTCTGATGAGCCCGAGACTACAACTCTCAACATGTCCAGAGGAGCCATCCAAACAAAGTCTCCCTGTGAAAGCTGATCTCGGCAGGACGGGACGTCATGAAACGCTCCCGGTGGAATCCAGTGGTAAGACGTCCACAATTCCCTCCAAAGGAAAGGGTGATAAAACTCACGTCCAACCGCAACGATCCTGGTTCTTTCCCAAGACTCTGGAAAGACTCTTGTGGTAGACTTGCCGCACCCGTCTAAAGCTAACTAACAGATTTCTACCGCCGTCAGAGCCAAATGTGACTGCTGAGAACAAACCAGGCGAAAACTATCATCATGGCGTACAAAGCGGCAGAAGGAAGAAGCAAGTGAACCAAGTGTCAAAGGTCAAAGATGCTTGGAGACGCCATAGCTAACATAAACATGAATAGGATAGCAGCTACCTGCTAGCCAAGGCTGCTGTCCCTGACTTCACCACTAGATGGCAGAAAGCAACACAAGACCTGAAAAACTCATCATCTGTTGGAGATACTCCACAACTCTATAACTAACTATATACTATGTACTATATACAGTAGGTAGCACTATATATTTGCAGTATACTATTTACAGTAGGTAGTACTATATAATGTAAGTAATACTATATATAGTATAGTAGTATAGTAGTACAGTATAGTATATACTATATAAACAGCATGTAGTACTATATACAGTAGGTAGGTCTATATATACTAGGTATTACTATACACAGTAGGTAGTATTATATATACTAGGTATCACTATATCCAGTAGGTAGTACTATATACTGTAAGTAATACTATATACAGTAGGTAGTTTTATGTACAGTAGGTAATACTATATACAGTAGATAGTACTATACAGTAGGTAGTACTATATACAGTAGGTAGGTCTATATACAGTAGGAAGTACTTTACAGTAGACAGTACTAAATACAGTAGGTAGTACTATATACAGTAGGTAGTACTTTACAGTAGACAGTACTAAATACAGTAGGTAGTACTATATACAGTAGGTAGTTCTGTGTACAGTAGGTAGTACTATATGCAGTAGGTAGTACTATACAGTAAGTAGTACTATACAGTAGGTAGTACTATATACAGTAGGTATTACGATACAGGATGTAGTACTATACACAGTAGGTAGTTCTATGTACAGTAAGTAATACTATACAGTAGGTAGTACTATACAGTAAGTAGTACTATATACAGTAGGTAGTTCTATATACAATAGGTAGTACTTTACAGTAGGTAGTTCTATATACAGTAGGTAGTACTTTACAGTAGGTAGTACTATACAGTAGGTAGTACTATATACAGTAGGTATTACGATACAGGATGTAGTACTATATACAGTTGGTAGTACTATATACAATAGGTATTACTATACACAGTAAGTAGTACTAAATACAGTAGGTAGTACTATATACAGTAGGTAGTACTATATACAGTATTTAGTACTATATACAGTAGGTATTACTATACACAGTAAGTAGTACTAAATACAGTAGGTAGTACTATATACAGTAGGTAGTACTATATACAGTATTTAGTACTATATACAGTAGGTATTACTATACACAGTAAGTAGTACTAAATACAGTAGGTAGTACTATATACAGTAGGTAGTACTATATACAGTAGGTAGTACTATATACAGTAGGTATTATTATACACAGTAGGTAGTACTAAATACAGTAGGTAGTACTATATACAGTGGATAGTACATACAGTAGGTAGTACTATATACAGTAGGTAGTACTATACACTAGGTAGTACTATAGGGTAGGTAGTACTACACAGTAGGTAATACTATACATTAGGTAGTACTATACAGTAGGTAGTACTATATAGACAGTAGGTAGTACTATACGGTAGGTAGTACTCTATACAGTAGGTAATACTATACAGTAGGTAGTACTATATACAGTAGGTAGTACTCTATACAGTAGGTAATACTATACAGTAGGTAGTACTATATACAGTAGGTAGTACTATACAGTAGGTAGTACTATATACAGTAGGTAGTCTATATACAGTAGGTAGTACTATATACAGTAGGTAGTACTATACAGTAGGTAGTACTATACAGTAGGTAGTACTATATACAGTAGGTAGTACTATGCAGTAGGTAGTACCATATACAGTAGGTAGTACTATACAGTAGGTAGTACTATACAGTAGGAAGTACTATATACAGTAGGTAGTACTATACAGTAGGTAGTACTATATACAGTAGGTAGTACTATACAGTAGGTATTACTATACAGTAGGTAGTACTATATAGTAGGTAGTATTATATACAGTAGGTAGTACTATACAGGAGGTAGTCTATATACAGTAGGTAGTACTATATACAGTAGGTAGTACTATACAGTAGGTAGTACTATACAGTAGGTAGTACTATATACAGTAGGTAGTACTATACAGTAGGTAGTACTATGCAGTAGGTAGTACCATATACAGTAGGTAGTACTATACAATAGGTAGTACTATACAGTAGGAAGTACTATATACAGTAGGTAGTACTATACAGTAGGTAGTACTATATACAGTAGGTAGTACTATATACAGTAGGTAGTACTATACAGTAGGTAGTACTATATAGTAGGTAGTATTATATACAGTAGGTAGTACTATACAGTAGGTAGTACTATACAGTAGGTAGTACTATACAGTAGGTAGCTACAACAGCTTAAAGCAGCTAATGAGAGAGCAGCTGCAGGGACAATCGTAGGTACCAGATCCGTGCCAGGGTCATCCACTACTTCCTGTCATGTGGCCCCAAGTGGAAGCTCAGTAGGTGACATTGTAAAGGTCACCTAAAGGTGGCATTGTAAAGGTCACCTAAAGGTGGCATTGTAAAGGTCACCTAAAGGTGGCATTGTAAAGGTCATCTAAAGGTGGCATTGTAAAGGTCACATAAAGGTGGCATTGTAAAGGTCACCTAAAGGTGGCATTGTAAAGGTCACATAAAGGTGGCATTGTAAAGGTCACCTAAAGGTGGCATTGTAAAGGTCACCTAAAGGTGGCATTGTAAAGGTCACCTGAAGGTGGCATTGTAAAGGTCACCTGAAGGTGGCATTGTAAAGGTCACCTGAAGGTGGCATTGTAAAGGTCACCTGAAGGTGGCATTGTAAAGGTCACCCGAAGGTGGCATTGTAAAGGTCACCTAAAGGTGGCATTGTAAAGGTCACCTAAAGGTGGCATTGTAAGTGTAGATAGTACTATACAGTAGGTAGTACTATATACAGTAGGTAGGTCTATATACAGTAGGAAGTACTTTACAGTAGACAGTACTAAATACAGTAGGTAGTACTATATACAGTAGGTAGTACTTTACAGTAGACAGTACTAAATACAGTAGGTAGTACTATATACAGTAGGTAGTTCTGTGTACAGTAGGTAGTACTATATGCAGTAGGTAGTACTATACAGTAAGTAGTACTATACAGTAGGTAGTACTATATACAGTAGGTATTACGATACAGGATGTAGTACTATACACAGTAGGTAGTTCTATGTACAGTAAGTAATACTATACAGTAGGTAGTACTATACAGTAAGTAGTACTATATACAGTAGGTAGTTCTATATACAATAGGTAGTACTTTACAGTAGGTAGTTCTATATACAGTAGGTAGTACTTTACAGTAGGTAGTACTATACAGTAGGTAGTACTATATACAGTAGGTATTACGATACAGGATGTAGTACTATATACAGTTGGTAGTACTATATACAATAGGTATTACTATACACAGTAAGTAGTACTAAATACAGTAGGTAGTACTATATACAGTAGGTAGTACTATATACAGTATTTAGTACTATATACAGTAGGTATTACTATACACAGTAAGTAGTACTAAATACAGTAGGTAGTACTATATACAGTAGGTAGTACTATATACAGTATTTAGTACTATATACAGTAGGTATTACTATACACAGTAAGTAGTACTAAATACAGTAGGTAGTACTATATACAGTAGGTAGTACTATATACAGTAGGTAGTACTATATACAGTAGGTATTATTATACACAGTAGGTAGTACTAAATACAGTAGGTAGTACTATATACAGTGGATAGTACATACAGTAGGTAGTACTATATACAGTAGGTAGTACTATACACTAGGTAGTACTATAGGGTAGGTAGTACTACACAGTAGGTAATACTATACATTAGGTAGTACTATACAGTAGGTAGTACTATATAGACAGTAGGTAGTACTATACGGTAGGTAGTACTCTATACAGTAGGTAATACTATACAGTAGGTAGTACTATATACAGTAGGTAGTACTCTATACAGTAGGTAATACTATACAGTAGGTAGTACTATATACAGTAGGTAGTACTATACAGTAGGTAGTACTATATACAGTAGGTAGTCTATATACAGTAGGTAGTACTATATACAGTAGGTAGTACTATACAGTAGGTAGTACTATACAGTAGGTAGTACTATATACAGTAGGTAGTACTATGCAGTAGGTAGTACCATATACAGTAGGTAGTACTATACAGTAGGTAGTACTATACAGTAGGAAGTACTATATACAGTAGGTAGTACTATACAGTAGGTAGTACTATATACAGTAGGTAGTACTATACAGTAGGTATTACTATACAGTAGGTAGTACTATATAGTAGGTAGTATTATATACAGTAGGTAGTACTATACAGGAGGTAGTCTATATACAGTAGGTAGTACTATATACAGTAGGTAGTACTATACAGTAGGTAGTACTATACAGTAGGTAGTACTATATACAGTAGGTAGTACTATACAGTAGGTAGTACTATGCAGTAGGTAGTACCATATACAGTAGGTAGTACTATACAATAGGTAGTACTATACAGTAGGAAGTACTATATACAGTAGGTAGTACTATACAGTAGGTAGTACTATATACAGTAGGTAGTACTATATACAGTAGGTAGTACTATACAGTAGGTAGTACTATATAGTAGGTAGTATTATATACAGTAGGTAGTACTATACAGTAGGTAGTACTATACAGTAGGTAGTACTATACAGTAGGTAGCTACAACAGCTTAAAGCAGCTAATGAGAGAGCAGCTGCAGGGACAATCGTAGGTACCAGATCCGTGCCAGGGTCATCCACTACTTCCTGTCATGTGGCCCCAAGTGGAAGCTCAGTAGGTGACATTGTAAAGGTCACCTAAAGGTGGCATTGTAAAGGTCACCTAAAGGTGGCATTGTAAAGGTCACCTAAAGGTGGCATTGTAAAGGTCATCTAAAGGTGGCATTGTAAAGGTCACATAAAGGTGGCATTGTAAAGGTCACCTAAAGGTGGCATTGTAAAGGTCACCTAAAGGTGGCATTGTAAAGGTCACCTAAAGGTGGCATTGTAAAGGTCACCTAAAGGTGGCATTGTAAAGGTCACCTGAAGGTGGCATTGTAAAGGTCACCTGAAGGTGGCATTGTAAAGGTCACCTGAAGGTGGCATTGTAAAGGTCACCCGAAGGTGGCATTGTAAAGGTCACCCGAAGGTGGCATTGTAAAGGTCACCTAAAGGTGGCATTGTAAAGGTCACCTAAAGGTGGCATTGTAAAGGTCACCTGAGGTGGCATTGTAAAGGTCACCTGAGGTGGCATTGTAAAGGTCACCTGAGGTGGCATTGTAAAGGTCACCTAAAGGTGGCTTTGTAAAGGTCAACTACGTGGTAAATGTCCCTCGAGAGCAAAAGTGAACTGAACTGTTGAACAATAGATTGAAGCGGTACGCCGATGTCCTGACGTCAGCACATGTCAATAGCCGAACAGTTGCTGTTTATTACTGACCAATCAGGTGGAGGTGCCACAAGGTTAATTTTCACTCTACTCTAAATTGTTGCTATCTTGACTGAAAGCTACAGTTGCTCCCGGTCTTATGTAGCAGCACAGTTACAGTTTTTCCAACATTCTCAGCGGGAGGGGGAATCTTCACATGACGAGCATGCTTTGAAATCTTTAACGGCTGTCATGATACGTAAAACTCCTGGTGGTATTTGAAGTTCAGATGAGCTGTTGAGTGGGAGCAATTCATCGAACACGTGCATGATGACATGTGACGTAGAGAGCTGAAACGTGTCTTTCAAGAACCAGCTGTTTCTTTGTCTTTGGAAACAAGTGGACAGGGAAATAGAGTCAGGCCTTGTCAGGCCTTGTTAGGCCTTGTGCTTACTCTTGTGACGCATATTCCCAGGCAGTGGATAGTTTTGAGGCAAGTGCAAATGCAGTTACTGCTAGCCCTAATGACGAGATAGCAGAGATAAGAGTGCCTTCGCAAACAGCAAGCTCAGTTCGATACTATTATGAAGCATGTCATTGGCCGGTCTTCACGACCTACTCAGGGTGATGCTAACCCCTCATCTAGCTAAACCTTTCAGTCTCCAAGCAGACGGCAAACCCATCTGCCATCGCTGTAATAGGCAAGGCCACATGGCCAGATTCTGTAGGGTGAATCTAACAGCTTCTAAGAGCCAAGGAGGGTCTGGCTCTGAAGTGGGAGCGCACAGCCAGGTGGTGGGAGGGGGTGTTCACTCTCAGCTGTCGGAAAACTAGATGCCTCTGGTGCAGCAAGGCAGGCACCGGAAAAGATGATCAAATAAGTAGCAAAATTAGACGGCACCAAGAAAAAAGGCAAACTTGGGAAAGGTGTCCTAGGCGGTTGAATGCGACATTGCATTCCCAACACTCAAGAGACTACTGGTGAGTGCACCAGTTCTGGGATATGCTGATTTCACTAAACCATTTGTCCTCGAAATCGAAGTCATTTTCCATCCCAGAACCAGGATGGAAAAAGGCCTCAAAGCCACGGAAAGGAATATATCCAACTACAGCTCCAGAAAGCTGGAATTCCTGGCATTGAAATGGGCAGTGACTGAAAAATTTCTAGAGTATTTGCTAGGAAATACATTGGTGGTTTTCACTGACAACAACCCCCTCAGTTATCTGCAGTCAGCTAAAGTGGGGCCTGTGGAGCAACGATTGGCATTAGAATTGGCAGTCTTTGATTTTGAGATCCAGTCCCAACCGGGACCAACCAATCGTAATACTGATGCGTTGTTGTGTCAGTTGCATTCCCGGAGCATAACATCTCTGTTTCCTGGCTTGAAAGTGCCCCAAGAAGTTCATGAACAGACAACAAATGTACCCTCAGTTGCTGCCACCTGCCAAGCTATTGCTGCTTTTCCAGTTGGTCCAGCAGTGGGCCAGAATCAAACTAAGGGACGGTGTCTTGTATCGCCACATACAGCCACCAGGGGAGCACCAAGTTTTGGTCCAACTACTACTTCCCCAACTGCCCCAGTGCTTGCAAGCAGAGGTCCTTAAAAGCCTCCATGATGACCATGGACATCAGGGTATTGCACGGACCACGAGCCTTGTGAGGCAGAGATGTTTTTGGGCAGTGACATTGAAAAACATTGTCAGGAATGTAGCTATTGCACAGTGGCCAAAGCAGTGCCACCCAAAAGAAGAACCAAAAGTTTGTACACTTTGGGGATGTCTGGTGGCCTCTGGACCATTGGAAGTCATTGCCATCGACTTCACTAAGTTAGACAAGGCCAGTGATGGTGGTCATAGATGTGTTCTCCAAATTTGCACAGGCATACCCAACCCCAGATCAACGAGCCAGCACGATGCCCCGGGTGCTGACAGAAAAGTGGTTTTATACCTATGGTGTGCCGAAACTTATTCACTGTGACCAAGGCAAGAGTTTTGAAGGGGACCTTTTGAAAGGACTATGACATCTCTATGGGATTGAAAAAAGCATAACCACACCATATTACCCAGAGGCAATGGCCAATGCCAAAGATTTAATCGAACACTGCATGATTTGCTGCGTACCCTCCCTCCCGACAAGAAAAATAAATGGCCGCAACACATACCCCAGGTGTTGTATGCTTACTACACCACAGAACACCGATCTACAGGCTATTCAGGCGATTCGCCATATCAACTTCTGGTCACACTGCGGAGGAGCAGTCATCACATCGTGCTAGATAAAACTTAAACTACGACAGAAATGTTTTGCACATGGTTGAATATTGATTCCTTTTAAAGTTGATAACGCTGTTTAAATGTGTGTTTAAGAAAGCTGAATCCTTCTGTGTTCAGTGTTTACATTTAACTAAATATTTGTTTAAACTTGAGACCTGGAATATTTGTTATCATTGTCATTTTTTCATATAAATTGAGGGAGCAAAAGCAGTATCGGCCACAAATATTGGCCCAAGCAAAATCGGCCATCGGCTAAGGGTGATGGGAAAAAATCAGTATCGGCATCGGCCGGAAAAAAGCCATATCGGTTGACCCCTACTCTCAACCCACTCTGGCCTTGGCTCTTGCCCGAATCATTGCCAACAACATGTTCCCTTCCCCCATGCCCAAACTTCAGGACAATAATAATGACAATAATAATAATAATAATAATAATAATAATAATAATAATAATAATAATAATAATAATAATAATAATAATAATAATAATAATAATAATAATAATAATAATAATAATAATAATAATAATAATAATAATAATAATAATAATAATAATAATAATAATAATAATAATAATAGTATTTTGAACGGGAAGCCAGTGGAGGTTTTGGAGGACAGGGGTAATGTGGTAACGGGAGCGGGTGGAGAAAGCAAGCATGCATAACTAAGTTCATTAACTTAATCCATGAACTTTACTTGAAAAATTGAAAGGCTTTAATGGTAACGTGCCAAGGCGCCAAGGGGTTTGGGGCCCCCAATAGGGGTGGATATATTGTAAAATTGTACACTCGCGATGACTTTTCTTTGGGGTGATCAAACTTAAGAGAGGTACACGACTTTGGGAGGCCAACGTGAGTGATTGTTACACAAGATGTGTTTGGATGTGATCAAATTCCAACATGTTCTGCCAAAGGACTTTCTAAAGAATTCTGGTAACCCACGTCATTGCTATTGCTCACGGGGTCTATTTCAATGATGTACTAAATAAACATGAGACCCTTTCCCACTACTGCAGAGATGGTTTGTGTCTCATTATTTGCCAACACTCGTCAGGGCTCTACATTAAAAACAAAAATGACTTGCCCATGGGGAATCCTTAAGGTGAGAACTACTTGCCGGAACTTTCCCGAATATGCTAATAATTCATCAGATAATAGTACTGATGCATTGTATTTGGAGGAATGTCTGAAACGTATGTTAACATGGCATGCCATACTACCTTACATATCGTAGTCGTAGTAAGCAGTGATATTTATAAGTTGTGCACCACAGTGAAACATTATTGAATAGACACATTTGTGTACTAGTAAAGTGTTTTTAATCCAGAAAAAAATGCTCAATGGTCAAACAATAATTTGTGAAGCAAAGGTGAGAAAAATACACCTAGAAATGGAAGCGCTAGATTTTGTAGCTTGTGCAAAATCAGCACTTGGTATTGGATCTAATGGGCGGTGTTTCATTGTGACCACTTCAAATTGTCACAGCAATGTGATTCACTCACCTGTGCCATCATTTGATTGGCTGCCGCTAATAAAATACTTGTTTAGGAGGCACTGCTTCATCACTTTTTGCTGTTTTTTCCTTCAGAAGTTGTTGAAGAATTAGACCATGTTGGCAGGGACGCCATGATAGATGTTTTCCTAGTCAAACCATCGCTGATTGGTTGATCGCAAACAAGAACGGGTGTGGGTAAAACGCGGACTGTGGACTACGGACTGCGGACCGTAGTCTTAATAAACGATTCTGATTGGTCCATTCCAAGATTTGCAAGGATTGGTTTGCAAATTACGACCGGAATCACGCAGTCCGTGTTTTACCAACACCCAACAAGAACCACTTTAAAAAAAACTCTAGTATGGCATGCCAAAGTGCACTTGCCCGACGAGAATATCACTGATTGGATTTACTTGCCCCAATTTTGTTTTAACTTGCCCCGGGCCATCGGTACATCGTTATTGTCGAGCCCTACTCGTGTGTCCGACAATGAGTTCTCCTCCTCGGACAGGCGAGGTGGAGGCACCGCCCTTACATCCTGCTTCTCCTGAGCAGCAGTCCGCAGCGCTTGGGAGTGTGATCAGTCACACCGGAGTAGTCGTGCCCTGAGCCGCCTGCTCGTGTTTTGCACGTACCAACACTGCATTACCCACAATGCAATGGTAGCCCGCGAAGTTGCTGCTTCATTATTCATCAGCAGTCAGAGCAGAGATCAACTTTCATCTAGCCCCTCCTCAAAAATGGCCAAGCGTGAGGTGGGCGTTAAGAACAAGGGGGTTTCAAGCCAGGTGGGAGGCAGAGTACATGTTCACGGTAGGGTGACCAGATCCAGACTCACCAGATGTGGGACGGGGGGACAAAGGGAGACGTAGATGACGCTCGCAGCGGACACCAAAAATGCACATGGCACAGCTTGCCAACCATTCAGTAACATATAATATATACGACTGTAACAAAATAACAACGATAGATCTACAAACAAATACACAGGACACAGCATTGCAGCTGAAGTGATCTGCATGTACAAAAACAACACAAACTGCTAGCAAAGAGGTCAATCTTGAAGACATGAATTACCAATAGGGGCTCCCAATAAAGGCTGTCATTATTCAGTCTCATCATATCTAGAGGGAACCTTATTGGAACTGCATTTCCTTTTCCAATTTGACTCTTTGAAAGCAGGGATCAGTAAGATGATAACACAATAATGCATTTGAAGTTTATAATGCATCCACTTATTTATGCATTTATCTTAATATTAAGAAACACATTTTGTTTTTCAAGGACATTTACTTTTTTGCTGTTTGCCTGTTGAAAATGTTTCCTTTGAAGTTACTGACTAAATATTGCTTTATTCATTTAATCTACAAGACATTTCAGGATTTTTCTTTTTGCCTGTTGAAAAATATTTTCACTTGAAATTTCTGACAAATCCATAAGGAAATATTGCTTTATTTATTTCATCATGAAATAATATGTTCGCTGTGTTCAGTCTTGGTTCAATAAGCTGTGTGCAATAATTTCAATATGTTTTCATAAACATTGAACCAGTCCAGCCCTCGGCTTGTAGCAAATGAGTTTTTTTGGCCCTCGGTGTATTTGGCTTTGACGTCCCTGGTCTAGAGACAGCGCTACTGAGGAAAAGGCAGGAAGCAGAACTGAAGTTGATTTCACCCCTGACCTTTGACCTATAAGCATATCTGTTTGGAAGAACATCTGACATCTGAAGCAATGACGTCATAATAGTTAACAGCGAGAAGCAGTCTTCTCCACCAAGCTCCACTCACCATGTGTGAGGAGGACTGTACCGCAGAGTCCCGCCCAGTTTTTGATATTACGGTCAACTGTGTCAAATGTGGAACTCAAATCCGTCAATACTCAGACTGAAATGCTACGTTGTGTTCATAGCCATGCCATTGACGACCAGGAGCAGTTTGGGTGCTATGATGCGGGCCAAAACCTGACTGGCAGATGGGAGGTTGTTTAGTTGTTGACCGTTAGCTTTTCCTCAGAAAAGAGAGCTTTGATATATTCTATAGCAGAGGTTCCTAGAGATGCTCAGTTACAGTGCAGCTTCTGACCAGATGGTGGCGTTAATGTGTCAGTCGTTTGTTCGACAAGCTCACAAAGATCAGAAGAAGACATCCAACTCCAACTGGCAATGGAGAGGTTGTAAAAATGAAGACAAAAGTGGGGCATTGTAACCCGCCTTTCTTTCCTCTGCATTGTGTTCTGGAGGTTGTTCATAAAAAGGTTAGGGAGCCCTGTTCCTGGTCTACAGTATTATTAGCCTGGTATCACCATGGTTGTTTTGGGAGGACACCCCACAGCAGAGACATATGTGCAGTCGCTTTAATTGAAACATTCTTAAAAAACCTTGCAGGCAGAGTGGCAAGGCAACAAGGCAACAAGGCAACAAGGCAGCAAGGCAACAAGGCAACAAGGCAACAAGGCAACAAGGCAGCAAGGCAACAAGGCAACAAGGCAACAAGGCAACAAGGCAGCAAGGCAACAAGGCAACAAGGCAACAAGGCAACAAGGCAGCAAGGCAACAAGGCAGCAAGGCAGCAAGGCAACAAGGCAACAAGGCAACAAGGCAACAAGGCAACAGGCGGACGCCAGATGGTGTACATTGGTAGATCATTGGATCAAAATGGGACATGGTAGCTGCTCTGTGTGGACAAATTGTCAACACGTGAACTGTAAGCAAGGGTGAGTGGCCACAGGAAATGAACACGACAAAACAAAAGTCCAAACAGGAAATGATGAGAAACAACAGCAAACACTGACATGTCATGTGAATCATGACAAATATAAAAATCCTTCACACGGCATCAGCCTGATTTGAATAAATCAATTCAACTCTGAAGTGCGGTGGAAACACAAAACACACAGGAACCCCAGGAGCCTTGGAGGTCCAGGAACTCTTGTGTTGGTCTTGGTGGAAAAGGAGCAAACAGAAACAAGATAGAATGTCCAGCAAGATGGCAGAGTTTGTGTGCCGGTCCGGGGTGGAGCCCGCCTCTCACCCAAAGAGAGCTGGGATAGGCTCCAGCATACCCCCTAGTGAGGAAAAGCGCCATAGAAATGGATGGGTAGAGTAGGATGAGGTAGATGTGTTACTTGGGGACGGGAACCTTGACACCACCATCGTTGTCATGGTCGCTAACATCGTGGCTGCTAACTTGACTATGTAGCGCTAGCTCAACCACCACATCGCTGCCTTCCACCTCAATGGCAGCACCTTTGGCACCGATACCCAACTTCACCACCAGGCTGGTACCCTTGATCACCATCTCCTTTTCATCTGGACAATCATCTCCACCGTCTCTGTCATCATCTCCACCGTCTCTGTCATCATCTCCACCGTCTCTGTCATCATCTTCACCGTCTCTGTCATCATCTTCACCGTCTCTGTCATCATCTTCACCGTCTCTGTCATCATCATCATCTTCTCCGTCTCTGTCATCATCTCCACCGTCTCTGTCATCATCTTCACCGTCCCTGTCATCATCTTCACCGTCTCTGTCATCATCTTCACCGTCTCTGTCATCATCTTCACCGTCTCTGTCATCATCTTCACCGTCTCTGTCATCATCATCATCTTCACCGTCTCTGTCATCATCTCCACCGTCTCTGTCATCATCTTCACCGTCTCTGTCATCATCATCATCTTCACCGTCTCTGTCATCATCTTCACCGTCTCTGTCATCATCATCATCTCCACCGTCTCTGTCATCATCATCTCCACCGTCTCTGTCATCATCTTCACCATCTCTGTCATCATCATCATCATCTTCACCGTCTCTGTCATCATCTTCACCGTCTCTGTCATCATCATCATCTTCACCGTCTCTGTCATCATCATCATCTTCACCGTCTCTGTCATCATCTTCACCGTCTCTGTCATCATCATCATCATCTTCACCGTCTCTGTCATCATCTTCACCGTCTCTGTCATCATCATCATCTTCACCGTCTCTGTCATCATCATCATCTTCACCGTCTCTGTCATCATCATCATCTTCACCGTCTCTGTCATCATCATCATCTTCACCGTCTCTGTCTCCATCATCACCATCTTCATCATCACCATCTTCATCGTCGTCATCTTCATCATCGTTATCTTCCTCATCATCATCCTCCTCCTCCTCATCATCTTCATCATTATCATCATTGCCTTCATTGTCATCATCTTCTTCATCATCACCTACATCATCACCACCTTCATCATCATCATCCTCGTCCTCATTGTCATCATCTCTGTCATCATCATCGTCATCATCATCACCATCTTCATCATCATTATCATCTTCATCATCATCATCCTCGTCATCATCATCACCATCTTCATCATCATTATCATCTTCATCATCATCATCATCACCATCTTCATCATCATTATCATCTTCATCATCATCATCCTCGTCATCATCATCACCATCTTCATCATCATTATCATCTTCATCATCATCATCTCCGTCATCATCATCACCATCATCTTCATTGTCATCGTCATCACCTTCGTCATCATTATCTTCATCACCCTCATCATCATCTTCATTGCCGTCATCGTCATTATCATCACCATCATCTTCATCATCGTCATCTTCATCATCGTCATCATCATCATCGTCATCACCTTCATCATCATCATCTTCTTCATCATCATCGCCTTCATCATCATCCTCGTCTTCATTGTCATCATCGTCATCACCTTCATCATCATCTTCTTCATCATCCTCGTCTTCATTGTCATCATTGTCTTCATCATCATCTTCATCATCGTCGTCATCATCATCATCGTCATCACCTTCATCACCTTCATCATCTTCCTCATCATCTTCCTCATCATCGCCATCATCGTCGTCATCATCATCACCATCTTCGTCATCATTATCGTCTTCATCATCATCATCATCATTACTTTCGTCATCTTCATCGCCGTCATCATTATCATCACCATCTTCATCATCATCATCGTCGCCTTCATCATCATCATCGTCATCATCTTCATCATCTTCGTCATCTTCCTCCTCATCATCATCACCATCATTGTCATCATTATCACCGTCTTCATCGTCATCATCATCATCTCTGTCATCATCATCGTCATCATCATCACCATCATCTTCATTGTCGTCGTCATCACCTTCATCATCGTCATCATCTTCATCGTCCTCATCATCATCATCATCATTTTCATCATCAGCACCGTCATCATCCTCATCATCATCTTCGTCTTCATCGTCATCATCGTCGTCATCTTCATCATCATCCTCATCGTCCTCATCTTCATCATCATTGTTGTCATCTTCATCATCGTCCTCATCATCTTCATCATCATCATTTTCATCATCCTCACCTTCATCATCATCATTATCGTCATCTTCATTATCATCATCATCATCGTCCTCATCATCATCATCGTCATCATCACCTTCATCATCGTCATCATCACCGTCATCGTCGTCATCATCACCTTCATCATCGTCATCATCACCTTCATCATTGTCATCATCATCACCTTCATCATCATTATTGTCATCATCTTCATCGTCCTCATCTTCATTATCATCATCCTCTTCATCATCATCCTCATCATTATCATCATCTTCATCGTCCTCATCATCATCATCATTTTCATCATCAGCACCTTCATCATCGTCATCATCATCTTCATCGTCGTTGTCATCCTCATCGTCATCATCTTCGTCATCATCATTACCTTCATCATCATCTTCATCACCATCATTTGCTTCATCCTCATCTTCATCATCATCATTATCGTCATCTTCATTATCATCATCATCATTATCATCATCATCATCGTTCTCATCATCATCATCATCGTCCTCATCACCTTCATCATTGTCATCATCATCATCGTCCTCATCACCTTCATCATTGTCATCATCATCACCTTCATCATCATTATTGTCATCATCTTCATTATCATCATCCTCTTCATCATCATCCTCATCATTATCATCATCATCATCATTGTCATCACCATCATCATCAGCAGCACCTTCATCATCGTCATCATCATCATTATCTTCATTTTCCTCATCTTCATCATCTTCCTCATCATCATCCTCCTCATCATCATTGTCATCATTTTCATCATCATCCTCATCATCCTCATTTTCATTGCCATCATCTTCATCGTCGTCTTCATCATTGTCATTGTCACCATCATCTTCTTTATCATAATCATAATCATAATCATAGTATCTTCCCATTCCTCCATGTTCCTTCAGTGGTCTGTTTGATTGTTCCAAAGCATCTTCATGTTTCCAAAGGCCAGAATGTCTTCTTCTTGGCATACTGTTGGTTCCTTTTAGAAAGGAAGGCAATCATATATCAGTATGTATGCTGTACTATGTATCAGTATGTATGATGTACTATGTATCAGTATGTATGATGTACTAGGTATCAGTATGTATGCTGTACTATGTATCAGTATGTATGATGTACTATGTATCAGTATGTATGATGTACTATGTATCAGTATGTATGATGTACTATGTATCAGTATGTATGATGTACTAGGTATCAGTATGTATGATGTACTATGTATCAGTATGTATGCTGTACTATGTATCAGTATGTATGATGTACTATGTATCAGCATGTATGATGTACTATGTATCAGTATGTATGCTTCCTGCTTCTGTCAAGTGCAGGCATGTCTTTCTTTCCTCCTTTTTGCGTCTGTTGCTTCCTGTCTTTTTTACTTTGAAATCATCCCCTTTCCTCAAGTTTTGTAGATCATTTCCTCTATTGTCATTTAAGTGAACCATTCATTCATTCATTTTCTACAGCTTATCCTCACGAGGGTCGCGGGGGTGCTGGAGCCTATCCCAGCTGTCTTCAGGCAAGAGGCAGCGTACACCCTGGACTGGTGGCCAGCCAATCCCAGGGCACATATAGACAAACAACCATTCACACTCGCATTCATACCTATGGACAATTTGGAGTGGCCAATTAACCTAGCATGTTTTTGGAATGTGGGAGGAAACCGGAGTACCCGGAGAAAAGCCACGCATGCACGGGGAGAACATGCAAACTCCACACAGACATGGGCGAGGGTGGAATTGAACTCCGGTCTCCTAGCTGTGTGCCCTACGCGCTAACCACTCCTTCGCCGTGCAGCCCCTTGTAATACCCCTAATAAGAATTGTGTGTTGATGAGAAGCATCGCCTGCTGTGCACCCTGCCGAGCTCTCTGAAGACCTGCGCTCAGGAATTGTTGATTTGTATAAACCTTGGATATGTTACACAACCATCTCTAAAAGTCTGGATGTTCCTCAATCCACAGTTGGAGAAATGGATGGAGGTTGGCACTGTTGCTACTCTCCCAAGGAGTGGCGGTCCATCAAGACGACACCAAGAGTTCAGTGCAGAATACTCCGAGAGGTACCCAAGAACCCTAGAGCATCTGCTTAAGACTAACGGAAATCCCTGGCACAGTCCGCTATCCCGGCACACATCTACTATGTGGAACTAAGAATGGTGTTCATGGGAGGACTCCACGGAGGAAGCCACTGCTGAGTAAAAAAACATTGCTGCATGTTTAATGTTTGCGAAAAGCGACTTGGAGACTCTGCAGAACTACTGGCAAAATATTTGAATTGTTTGGGAGGAACACACGACGTCGTGTATGGAGGAAAAACGGAACAGCTCACCAGCATCAAAACCTCATCCTCATCATGAAGCACGGTGCAGAGAGCATCGTGGTTTCTGTGGTGAGACCAGCCATGTTGTTTGGTCTAGAGCAGGGGTGCTCATTAAGTCGATCGCGATCTACCGGTCGATCGCGGAGGTGGTACTGGTCGATCGCTGGTCGATCGCGGCGTGACATTAAAAAAATATCATCCTCGCATCAATGCCGTCACTTGATTGATATACAGGGCAGCCATTCAGATGACAACTGAATGTTGCCCTTCGGGCGACCAATCAAATCAAACAACGTCTCTAAGTGCAGCAGAACTTACGATGTCAGCCTATCATCCATCCCCGTTACTTGATTGACATACAGGACAACCAGTCAGATGACAACTGAATTTTGACCTTTAGGCCACCGCTCATGCGTAAACATCGATGCAAAGTGCTAAGCTAGTCGGCGAATTGCGAGATTTTAAAGCCCTCGCTAAAGTTTATGGTCACTAAAATGAGTGAAGGAGCTGGACCAAGTAAAAAGGCAAAAACTGGACCAAGTAAAAAGGCAAAAAACATATCACTTCCATACGGATATGGAATATTATACGGATATTATGATACGGATATTATCCATGACTGATAAACATTTGGAAGTGTGCTTGAGGCTGGCTATCAGCAGCTACTGTCCGGACTATGCATCCCTGGCTGGTTCAATTCAGTGCAAGTCATCAAAGTAAACTCAGGTAATTACAAAAAATGTTAATAGTTAATTATGTGTGTTTTGCAATATTGGCTCATTTGGTTATGTAAGGTACATCAACATACATTGTACGTACAAATAATCCTCAATACATTTGAAAATAAATAGATGTTTTGCATTTTTGTAGTGGGTAGATCATTTTGACTCGGTCATTTTAAAAGTAGCTCGCATGCTGAAAAAGTGTGAGCACCCCTGCTCTAGAGACAGTGCCGCAGAGGAAAAGACAGGAAGCAGAACCAGAGGTAGCAGAGATGAGGATGCTGAGGTTCTCATTGGGAGTGACCAGGATGGATAGGATCAGGAAGGAGTACACCAGAGTGACATTACATGTTAGAGGCCTGGGAGATGGTTGGACTAAGATGGTTGGAGGAGGAGATAGTGAATATATTGGTAGAAGGATGCTGCCAGGTAGGAGGTGTAGAGGAAGACCAAAGAGGAGGTTTATGGAGGTAGTGAAGGAGGACATGAGAGAGACAGATGCAGAAAACAGGCTTGGATGGAGGAGATTGGTTTGCTGTGGTGACCCCTGAAGGGAAAAGCCCAAAGAGAAAGAAGAAAATGTAGCAGCATGCTACAGGAAGCGGACCTCAGTGGCTCTGTGCTTGAAAATGCAACCTAAGCCTGAGTTGTCAATCACATATATTCCTATATCAGTATATATTCCTATATATTCCTATATCAGTATGTATTCCTATATATTCCTATGTCAGTATGTATTCCTATATATTCCTATATCAGCATGTATTCCTATATATTCCTATATCAGTATGTATTCCTATTTATTCCTAAATCAGTATGTATTCCTATATATTCCTATATCAGTATATATTCCTATATATTCCTATATCAGTATGTATTCCTATATATTCCTAAATCAGTATGTATTCCTATATATTCCTATATCAGTATGTATTCCTATATATTCCTATATCAGTATGTATTCCTATATGTTCCTATATCAGTATGTATTCCTATATATTCCTATATCAGCATGTATTCCTATATATTCCTATATCAGTATGTATTCCTATATATTCCTATATCAGTATGTATTCCTATATCAGCATGGAGTCAGATATCAGTATGTAGTTCTGGAGTCTGAGTATATAGTTTGATATTTCACGTGTTGTCGAGTGTTTGATGACTTACCTACGAGCAGAAATACAAGAATGAAAGTCTTGATCATCATTGCGTTGTCTTTGTGTCCTCTGATGTCCAAGATAAAGTCAGATGGCTTCCTGTAAGACAGGGAGAAGGAACATTGAATGGCATATAGAAAGTGATGATGTCCTGTTGGTTCGACTGACATCTCTCTCCTCCTGTTCATGTTTTGCTCTACCAGTGTGACGTTACATCATTGTGTGTCACTGAAACCCTTTGGTCCTCCAGGACTGAGCTGGCTGTCTCCACTGGAACTTCCGGTCAAGAAAAATGTTCCTGCTTTGGTGAGCAGGACATGGTTGGATGTCCAAACTTGGACTGGACTCAACTGTTCTGAGATCCATGAAAGGACATTTTCTCTCAAATCCTCTTTTGTGTTTCCACATACAAATTGTGTGAAGAACATGATACGTATATACAAGTATATATATAATATATTATGTAATAGTATAATAGTATATAATATATTATATATAGTATCCGGAATACTTTAAGCCCTGATTCCACAAGATTGATGGAGACAAGGTCCAAAAGCGCCATGGTCCTCTCATCTTTACGCTGGAAGTCAAGGTGAAGAAAGGACTTACCACACTGACCAAAGTCTGTTGTTAGAACCCGGACTGCAGTTTGACTCGAGTCTTCATGTTGTGGTCTCCGTCCTGGTCCAACTTTTATATGCTGCCAGATGAAAGCGCGTGGCGCCCAGACAGGTCACGCCCTCATTAAGGTATCCTGGTAATGAGCTTTTTCCTTTCTTCCGAAGTCATTTAGCTGTGAAATGCTCAAGGTTGGGTGTGCCGTCAATAACAACTCACCAAGCAACATTTCTACAACATGTTTGATGTTTGATCAAAGGAGGTTGGAGGTTTTGGGCTCCTTTTGTTCATGTTTGGATGCTCCTGTACAGTCTTATTGTATGTACAGTTTTTGGGTGGTTCCCTCAGCAACAATAACCCGCAACTGTACTCCTTGTTCTGCTTTGGTATGCAAATCACACGGTGGCCACACTGAACCAAAAAGTACTTTGCCAAACAGAAGTGGGCAAACGGTGGATTGAAAAGATTGAACAGGTACACTTTGCCAAGATCTCAAATGATATTTCTAGACGTGTTGGATCGTTTGCCTGTTGGCTTACTGACTTTATAGCACAGCCTTCATTTTACAATGACGGATTCCTTTTTATCTACTTTGGTTCAGAAATGTTCAAAAGCAGCAAATAACTCTCCAAATGACTTCTTTTGGTTTTCCCAACAAATAAAATCTTGTTTCAGAGGCTTGATGTAAGAAGTGCTAAAGGTTAATGTTTGAACGTTGACTTCCTCCAACAGAATCCTGTCAGTGACGGACTGGAAAGGATCTTTCATGACCGATCCCACCAATGACTCAATGGCAGAGCTTCTACAGCCACAAGGTATTCTACTTCAAGACAAGAAATATTCATGATGGGGTGGCGCGGTTCAGGCGGTAGAGTGGTGGCCTCCCAATCCAAAGGTTGCGGGTTTGATCCCCCTGTGATCATGTGAAGTACAGTATCTTTGGGCAAGATAGTGAAGCCCCAGTTGGTCCTGATGCTGCGTCACTACTAGCTAAATGTGCTAACAGTGTCAAAGCGCCTTGGAGTACCTTGGCAGTGGAAAAGCACAAACCAAGTCAAAGACTGTTTACCATCTTATCCAATGATCTGTTTGGGATTTGACTAGCATGAGTTAAGATAGACCTGAATATTCCTGAAACCACTAGACTTCTCTTCTAAAAACTTTTTGGCCTCTTTGGAAAATGTCACTTTCAGGATACTGCATATTCATTTTGTACTAATACGTATGTTATATATACACATTACATAGTATTACAGTATTACACACGTATATACATATTAATGTGCAATACACTTCAAAAAAGGGCTGGCCAAATATAAGATACAAAGACTAGATTTGGGGAAAAATACGTCAAACTAGTGAAATGATCTGTCCATGCAGCTAGTTTAAGTATTTTACTTTCCAATCCTTATTTCTTTATCAAGAAATAAGCAGGACTGAAATCCTAGCTGTAAGATTTTTAGACCAAAAAATAAGCAGGACATTTAAGCTGGAGCCGTAACGGTGGTGGTTAGCATGGAGGCCACCAGTCAGGAGAGGAGTTTGCATGTTCCCCCCGTGCATGCGTGGCTTTTCTCCGGGTACTCCGGTTTCCTCCCACATTCCAAAAACATGCTAGGTTAATTAGCCACTCCAAATTGTCCATGGGTATGAATGTGAGTGTGAATGGTTGTTTGTCTATATGTGCCCTGTGATTGACTGGCCACTAGTATAGAGCATATACATAATACATATATATACAAAATGGATGGATGGATTTAAGATGGAAATACTTATTCTAAGGATGTGTTACAACTGACAAAGAGTGAAATACCTGGAAACCAGGCAGGGATTGAACCACCAACCCTCCATTTTCTGAGCAACCTGCCCTACCTCCAACACCATGGACGACTGTTGTCCTTTAATAAATGTATATTGTGAAACTTGACAGACCTTAAAATAAGAAGAAAGCCAATAAAGTAGACAAACAGACTAGATATCAGGAAAAAATGATTCCAACAAGTGAAATGATCCGTCCATGAGGCTACTTCATTTTACTTGAGAAAGAATCCAAAGCAAAAAGGAAATGGCATGTTGGCCGTATCCTGAAAGTGACTGATCTCGAAGTGAGCCCAAATTCATCTTCCAATGAGGCCAAGAAGTCTTTAGAAGAGAAGTCTTGTGGTTCCAGGAATATCCAGGTCTATCTTAACTCATGCTAGTCAAATCCCAAATAGATCATTGGATAAGACCAACTGGACCAACTGTACTTCACATGATCACAGGAGGATCAAACCCACAACTTTCAGGTTAGGAGGCCACCACTCTCCCGCCTGAACTGTGCCCCCCCATCATCAGGAAAATCATTTTAAATCTTGGCAAGTGCCAAATAATTTGTAGTTGACAAAATGAATATGCAGTATCCTGAAACTGACATCTTCCAATTAGGCCACAAAGTCTTTGGAAAAAAAAGTCTAGCGGTTCCAAGAATATCCAGGTAAAATATTTATTTTCTTGCCATTGAGTCGTGGGTGGGATCGGTCATGAAAGATCCTTTCCAGTCCGTCAATTAATAATAAGGACCCAAAACCCATCACGTGTCACAGCGGAGCCTGCATTCTGCAACTGCCTTCTCCGAGTCCCACCAGAGATTGTCTATTGGATTTAAGTCAGGGATTGTAATGGCCACTCCAGAATCTGGGCACTTGGGGTATGCCTGGGATGGTAGTCCAGTAGGAAGGTACGTAAGCTGGTTTACGCAGGTTGAGAGGAAGTTCATTCCAAAGCCTGGAGTTTTAAAGGAAGTCCGTGGGACCAGTAACAAATGCTGCCCAGACAACCTTAGATGGCGGGCTGAGGCGTAGGGCTGATCAGATAGCAAAGGTATGCAGGGGCCTGACCATGCAGGGCTCCGAAAGTAAGCACCAAGATTTTATATTGGACACGGTATACAACAGGGAGCCAGTGAAGGGATTTTAGCACAGGTGTGATGTGGGCCCTCCTGTTGGTGTTGGTCAGGAGCCTTGCTGCAGCATCTGGGGCAATGACAAGGGTCTCTGATTTCTCAGTCGTCAGTTGGAAACCGTTTTCATTGAACCACTGCTTCAGACTCAGTTGATCAAGGAGGTCACTTTGTAGGTCTCAGATGGTTTAAATGAGCAGTACAGTTGAAGATCATCGGCCATTCGTTGGCAATTTCACTGCTGTGTTATTGTGCAATGACAATAAAGGAAGTCTATCCATCCATCCATCCATCCATCCATCTAAAAAGATGGTAGGAAACATCGCCGAACTGCTGTATTGGCCATATAATAAAAACAGAATGGGGCCCAGGACTGAGCCCTGGAGGACACCACACAGTACATTTCCGGCTCTGACATTATATGGTTGGCAGACACACTGAAACTTCTGCCAGTCAAGTATGAGGTAAACCAGCAAAGGACTGGATCTGGCATCCCAACCAGGTCTTGCAGTCTGTTTATTAGAATGTTGTGGTCCACCATGTCAAAGGCCGAAGACAGGTCCAACAGGACGAAGACTGTACATCTCCCAACATCAGCAGACATCATGATGTCACTGGATACTTTTAGTAGGGCCGTTTCGATAGAGTGGTGTTTCCCAAAACCTGACTGAAATGTATCATAGATGTTATGGGACTCAAGGAATCATGGAAGTTTGTGTGGAAGACACTTTTTCTAGCAGTTTGGCCAGGAGGGGAAGTTTAGATATTGGCCTGAAGTTCTTTAGTTCTGACTGGTCCAAGTTTAATGAGTTATTCTTGGGTTTTGGTTCCACGATGGCGTGCTTGAAAGAACACACCAGAAGAGGGTGACAAATTGAACAGCTAGGTCACCCATGGTCCAAGTGTGTCAAAGACCAACGGGAAAAGCTTGAATGGCAGCACATCTACAGAACTGGACCAGGAGACCTGGAGATTTCAAGTGACATAGTACATAGTGTAAGTGGTGCTTATGTTTATATACTAATATATACTATATGTCTTAAATGGACATAGTACATAGTGTAAGTGGTGCTTATGTTTTACAAACGGAGTCGCGGTCATAATACCCAGCAGCCTGTGTACAGCCCCTAAGCTGTCGGATCGACATAATAATGTAGCTTGTGGCAAGAAACACAAAAAGTCTGCACAGTAGATGTCGAGCAGCGGCACACACAAGCGGCAGGTCCAAAGTGTCCCAAGCTTAGTCCTCGTTCGTCCTCCAATTGATCCCAGATGGCCCAGATAGTTCCTATTTTGTCCCGTCTCTCTAGAGAACAGTATAGAACAGTGGAGGTCTTCAGGACAAGTCTGGGTCGAAACCCAAGTACCTCAGTCCTCAGCTATCACTCAGGTACTAGATCACCAACAGCATCTGCTTTCTGTAGCGTGCAGGTATCGTTCCCACTTTCAAATCAAATCAAATCAAATCAACTTTATTTGTATAGCACTTTTCCTGCAAAGACATGCAACACAAAGTGCTTTACAGAATTACAACAATTACCACACTTAAAAGGAAAAAACAAAGAAACAAAAGAAAGCCCCTCCTTCCCACCCTACATACTAGACCCCCCCCCCCCCCCCCCCACACACACACACACAATCACACAATCACACACAATAGGGAGACATGGCATGGCACTGAGGAACAAGGAAACGCCACCTTTGGGGCCGTCCACACTGGGAGGAGCTGCAGGCCGTGCCATCGGAGGACCAGCACCTGGGCCCCGACAGACGGGCGGACCCCCACATTAAAGGGGGGAACCCCCAGCCGGCCGGGTCGAAGGGACCCAAGTATGGCACCCCCTCAGCAGACCCGACACAGCCCCCAGTGTGGAGGACCCCCCTGAGGAAACACTGGAGTTAAAAGCTGAAGACTAAAAGCATAAAATAGGACTAAAAAGATAAAAAACGTTTAAAAATATGAGTTAAAATCCTGATTAAAAAGGTGTGTCTTTAATCTTTTTTTTAAAAATATCAACAGTCTCTGCAGTCCTGAGGCTCTAAGGCAGGCTGTTCCACAGGTGGGGGCCATAGTGGCTAAATGCTGCCTCACCGTGGGTTTTCGCCCTGGGTTTTGGTATTGTTAAAAGGCCAGAGCCGGAGGACCGCAGGGTCCGCGGGGGTTGATATGGTCAAAGCAGATCAGATAAATAAGAAGGGGCAAGGCCGTTAAGACATTTAAAAACCAGTAAGAGAATCTTAAAATCGATCCTGAAGCGGACGGGGAGCCAATGTAGCGACTTTAAAACTGGTGTAATGTGCTCCCGCCCTCTGGTCCTCGTCAGCACACGTGCGGCTGAGTTCTGTAATAATTGGAGATTTAAAATACTTTTTTTGGGAAGACCAGAGAGCAGGGCATTACAGTAATCTAAACGACAGGATATAAATGCATGCATTAGCACCTCCGTACTGGCCTGAGAGAAAAACGGGCGGACTCTGGCTATGTTCTTAAGGTGATGAAAACCTATTTTTGTTATATTTTTGATATGTGGGATAAAATTTAGCTCAGAGTCAAAAATCACGCCCAAATTTTTAACAGAGTCGGCTAGTTTAATATCCTGTAATTTTGGTAAAAGTTTCTCTCTCTGGCCTTCAGGACCAATAACTAAAACCTCAGTTTTGTCCTGGTTGAGCTGCAGGAAATTCTCTGCCATCCATGACTTGATGTCTACAAGGCAGTTAAAAAGGGCATCAAGTGGCCCTGAGTCATCAGGAGACACGGCGATGTATAGCTGCGTATCGTCAGCATGGAAACTATGGAAGCTGATGCCGTGCTTCCTGATGACGTCCCCAGGGGGAAGCATGTAAAGAATAAAAAGGAGTGGACCTAAAATTGAGCCTTGGGGAACCCCACATTCAATTTCATGGGTTCCTGAGGAACATGTATCCATACTTACATAAAATCATCGGTCTGTGAGATAAGAACAAAACCAGTTAAGAACAGTATCGGAGAGGCCGACCAGGTGTCTGAGTCTATTTAATAAAATGTGATGGTCCACTGGATCAAAAGCAGAGCTTAGATCCAGTAGAACCTGTCACGCTCCACCTGAACTTTGATTCGGTAGCTTGGGTGGCATAGTCATGTTCCTTTGTTTGTATTGCTTACTAATTCTGTTGTCCCTTTTAGATTTCTCCACTCCCACTTTGGGAGGAGCCACAGGACGTGCCACAGCTGTTCCTCATTCCATTTCCCCCATTTATACCCACCTGTGGCGACTGGAGGGTACTCGGCTATTGTTCTGGTCTCCACGCCATATGCTCTCGCGTCTGACCTTCTGGTTACATCGACTATCCCGGGTGCCCTCCAGTCGACGTGGACTACCCCCTCGATCCCTGTTAGTCCTTTGATTTCCTGGTTTTTACCCGCGGCATCTTTTCGTTCCTTTTACATGCCGTTGTCCTTGGTTACCCCCTCGTTGTCACGTAAGCCAATTAAAAGACTTGAAGTGCAACTGAACACGGTGTCCTCTGCATCCTGGGATCCGAACCTGGTTCCTATCGCCAACTCGTCACAGAACCAAGACTGTGAGCTTTTTGTTATCTAAATTCCACCTGGTTTAAAATCTTTAAAAGTGCTGCCTCGGTACTGTGGTTCCTCCTAAAGCCAGACTGATGTTTCTCTAAGATGCTATTTCTGTTTAAAAAGTCATTAAGTTGGTAAAAAAATTTTTATCTAAATCTAAAATTTGACTTAAAAACGGCAAGTTGGATACAGGTCGGTAATTATTAAGATTGTTGGGGTCTAAATTGCTCTTCTTCAGAAGGGGCTTCACCACCGCCGTTTTAAAGGCGGTGGGGAAGACACCCGTCTGAAGAGAGCAATTCAAGATGTTTAAAAACTGCTCCTCAAAGAATCCATAAAGTGATTTTAAGGGTGATGTGGGAATCGGATCTAAAAGGCAGGTTGTTGGGCTTACTTGGGAGAAAACTCGACCAAGTGTCCTTGCATCAACCAGGGCAAAACTCTCCAGTCTCTCCTCAGGCAAGGACAACAGTCCAGGTGTGGTAACAGACAAGACTTTCTGGGGTAACAGGCAGGATCTGATGTCCTTGATTTTAGTCCTGAAGTGGTCTGCAAAGTTTTAACAAAGATCGTCTGTTGGTGTCTTAAAAACTTTATCAAAATTAGTGCCTGTTAAAATATTAAAGGTGGAGAAGAGGAACCGGGGATTGTTTTTGTGGTTGGTAATGAGTTGTGAGAAATGGGAAATTCGTGCCTTTTTTTACTGTATTATTGTAGGTTTTGAGTTGTTGACGTAAAATCTCGTAATGAACCGTCAATTTAGTTTTTCTCCATCTTCTCTCAGTACTCCTGCATTTTCTTTTCAGTTTATTGATTTCATCGTTATTTCTCCACGGGGGTGTAGGTTTCCTTTTTATTGTTTTTGTTACAGGTGGAGCTACTGAGTCCAGAGTTGACTTCAGTTTACTGTTAAAATTATTCATTCATTCATTCATTTTCTACCACTTTTTCCTCACGAGGGTCGCGGGGGGTGCTGGAGCCTATCCCAGCTGTCTTCGGGCGTAAGGTGGGGTACACCCTGGACTGGTCGCCAGCCAATCACAGGGCACATATAGACAAACAACCATTCACACTCACATTCATACCTGTGGACAATTTGGAGTGGCCAATTAACCTAGCATGTTTTTGGAATGTGGGAGGAAACCGGAGCACCTGGAGAAAACCCACGCATGCACGGGGAGAACATGCAAACTCCACACAGAGATGCCCGAGGGTGGAATTGAACCCTGGTCTCCTAGCTGCGAGGTCTGTGCGCCAACCCCCAGACCACCGTGCCGCCCCCTGTTGAAATTATCAACGATAAAATCACAAGGTGCAGGTAAAATTTCAGCAGGAGTGCTCTGTAAAATCTCAATAAAATTTGCAGCCACTTCAGAAGTTAGATAGCGTCTCCTCACTGTTCTCACCGGGGCCTCCTCCTGGTTAAAACTGGTGATGCTAAAAAATACACAGTAGTGGTCGGACATAGCCAGGTCAACAACAGAGGACACACCGATGAACAGGCCATGGGTTATGACCAAGTCCAGGGTGTGTCCTCTGTTGTGAGTTGGCTGTGTGACGTGCTGCTTAAAATCAAGACAATTTCAAAGGTTTAAAAACTGGATATTGGATCCGAGGTATCATCAACATGTAGATTAAAATCACCAGATAATAAAATCCTGTTATAAGAAGTGTGAATGATTGATAAAAGTTCAGAGAATTCACTGCTAAAAGAACCAGAGTGATGGGGTGGTCTGTATCAGTAGTACCTTGAATCGGAGGGCTGCTAAAAGTAAAGGCATGGTGCTCAAATGACTTGTAACTGTTAAAAGACACTCCATTTGAGGTCAGTCAGTCATTTATGATGGATGCCGTCCCACCTCCTCTTCTACCCTCTCTAGTAGAATATAAAAAATGAAAATTTGGTGGGCAGGCCTCAGTGAGAACAACAGATGCGTCAGTGCCAAGCCATGTCTCAGTCAAAAGAAGACAGTCTAACTTATTATCTAAAATCACATCATTGATTAAAAAGGTTCTATTTAAAAGCGAGCAAACATTAAAAAGTGCCCCATTGATGGTGACAGGTGGCTTGTTGATCATGGAGGTGGGGTATGGGTGTCTATTGAGTGGTCGAAGGTTATGAGGGTTCACAGAGTGAGTATGGCGGTGTCTGATGTGTCGATGCAGTGTAATGATTACCGGAATGGAGGAGGTGTTGGTGTAAGTTTGAGGTCCAAGTCCAGTATTGTGTGTATGGTGGTCAGAGGTGGAACTGTGTGGATAGGAGCATGGACCTGGGGGACATCAATCAGTGTGGGACAGAGCAACAGGTGTGGGTTTGGGGATGATACCATGCTGAACGCCATAAGCCAGGTTGGCTGAGAGCATGCGGGCACCTCCCCTGTTAAGATGAAGCCCGTCAGGCCCAAGGAGGTGTCGTCTCTCCCAGAAAACATCAAAGTTGTTGATGAAGCCGACGTGGTGGGAGTTGCAGGCAGAGGAGAGCCAGGTGTTGAGACTCAGCAGACGGCTAAATCTGCCGATCCCTCTGCCGCAGGTGGGGGTGGGGCCAGAAATAAAAACAGTCACTTGGGACTGTGAAATGGAATTAAAAAGGTGTCTAAAATCCTGTTTTAAAAGTTCGGACTGTTGCCTGGCGATGTCGTTCGTACCTGTGTGGATAATAATCCTTTTCGCCTGCGGATGGGAGTTCAGGATGTCCGGTATTTTCCCGGTTACGTCGTAAACGGTGGCTCCGGGGAACGACAATGCCTCCCTCGTACGGACGTGCCTCACAATGGAGTCCCCGATGACCAGGGTTGTGGGAGCGGCCGCTCGGTCTTCAGGGGAGCAAGCCAGCTCAGCCACCCCACCACCCAAACCAGGGCCCCGTGTGTGATTCCTCGCCAGGTGGGAAGAGCGGGACGAGTGGTGGCGCACCGCGTCCCTCACGAGCTGCTTGCGCCGAGTTGAGGAGCGGGTCGGCGCCTGTGCCGGCAGACGGCTCCCTGTTGGACCCCCACCAGCCGGAGGGCAGCTGGCAGTGAGTGGAGGGAAGGTGTCCGTCAGCGGGGGCATGGTGTCTGTGGCCACGGCAACAGATGTTGACTTTGTCTTTAGCTTTAAACTTGCAACTCATGCTTCCAATTGTGTCTCTTGAAATGTTGGTTGTCTTTGCTATGTTTCTACAGTGGATCCATCGCTGTGCTGATCAAGAGAAATCACCTTCTTGACCATTCTGACGTTCTGGAGTAACCAACCTGAAATCAGCTGACCAACCGCAGCCACTGTCACACACACATTTGCTCAAAGTGTCACTAAATTCCTGTGCAGGACGACTGGAGCCCTCTTCATACGGCTCTCTCTAACCCCAGATTGCTGGATAATACGACTTTTATCCTCTCCATCAAATTGGACTTCCTCTTCCTGATGGAAACCTGGCTTTGCTCGGGCGACAACAGTGGTTTCTCGGAGCTCCTCCCCCCCAGACTATTTTTGTCGTCAATATGTCGCGACTTGCCAGGAGGGGCGGGGCTACCGCTACTGTCTACAAGCAGGATTTTAAGTGCTGCCCACTTTCCACCAAAGCCTATATGCCGTTGTTTATCGCCCACCTAATTCTAGCAAAGACTAAATGGTTTCTTTGAATTTTTGGCAGAAATCATGTTGAAGTCTGACCATATATGGACATGTGGTGACTTTACCATCCATGTTCAATGCTCCTCTGATCAGCTGGCTAAATGCCGGGGTAGTTAGTGTTGACATCAGCGCTCCTTGTCGTCTCATACATTTTTCAGTTCTGCTTGTACATACATTTGGGGAGGGTGAACTTTACGCGCGCGCTGCGTTCTGATTTAGTTGTGGGCATGAAACAATATCAGCTCACGCCACATTTGCGCACGCACACACACGGTGGGACGAAGAGCTTAAGAAGACCCTGACCAAGAGTCGCCTGCCTCGCCTGCACCTCCAGCTTCAGTCAGCAACCAGCTACCTGGCATCGATGCCACTTTTCCCATTCCGCCGGCGGTCACAGCGAGACCGCCTATAAGGTTGGAGTTTCCCCAGTTTGGCAAGTCCAGGAGTTCAGCTGATGTAACAGAATTCATTGAGCAATGTGAGAACTTCCTGGCTCTCAGGCCTCTGAGTGATGCTGAACTGGTTGGAACCCTCAATGCAGTCCTAAAGGGACTTGCACGGAGCCGGTGGTTGGCGGCCCGCAATAAAATAACATGCTGGGCTACGTTCAAGCAGTCCTTTCTTGAGGCTTTTTTGCCCACCGACTACCAATCTGAGATTGAGGAGCAGCTACGTTCCAATGTGCAAACCCCCAATCAGTGTTTGCGTGATTTTGCATATGATTACCGCGCCCTGTGCCTGAAATGGAGACCTGACATGGAGGAAGATAAAATCGTGCGACGCATACTCGGTGCCTGTAACCCAAGGCTGGCCAGCGGTTTGCGGGGTATCGTATCCACAAAGGACCAGATGGTTAAGGTTGGCTCCTGATTGAGAGGGACTGGAGTAACACCAAAGACTATTGGAGCCGTGTACAACAGGCTAACCCAGCAAAAAGGCCGGGCAAGAAGGCGGAGCAGGGGTCAAGCCGAAGCACAGCAGCTGACCTCGCCTTTGCAGTGGGAGAACAAGCCCTTTTGGTCGTGCCTGTAGGCCTGCGAGGCTCGTGTTGGGATGCAGTCCTTGACTCTGGGTGCTCCTCCTCCCTGATGAGTCAGGCGATAAGGAAGGAGGGCGAAATCCTAGAGCTAAGCGGAATTCTGAGGTTCATCATGGCAAATGGGCCAAACTTTGACTCTTAGGGGAACTTTGGGACACCTTCGGGGTGGGGGGTAAACATTCGGGATTAAGTTGGTGTTTCATGGTTGTCTTAGTTGGCGGGTGGGAAGTTGAGTTAGTTAGTTAGGTTGGGAGGGGATGCTATGCGGGTTTGGTTTGGAGTCATTAAACTGCCGTTGTGGTGGCAAACCAGCATTTTCCACAGTTTTTCCTTTTTCTTACAGCTGATATCCGCTCCCCTTGCCACCATCTTGTTTGCGTTGTGGCCTCGTTACCTCTATAGGAGGAGTTACATAGTTTGGGAGGTGATGTTTATCTGCTTCAATGATAGCATTTAGTAACATGTCAACATTCATAGGGTAGATAGATACTGGAATCAGTAATGTCACTACTGCACATGTTCCAGTCACGTGTATATGATGTCATCGAGGTATTCGTCCCCGCACCACCACCACACGTCTGCTCGAGAGCAGTGGTTTTCAACCTTTTTTGAGCCATGGCACGTTTTTTACATTGGAAAAATCTTGTGGCACACCACAAACCAAAAATGTTACAAAATGTCACCACAACCTCACACGTGCATCAATAAGTCTATGGGAGGAACAAGGTAGGTGTTGCCACACGGACCAATATTACATTGCTTTGCCAGTCTTTACACCACAGACACTCCACAGTAGCCACGTTTTTACATGACCAGTTTTTCTCTTTCCGAATGACCTTTCGGGAAACAATGGTATCCATGGAAAGGATTATTCCAATCTCTTGTCTACATGCGCCGTGAAAATCAAACAGAATAGTCAATGGGGCATGCCCAGTAAAACGTAAACATCAACATCAGTTTTTCTTTCACTTGTTGGAATAACTCTGTATTGTCAGTTTTTCGTCTGTCCAGTCTTGAAATTTAGTTTGAATCAAAAACAAACTTTGCTTAGTCCAGTGCCGATTGCTGGCCTCCATTTTTAAAAGTGAAGAACATCTGGATCTGCGTGTTACGTCATATCTGAGCATGCGCTGAAAGAACACACCCGGGATCAATTTAAACAGGAAAAGGTCAAATTCAAACATGCTAATATTTTGTAATTAAACTCAGGACATATTTTCTTTTTTAATAAAACTGGACATGTGAATGGCGTATAGAAGGGTTTAGATTCTGTTCCAATGCACAAAACAAGCTGCTTGCCAACCGCCAACAACAGAAGAAGAAAAACACCAGGAAGAAGAACGCAGTCTGACAACTTTCCGTTTGAGCGGGTACAAGATACCTCAATCGGATTGGGGAAAGGAATATTCCATCCCTGTTCAATTCTTTCTGTTTGAGCAAATAAACCAAAAGCAATTGGAATATTTGGGTCCATGTATACTATTTGACATAATGGCTATTGACATAATATTTGCAAATGATGATTAATAAATGTTAATTATAAAAAGTGATATTGGATAATTCCTCACGGCACACCTGACGGTTTCTCAAGGTACACTAGTGTGCCGCGGCACAGTGGTTGAAAATCACTGCTCTAGAGTTCTGAGTTGATGGGGGTGTGTTTCCCCCTGCTGTGTTGTAGGTATCTTCATTTATTACATGGCTACAATATTTGGACTCAACGTGACCTACAATTTTTGCAGTACCTTTTAGCTGTACACAGGTGAAATTGGCTAGGGCTACTTTAGTAGAGAATGGTGGGGGCCTTTTTGTCTCATTGACTACTGAGAATATAGTGTTTATATCATATAAACATTCTCTACAAAACATTCTAATATTCTGAACATGATGGTAACAGTGTGGACATTTTTGTCATTACTTCAAGGACGCAAGTAGCGTCCTGGTACCAGTGCTGGTACAATCCGGAGAAGTGGGGTCATGGTCATATATGCAACACAACTACTATTTTTAACATGGTTTGCGGCACTTTCTGCTGCTTGTTCAATGTTTAAAAACCAGTTGTTAAAAGTTCCTGATACTAACATTTTAAAATCTACTGATGCATCTCGGTTGTCATGATGGTGATGCCTTTCATTTTTACTATTGGATTTGTTACAACAGTCACATTGACATGGACATTTACCAGGTATTAATTATTATATTATTTATAGCTTAACTCGACTACTATAGTTATTGGTAAGCCGGTGGGCATTTTGGTTACTGTTACATTTTGTGCCATCCTGCTGTAGTGCCCTTAAAAGCAGGAGGCATTGTTCGGTTTTCTGGCCGAGGGTATGTGCTATAATCTTCACTGCTCAGCACGATGCCCCAGAGTCTAGAACTCTGAAGTCCCCTGCGTCACAGACGGGTCTTTACCTTCTTTGTCAGACTCCCGAACAATGACTACTTTACAATGCGATTGATGTACCCAAGTACTTCTTTCTGCAATTTCAATGCAGTCGGTGTCGTTAACAATACTTGATGAGGTCCTTCCCACTTGGGAGAGTGTCAGTGTTTTCTTTTTACACTTTTATTTAGCTCAATAAAGTCCATGTGTATTACTGGATACTGTGGTTTTGGAAATTGGCCTAGGTCGCAAGCTGCCCTGGGCATTGGGTTTTGCACATGTTAAACACGCTCTACAAACATAAAAAAAATGTAGTACACTGGGTGTTAATAGTGTGACACACAGAATCAGAATCAGAAAAGGGTTTATTGCCAGGTATGATCAAACACATACTAGGAATTTGTTTTGGTGAAGTAGGCGCAGACACATCTATTAAAAAAGAATGAAAAATACAAAATATACAGAATATACAGTATAAATATATGTACACAGTCTGTTTTTTGTTTGATATTCCGGAAGTGCAGTCTGATTGTTTTTCCTAAGAGTCCAAACTGGGCGTTAATGTAACGCATATAGTGAAAGTGTCAAAGTGGCAGGATGAGGCAGAGGTGGGGTGTGAAGAGTGTCAGGGGGGGTTCTGGGCCTTGTTGATGAGGCTGATAGCAGACGGGAAGAAACTGTTCTTGTGGCGTGAGGTTTTGGTCCTGATGGACCGCAGCCTCCTGCCAGAGGGGAGCGTCTCAAAGAGTCTGTGTCCGGGCTGAGAGGGATCGGCCACAATCCTTTCTGCACGCCTCAGGGTCCTGGAAGCGTACAGATCCTGGAGGGACGGGAGATTGCAGCCAATCACCTTCTCTGCAGACCGAATGACACGCCGCAGCCTGCCTTTGTCCTTAGCAGTGGCAGCAGCGTACCAGATGGTGATGGAGGAGGTGAGGATGGACTCAATGATGGAGGTGTAGAAGTGCACTATCATTGTCTTTGGCAGGATGAATGTCTTCAGCTGCCGTAGGAATGTAGGAAGTACATCCTCTGCTGTGCCTTCTTGATGAGGGAGCTGATGTTCGGCTCCCACTTGAGGTCCTGGGAGATGATGGTACCCAGGAAGCGGAAGGACTCCACAATGTCAATGGTAGAGTCACAGAGGGTGATGGGGACAGGAGACTGTTTTTAGGGCGTTGAGCTCCAGGTTGTTCAGGTTGCACCAAGTCGCCAGATGGTCAACCTCCCACCTGTAGGCGGACTCGTCGCTGTCAGAGATGAGTCCGATGAGGGTAGTGTCGTCCGCAAACTTCAGGAGTTTGACAGACTGGTGACTGGAGGTGCAACTGTTGGTGTACAGGGAGGAGAGCAGAGGAGAAAGAACGCAGCCCTGGGGGGATCCGGTGCTGATGGTTCTTGTATCGGAGACGTGTTTCCCCAGCTTCACGCACTGTTTCCTGTCAGACAGGAAGTCTGTAATCCACCTGCAGGTGCAGTCAGGCACGCTCGGCTGGGAGAGCTTCTCCTGTTGAGACATGTGTAACACCATGGCTCAAAATAGCGGCTCACTTGATTGGTTTATCATCTGTCGACATATAAACATTTTTTGTCCAGGGTTGCTTTATTCCTAAGCCAGTGGTCAGTTTCCTGTTTTGGACTCTGTTGTTGCATGTCTGCCAGTATCTCAAAGTCTACTTGTAATTTTTTTGTGTTAAGATGGTTCAGTTCCTTTGGTGCCGCTTGTTTTACCATTTTATCAGCGAATGCATTTCCTAAAGATATTGGATCGGTATTATTTGTATGTGCCGTGCATTTACATATAGCAATTTGTTTTGGCAATTGCACTGCTTCTAGTAATGCTGTTAATAATCCTGCATGAGTTACTGGTTTTCCCGTTGATGTTATCATACCTCTGTTTTGACAATATTGTGCAAAGGTATGTACTGTTCAATATGCATATTGGCGATCAGTATAAATCGTCACCTTCTCACCTTTCCTTAATTTGCATGCTTCTGTAAGCGCTACTAATTCTGCTGCTTGCACAGAATAAGAGGATTTGTAACGGCTCTGCTTTCAACACCATATCTTGTGTAACGACTGCATAGCCTGTTATCGTTTTTCCCAAATCATTTTTCTTTGAGGAACCATCTAATAAATCACCTCTCCTTCTGTTCGTGCCTGATCTAACAAGTCTGGCCGACACTTTGCAGTTTGTGTTGTTAGGTCATAACAATCATGTGGTTGGCCTTCCCCAGGGAGTGGTAGAAGTGTAGCTAGGTTATATATTATATATGGTTATATATCTAGCAGGATATCTTCCTTCATCTTTGCCTCACTTTTCTGTCTTTTATCTGCCAACTCCTTCCAATATCAACATATATCTATTTCAGTGTTTTCTATTCCATTATTATTATTGTTGTTATTATTATTATTATTACTACTATTATTATTCTTGTTGTTTTTTGTAATATCATGTTGTCATTTGATTAATTTAGGGATGGATAATTGTCCATCAAAACCATACTTGTTAATCCATATTTCTAGATGGTTTATTTGGGTTGGTTGGAGTTGAAAAATGTAACACCAATCCTTGCAATTTAATTCTTCTTTTTTGACTTGGGGTTTCCCACTTTTATTTCCCATCTTGGGAATAATTTGGTCCCTGTTATGATGAGCTTCCTAGGGAAAACTAACAACAGGGTTGTTTGTCAGTGAGAGAGTCATGAACTTTTCTCTGAGGTAATTCTCAAGCTTCTACCCCGGTGAGGGCGGAGAATTGTTGCCTCTGCTTCCTCAAAGACTTACTCTTTTTCTCTCCCTTTAATATGAAGACCTGTCGAGTGACAAAATCTCCCATTCACACACTCATTTCTACTTTGAAAACGTTTTCGCTTTCAAACCCCGAAATGGTCTTTGCAAAAGGTACTGCAAAAGACTCAGGTCCGTCGTACTGCAAAACACTGCCGAGTCCGTCTTATTGCGTAAAACTGCCGACCCCGTCTTCCTACAGAAGACTGCCGAGTCTGTCTCTTTTGCTTGCCAGCGACTAGTATATACAAGGCTTTATTGACCTGCGGGCTGCACTCAGCTCCAGGGTTCAAGAACCCTTAGCGGGCCGCATGCGGCCCCCAGGTCTCAGTTTGCCCACCCCTGCTTTCTAACAAACATTTCGAATTTAGAACCAGTATCGTAAATAAACTCATCTTATTTGGAGCTGACGCTGGAATTAAAAAAACATGTTTGTGTCAGAGTGAGAGGTCTCACTCGCTCACATTTTAGATTTGCTGAACGCTTGTGGGCGTGGTCGTCCAGGATGATGAGATGCGTCTGGTCGCATGGAAAGAATCAGGCTGTCCGTCTTTCTTGTTGTTTGCGTTTCATGGTGCGTGGCTTGATAAAAGCTTGAAATCCACACCACATTTGGAGCTACACATTACATGAAAATACTTTTTACAAAAAACACTTTTCCACAGTCGGTGGGGCCTGAAATCAAACATGACAACAGTATCGATTGTTTAGACACATTTTCTGAAAGGATGCCTCATATTCTCAGAACTCTACACACAAATCCAAAAATCACTCACACATTTCTGAAAACCCCTCAATTGTCCTGCAAAATGAAACTTTACATCCAAAACAGTCTTCATTCTTCTCAAAATGGTGTTTTGTCTCCAAATGACGCACACCAACCACTATATGAATTGATAGGATTGCTACTACGTGCTATCCGGTCCTTGTACAAACGGGGCAGGAGTCTGGTTCGCATTGCCAGTAGTAAGTCGAGCCTGTTTCTGGTAAACGTTGGCCTCCGCCAAGGCTGCCCTTTGTCACCGATTCTGTTCACAATTTTCATGGACAGAATTTCTAGGTGCAGCCAAGGCGTTGAAGGAGTCCAGTTCGGGGGCCTTAGAATCTCATCTCTGCTATTTGCAGATGATGTGGTTCTTATGGCTTCTTCGGGCTGAGACCTTCAGCGTTTACTGGGACGGTTTGCATCTGAGTGTGAAGCGGCTGGGATGAGACTCGGTACCTCCAAATCAGAGGCCATGGTTCTCTGTCGGAAAAGGGTGGAGTGCTCCCTCCGGGTTGGGAATGAGGTCCTGCCCCAGGTGGAGGAGTTTAAGTATCTTGGGGTCTTGTTCACGAGTGAGGGAAAGTGGGAGCGTGAGGTCGACAGACGGATCGGTGCAGCCTCGGCAGTAATGCGGTCACTGTACCGGACCGTCGTGGTGAAAAGAGAGCTGGGCCGGAGGGCAAAGCTCTCAATTTACCGGTCGATCTATGTTCCCACCCTCACCTATGGTCATGAGCTTTGGGTCATGACCGAAAGAATGAGATCGCGGATACAGGCGGCTGAAATGAGTTTCCTCCGTAGGGTAGCTGGACTCACCCTAAGAGATAGCTCAGCCATCCGGGAGGGGCTCAGAGTAGAGCCGCTTCTCCTTCACATCGAGAGGAGTCAGTTGAGGTGGCTCGGGCATCTAGTCTGGATGCCTCCCGGACGCCTCCCTGGTGAGGTGTTCCGGGCATGCCGAGCCGGGAAAAGGCCCCGGGGCAGACCTAGGACACGCTGGAGGGACTATGTCTCACAGCTGGCCTGGGAACGCCTTGGTGTCCTCCCGGTGGAGCTGGAGGAGGTGGCCGGGGACCGGGAAGTCTGGGCTTCCCTACTAAGACTGCTGCCCCCGCTCCGGATAAGCGGAGGAAAATGGATGGATGGATGGAACAATGTACGAAGTGTTCATCACAGCCAACACAAAGTTCCACATACAGTGGTCTGCATCTAAATGTATACAGCTTCAGTTAAAGAAATAATAATAATCATAAACAAAAAATCAATGAATAACAAAGCAAGCAAAAGACTATGCTGCATCACGTCTTCCGTTTGGGTCAGGCCACAGCACCTCATCTACATCACATGCAAGGTTTTCTCTGGCCAAGCAGCGGGGGAAATATCACCTAGCATGGCGAATCCAGTCATGGAAAGCATCCGCTGGAATCTCTCTACATGCATCTTCCATAGCTTGGAGAAGGGGATTGTGTGGTTGTGGATTTCTGACCCTTTGCCCAGCCTCCCTCATTCTTAGACACTAATTGTAAAAATGTGTGCCAGGTGTTTACCCATGTGACGAGTCTGTGTGAATAATAGGAATATTAATTTGACTGTTTTGAGTGGCATTGTGTTCTTTGTGAAAACAAGAAGTTTACTTCATGAAAATTGTGCCAAAACTCAGAGAATTGTGTGTAGTGTTTTGAAAAAAGTGTGTTGCAGATCTGCAGTCTGAGTGTAAAGCAGGACTTGTGCTTCTAGTTTAGCAGACTTGGTTCATGGAGTTGGTGCATTGGTTATATGTTGTGGTCATTGTGTCTCAGGCATCACAAATTGGGTGTAAACCATCGAGAAAAACTGTAACACTTCGTACATGGTTTTTCTGTGAAAAATAAAAAAAATATTCATGTGTAATTTTGTGTTCTGAGTCAAAAAAATGCATAAAACCCCCCAAAAAACAATTCTAAAATATTTTGCAAGAAGTGTCACACAGAACCCAAAAAGGCCCGAGTCATGATGAATATGATGTAATCAGTGTTTTACACTGAGCACATCAGTGTTCAACTGGTTCATATAAATGTTTGTTCATATCGTGGTTGGTGTGCATCATTTGGAGACAAAACACCATTTTGAGAAGAATGAAGACTGTTTTGGATGTAAAGTTTCATTTTGCCGGAGAATTGAGGGGTTTTCAGAAATGTGTGAGTGATTTTTGGATTTGTGTGTAGAGTTCTGAGAATATGAGGCATCCTTTCAGAAAATGTGTTTAAACAATCGAGAAAAACTGTAAGTCAATTGGTCTTAAGCATAGGGCCGGGACCCAGACTTGGGCCTCAAGCGCTTCCTATAGGGCCACAAAAACTTAGGGCTACAAGGGTTGTGGGACTGCATAGTAGGTTATCAACTGAAGACACCAGAAATCGGCTCGCCGCTATGTTACTGTATGTTATCCATGAGACGCTCAATTACAGTGCAGCTTCTGACCAGATGGTTGTTTGGTGTGGATGCCGTGATGCTCAAAACATGGCCCATCTCCGAAGTTCTTATTCATCTGTCTGTTCTACCAAAAATGTCCCCAAGCATGTGGAAAGCAGCTCCATTTTGACAAGTGGAGAGTTCTACGGTAAACTATAGACCCACCAGTGTCCAAGGTAACAGAGATTACGGAGAACCTGCCAGCAAAACAAATGATTAATCGTTTAAACGCCGCACCCTTTGTTCTACACCCCTTACAATTAGAGCCAATTTAGATCCAATTTAGAGGCAATTACTCCACCCAAGCTGAAACTTGTTATTTCACTGAAAACATCAGTTGGTGGTGTCATGATCCTGGATCTCAAGAAGGCAAACATTCATTTTGAATGACTGGTCTCTGGTCTCGCTGATTGCCTGGAGGACAGATAGGTCCACAGAAGACGTAATCTAACGCTCCAGTCATTGCCGGGGCACCTGGAGAACAAGACCTACGTAAAGACTACAACTCAGCATCCAGGACCTCTCACTGACATCTAGGTCCCCAATCGGCTCCTGGATTAAACACTTCCTGATCAACCACCCTCAGTCTGTCCGTTCTCCTGGTATCATCTCTCACAGGTTCTCCTCAGGCTTGTCCCCCTTCCCACCCAACCAACAGCATCTGTAACGATGTGGATTATACTACCTTGGTTGGCTTAATCAATGCTTGGTTAGCATCTAACTTTTGACAGTCAACTGGGGAAATTTTGTATTTGGTTCGTGTACATTTTCTGCTTAGGGTACAACACTGCAAGCGTCTTGTCAGGTTAGTACACACTGTTTGAGTCCAACTGTGTTCTTCGTGTATTTTTGATCACCAATCATCTTTAGCTTCTAACGAAGAAGAAAGCCTGCTAAGTTACAAAATGGCACCCAGACCAGGAAGTCAGATAGGTAGCCCATCTATGATGTCATCAGTAGTTGATTCTCAAAAATGTTCACCCACAACAACCTTTTGTAGTTGTACTATTGTAATATAGTATAGAAATGATGATGTGTGTCTTTGTGTGCAGTGTTTGTATTCGTCTTATGGAAAAATGGATTCAGTGGCACCTTGTGAAAGCTATCAGTGATGCTAACCAAGGGTCCACGGTACCGGTCTTCCTATCCACATTTGCTTTATTTCTAGTTTCTATTTTGTTTTGAATGCCCTAATCTAAGGTTTCACTGCCTGAGTGTCTTTCGTATTTGGTAATAATAATAATGTGCGCTGCTGTGGAGGAAGCACCCGTTCAATGTTGTTGTGTCCTCTGGTGCAGTGACAGTAAAAGCCCATTCTAGTGCATATTCTAGTCCAGGGGTCGGCAACCTTTACTATGAAAAGAGCCATTTCACCCACTTGCCCACTAAAGAAAAATAGCCTGGAGCCGCAAAACGTTGTATGTTTAAAACAACATTGGAGGGAAAAAAAAAGACGAGTTGGAGTACTCTTGCTAGTACTGGAGATAAACTTTTGTTTTTAAATGAGCTCTAATTTATTTTTTAGAATTGTCAAATAACTCATTAATAATAATTAATAACTCAAATAACTCAAAGTATTACTCATTTCCCTTCATGTTAACCTGTCAGAGAGAACTGGATAGCATCCTGTCTGCTCATTCAGTCACCAGTCAGAACTCAGTCAGGATGCATTCATGGTCTCACACAAAGTTGGATTTTTGTAAACTCATAACAAAGACGTGCATTTTCACCACACGGGTGCTAAAAAATATTCAAGCATTGCAAAGGGAGCCGCAACAAAGAGGCTGGAGAGCCACATGCGGCTCTGGAGCCGCGGGTTGCTGACCCCTGTTCTAGTCTATTGGAAAACACTCCCAGTGAATCCAGTTTGACTTCTCTTCATTCTACCAGACCTCTGCATACGAACATGATGCCTCTTTGTCACAAATAGGCATCCTAAAAGGCGGGAGGACTCACCACACAAACTTCCTGTCCTGGGCTCTGTTCTTACATGCCGATGAAATAAAGAACCTGACGTCAAGACGTGTCCCACCCTCATTAAGCTGATCAAAGCATTTATTCTAATTAGTTTTTACTGTTGGGAGTAAGTCCATTGTTGCTTGTATTGTTCGAGTTGGTGCGTAATGGATACAATCTTGTCAGGTGACATTTCCAACCATTTGTTGTTTCCGCAAGAATGAAGGATGCTTTCTTGAAGGACTCTTCGGATGTGAGAGTACATTGCTGGAGCTCCAGCAGGACTTCCAGGTACGAGAGAGCACTCGGCGACCCCGCCGCTGGGAAGGCTTGCCACCTGATGTGATGGATTATATAATAAAATATAGTAATTCTTTGGGTTGTTAGTATAGCCTTCTGGCCGTCACAGCCATATGGCTCCCAGTGATACGTTAGCATCTCTGATGATCTGATGATCACAGCCATCACAAACTCGATCAAGTGTATGTTCTTCACATGCCGTATTAAACGGAAGCTTTTTAACGTGCCATCACCGCCTGGCATGTGTTGGTAGTTCACTTCCACACGAAAGACGTGATTGATTATGTTTTGGTATGCCTCTTCACTCACCAATAATAATAATTCATTCATTTTCTATGCCACTTATCCTCTGGGGAGGGGTATGCTGGAGCCTATCCCAGCTGTCTTCAGGCAAGAGGGGGGGTACACCCTGGACTGGTGGCCAGCCAATCCCAGGGCACATATAGACAAACAACCATTCAAACTCACATTCATACCTATGGACAATTTGGAGTGGCCAATTAACCTAGCATGTTTTTGGAATGTGGGAGGAAACCGGAGTACCCGGAGAAAAGCCACGCATGCACGGGGAGAACATGCCACTCATAATAGTAATAATAGTAATAGTAATAGTAATAGTAATAGTAATAGTAATAGTAATAGTAATAGTAATAAAAGTAAAAGTATTAGTAATGTAATCGTAAAAGTAATAGTCATGTAATAGTAATAGTAATAGTAATAGTAATAGTAATAGTAATAATGTAATAGTGATAATGTAATAGTCAAGTCAAGTCAAGTCAAGTCAAGTCAAGTTTATTTATATAGCCCTTAATCACAAAAGAGCCTCAAAGGGCTTAACAAGCAGGCAACAGAAGAAGACAGACAATAGACGACAAACGACATCCCCTGATCTGAACCCCCATCAGGGCAAGGAAAAACTCAAAACCCATTAGGGAAAAAGAAACCTTGAGAAGGGACCGCAGATGGGGGAATCCCCCTTCTAGGATGACCAGGCTGCAATGGATGTGGAGAGGTTTACATGTGACAGTTAAATATAAACATAGAGTATAATAGTCCAGGTCCAAGATGTGATGCCATTAGGACAGTTGGGCAGCCACGGGTCTTGAGATGATCACTATCCCTCTGCTGCAGCGCCTCCAAGGTAGGCCACGTCCGATGTCCAGTTTCGTCAAGGCAAACTTCCAAAACAGCCTCTCCTGGACCCCCCCCCCCTCAGCCGGGGGGGGCGGTATGGGAGAGAGAAGGAGCGGCAGTCAAAACAGGCAGGGAATATTTTTAACTAAACGCTAAAGTATAGAAATGAGTCTTAAGTCGGGACTTGAACATTTCTACTGAGGTAGCAGCTCTAATATTAACAGGTAGATCATTCCACAACGTTGGGGCCCGAATGGAAAAGGCTCTAGAGCCCGCATACTTCTTTCTGGCTCTCGGGATAGTCAAAAGACCGGCGTGTTGTGAGCGTAGGTTTCTAGACGGAGCATAGGGTACAATTAGGTCAACCAGATAAAAAGGTGCCAACCCATGTCATATTTTGTAAACCAGAAGCAGTACCTTAAAGTCACATCTTAAATGAACTGGGAGCCAGTGCAGGTTGGCTAGTATTGGTGAAATATGGTCACACTTACGTGTCCTTGTAAGAAGTCGCGCTGCAGCATTTTGTACTAACTGCAAGCTTTTGAGACTCGCCATTGGAAGACCAGAAAGCAGTACATTACAGTAGTCAAGGCGAGACGTGACAAATGCATGGACTAGGGTCTCTGCATCAGAGGTGGATAGAATAGGTCGTATCTTCGCAATATTGCGAAGATGAAAAAATGCTATTTTAGTAACATTCTTAATGTGTTTATGAAAGGATAGAGTCGGGTCCAATATCACACCCAGATTTTTCACAGAGTCACTTTGGGAAATTATGCTATTATCAAAACTCAGAGTGGTGTCCTTAAACAGGCGGCTCTGTTTAGCAGGGCCGATGATCACCATCTCAGTTTTATCAGAGTTCAGGAGTAAAAAGTTACAGGACATCCAATGTTTAATATCAATGAGGCAAGCCTCCAAATTAGAGCAGTCCCGCGGGTCAGTTAACTTTAGTGGGACATATAGCTGAGTGTCATCAGCATAAGAGTGAAAGCTAATCTTATGTTTGCGAATGATGTCGCCAAGCGGCAACATGTAAATGTTAAACAAAAGAGGGCCGAGCACTGAACCTTGTGGAACTCCACAAGTGACACCACAGAACTCTGAAGTCATATCATCACAAACGACACGATGCGTCCGATCCTTAAGGTAGGATCTAAACCAAGAGAGTACCGGACCAGTAACACCAATATATGTTTGAAGGCGTTCCAGTAGGATAGAGTGATTGACAGTGTCGAAAGCAGCACTGAGATCAAGTAATAACAATATTGTAGATGTGTCACAGTCCATAGAAAGAAGAAGATCATTCGTCACTTTTGCAAGGGCTGATTCAGTGGAATGGTTTCTCCTGAAACCAGACTGAAAAGGTTCAAAGAGATCACCCAAAGCCATGTGGTCATTGAGCTGTTGTGCTACAATTCTTTCAAGGATCTTGGACAGAAATGGGAGGTTAGACACCGGCCTATAGTGGGAAATACTCCCGGGGTCGAGGGTTGGTTTCTTCAGCAGGGGTCGAATCACTGCAGTCTTGAAAGCTGCAGGCACAGTGCCAGATGAGAGTGATAGATTAAATATATTTAAGAGTGAGGGGGCTAGAATTGGGAACAGTTCTTTAACAAGTTTCCCAGGAAGCGGGTCAAGCAGACATGTTGTCTGCTTTGCTGTACTGACAAGTTTTGTAAGCTCGTCCAGAGATACTTCCTCAAAGTAGGAGAAACTAGTGGGACAGAGGCTGGAAGTAGTCCCAGCAGCGATCATGGCGGTTGACATGTTAAGCCCGTCTGGCGGTAGGGAGTACTTTATTTCCTTCCTGATGAGCTCAACTTTATTTGCGAAGAATCGCAAGAACTCATCGGCTGAGAAGGGGGAACTACTAGGAGAGGTCCTCTTCTGGGTTAGCAGTGCCACTGTGTCGAATAAGTATTTAGGGTTATTTTTATGGAGGTCAATTAGTCTAGAGAAATAGTTGTTTTTTGCCGCAACAAGAGCCTGTTTATATTTAGTCAGACTATCCCCCCATGCCTGTCGGAAGACCTCAAGTTTAGTTGCACGCCATCTGCGCTCCAATCTCCGACAAAATTGTTTCAGCCTTCGAGTTTCAGCTGTAAACCAAGGAGTAAGTCTTTTGACATGACACTTAAATCTCAAAGGTGCAACAGTATCAAGAGCTTTACATAACACCTTGTTGAAATCATTTGTAAGGTTGTCTATAGGACCCTTATAGGAAGGGAAAGAGGATACCACTGAGGGCAGTAACTCAGCAAGTGCAGTAGCAGTCGAAGAACTAATATTACGACTGCTAGAGCACTGGTTCCGGTCCAAGCGGTGGGATTGGGTCAAGATTTCAAATGTTATAAAATAATGGTCAGACACAGTGGTTACGTAAGGGAGGACTGTTACGTTGGAGGTCCTAATACCTCGAATTAAAACCAGATCCAGGGTATTACCACTGATATGGGTTGGCTCATTAATTAATTGAACAAAATCAAAGGTATCGATTATTGTCTGAAAAGCCACACTAAGGGACTCTTCAGGAGAATTGACATGGATATTGAAATCACCCATGAGTACAATATTGTCTGCGTGGGTTACCAGGTCTGCAATAAATTCAGAAAATTCATCCAAGAAGCCCGAGTACGGACCAGGAGGACGATAGAGAAGTGCTAGATAAAATGGTAATGATGCGGTCGATCGCAAAACGAGGACCTCAAAAGTTTTAATTTCAGATTTTGACCAAGTGCTGAGGTTAAGAGCAGATTCATGGATGAGAGCAACACCCCCACCTTTCCTATTAGGACGTGAGACCTGAGAACTCAAAAAATTAGGTGGAGACGCCTCATTAAGGGATATAAATTCGTTTGGTTTTAACCAGGTCTCGCAAAGACCCATTATGTTGAGATTATGATCTCTTATCAGATCATTAATGAGCACAGCCTTTGAGGAGAGCGATCTAATATTCATAAGACCAATTTTCGTAAAGGTTGGCTGACTGAGGCTGTTCACTCCCAAAGAATTGATAGTAGTAATATTAACAAGATTGCTCCGTCTAGAACCCATGCCATATTTTGACTTGTTGTACACACGATAAGAAGTCAAGACCATAGGGGTCTGATAGTTGTTTGTTGAATCATCACTAGTACAAGAGGGAGGTTCAAGTTTATCACGAGGCCCTACCTCAGTAGAAGGCAAGACAGACTGTGGTGCATTTATGGGTTGTGAATCTGTATGCATAGTATGTTGCTTTATTCTACAGAAAGGGCAATGTGTATTGTTCAAGTCCGGCATAGCGCCAGTTAACCATAACCTTACAGACTCCACACCCGTTCTAACAGGCTCGCTAATCACCTGTCCCCCGGCTTGTTCTAGTGCAGGAAGTCATGTGGGACTTAAACAGTAATCTATATTTCTGGAAAGGGTAAGAGCACCTTCCCTATTAGGGTGAAGGCCATCTCTACCAAACAGTCGGGGGTTCCTCCAGAAGGAAGGCCAGTTATCTACAAACTGAAATCCCTGTTCATTACAGAAGCCAGCCAGCCACCGGTTTAGCGAGAATAATCTACTAAACCTCTCATCATTGCCTCTCGCAGGCAAGGGACCAGAGACAACTACTCGATGCCGACACATCTTTCTGGCGAGATTACAAGTCCTTGCTATGTTCCTTTTTGTAATCTCTGATTGCCTCATCATAGTGTCATTGGAGCCGACGTGTATCACTATATCAGAGAAACTAGTGTTATTTGCTTTATGTTGGTGTTTGGACCTGTTGCGAGTCAGCTCCCTAAGGCTAGCTTCAATATCGGGTGCTCTGGCCCCAGGAATACACATTACGGTGGCTGGGTTCTTGAGCTTAATGTTACGGGTGATGGAGTCACCTATAACTAATGTGCGGGAGCCAGTAGACTGTGACATAGTGGGGCTTTCTAAGGGAGTGTAACTGTTATGCGTCTGAATTGGCTCACCGCGGTTAGCCGGCCGCTTAGGGCTAATGCTAACCAGACTAGTAGGTTGGCTACAACCTACGCTATCCGGTGTGCCCGCCACATCTATCGTTACGAAATTACTCTGCTCTAGTTGGCGGACACGTTCCTCCAGCAGGGAAAGCCTCTCAAGGAGGAGGGAGCAGGAATTGCAAGAAGCCATACTCACGTTTCTTGTTGATCGGCGAGTTAGTAGGAAGCTCGAAGAACAACTCCGGTGACACCGCTGGAAGTCCAAGTCGACGGGCAAGCTTGGTCCAGTCAGTCGTTTTAGTTTATAAAAGAAGAAAAATATATATATATATATTGTTTGAGAAAAAAAAAGTCTAGAAGAAAAGATCTGTTGAAGATCGGAATGAACGGAGCTAGCTTAAATCAACGAGCGAGCGCGCGAGCGGTCTGTCAACACAGGAAGAGTAACAGTATTGTAATAGTAATGTAATAGTAATGTAATAGCAATAGTAACAGTAATAGTAATAAATGTATAGTAATAATAGTAATAATAGTAATATAGTAATAAAAGTATTAGTAATGTAATAGTAAAAGTAAGTTCTGTAATAGTAATAGTAATGGTAATAAAAGTAAAAGTATTAGTAATGTAATGGTAAAAGTAAGTAATGTAATAGTAATGTAATAGTAATAGTAATAAAAGTAAAAGTATTAGTAATGCAATAGTAAAAGTAAGTTATGTAATAGTAATAGTAATAGTAATGTAATAGTAATAGTAATGTAATAGTAATAGTTATAGTAATACTAATAAATATTAATACTAATATTAATCCCTCAACATCCAGAGCGTTGAGGAATTCTGGGTGGAACTCATCCACCCCCGGAGCTTTGCCACTGAGGAGCATTTTGACCACCCCAGATACCTCAGCCACGGTGATGGCACTGTCCACGTATGTGTCCTCAGACTCTGCTTCCTCTATGGAAGGTATGTCAGTGGGATTGAGAAGGGCCTCAAAGTATTCCTTCCACCATCTGACTACATCCCCAGTCTAGGTCAGCAGGGCCCCGTCTCCACTGTAAACAGTGTGGACCGGGCACTGCTTCCCTTTTCTGAGGCGCCGAACGGTTTGCCAGAACCTCTTCGAGGCCGACCAAAAGTCGTGCTCCATGGCTTCACGGAATTCCTCCCACACACGTGTTTTTGCCTCGACAACCGCCGAAGCCGCGAACCGTTTGGCCTGACGGTACCTGTCAGCTGCTGTCAAGCCATCAATGCTCAATAGGACTCCTTCTTCAGCTTGGCGGCAGCCCTGACCTCTAGTGTCCACCATCGGGTTCGGGGCCTGCCGCCATTACTGGCACCGACCACCTCAGCAATGGAGGCACGCAATATGGCCCATTCAGACTCAATATCCTGGCCCTCCCCCGGGATGCAGGAGAAGCTCTGCCGCAGGTAAGAGTTGAAGACTCGACAAACAGGAGACTCTGCCAGACGTTCCCAGCACACCCTCACTACTTGTTTGGGTCTACCAGGTCTGTCCAGCATCCTCCCCCGCCATCTAATCCAACTCATCACCAGGTGGTGATCAGTTGACAACTCAGCCCCTCTCTTCACCCGCGTGACCAGAACATGCGGACGCAGGTCTGATGATACGACTACAAAGTCGATCATAGAACTGCGGCCTTGGGTGTCCTGGCGCCAAGTGCACTTATGGACATCCCTATGTTGGAACATGGTGTTAGTTATGGACAAACTGTGGTTTACACAGAACACCGCACGGGTTCAGATCAGGGAGGCCGTTCCTCCCAATCACGCCCCTCCAGGTCACACTGTCATTGCCCACATGGGCGTTGAAGTCTCCCAGGAGAACGACGGAGTCACCAGTTGGGGGTGCTCTCCAGCACCCCCCTGATGGACTCCAAGAAGGCCGGGTACTCCGAACTGCCATTTGGCGCATACGCACAAATGACAGTCATGACCCTTTCCCCAGCCCGAAGGCATAGGGAAATGACCCTCTCGTTCACCCTCTCAACACAGAGGCACCAAGCCGGGGGGCTATTAATAAGCCCACTCCAGCTCGCCGCCTCTCCCCTGCAGCAACTCCAGAGTAGAACAAGGTCCAGCCCCTCTCGAGGAGTTTGGTTGCAGAACCCAAACTGTGGGTCGAGGTGAGTCCGACTATGTCTAGTCGGAATATCTCAACCTCTCGCACAAGTTCAGGTTCTTTCCCCACCAGAGAAGTGACATTCCATGTCCCAAGAACTAGATTTGGCCGCCGAAGACCAGGTCGCCCAGGCACCCGCCCTTGACCGCCACCCAACACACAATTCACCGGACCCTTATGCTTGCCCCCGTAGGTGGTGGGTCTACAAAGGGGAGATCCCGTGGGGCTTCTACAGGCTGGGCCCGGCCGGGCCCAACATCAACTGGATGTTGAGGGACTGTCTTGGCTGGCACGTCTCTTCAACATTGTGTGGAAGTCGGGAACAGTACCTTTGGATTGGCAGACCGGGGTGGTGGTCCCCCTTTTCAAGAAGGGTGACCGGAGGGTGTGTTCCAACATAGGGGGATCACACTCCTCAGCCTCCCTGGGAAAGTGCTGGAGAGAAGGGTACAACCGTTGGTCGAAACTCTGTTACAAGTGGTCCAATGCGGTTTTCGTCCTGGTCGTGGAACACTGGACCAGTTCTACACCCTCACGAGGGTGCTTGAGGGTGCATGGGAGTTTGCCCAACCAGTCTACATGTGATTTGTGGATCTGGAAAAGGCATTCGACCATGACCCTTGTGGCCTTTGGGGGGTGCTCCGGGAGTACGGGATTGGTGGCACGCTACTACGTGCTATGCCAGTAGTAAGTCGAGCCTGTTTCCAGTAAACTTTGGCCTCCGCCAAGGCTGCCCTTTGTCACCGATTCTGTTCACAATTTTCATGGACAGAATTTCTAGGCGGGGCCAAGGTGTTGAGGGAGTCCACTTCGGGGGCCTTAGGATCTCATCACTGCTATTTGCAGATGATGTGGCCTCTTCGGGCTGCGACCTTCAGCGTTTACTGGGACGGTTTGCATCTGAGTGTGAAGCGTCTGGGATGAGACTCAGTACCTCCAAATCAGAGGCCATGGTTCTCAGTCAGAAAAGGGTGGAGTGCTCCCTCCGGGTTGGGAATGAGGTCCTGCCCCAGGTGGAGGAGTTTAAGTATCTCTGGGTCTTGTTCACGAGTGAGGGAAGGTGGGAGCGTGAGGTCGACAGACGGATCGGTGCAGCCTCGGCAGTAATGCGGTCACTGTACCGGACCGTCGTGGTGAAAAGAGAGCTGAGCCGGAAGGCAAAGCTTTCAATTTACCGGTCGATCTATGTTCCCACCCCCACCTATGGTCATGAGCTTTGGGTCATGACGGAAAGAATGAGATGGCGGATACAGGCGGCTGAAATGAGTTTCCTCCGTAGGGTAGCTGGACTCACCCTAAGAGATAGGGTGAGGAGCTCAGTCATCCGGGAGGGACTCAGAGTAGAGCCGCTTCTCCTTCACATCAAGAGGTGTCAGTTGAGGTGGCTCGGGCATCTAGTCCGGATGCCTCCCGGACGCCTCCCTGGTGACGTGTTCCGGACATGCCCAGCCGGGAAAAGGCCCCGGGGCAGACCTAGGACACGCTGGAGGGATTATGTCTCACAGCTGGCCTGGGAACGCCTTGGTGTCCTCCCGGTGGAGCTGGAGGAGGTGGCCGGGGACCGGGAAGTCTGGGCTTCCCCACTAAGACTGCTGCCGCTGCGACCTGGACCCGGATAAGCGGAGGAAAATGCATGAATGAATAGTAATAGTAATAGTAATAGTAAAAGTAACATTAACATTAAGTAATAAAGTAATAGTAATAAAGTAATAGTAATGTAATAAAGTAATAGTAATGTAATAGTAATATTAATAAATGTAAAAGTATTAGTAATGTAATAGTAAAAGTAATAGTCATGTAATCGTAATCGTAATCGTATAGTAATAGTAATAGTAATAGTAATAGTAATAGTAATAGTAATAGTAATAGTAAAAGTAACATTAACATTAACATTAACATTAACATTAACATTAACATTAACATTAACATTAACATTAACATTAACATTAACGTCACGACAGGTGGAGAGAGCCGGTCTGGAACCCAAAATGCAGCGACACATTCGTGTAACAAAGGGTGTCCACTAGAAAAAACAAGGCAAAAGTAGAAACCAAAAGCAGAGTCCAAAAGTGCAACTCAACAGAGAAGAAAAAACACAGCAGCAACCGGCTCAAACTCCCAGCTGACGTCATCGGGAACATCACCCTCCATCGTGTCCACCGGCTGGGAGCCAAGAAGAAGTCAGAAAGCCAGAAAATAGAAGGCCGAAACCCATCGGGGCAAAATTTGATCACTTCAAGCAGAAGGAGCAGGTGAAAGGCCGAGAGCTGACGGGGACGGACTTCAGCGGGAACAACCATTTTCCAAGGGAGATCCTCGACAGACGCCGTCGCCTGTTCCCTGTCCGAAAGAAGTTCATCACCGAGGGGTGCCGAGCTGTCATCACGGTGGATAAACTCTTTGTCAATGGACAGCTATACCGCAACCATGGTATAACTATTAATCATCCCAATATGGTATGTGAACATCCCCAATGCTAATAAGGTAACATCTTACTTCACAGCAACATGATGACAAGCTCACCCCTTGTTAACGCCTGCACTCTGCTCTCAAATGAACCCCCATTTTCCTCCCTTGCCTGTCGCTTCATTCTTTCCCTCCCTCTTTCCTCTTTCACTCACTTATCTTCCCGTCTGTCACCTGTCTGTCTTCTGCATCAACATGTCTCGACAGCTCACACACACTCACAAAGTCACAAACCAGCAAATACAAACATTGAATACATAAAGACACACATTTACACACAGGTGGCTCGTACTGTACATCTGATACACAATCCTTCATCACTGCCTTACACACATGCATACACAAATATTACACCTTCACTAGTTAGATCAGGAGGACTACATCATAATATACCTATGTGCAATTTAAGCATATATTTAAATGTATATGCTTACAGTACCTACAGGTACATATACTTCACATTGGTACATCTATACACACACATCACCATAAGCTAGTCTAGGATGTCCTCATTGCAATTTGCCACTCGGAATGTCAGGGGAGTCGGGTCTGGAGAAAAAAGACAAAAAATGTTGAACCATCTAAAGAATATCCAAGCAGACAACAGCCGTATACATGGACCCAAATATTCCAATTCCATTCAGGTTATTTGCTCAAACGGAAAGAATGTAACTGTCACGCTGCGCTGTGACATGTGCTTCTACCTTGTGTTGCTGTTTGGGGGTACGTCTGGGTTTCGTGTTATTTGAACCCTTACTGCTCTCCTTATGCTTTTGCAGACGCGGACCTCCCCTGAGTTGGGCGGAGCTACCAGACGGGCGCAGCTGCTGCCAATTCATCCCAATTTCCGGTCTCCCTCATTAGGCACTGAGCTGCGGCAGGAGGGTGCTGGATTATTCCTTTGTGGACGTGACAGACCAGCTCTGAGCTGTTGCCGTGCTCCTGTACCCCTTCAGCACTGCTTACGCCTCTGCCACGCACCCTCCTACCCGTCCGGTAGCCCGCATGCCTGTAGGACTGCGTATTGTCTTTTGAGGTAATTTGTGTTGTGCCTGCCGGCACTTAGTCACGGAGCCCCCTCTTTTGTGCTCCGTCGTTTTTCGTTACTCGTACCTCACTCACTGGACAATTAAAGACTTTAAAGACCTTACCTGAGCCTGCTGTGTCCTGCATCTGGGGATCAAACCGCCGCGCACGCACCCTAGCCCTGACAGTAACCTTTGTATACACCTTATTCCGAAAGAAAAGTGCCAATCCAAATAAATATATAATCGGATTCCCAGGGGTGGAATATTCCTTTCCCCAATCCGATTGAGGTATCTTGTACCCGCTCAAACGGAAAGTTGTCAGGGTGCGTTCTTCTTCCTGGTGTTTTTCTTCTTCTGTTGTTTATTGACGGTTGGCAAGCAGCTTTGGTGTGCATTAGCGCCATCTGTGGAACAGAATCTAAACCCTTCTATACGCCATTCACTAGTCCAGTTTTATTCAAAAAGAAAATACATATCTATATAAAACATGTGCAGAGCTTCATTATAAAATATTAGCAAAATTGGACTTTATCTTTTCCTGTTCCCGGGTGCGTTCTTTCAGCGAATGCTGAGATATGACGTAACATGCAGCTCCAGATGTTCTTCCATTTAAAAGAATGGAGGCCAAATCAAGTTTGTTTTTGATTCAAACTAAATTTCAAGACTGGACGAAGGAAAAACTGGCACTACGGAGTTATTGTCACGGTGCGGCATGTCTGTGTTGCGGTGCGACCCCAGGATGCAGAGAGCAGGACCAAATGCAGGTAAAATAATATTTATTTTAGCAATAATAGCAGCAGAAGAAAACGCAACTCAACTAGCTGACGGACAAACAACAATAATCCCACACAGGGAGAAGCACACACCTGAACTAAATAGACACTGAAATTAGGGACAGGTGTGGGTAACTATGACAACGAACGAAGACAGGGCAAAACAGGAAGTTAAATACCTCCAAAACGGAAACCAAAGCCCAGACAGGAAACTCAAACCCAAACTGTCACTTAGGAACCCACACAGGGCGTGACAGTACACCCCCCTCAAGGACGGATCCCAGACATCCAAAACAGTTAGAAGTCAAAGAGGGATGGGTGGTGGGGGGACCGGAGGTGGGTCGCCGACGGGACCCTTCTGGGGGCCGGCCGGGACGGCAGGCCCGGCGGAGCCAGCAAGACCCCTCCAAGTGATGGAGGGAATGGTTGGGTCGGCGGAGGTGGTAAGCACTCTCCGGGGCGCGCCCTCAACTATGCGCGAGGTAGGCCTCCTCAGGGGGGCGCCCTGGGTGCAGAACCTGGGCTCTGGCAGGGAGTCTAGAAGCAGGAGGCGTCCGGCCCTGACGTGGCGACGGTGAAGCAGGAGGGGTTCGGTCCTGACACGGCGACGGTGAAGCAGGAGGCATCCGGCCCTGACGCGGCGACGGAGAAGCAGGAGGCGTCCATACCAGAGCCTCTCCATCTGCTCCAGCCAGCCCTGCTCCTTGTCTTGCAGGTGGAGTGGGCTGTGCCTCCTCACTCTCCCAGCAGGCAGCGCCATCCTCCCTGTCCATTGGTGCAGCAGGTGGTACTAGCCCCCCCTCTCGAAGGTCGAAGGCGGATCCCAGACGCCGTCATCAGCGGAAGGCGAAACCAGGGAAGGGACGAAGAGGGCTTGGAGGAGGGTCACTGGGTCCTCCAGGTCAGCTGCCCAGGCTTGTTTGGGCTTGAAGCTGCGTGGCTTGGGCACGGGAGGAATCAGGGACGGCGTGCAGCTTGGCACTGGAGCCGGGTCTTGGGAACCCCTGGGGCTGCGCGGCTTGGGCACAGGCGGAATCCGGGACGCCACGCAGCTTGGCACGGGAGCCGGGTCTTGGGAACCCTTGGGGCTGCGCGGCTTGGGCACTGGAGGAATCTGAAACGCCTCGCCGTTTGGCACGGGAGCCGTTGGTGGGTGCACGACGGGCTGCGACTCGGCAACAACGAGAGGGTAGAGCTGTGCCGTGGCGTGACATGGCGAGGCGAAAGAGGGCGGCCACACCTCTTGGCGACGTGCCGTGCAACGGCGATGCCGCCGCGTCGGAGGGTGTGCAGCGGGCACTGGGAACACCGAAGCCATGGGCACTAACGTGCAGTCTGGCCCCCATACCATAGCCTCCAGCTCCTCCGGCGTGTACATCGCACACGCCTGCTCCAACGCCTTGAAAAACTGCCGGGTCCACTCGTCGAACTCGAGATCTCCGTCGGGTTCGTCGAAACCGGCATGGCAGGAGGGCGGGTGCACCTTGGCTTGGCATGGAGGGGAGAATGAGCGTGGCTTCGCCTTCCGGCTTGCGTCGGCGTCACGGCCGGTCTGGAGTGTCGTCGGTGGGTCCGGGATAAAACCACGCCATTGAAACGAGCGTGTCGTCCGGCCCGCGCACCATTTCCTCCAGTTCTGATGGCGGTCTCGCCATCTCCTCATCTTCCAAGGCTTTGAAACGCTGCCAGGTCCAAAAATCGTTCTCCGCGAGGTCGTCGTCTCTTGGTGGGATTATTCTGTCACGGTGCAGCATGTCTGTGTTGCGGTGCGACCCCAGGTTGCAGAGAGCAGGACCAAATGCAGGTAAAATAATATTTATTTTAGCTATAATAGCAGCAGAAGAAAACACAACTCAACTAGCTGACGGACAAACAACAATAATCCCACACAGGGAGAAGCACACACCTGAACTAAATAGACACTGAAATTAGGGACAGGTGTGGGTAACTACGACAACGAACGAAGACAGGGCAAAACAGGAAGTTAAATACCAACATAAGAGTCCAAAACGGAAACCAAAGCCCAGACAGGAAACTCAAACCCAAACTGTCACTTAGGAACCCACACAGGGTGTGACAGTACACCCCCCTCAAGGACGGATCCCAGACATCCAAACAGTTAGAAGTCAAAGAGGGATGGGTGATGGGGGGACCGGAGGTGGGTCGCCGACGGAACCCTTCTGGGGGCCGGCCGGGGCGGCAGGCCCGTGGCTTGAAGCTGCGTGGCTTGGGCACGGGAGGAATCAGGGACGGCGTGCAGCTTGGCACTGGAGCCGGGTCTTGGGAACCCCTGGGGCTGCGCGGCTTGGGCACAGGCGGAATCCAGGACGCCACGCAGCTTGGCACGGGAGCCGGGTCTTGGGAACCCTTGGGGCTGCGCGGCTTGGGCACTGGAGGAATCTGAGACGCCACGCAGCTTGGCACGGGAGCCAGGTCTTGAGAACCCCTGGGGCTGCGCGGCTTGGGCACTGGAGGAATCTGAGATGCCAAGCAGCTTGGCACGAGAGCCGGGTCTTGGGAACCCCAGGGACTGCGCGGCTTGGGCACAGGAGTGCCCAAGCCGCGCACACCCACAGGTGTGGGTAACTATGACAACGAACGAAGACAGGGCAAAACAGGAAGTTAAATACCAACATAAGAGTCCAAAACGGAAACCAAAGCCCAGACAGGAAACTCAAACCCAAACTGTCACTTAGGAACCCACACAGGGCGTGACAGTTATTCCCGAACCCAAACCCTTTCTCTACAGTCAGCCTTTTTCCTCCTTTCAACTCCCCAATGCCTCAGAAATATCTGACCTCATCCACAAATCCAAGCCCTCCACATGCCAGCTGGACCCCATCCCCACAATCCTGGTCAAATCCTGCCTCTCCTCTCTGTGCTTCCTCTCATTTCTGCCATTATCCACTCTCACTGTCTACTGGAATTGTCCCTCCAGCTTTCAAAACTGCTGCTGTCACCCCAATTCTGAAAAAACCTGGTTCAGATCTCAAAAACTTCAATAACCTCCGCCCTATCTCCAACTTACCTTTCATTTCCAAGATTCTTGAAAAAATAGTCTCCTCCCAACTTCACACACATCTCACTCTCAATCCTTCCAGTCCGACTTCCGTCGCCGTCACAGCACTGAAACTGCACTTGTCAAAATCACCAACGATCTCCTCACTGCAGCTGACACCGGTTCATTTTCTATTCTCATCCTCCTTGACCTGAGTGCGGCCTTTGACACCATCTCACACCCCATCCTCCTCAGTAGACTCTCCGAAATTGGCATCACCCACACCCCCCTCCACTGGTTCCACTCTTATCTTACAGACCGCACTCAGTTCATACAGCTTCAGTCTTTCTCCTCCGACCCCTCCCCAGTCACCTCAGGTGTGCCCCAGGGCTCTGTCCTGGGGCTCCTTCTTTTCATAACCTACCTTCTCCCCCTCGGCCATATCTTCCGCAAATTTAACATTCACTTCCACTGCTTCGCGGATGACACCCAGCTCTACCTCTCTTCCAAGCCTAACTCTACACTCCCACCCCCCATGCCTCATATTCTCAGAACTCTACACACAAATCCAAAACTCACTCACACATTTCTGAAAAGCCCTCAATTCTCCTGCAAAATGAAACTTTACATCCAAAACAGTCTTCATTCTTCTCAAAATGGTGTTTTGTCTCCAAATGATGCACAGCAACCACGATATGAACAAACATTTATATGAACCAGTTGAACACTGATGTGCTCAGTGTAAAACACTGATTACATCATATTCATCATGACTCGGGCCTTTTTGTGTTCTGTGTGACACTTCTTGCAAAATATTTTAGAATTGTTTTTTGGTATTTTTTTGACTCAGAACACAAAGTTACACAGAAACATATTTTTTTTATTTTTCACAGAAAAACAATCTACGTTCCACATACAGTGGTCTGCATCTAAATGTATACAGCTTCAGTTAAAGAAATAATAATAATCATAAACAAAAAATCAATCAATAACAAAGCAAAAGACTATGCTGCATCATGTCTTCTGTTTGGGTCAGGCCACAGCAGGTCTACATCACATGCAAGGTTTTCTCTGGCCAAGCAGCGGGGGGAAATATCGTTTAGCATGGCGAATCCAGCCATGGAAAGCATCCGCTGGAATCTCTCTACATGCATCTTCCATAGCTTGGAGAAGGGGATTGTGTGTTTGTGGATTTCTGACCCTTTGCCCAGCCTCCCTCAGCTAAGGTTGTTCCAATTTTTAAAAATGGTGACAAACACCAATTTACAAACTATTGGCCAATCTCCTTAGTACCACAATTCTCCAAAATTATTGAGAAGCTATTCAACAACAGGCTGGATACATTTGTTAATGCGAACAAATTACTATCAGAAAGTCAGTATGGATACAGAGCTAACATTTCTACCTCCATGCCACTGATCCAAATTAGGGAGGAAATGACTAACGCTATAGATCATAGGAAGTGTGCAGCCGCAGTATTCATGGATCTGACAGAAGCCTTTGATACAATCAATCATGACATCCTAATAACTACATTAGAAAGGTACGGAATAAGAGGATTCGTTCTGAACTGGGTCAAAAGCTACTTAGCTGACAGGAAGCAATAGGTAAAGCTAGGAGAATACACATCTGCAAGTTCATATATTACGTGCGGAGTTCCCCAGGGGTCAATACTGGGGCCAAAACTGTTCAACTTGTACATCAATGATATCTCCAAAGAGAACATACTAACTCCTTATTTGTAAAATGACAAATACTTCAACTTGCTGATATAGTTCATATAGTTCTTCAAACAGCTAAAATAATGCATAAGGCTAAAAATAAGCAATTAGCTAAAAATGTCATCCAATACTTCTCTACAAGAGAGGAGAAATATGATCTCAGGGAAGAAGTACATTTGAAACACTTCTATGCTAGGACTACGTTATGCTAGCCATAGCATTTCAGTATGTGGAATCAAACTATGGAATGGATTGAGTAAGGAAATCAAACAATGCACAACGATGAGCCAATTCAAGAAACAATACAAGCAGTTGATGTTTGCTAAATACAAGGATGAAGAGTCTTGAACCAGTCATGATGTGCTATATATATCACTATATTGACACGCACTATGGTACCCATTATGGCATTGGATGCTCATATCACCGAGTACTTCGGTACGGGACCAAAAAAACAAACAAACAAAAATTAAACTCAACAAATGTAACAGTTAGTGATTGTAAAAGTACCAGATGGAGGGGTAGGATTTAATAAGCTTTGCTTCTTCCTACTCCTTTTGGACATGTGGAACTGGGAACTGATTATGGGATGCACTCAAGTGGAATCTGATGCATGTTCAAATGAAATAAAACCATTACCATTACCATTACCATTACCATTACCATTACCATTACCATTACCATTACCTCAGATTAACCCTTCTGTCCCAGACATTGAAACATTTCTTAGCTCCATTGAATTACCAAAATTAGAAGATCAGGTGACAAACCCGGACTTACCCATTTCACTAACAGATGTTTATGATGCTCTACTGCAAATGCAAAATAAGAAAGCACCAGGACCGGACGGGTTCCCTGCCAAATTTTATAAAGCATTCTGGTCATTGCAACACCTGGTTGGTCTTTGTCCTTGTTGTCGTATCCTCTGTGTCTGTTTGACTCCATGGTTTGTATTCCAGGTGTGTCTTCATGGAGCCTTTTCCCAAAAGGGAATAGGAATGTTGATCCAACCTCTACTGTCCTCATGCAGACATTTGGCAAGACTGGGCCAATCTCTGGGGCGATAATGGACTTTAACAGCCACATGAAATCATCATCATCCAAACATCATCACCTTTTCCTTCCTTGAATTGTCTTCCTTTGCTGTCACCTTTGCTTTTGTTCCCTTGTGGCCTTTTTAAAAAAGGTCTGGAAAGGTCACACAGCATCATGGAGCTGGACAGGTTGATGCTGCCCTCCTGTGGCTAATTATGACATTGCATGGAGCGTGTATTTCATACGCTGGGGGTTGCCCACGGCCCAGGCCATGATGCCGCAACTCAGGGGGCCACCACACAACAGGTAGGCAAGGGCACCACCACAGAGCTCCCAGCCACCCCAGTTGGTAAGCCCCACAAGAAGGGACACCCCAGCCCCCAACCGAGGACAGCCCCCAGCGCAGAGAGCCCCCACTGGATATATGGGTTAAGAAATATAAAAACATAAGAATATAGAAAGTATATATAGAAATAAACATAAAACATTTGGTTAAGATTCGAAACAAAAGGTATAGGGTATAAAATAATCCATCCATCCATTCATTTTCCTCCGCTTATCCGGGTCCGGGTCGCGGGGGCAGCAGTCTTAGTAGGGAAGCCCAGACTTCCCGGTCCCCGGCCGGTATAAAATAATCATTAGATAAAAGTCAAGTTCAAAAGTTAAAAAAGAGTATACGAAGAGCAAGAGTTAAAAGCTAAATGAAATAAGTGGGTCTTGAGCCTATTTTTAAAAATCTCAACATTCTCTACGGCCCTCAGGTCCTTCGGCAGGCTGTTCCACAAACGGGGGCCATAAAACTGAAAAGATGCCTCACCGTGTGTTCGTGTTTTAAGTCTGGGAATACATAACAGGGGTGGCACGGTGGCGAGTGGTTAGTGCTCAGACCAATTCCACTCTCGGCCATCTCTGTGTGGAGTTTGCATGTTCTCCCTGTGCATGCGTGGGTTTTCTCCGGGTACTCCGGTTTCCTCCCACATTCCAAAAACATGCTAGGTTAATTGGCCACTCCAAATTGTCCATAGGTATGAATGTGAGTGTGAATGGTTGTTTGTCTATATGTGCCCTGTGATTGCCTGACGACCAGTCCAGGGTGTACCCCGCCTCTCGCCCGAAGACAGCTGGGATAGGCTCCAGCACCCCCGCGACCCTTGTGAGGAAAAGCGGTAGCAAATGAATGAATGAATGAATACATAACAGGCCGGTGTCGGAAGACATGAGCGTCCGCGAGGATTCGTAACTTATAAGCAATTCAGAAAGATAAGAAGGCCCACAACCCCTAAGACATTTAAAAACTATTAAGAGAACCTTAAAATCAATGCTGAAACATACAGGGAGCCAATGTAGTGATTTTAGAAGCGGGGGGGTGCAAAGGCAAGGATGGCCCCCCAAGATCTTCCAAGAAAACCCCTGGGCCCCCTAACTTCAGCACCAGCCGACACCCGTCGGGTAGCAAATCCCCAGAGCGGGAGTACCCCGCCTGGGCCCACGTTCACAGGGTGGCCAAGCACCCTAGACCAGAGAATTTATTTATTTCGCAATAGTTGATTATTGTTATTGTCTAAAATACCATTTTGACAGAAACGATTCACCGTTTGTTTCTGCTGTATATTAGCTTGGCTATACTCTAAATCATCCCTACAACTCAAAACACTTGAATTCGGAAATGAAAAGGACAACTTTGTCATCAATGATTCATTGATGTCATTCATAAACCATTGAAGGATCTGTCTGAAGGATCTATTTTTTTACTGTTCATGTTTTCTCAAGGAGAATGAGGAGGAGATAGCCCCAGTATATCACCTAAAGTTTGGCCATGTAGAGCAGGAATGCTGGTGGAAAACAAGTAAGATGCTTGGATTAGCCTGCTGCTGTGTTTAATGTAACTGTCAGGAACAGATGACCTGGAGCGGCTGATCCTTGACCATCTCCGCCCCCTGGTGGGTCCTTCGATGGACCCGCTCCAGTTCGCCTATCAACCTGGCACTGGGGTGGACGACGCCGTCATCTTCCTCCAGCACAGAGCGCTCTCTCACCTGGAGAAACCTGGGAGCACGGTGAGAATCATGTTCTTTGATTTTCACAGTGCGTTCAACACCATCCAGCCAGCACTTCTGAGGGACAAGCTGGAGAACACAGGGGTGGACCTGCACCTCACATCGTGGATACTGGATTACCTCACCAACCGTCCACAGTATGTGAGGACACGGGACTGTGTGTCCGACACAGTTGTCTGCAGTACGGGGGCTCCGCAGGGAACGGTCCTGGCTCCGTTCCTTTTCACCCTCTACACAGCAGACTTCTCCTACAACACACCAACCTGCCACCTGCAGAAGTTCTCTGACGACTCTGCAATCGTTGGCCTCATCACAGATGGGGACGACTTGGAGTACAGAGGACTGACACAGGACTTTGTGGCCTGGTGCCAGTGGAACTGCCTCCAAATCAACACGGGGAAAACCAGAGAGCTGGTGGTGGATTTCCGCAGGTGCATCCACTCTCCTCCAACACCAGTGAACATTCAGGGAATGGACATTGAGATGGTGACATCTTACAAGTACCTGGGTGTTCATCTCAACAATAGACTGGACTGGACTCATCACACGGAAGCACTTTACAGGAAGGGCATGAGCAGACTCTATCTGCTCAGGAGACTGAGGTCTTTTGGAGTGCAAGGGGCACTCCTCAAGACGTTCTATGACTCTGTTGTGGCTTCAGCCATTTTCCAGGGAGTGGTCTGCTGGGGCAGCAGCATTTCGGCTGCGGATAGGAAGAGACTGGATAAGATCATCAGGAAGGCCAGCTCTGCCCTGGGTTGCCCTCTTGACCCAGTGGAGGTGGTGGGAGAGAGGAGGATGTTGGCTAAGCTATCATCCATGTTGGAGAACGACTCCCACCCCCTGCAGGACACTTCACAAGTTCTATGTGAAGTATTTCCATAATGCCTCATATTAACTCTCTAACAAGATCTCAGGGTATAGACTGGTCATATATCTCATCTCGTCTCATATTATCTACATACTGTATTGTATATAACTCTGGGAAAAACTGTTGATTTTTGTTAATACTTGGGTCGTTTATATTGTTTATTTTTCTATATTGTGTATTTTGTACTGCTTAACTGACTCTGTACTCTTGCTGCTGTGCAATACAAATTTCCCCACTGAGGGACGAATAAAGGCATATCTTAATCTTAATCTTAATCCACCAGGTGGCGTATGTGGTAAATTAGCCATGGTGGCCTCTGATGGTAGTCCAGGCCAGTGCAGCCCAGCCCAGTCCAGTCCAGTCCAGTCCAGTCCAGTCCAGTCCTACATTTATAGGCAATGAGAGGTTCATTTGATAAGATTATGCTCGGCGGTGTTAAACCCTCTCATGCCTTCTCTCCTCCCTTGTAGCCACTTGCGACAGTGGCAGGGATGTAGGCGTGCATGCAAGAAATTTGCAAAATGCGCTGGCCCCACCTCGTTGGCGCGGCTTCGGCGTGGCGCAAAGCAGGTCCACCGCACCTGTGCCTAGTCCACATAATTAGAGCCCCTCGTGTTAATGACAGCAAAGTGTGTCGGTGTGTGGTCAGTGTGCACAGATGCACGAGCAACAGGGTGCAGATTTTGCTGCACAGTCTGCAGACGTTGACACGCCACGGGCGGCTAGTATGTTCGTAGCCGGAGCCTCAGACAGGTGAACGGATCCAGCTGTTCTCTGAGGAGCGCCACAGGAAGCCATCATACTCCCGGGAAAGCCTCAGGGACCGATGAGGATCATGCACCTGGTAGGTTCTCAATCTGACGAGTGCACCCTGTCCTGGGTTGTAAGTATTTCCCACTCCTGAAAAATCATGTCCAGGTTCAGTTAGCATATGTAATCCTGTTGTGTGAGAAACTCAGCCTGAGCATTCAGATGGTGTAGCATGATTTTATTTTCTAATATTGAGTCGAAGTGCAATGTGGTTAGAGATGACAACCAATAAACCTTTGGAACGCTTCTTGATGATGTCTTGCAAAGTTCATTTTGACTATAGTTTGGCATCTTCATCCAAAAACAATCATGTAACCGACAATGTTTTCAGCTTCTATGTATTCTATGTATGTTTAACATTTCTCTATGACATCAATAAGTATATTTTAGTATATTTTAAAGATGGCGTGTTAACCTCTACAGAAGGCGGTCATTATTAGTGCTTCCAGTGGGAGAGACACGTGCAGAGCACCAAGAACGCTGCATGGTGTGTGCGGACAGAGCGAAGTCATCAGTCCAATCATTTTTATTAACAACGTGACTAAAGCATCAGCATAGACTTGTCCAACATAGAGCAGCATTGCATGGTTTCATGGAGCGCTGGTCACTAAAGCTGTCACTCACATTCTCCTCCTGTTGTCACTGGCAACTCCACACTAGCATTTCCTTCAAGTATGAAGAACTCTTAGCAGGTTAGCATGTACTGTATCAGTCCACATGAAAGTGAGATGGTTGTTTTCCACAGGTTCCAATGGATAGTTGAAAAAGTCCTCTGCGTCATATGCTCCCAAATGGAATGGGAAATGCTGCTTTGTTCGCAGCGACTTTTGTCTTTTGTCTTCCTTCTAGAGAAATACAATCCTTGCCAACATTGGAATTGTATCAGTCATGAGGGGCAGACATGAAACATCACATATACACTTATACAGGCTATAAATAGAATAGTGTTCTTCACCCAGTTCACAAGTCCTTCATTTACGACACGCTTCATAGGAGCACCACAGCCACGGCGGCGAGTGCTGCGGCCAACGACAGCATCTCAATGTTTGCACCATTAGTTTCCAGCGAGGTCGTTACAAACGTCCCCGAAGTACTCGCTGCGACTTCAGCGGCTCTTGCCGACGCTTCGGCAAAAGCGTTCATCGCTTCGATGTCCACCTCGTTTCCTGTTGTGGCCACCATCACTCCCAACGCCGCTGCCTCTCTGGCGAACTCTGTGGACACCTGCGCTACCTCCGCCACAGACAGCAATCCTTGGAGTTCAACACGCTCCACGATAGTTTGTGGTGATGCACTTGACAGTAAATCTTCCAACTGTTGTGTCAGATTTGCAGATTCTGTGGCTACTTCTGTGGCAACTGCCAGGGCGTCCGATAGCATTTGCTCTGTTGCTGGGACAGTGGCTGCCATCTGTGCAGCGGTTGCCGCCTTTGTCGCTGTTCTGGCTGAGTCCTCGGCTAATGCTGCCAGCTGCTCTTCCAGGGTCGATCCAGATGTTTGTGCTGCCGTCATGGCAGCATCGGCCGCATTTTCAGCTGCTTCGGCTGCTTCGTTTGCTTCAAGCACCGCAAAGTCCGTTGTTTCCTGACCAGCGGTCAGTGATGTGGCGGCACTCGCTGCTTCGCTGGCGGCCGTCGATGCGCTCCTGGCTGCGGGGATGGCTGATGATGCAGTTGCTGCTGCTGCTGCCGAGGTAGTAGCCGTGGCTGCTGCAGCTGAGGCCGTTAAGCTAGCCACCACTGCTTCTTGGGCCAAATCAAGAAGGGATTGTGTACCAGGACCAGAAAAGCTTTCATTTGCTGCTTGCGTTGCTATTGATGAAGCTCTTGCAGTGGCTTGTGCAGCAGCTTGCGGGTCTGCAGCACTGCTCACCGTTTCTGCTAGGACTCCTGTAGATTCAGCAAACAAGGCGACCTGTCCTGCATCCTCAAGTGCTGCTAACATTTCACCAGTCAGGTTGGATGGGACCTGACTAGAGAGCTCTGAAAATAGTTCTGAAGCATTCCTTGATACGTCCACAACTTCTCCTGCAGCAACATCAAGTTCACCAGGGTTTGCCATCGCCGCTTGTCTGGCTGCCATTGCTGCAGCCAACGATTGCAGCGCTAGCTCTTCCTCAACGCTTCCTGGTGCTGAAGCATTTAGTGCTGCAAAAGCAACTGTTTCTGCTGCGTCTGCTGCAGAATTTGCGGCACTTTGAGCTTGTGCTACAGCTGTTTGTGCATCTGCTTGTCCATCTGCAACTAACGCAGCAGCTGTAGATGCTTCATCTGCCCTTAGAAGGGCAGCGTTGACTTGGTCCGTTAGATCTGCACCAGTAGCTGCTGCTGCTGAGGCTGCGAGGGCCGTTGCTGCTGCTGCTAAGGAGGCTGCTGCTGAAGCTTCGGCAACTTCTTCATCACTTGTAGGAAGTGCTTCCACAGCCTGTGATACCACCTCTGTGGATTCTCTTGCCAAATCTGCGGCATTTTGTACTTGTTCTACGGCTAATGCTGCAGCTAATTCCGCTTCCGTACTTCCTGCGCCTGGTGCCAGTGCTTGTTCTGCTGTGTCCAGTGCCTGTAAGGCCTGGGCTGCCGTTTCATTTGCCAGTTCAGCAGCAGTTTCAGCTGACACTAACGCTTCTCTTACAGTGGCCGCTGTTGCTGCTGGAAGGGCTGAGGAATTGAGTAATGCTCTGAGGGCTTGTGCAGCCACTAGAGCCTCTTGGCTGGCATTTCTTGCAGCTTCTATGATAAGTGGTGCGTTAGCTGTTATGTTTCCAGATTCTGTAAGGTTTGCTGCTAAGACTGCAGCATCTGCTGCTGCTCTCGCTGCAGATGATGCATTTGCTGCTGCAATGGATAGATTATTTGCAAGACTGGCCATGTCTCCTGTTGCTGCTGCTGCCACTTCTGCTGCTGTTGCTGCAGCCATTTCAGCCTCATTTGCTGCATCTACTGCCGCTTGTGCTGCTGTTGATGCGTTTATTGTGCCTTGTAAAAGAGAAGATGAAGCAGCAGCTGCTGCGTCTGCAGCTGATGAAACATTTCCGGCCGCGTTTGTTGCTGAGAATCCACCTGAAGTGGCAGCTGTTGCTGCCACAGCTGCTCCCGTCAATGCTGCTGCTGCTGCTGTGGCTGTTGTGGCTGCTGCAACTGCTGCCTCTGTGGACATTTGTACAGCTGGTGCCACTGGGCCCACAGTGGGGGCAGCAGTGGTGGTAGTGCCCAGGCCCACAGTTGGGGGAGCAGTGTTGGTGGTGCCCGGGCCCACAGTGGGTGCAGCAGTGGTGGTAGTGCCCGGGCCCACAGTTGGGGGAGCAGTGTTGGTGGTGCCCGGGCCCACAGTGGGGGCAGCAGTGTTGGTGGTGCCCGGGCCCACAGTGGGGGCAGCAGTGTTGGTGGTGCCCGGGCCCACAGTGGGGGCAGCAGTGTTGGTGGTTCCCGGGCCCACAGTGGGGGCAGCAGTGTTGGTGGTGCCCGGGCCCACAGTGGGGGCAGCAGTGTTGGTGGTGCCCGGGCCCACAGTGGGGGCAGCAGTGTTGGTGGTTCCCGGGCCCACAGTGGGGGCCGCAGTGTTGGTGGTGCCCGGGCCCACAGTGGGGGCAGCAGTGTTGGTGGTGCCCGGGCCCACAGTGGGGGCAGCAGTGTTGGTGGTGCCCGGGCCCACAGTGGGGGCAGCAGTGTTGGTGGTTCCCGGGCCCACAGTGGGGGCCGCAGTGTTGGTGGTGCCCAGGCCCACAGTGGGGGCAGCAGTGTTGGTGGTGCCTGGGCTCGTAGTGCTGGGGAGGTCAATTGTTGTCTCCAGAAGTCGTCTACCAATCCTGGTGTATTCAGATCCTCCCTCAGCAGACTGACTGTTGATGGCTGTTTCCATTGAGAAGTTTGGTCAGTGATGGCATTTAGCTGCAGTATATATTGTAGTTGATCGTTGAGATGGCTTACCAATAAGCAGAAAAATAAGAACTGTCGTCTTCTTGGTCATCTTGATGTTTTATGTGCTCTGATGCTCCAAACAAAATGTGAATTTTTTTCTGTAAAAACAAAAACAAAGCGTATTAGTATTGATGGTGAATTTTTTAAATACATCTGTTTCTCGCCAAATGTAAAATAGGAAAACTGAGATCTTGATCGGTAAAAGTCTTGTTGCACGTCAGTCAGTTTAACGTACGTGTACTTAAAGAGAAAGTATTGTTATTCACCTTGAGACTCTTTCTCAAAACCTAATTATGAGGTTAGCAATCTAAGCGTAATAATGGACTCGGATCTCAACTTTATCAGCCGCATTAAACCGATAATAGTCCAGGGTGCACCCCGCCTCTTGCCCGACGACAGCTGGGATAGACTCCAGCATACCCATGACCCTAGTGAGGTTAAGCGGCATAGAAAATGATGGATATTGCCCAGCGTTTTATTACTGACACCAATATCAACCGATACTGATACAATTGTTTTCAGCAGTTATTTGGCATTTCCTGCCTCATGCTCTCATTTTCGTCTTTTGTTTTTTGTTGGTGCGCTTGTGTCTTTGTAGTTGCGGCTCCCAAATGGGCCAATTAGGCCCAACCCTTCACTTCACGTCGGGATGTAAGTCGAAATGTAAAGTGCACGTACAACCTGGAAGGCGAATTTTTTTACCTTGGTCAAAATAAGTCATAATAAATACATTCATATTGATAATGCTGTAAAAAATGTAACAGTCATTTTTTCATGAAGTTGTATGCTATCAATAACAAAATCCTTTGTAATATTTACTATTTGACTTTCTAAAAATGCACCACCTGGCTCTCCATCAGATACATTTATTCTTATACATTTATACGTTTATATATTGTGCCAAGTGTGTGCCGCAGAACTGTACTTGGAAAAATGACGGACAAATGTTGGCAATTGAAATAAAATTCTCATTAAAAAAAGGCAAGCTGTTTTGTTTGTATCGAAGCGTAAGCGTATCGAAGCGAACCAAGCCGTGGATTTTGTGTATCGTTGGACCCCTCGTTCGTAGTCCTGGACAGTTAGATTTCAATGATGTCTTTCATTTTTCATCTTGTACTTTTTGCTCATTTTATTCATATTCAGCTCTCCAATCAGTGCGTGCTGTTTTTAAAAAGTCCTGTGCAAATAAAGTCGCTTGGCTTGTTGGGTTTTTACAGAAAACAGCATGAAAAATGTCCCTGCAGTGAAGAGCGGGACATTGAGGGACGTCAAAACTTTCCCAGACTCAACGATGCTTCGAGATCCATGAAAGGACATTTTCTCACAAACGCTTCTTATTGTTTCTGCCCCTACGACAAAAAAAACCCAAAAAAACTTTCTCCTTGTCCTTTTGCGGTCTTATGGAGTCTTACGGAGACAAAATCCAACAACGTCCAAAAGTAGCATGGTCCTCTGCCTCTGTGTGAAGGACAAACACTCATCTTTTTCCAGGATTTGAAGGAGGAGGAAGGACTCACCGTCAAAGTCCGTAGTTCGATTCCAGACTGGAGGTTGACTTGACTCTGAATGTCCCAATCTTTGTCCTGGTCTAAGGTTTATATGCCGCCTTGCTAAGGACGATGACGCTAAGACTTTTCACGCCCTCATTACAGCAAATTAGACATTGTGTTTTCAATCAGTTTGTACTATTCTTAGGTAGTTAATTGGCCGTCTTAATGTTTTGGTTGGGTGTTTAAGTAGTACAAAATCTTGTCAAGCAACATTTTCAATCATGCGTTTGTTTCATGAACAATTAAGTGACGCACGTTGAAGTGAAACAGACGCACATACACACAAGTGTACAGGCTGTTCCCTCCCTTCATTCAACCACTCCAAACCTTGGCAACGCCCTGGTCAGCTTCACCACTCAGGCATTTACCTGTTGTTGGAGATGAAACTCTCTGCAAGTCAATAAAGGCCACAAGGACCTCTTGTAGGAAAACTGCACTTTTGGAACATTTTGGCAATCATCAACACATTTCTTTCCCTTTTCTGCGCTTCTTATTTCATATGAGCTGACTAACAATGCACGTCATTGGGAAGTACCTATTTAGATAAAACCTCAAACAGCACTGTATCGCTGTATTGATATCCATTCTGTGATGCATTAAAATGTACTTTGATGATATTATGTAATACTTACAGTATCTTGCCATATTTTGATGATTAAAACGTGACCGAAACTTCTTTCCTAGGGCATTGAGCTCATGCTACTTCCGTCCACAAGAGCAGCATAGACGGCACCAATATCCGCTCTCGTAGGGATGGCTGTGTCTTCCAGCACGTGACGTGTGTTCCAGGCCTCAGGTCAAAAATGCTGACAACAAACAAACATCTGATTGAGTATTCATGGTGACTTTGAGAGATAGGTATCCACTCTTCCGTCTGTCCGTGTCCGTCTGTGAGTGACGCTGACACAAGCGGCTATCGAGGCCTGGATTGTGGGTGTGGGACCCGTGGATCCCCTGCCCTGTAACACCCCGGGGGAACGACCTCGGTGTGTGCGTGCGGGCATGTTGAGTGGGCACAAGGTTGTGCGTGTGTCTGAGTTGTTTTTATGTATTTATTATTTTAATTATTTATTTATTACTTCTTTTTTTTAATTAACGGGGTACAGGGGTTGAGCTCTGTGGGGGCTGGCATTGGGTGTTCCATCTCTGTCGCATGGGCTTCTTGTGGGGTAGTGAGGCCTTGCCTCTGCTGTCACAGGCCGGGCGGTCCTGTGTCAATGGTCAGGTTTGGGGTTGCCTGGGGTGGGCCCGGCTCCGCTTCCTGAGGGTGGGTGGTGGCGTGGGGAGACGGCGCTTCCATCCGTGTGCGGGCTCTTTTCCAGCTGGCGGGGGCGCCCCCGGGCCCGCTGGTGTTATGATCCTCAATGCCCTTCAACCCTAGTGGGGTGTGGTCTCTATCCGGTCTCAAGGGTTGGCTCTCCTCCGGCCTGCTGGCGCCCTGTTTCTGGTTGGGATTGCTTCTCGGTGCCCCTTACTGGTCTCTTGGGGGGGTTCGGGGGCACGATATTGGAGGGCCGGTCTTGGCTTTGCCCGCTCCCGTGGGGCCGGTGGTTCTCTGGTGGTGGGAGCTTGGCTTTGCTGCATGGGCCGGGATTTACTGGGTGGTAGGAGGCAGTCTCCTTTTGTACATTACAGCCATACAGTACTAATGATGTCAAGCAATGAGATTTTAATTACTGTAACTGTATGGCTGTAATTGTGTTTACTATCACGGTTCATGTCTTCATTGTTACTATTGCTACTGGTAAGTTGGACTGATATCATCTCCATGGTGACCCTTAGCCATCATTGACATTTAACTGATTTAGTCTTGTTTGTCTCTGTTGTTGTCATTGGAATTGTTGTTGCTGTTGTTTTTGTCTCTCTCTCTCAAATTTCTCCCTTCTGTTAACACCCACCCCACCTGGGGGCATGTAAGGGCATCAATAATACTAATCTGTACCAATGGCTGGACAGGACAAAAAAAAGTCACATCTGATCCCAAAGATAAGATGTAAGCCAAGAGCGTACTGGACCAGTAACACCAATATGCGTTTGAAGGCGTCCCAGTAGGATGGCGTGATGGACGGTATTGAAGGCAGCACTGAGATCTGGTAACAAGATTGAGGATGTCACGGTCCATAGATAGAAGATCATTTGTGACTTCAGCAAGGGCTGATTCAGTAGAGTCCATCCTGAAACCGGACTGAAGAGGTTCAAATAGATCACCCAAAGCCATGTGATCATTGAGCTGTTGCTACAATTTTTTTCAAGGATTGTGGAAAGCAATGGGAGGTTAGACACCGGCCAAAAGTTCATCATCGGATGAATCATTGGAGTCTTGAAAGCCGCAGGCATGGTGCCAGATGAAAGTGATAGATTTATAATATTTACAATTGAGGAGGCGAGAATTATTTCATTCTTGATGAGCTCGACTTTATTTGTGAAAAATTGCAAGAACTCATTGGCCGAGTAAGAGGAACTACTAGAAGAGGTCCTCTTCTGTGTTAGCAATGCTACTGTGTCCAATCGGTATTTATGGTTATTCTTATTAAGGTCAATTCATCGAGAAAAATAATTGTTTTTTGCAGCAATGAGAGCCTGTTTGTATTTGGTCAGACTATCTCCCCATGCCTGACGGAAGACCTCAAGTTTAGTTGCACGCCATTTGCCCTACATTCTCTGACATAACTGTTTCAGCCTTCGAGTTTCATCTGTAAACCACAAAGTAAGTCTTTTAGGATGAGAATTATATCTTAAAGGTGCCACGGTATCAAGAGCATTACATAAAACCTTGTTAAAATAATTTGTAATATTAACCAATGGACACGTATATGAAGAAAAAGAGGAAACGGTGCAGTGACAGTTGAGGAACTACAGTAAACCTTGGATATATCGGACTCGGATATATCGGAAATTGGCTCACAACGGACAGATAAAAAAGAACCGATTTTTCTGTAATGCATTTCCAATAAAAATTCATTGCATATATCGGATTTTTTAGAACGGATTTCGCCTATTTCGGACAAAATCTCCAGTCCCGTTCCAATGCATTTCCATTATATTTCCCTCGCATATATCGGATGGCCGCATCGTGGCGCTCCGATTCGCTGAATCGTGACAGGCCGCTATACGACGTCATTTGCAGCGTTGCCTGCGCGTCCAGGTACATTGGAAACATAGTCAAGGAAGTGCCTTTTTATAACGGATAAAATCCGATTTACACATATTACCAGATATAAATCCGATATATGCATAAAACGGACATTTTCCGGTATACGCATATAACGGATTTCGCTTATATCGGACAAAACCAGTGGGAACAATTGAATCCGATATATCCGAGGTTTACTGTAATATTAGGACTGCTTGAGCACTGATTCCGGTCAGAGCGGTGGCATTGGGTTAAGACTTCAAACGTTATGAAATATGGTCAGACACAATGCTTGTATAAGGAAGGACTGTTCCATTGGAGGTGGTAATGTCCCGAGACTAAATCTAAGGTATTTCCATTGGTGTGAATGAATTGAACAAAGCCAAAAGTATCAATTATTGTCAGAAAAGCCCCACTAAGGGACTCCTCGGGAGAATTGACATGGACATGGAAGTCACCCATACAATATTGTACAATATTGTCTGCGTGTGTTACCAGGTCTTCAGTAAATTCAGAGAATTGATCCAAGAAGCCAGAGTAGGGACCGCGGGGACAAGACAAGACCGGGGGAGAAGTGCCAGATAAAATGGCAACGATGCTGTCGATCGCAAGACGAGGACCACAAATGTTTTAAAGTTGGATTTTGAGCAAAGTACTAAAGTTAAGAGCAGAGTGAGGGCAACAACCTCAACTTTCTTATTAGGACGTGAAACCTGAGAACTCGGAAAATTAGGTGGAGTTGCCTCATTAAGGGACATTAGCTCATTTGGTTTCAACCAGGTCTCGCAAAGATCCATTATGTAGAGATTATGGTCTCTTCTGTTAATGAGTTTTGGTTAAAGTTGGCTGAGTGAGGCTGTTCACCCCCAGAGAATTTGTCCTCGTAATATTAATAACATTGTTCCGTCTAGAACCCATGCTATATTTGGACTTGTTACACACACAATAAGAAGTTAATAAGTGATAGTTATTTGTGGAATTATCACAAGTCAAAGAGATCAAAGAGGGAGTTTCAGGTTTCTCACCAAGCGCTACCTCAGTAGAAGGCAAGACAGACTACGGTACTTTCATGGATTGTGGATCGGTTTGCATAATACATATGTCACTTTAGGGCGGCACGGTGGTCTAGGGGTTAGCGCGCAGACCTCACAGCTAGGACACCAGGGTTCAATCCCACCCTCGGGCATCTCTGTGTGGAGTTTGCATGTCCTCCCTGTGCACATTCCAAAAACATGCTAGGTTAATTGGCGACTCCAAATTGTCCATAGGTATGAATGTGAGTGTGAATGGTTGTTTGTCTATATGTGCCCTGTGATTGGCTGGCGACCAGTCCGGGGTGTACCCTGCCTTACGCCCGAAGACAGCTGGGATAGGCTCCAGCACCCCCCGCGACCCTCGTGAGGAAAAAGCGGTAGAAAATGAATGAATGAATGAATATGTCACTTTATTCTACAGATAGAGCTATGTGCATTGTTAAGGTCGGGCCTCGCGCCAGTCAGCCATAACGTTACAGACGCCACACCCGTTCTAACAGGCTCAGTCATCACCTGTGCCCCGACTTGTTCTAGTGTGTGATGTCATGTGATGTCTGCGGTGTGTCGGAAGGCGGGGCTGTGAGGGAGCATTCGCTTTTGCGTGCGTTGGGGTGTCGCTCTTCTCGTGTGGCACGTGTCTCTGTCCCTGCCTGGCACTTTTGGCTGCCATGGTTGGACTCTGCCTCATGTGGGTCCCGGTTCTCCTGCGGTCTCGGTGGTGTCCCTCCCTGGGCTGCCGTGGTGATGGATGTGTCAACGGGGCACAGTTGCACGAGCTGTATTTGTTTGTATATGTGTGTGTGTATATGCGAGAGTAATTACTTTTAATGTTTTATGAGTTCTTGAGTTTTATTAGTTTTATTGGGGGGGGGGGCAGTAGAGAGAGAGACAAAAACAGCAGCAACAACAATTCCCACCTGCCAGAGGGGAGCGTCTCAAAGAGTCTGTGTCCGGGCTGAGAGGGATCGGCCACAATCCTTTCTGCACGCCTCAGGGTCCTGGAGGCAGATGAATGTCTTTAAAGTAAATCATGTGAACTATAGACATGTAGAAGTTATCTCAGCTCAAATAGGGGTGGATGCAAATCTCGGCAGGTCAAAAATCTGCCCTGCCATAGAATGCATGCACCCCATATTTGTTGATGGGGAATTTAAAATTCACCAAATAACCATTGTGTTTCCACATAATGAATGAATGAGTGGAGCCCCCAAGTTCAACACTTTTATTTTGCATTTTACAGTCCAAAGTATGTCAAACGGGTGAGATCGACTGTTGCATCATGCCTCATTCATGCCTCATAGAAATTACGTCAGCTCCTGGCCACAAAATGAATAGGTAAATACTTCCACATTTCATATTTGTCATTAGTTATGCAGAAATACCTAAATGGCGGAAGAAATGTGTTACAAAGCGCCACAATGACATTGTAAATGTCTAACCCCGCTCCACTCACCGTATTCCTGAATACGCATGCGTCAAATGCTTGACATACCTAACAAATACCAAGCCAATAAATCGAAGTTTTCATATACTGTGTGCTTTAGATGTTTCATAGTAAATGATAAAGGAGACACAAAGTATAATATCTTCATTATCGTGAAGTCCTGTGGCCAAAAAACCTCGCAGCGTCACATATTTTCGGTTTTAACTGAGCGTGCGCGCTCCCGCGAGGTGGATGCAAAATCCGGCAGGCATGCAAAACTCGGCACAACACCGGAAGGGACTACACACCGGTAGCGGTGTGTGGAGAATCGCTGCAGGTATTTAAAAGTTTTCGTTGTTGAAGTTTATACATGGAGAAAGTCTAAACATTTTACATGCATGATTCGGAATATAGGGGCCGTCCACCGGCGCAACGCTGAACTAAAAAGAGCAGTGTTCGATCACATCTATGGAATTGGTGAGTGTTGGCATTTCATTGCTAAACGGCATTAGCACCGTTTATTAGTATTAGATTAGATTAGATTCAACTTTATTGTTATTGCTCATGTCACTTGTACAGGGCAACAAAATGTATCTTTGTATGTCAGCCTGTTCTCTCAATTGATTAACTGGATTATAAGATTGATACTAGTTTGATTATAATGAATAATACATAAGTGCAATTATTTATTATAAATGATAATATATTGTACAATTGAAGTTATGATACGACTTGTATTAGATAGATAGATAGATAGACTCCCTTTATTGTCATTGCACAAAAACACAGTAGTGAAATTGCCAACGAAATGTCGTTGCCTGGCTCCCATATAATAACAGACACAAAAGAAGATAAGTAATAATAATAATAATAATGTGGAGAATAAATAGACACCAAATATGAACAACATAATGTAAAGTGCAGCGTGAACAGTAAATTGCCCAAATAATTTAAATAAATAATAATAATGTAAGTAAAGGTAGAGGGGCTTATTTGGCATTGAGCAGTCTGATGGCCAGGGGGAAGTAGCTGTCTCTGAACCTGGTCTATGTAATTAGAATGTGTGCACATAAATTGATGTCTGCTGGTCCTATTTTACATAGGCCAGGTTTTGATGGCAAGCTAGGAACCCTGCATTGAGGCAACACGCCTGGAAGCTGGAAGCCCAGATGAACTGATGAGCTGTCACCCACCTGCTTTGCAGCCGTCCTTTTCCTTTTGTCGCTCTTTGGCCTTCATAAAAAACTTCACTCCTTTCCTCCACTCCTGACCCTCTGGACACTGAATTGCTGGGCCATTGGACTGTTGTATGTTTTGGGATATGAGATGAATGCGTTTTGTAAATTGAGCTCATTGAAATGTATTTGTAAATTAGTGTTGTGAATTTGTATTGTTCTGCTTTTTCACTTTATAATATATGGTACCACCACAACTTCAAATTGCCTCGCCTTTTTCCTTCTCACTCCCAGAGCCGAAATCTGGATTTTCTGATTCTAGCCTAGATATTACAATTACAATTTAAAGTGTCTAAAGCTAATGTTAAATGTAACATTAGCGCATTGTACACGCTACATTTGTCCTTAGCAGTGGCAGCAGCGTACCAGATGGTGATGGAGGAGGTGAGGATGGACTCAATGATGGAGGTGTAGAAGTGCACCATAAGAACAAGAGTGACAAACTGGACTGCATGGGCAAAGACAGGGAATGTGATGCAGCAGAGCATAGAACCAGTGGCAGCAGACACCCAAACGCCTGGGAGAGCACCGTCCCCCCAGCAGGCCCCACTCCGAGGTGCATGCCCCCCATCCCCACACAAAGGGCAGTGGGGCCCCGAAGGGCCCCTCAAGGGCACGTTGTTGCCCGCGACCCAGGACAGACTGAGGGAGGTAGCGCCAACCGTGTCCCTAGGGCAAGCCCCGGCATCAGCTGGTTCCAGCAGGACCCCCAGGAAGGCTAGGCAGACCAGACCAAAATATCCTGCAGCCCAGGGCACCCCGAGCGAGCCGCCAAGCCCCAGCAGCCAGCGGGCCAATCGCGGGGGTAGGAAGAAGGCTCTCCGGTCCAGCCCGCTACGCCTGTGTGTGTAATGACGGTATTGTGTAGATTGTGCAATTAAAAATAGGGCTGACTTATGTGTGTGGTGTACACCCCAACAGCCGTATAAAGTGAAGGCCTCCGCCCCAGCGCCGACCCGTCTCCACCACATCTCCCATCTGCCCACCGACCCGCCGAGTAGGACACTGCCACCAGACCAGAGACAGAGGGGGCCAACCAGACCCGCCCCACATACACCACAACACAGCCACCCCCCTACCGAAGGGAGAGAAGCAGGTAATCCCCCACCTCAGCACTGCACCTCCCCCACCCAGAACCCAAGCTGCACAAACGAGACCCTGCCTCCCGTACCAGGCGCCCCACCCGGGGAAACAGCCACAGCCAGAGTGGGACGATAGCACCTGGTCCCCATATATCACACATGCCTTCCATACACAAAAATAAAAATAATAAATAAAGTAAAGTAATTGATAATAATAATAATAATTATTATAATATTGACACATTCTTGCAGGATTAACATGAACATCTGCAGGGTTGCTGTTGCATCCAGGCACCTCCAGGACCTGGGGGTTGCTGGGGTTCTCTGATCAGGGTCACGGGAACATTTCTTCTTCAGCACATTCAAACACTTTCTATTGTCTAAGCAAACGGATATAAGGGTGATAACTAACACTATATTCATTCTATCTACATTTTATTCTAACAGGCAGAAAGAAGGAAGAAAGGAAAGCGAGAGAAAGAGCAGAAAGTGAACGTTGTAGAAAGACATTGTAAAACACACAAATTCTTTACCAACAGATGTCACATGGTTCACCATAGTAGACATCAGTAATAATAGAGAAATAGAGTTCTGGTTTTGGTTCGCATTTACGTTTGCAGGAAAGAAAGAAATACATATATATATATACATACACACGCCTACCGCAAGGATATTGTGAAAGCCCGACAATTTATTCACAAGCAAATGAAAGCCATTATGTCTCGCTTTAACCCCCAAATGAAAGCCAGATACTGTTATATGTAGATGACATCCTACTAGCATCACCAGACAGGAAGTCATGTGAGGAAGACACAATAGCCTTCTTGCTTCAATTAGCAAAAGAAGGCCATAAAAGTGGATAAAACAAATGATGTCCTTCTTAGGATTCACTAATTATTGTAGGTGTTGGATTCCAAGCTATGCACAAATAGTGTCACCATTAACAAACTTAATGTATAAAACAGACTTAAAAATGACGTCACTGTTACAGTGGAATGAGGAGGCAGAAAAAGTACTGGTAGGAAGTACGATTGTAGCACTACCTGATTACAGCAAAACATTTATACAAACAGTAGATTGGAAAGGTCTTTACATGACCTCAGTCTTACTACAACAGTATAGTACACAGAAACGACCAATAGCATACTACTCTTCTAAGCTAGATGCAGTAGCATGCGCCATGCCACATTGTGTACGGGCTGTAATAGCAGTAACTATAGCCGTGGAAACAAGCGCAACCATTGTGTTGTTCCATTCACTAGTACTGAAAGTACCTCATGCAGTTTCCACCCTGCTACTACAGACTAACATGACATTTTTGTCTCCTGCTAGACATCTGTCTTGTATGGCGACACTTTTGTCCCAACCACACTTGACACTTGAGCGATGCACCACGCTAACCCAGCTGCCCTTCTACCACTCCCTGGGGAAGGCGAAACACATGATTGTCATGACCTAACAACACAAACTGCAAAGTGTAGACCAGACTTGTTAGATCAGGCACTAACAAAAAGAGGTGATTTATTAGATGGTTCCTCAAAGAAAAATTCATTCATTCATTTTCTACCGCTTTTTCCTCACGAGGGTCGCGGGGGGTGCTGGAGCCTATCCCAGCTGTCTTCGGGCGTAAGGCGGGGTACACCCTGGACTGGTCGCCAGCCAATCACAGGGCACATATAGACAAACAACCATTCACACTCACATTCATACCTATGGACAATTTGGAGTAGCCAATTAACCTAGCATGTTTTTGGAATGTGGGAGGAAACCGGAGTACCCGGAGAAAACCCACGCATGCACAGGGAGAACATGCAAACTCCACACAGAGATGCCCGAGGGTGGGATTGAACCCTGGTCTCCTAGCTGTGAGGTCTGCGCGCTAACCCCTAGACCACCGTGCCTCAAATAAAAATGATTTGGGAAAAACAATAACAGGCTATGCAGTCATAGCGCTTACAGAAGCATGCAAATTAACGAAAGGTCAAAAGGTGACAATTTATACTGATAGCCAATATGTATATTCAACAGTACATATCTTTGCACAATATTGTCAAAACAGAGGTATGATAACATCAACGGGAAAACCAGTAACTCATGCATGATTATTAACAGCATTACTAGAAGCAGTGCAATTGCCAAAACAAATTGCTATATGTAAATGCACGGCACATAAAAATAATACCGATCCAATATCTTTAGGAAATGCATTCGCTGATGAAATGGTAAAACAAGCGGCACCAAAGGAACTGAACCATCTTAACACTAAAAAATGACAAGTATTGTTGCAAGAGTTACAAGATACTGGCAGACATGCAACAACAGAGTCCAAAACAGGAAATTGACCACTGGCTCAGGAATAAAGCAACCCTGGACAAAAAATGTTGAGAAGAGAGATAATAAACCAATCTTGCCAAAAAAATTGTATAAGTGGGCTGCTATGTTGAGCCATGATGTTACACGTGTCTCAACAGGAGGTATGTGTCACACTATTAACACCCACTTTAATTCGTATTTAAAAAAATCTTATTCAAAAAATGTTGTAGAGCGTTTTTAAAGTGTGCAAAACAACGCGTCCAGGACAACTTGTGACCGAGGTGTGGCCAATTTCCAAAACCACAATATTAATTTCAAGTAATACACATGGACTTTATTGAGCTAAATCAGGGGTGCTCATTAAGTCGATCGCGAGCTACCGGTCGATCGCGGAGGTGGTACTGGTCGATCGCTGGTCGATCGCGGCGTGACATTAAAAAAATATCATCCCAGCATCAATGCCGTCACTTGATTGATATACAGGGCAGCCATTCAGATGACAACTGAATGTTGCCCTTCGGGCGACCAATCAAATCAAACAACGTCTCTAAGTGCAGCAGAACTTACGATGTCAGCCTATCATCCATCCCCGTTACTTGATTGACATACAGGACAACCAGTCAGATGACAACTGAATTTTGACCTTTAGGTCACCGCTCATGCGTAAACAACGATGCAAAGTGCTAAGCTAGTCGGCGAATTGCGTCAGATTTTAAGCCCTCGCTAAAGTTTATGGTCACTAAAATGAGTGAAGGAGCTGGACCAAGTAAAAAGGCAAAAAACATATGACTTCCATACGGATATGGAATATTATACGGATATTGTGATACGGATATTATCCATGACTGATAAACATTTGGAAGTGTGCTTGAGGCTGGCTATCAGCAGCTACTGTCCGGACTATGCATCCCTGGCTGGTTCAATTCAGTGCAAGTCATCAAAGTAAACTCAGGTAATTACAAAAAATGTTAATAGTTAATTATGTGTGTTTTGCAACATTGGCTCATTTGGTTATGTAAGGTACATCAACATACATTGTACGTACAAATAATCCTCAATACATTTGAAAATAAATAGATGTTTTACATTTTTGTAGTGGGTAGATCATTTTGACTCGGTCATTTTAAAAGTAGCTCGCATGCTGAAAAAGTGTGAGCACCCCTGAGCTAAATAAACGTGAAGGAAAGTCAGCCCTGATTCTTGCATCCCAGAGCTTTTGTAGATTGGCTTCAGATGGGATGGAGTTGGGGGTATGGGCATGAGATGGACCAGGATCCTGTTCCTGGACCAGATACCTTCTTCACCCCATTATCTTTATTGCCTCCTGAGTTTAGTTTTCCAATGAGTGAATGACCGTAAATGCCTGAGATCATCCTGGGCTTTTGGTTCTCCCACAATGATCTCTGCAAAGAGAATACGAGACGCAGCACAGGATGCTGTGTCCTGACCTGATGGTTAACTGGTACTGATCACAGTTTACTTGGTATTCATCTAATCTGCATGGAATGTATTTTCAATGAAACAGACTGAGACTACAACAGTCACTTTGTAAATCAACTTGTAAAGAAAATAGGAACAATGATCCACATGGACTTAAAGAACCATGGTGCGTACCATCCCCAAAGTGGAGGACTGGTAGAACAAAAAATGCATGGAAGAAACAAAGCATCCGAGGACACAAGGTTTTCGATCATAACATAACGGCAACAAATTGTTTGAGTCCATATGAAACGTTGTTTGGTAAACCTTATGGGTTGACACAGTTCAAAAAATGTGTAAGAAACTGATGACGATTCCACTTTGATAGAAGACATGAGACTGAAACCGGGAGATTGGGTCTTGATTAAAAGTGTAAAAAGAAAACACTGGCACTCTCCTTATCAAGGGCCTTATCAAGTATTGTTAACAACACCAACAGCATTAAGAATTGCAGAAAGAAACACTTGGGTACATCAAACCCATTGTAAAGTAGTCATTGTTCGGGAGTCTGACGAGGAAGGTAAAGACCAGTCTGTGACACAGGGGACTTCAGAGTTCTAGACTCTGGGGCATCGTGCTGAGCAGTGAAGATTATAGCACATACCCTTGTCCAGAAAACCGAACAATGCATCCTGATCAGATTGCAGCAGGTTTTGAAAGTATTATTATTTGGGATCTACACCGAGGCCGTACTCAAGCAATTGGAGAACTACTCCATGCCCCGTCACTCATGGCCTTCCAGAATCGCATCGCCTTGGATGGACTGCTGGCACATCAGCAGGGAGTATGCTCCATGTTTGGCTACCAATGTTGCACGTTCATCCCCAACAATACAGATTCCACAGGAATGCTGACACGTGCGATTTCTGGTTTAAAGGCGCTAAACACCAAGATGAAGGAACTCTGGTGTTGACACAAGGATGTTTAGTGACTGGTGGAGAGCATTTTGGGGGCAATGGTCTCCTTATGTGATGTCCATGCTGATTGCACTCGCTGTTGCGCTTCTTTTGTGTGCCTTACGTGGATGTTGTTGTATCCCTATCCTGAAGGTTAGAATCACATGGGCTGTGGATTTAACCATGGCACCAATGTCAACAAAGGTAAATGAAATGTACCCCCCACTGGTGGCAGGTGGCAGCAATGACAGTGATGATGACTCGGATAGCCATTATAGATATTCCCCTGACTTGTTCCCTGACCAAGACAAGTACTTTGACTCAGATGACGAGAACACTTCCATTTAGATGTAAGCACATTTTCTGACAAAGATGACCTGCGAGGTAAAAAAACGAGAGGAGACCCAAGGAGCAACTGCAAACAGATACATGTGTGATAAACAGGAGGGAAATGTTAGAATAAAATGTAGATAGAATGAATATAGTGTTAGTTATCACCCTTATATCCATTTGCTTAGACAATAGAAAGTGTTTGAATGTGCTGAAGAAGAAATGTTCCTGTGACCCTGATCAGAGACCCCCAGGTCCTGGAGGTGCCTGGATGCGCCAACAGCAACCCTGCAGATGTTCATGTTAATCCTGCAAGAATGTGTCAAGATAAGAACTCATAAAACAATAAAAGTAATGACTCTCACATACGTATACACACACACATACACAAACAAATACAGCTCGTGCAACTGCCTTCTCCCCCCCTTAGAGTTGCACGACCATGTAGTAGGGACCCCCGAAAAGAGAATAAAAAGAGAAGATTGTGAACTGCATATTCCGAGTGGAGCGGCATGTCACTGGGTATGTGGTTTCACTCTCCTCGCTGCGAGTAACGTTGAATATTGTTGTCTGTCTCTTCTGTATTTCCGTATTTAAGTGTTTTTACAAGTGTCACAGGAGTTTGAACCTGACAGGTGGCGTAGCTGGTGCGATCTCAGGTGAGGCCCCCTGCCTTAGCGGGACCGGGGGCCATTGCTGGTGGGTTGGTGGGCCGGACTGGTTGCCATGATGGGCCAGGTGGGGCCTGTGGCCGGTCCTGCAGCGCATGGCTTGCTCCGGGCGGTGCTGTGCTGGCTTGCCCCGCTCTGTTGGTTGGTAGTGTGGGGTGGGTGTGTGGGCCCGGGCCTCCCTGCTGCATTGTACCACCTCACATACATGCAGGATCTTGGGGGTGATCTGCAATCGGATGTGCCGGGGGTGAGGGGTTTCCTTGCCTGTTCCTTTTCCCTTGGCATTCTTTGTCACCCTTCAATTTTAACCACACTGTAGACACTTCTGGGGGTGGGGGGGTGAATCTGGGCAGGCGTGGGTAGTAGTAAGTATAGCTACTTACTTTAACTACTTCATATGATACATACACACACATGCACCTGCACAGCCCTTTGGTGTGCCGGGCTGGACCGGAGAGCCTGGGGCGCGGCGGCTCGCTTGGGGTGGCCTGGGCTGCGTGATGATTTGGTCTGGCCTGCCTAGCCTTCCTGGGGGTCCCGCTGGAACCAGCTGATGCTGGGGCTTGCCCTTGGGGCGCGGTTGGTGGTACTTCCCTTGGATCGCGAGCACTTCTGTGCCCTTGGGGGGGCGGGTGGCGTTCAGCAGTCTCCAGGAAGCGGGGCCCATGTTGCTGGTGGCCTGAGGTCTGGGCGGTAGCTTGGGGTTGCTGCACTGTGGTGGCTGCTGCGGAGACCAGGCTGTGTGTTGGGATGGGGCCTGATCTCGCTCGTGGGGACGGGTGCCTGGTGGCTGGGACGGGTGCCTGGTGGCTGGTGTGTGGGGTTGGGGGCCATGCGCCTCAGGGTTGGGCCTGCTGGGGGGGCGATGCTCTCCCGGGCGTTTGGGTAAATAATCTGGGGGTGGGGGGGAGAGAGAGAGAGAGAGAGAGAAAGAAGGAGCGGCAGTCAAACAGGCAGGGAATATTTTTATCTAAACGCTAAAGTGTAGAAATGAGTCTTAAGTCGGGACTTGAACATTTCTACTGAGGTAGCAGCTGTAGTTTTAACAGGCAGAGCATTGCACAACATTGGGGCCTGAATGGAAAGGCTCTAGAGCAGGGGTGCTCACACTTTTTCAGCATGCGAGCTACTTTTAAAATGACCGAGTCAAAATGATCTACCCACTACAAAAATGCAAAACATCTATTTATTTTCAAATGTAGTGAGGATTATTTGTACGTACAATGTATGTTGATGTACCTTACATAACCAAATGAGCCAATATTGTAACACACACAATTAACTATTAACATATTAACATTTTTTGTAATTACCTGAGTTTACTTTGATGACTTGCACTGAATTGAATCAGCCAGGGCCGCATAGTCCGGACAGTAGCTGCTGATAGCCAGCCTCAAGCACACTTCCAAATGTTCATCAGTCATGGTGGAACGGTATTTGGACTTGATGATCTTCATGTACGAAAAGGCTGACTCACATAAATAAGTGGAGCCGAATAATGCAGTCAAAGTGATAGCACATTTCCTCATGTTGGGGTACTTTTCCTCCGTGAGTAAGTTCCAGAACTGTCCATGAGCTCTCGACTTCAGCTCAATGTCGGTTTGTAGAGTCAAAATCTCATCTTCCACTCCAGAAGAGTTCATGTGAAACAGTGATGCAATGTTTGATGCGAGTGAATCAACTTCAACATCTTCCTGAAAAGGATAGCACATGAATGTAGCGACTGGCTCAAGCAAAGAAAAGTCTTGAAAGCGTTTGTCAAATTCTGACAGACAATCGGTGATCTGCTCCGTGTAGCGTGCACTGTCAAGTTGCTCACAGGCCTTCCCTTGCGTCTCCAACTCTGATGCCAGGTTCTGGAAATGTGCCAAATCATGGCGCTGCAGCTTTGTGGAGAAATGTTGCATCTTTCGTTTGAAAGCGTTAACTGAGCTGATCATATTGGTCACTGTTTTGTCTTTTCCCATGCAGCTTAAGATTAAGGTCATTCAACAAGTTTGTCAGATCGGTTAAAAATGCCAAGTCTAACAGCCACTGACCGTCATTTGCTTGTATTCTGCATGTCCAGATACACGGAAAAACTCCTTAATCTCCGGACAGAGCTCTCAAAATCTTTGGAGGAATTTCCCACGACTAAGCCATCTCACGTCAGTATGTAGCAACAACTCACAGTGGTCGCAGTCAGCCTTCTCCAGATGTGCACGGAATAACCGTCTTTGAAGAGATCTGGCTCGAATAGAACATGCGATCTTCGTTGCCACATCCATGATCTCTTTCATGTTGAGCATTTTAGCGCATAACGCTTGTTGGTGGATAATGCAATGGTAATTCAAGAAGTCTGGGAACGCATCATCCTGCCTGCACTTGGCAATAAATCCATTCACACGCCCAACCATTGCAGGTGCTCCATCTGTGGTGATAGACACCAATTTGTACATTGGGAGCTCAGATTTCTCGATAAAGTTTTTAAACGTCTGAAATATGTCCTCTCCTCGCGTCTGTTCTTTCATGGGAAGTACTGTTAATAGCTCCTCTTTTGCAGTGATATCACTAAACACCATGCGAATGAAAACGCACATCTGGGCTGTGTCACTCACATCCGTAGATTCGTCCAACTGCAGTGAGAAAAATTCACAATTTCTGATGTCCGTCCACATTTGCTGGGTTAAATCCTCGGCCATGGCATCACAGCGACGTGTAACTGTATGTCTTGACAGCTCCAGAGCTTTGATTGAAGATAATATCTCTGCCTTATTTTTAAAGTCCCGGAACAATGAGTCAGCTGCTTCAATGAATGCCTCTTTTACCATCTCTCCGTCTTGGAAGGACTTCTTGTTTTTAACAATGGCGTGACACACCCGGAAAGATGCTTCGGTGGCCGCCTTCGCTTTTGAAGTATGTTGTGTGAAAAATGACTGCTGTCCTGTCAACTGGGATTTTAGTTCATTCACCTTTCTCTTTCTCAGCTCGCTTTTCGGCGGGAAGTCGGTGTCGTATCTTCCATGAACAGTCCGAAAATGCCGCTCCACATTTCCCTTCTTTGGTACTGCGATCGTTGAATGCCATATGAGGCAAACGCACTTCGAAAAAGACGTTGTAAAAAAAAAGTCCACCTCCCATTCCGTATGGAAGTGATACGTTTTTGGTTTTTTACTTGCTCCAGCACCTTCACTCATTTTAGTGACCATAAACTTTAGCGAGGACTTAAAATCAGATGCAATTCAACGACTAGATTAGCACTTTGCATCGCTGTTTACGCATGAGCGGTGACCTAAAGGTCAAAATTCAGTTGTCATCTGTCTGGTTGTCCTGTATGTCAATCAAGTAACGGGGATGGATGATAGGCTGACATCGTAAGTTCTGCTGCACTTAGAGACGTTGTTTGATTTGATTGGTCGCCCGAAGGGCAACATTCAGTTGTCATCTGAATGGCTGCCCTGTATATCAATCAAGTGACGGCATTGATGCGAGGATGATATTTTTTTCATGTCACGCCGCGATCGACCAGCGATCGACCAGTACCACCTCCGCGATCGACTGGTAGATCGCGATCGACTTAATGAGCACCCCTGCTCTAGAGCCTCCATACTTCTTTCTGAGCCTTTCTGGGTTCAGAATGGAATAGAATATTTGGTAGTTAGAGCATGGAAAATGTGTTTACAACATTCTAAATCAATTTGTTAACATTATTCTAGCCCTCCAGATATGATATAACACCCAATAGTCACCTTTACGCTGCTCTTTGTCACGATGGGGCGTTACCCTCATGTAACAGCCCTATTTAGTTCAGGTGTGTGCTCTTTCTTTTGTGGCTTCATTGTCATTTGTTTGTCACATTGTTTGTTGGTGCGCCTTGCTTTGTTTGGTTTTGTGTTATAAAACTGTTTTTTGTGCCGGTACCGGGAGCTCTTTCACCAGAGAAGAGCTCATGTACATCAGGGGAGCAACAGCAGAGGATTTATTCCCTAAATTTCTGCTTCCAACAGTGGAAATTTTGGACATACTGGTCAAAGGTGCGCTCACCCTTGCACATGCAGTGAAACGCCGGAAGAGAGGAAAACTGGCCGGCACGCTCGTGCGCCTTTGCAGGGGGGATTACGCACGTCGCTACCGGGGATATTTCTCTCTAAAGTGCGTTCACTTCCCAACAAACTAGAGGAACTACAACTGCTGTTGGGAAAAAAACAGGGACTTCTCCTTATCTGCGGTTTTGTGCTTTATTGAGACGTGGCTCTGTGGGTTAATACCGGACTCTGCGCTACAGCTGGCTGGCTTCCAACTCCATCACGCGGACAGAGGCAAAACTAAAGGTGGAGGAATCTGTTTCTACATCAACAGTGGCTGGTGCAACGATGTGACAGTGATCCAGCAGCACTGTTCTCCTGACCTGGAATCTTTCACCATTAACTGCAAGCCCTTTTATTCACCCCGTGAGTTTGCTTCATTCATTCTGGTTGGCGTCTACATCCCGCCGCAGGCCAACATGCAGGACGCACAGTGCATGCTCGCCGACCAGATACTGTGTGTGGAGCGGACCAACCCGGACTCCTGAGTTATTGTTCTTGGTGACTTTAACAAAGGCAACCTCACCCAGGAACTCCCTAATACAAACAGTTCATTAAATGCCCGACCAGAGAGGAGAATATTCTGGATCACTGTTACACTACAGTCAGGGATGCTTATCACGCCGTCCCCCGTGCCGCACTGGGACACTCTGACCACATCATTGTCCACCTGATTCCTGCGTACAGGCAGAAACTAAAGCTCTGCAAACCAGTAGTGAGAACATCAAGGAAGTGGACCAGGGAGGCTGTGGAGGATCTCCAGGCGTGTTTGGACTCCACTGACTGGGATGTGTTCAGGACTGCTACCGACAATCTGCATGAGTACACAGAGGCTGTGACGTCCTACATCAGCTTTTGTGAGGACTGCTGCGTTCCATCATGCACCGGGGTGAGCTACAACAACGACAAACCCTGGTTCACATCCAAACTCAGACAGTTAAGGTTGGCGAAGGAGGAGGCCTTCAGGAGTGGGGACAAAAACAAATACAAAGAGTCGAAGTACAAGTTTAGCAAGGTGGTGAAAGAGGCTAGACGACAGTACTCTGAGAAGCTCCAACACCAATTCTCAGCTAACGACTCTGAGTCTGTCTGGAAAGGGCTTGGGCAGATCACCAACTACAAGCCTGAAGCCCCCCACTCCAACAATCGACGCGTAGCCAACGACCTGAACGAGTTCTACTGCCGCTTTGAAAGACAAAAGGACAGTCCAGCAACCATCCCCCTCGACACCTTCCAACAACTCCAGCTACAGTCATCTCCACCAAGACCCGCCTTAAAGGCCCTCCCCTCCCCCTCCTCACCCACCTCAGGGACGACTCTTTCCATCCATGAAAGAGACGTAAACGAACTCTTCAGGAGACAGAACCCCCTGAAAGCAGCTGGACTGGACTCTGTGTCTCCGTCCGCCTTGAAGCACTGCGCTGGTCAGTTGTTTCCAGTGTTCACGGATATCTACAACACCTCACTGGAGACATGCCACGTGCCTGCCTGTTTCAAGACCTCAACCATCATCCCTGTTCCCAAAAAGCCAAGGACCACAGGACTTAATGACTTCAGACCCATCGCCCTGACCTCCGTGGTCATGAAGTCCTTTGAGCGCCTTGTGCTCTCACACCTGAAAGTCATCACTGACCCTCTCCTAGACCCCCTGCAGTTTGCCTACAGAGCCAACAGGTCTGTAGACGATGCAGTCAACTTGACCCTCCACTTCATCCTCCAGCACCTTGGACTCCGCAGGAACCTATGCTAAGATCCTGTTTGTGGACTTCAGCTCTGCCTTCAACACCATCCTCCCAACTCTGCTCCAAGAGAAGCTCACCCAGCTGAGCGTGCCTGACTCCACCTGCAGGTGGATTACAGACTTCCTGTCTGACAGGAAACAGTGCGTGAAGCTGGGGAAACACGTCTCCGATACAAGAACCATCAGCACCGGATCCCCCAGGGCTACGTTCTTTCTCCTCTGCTCTTCTCCCTGTACACAAACAGTTGCACCTCCAGTCACCAGTCTGTCAAGCTCCTGAAGTTTGCGGACGACACTACCCTCATCGGACTCATCTCTGACGGCGACGAGTCCGCCTACAGGTGGGAGGTTGACCATCTGGCGACTTGGTGCAACCTGAACAACCTGGAGCTCAACGCCCTAAAAACAGTGGAGATGGTTGTGGACAACAGGAAGAACTCAGCCTCTCCTGTCCCCATCACCCTCTGTGACTCTACCATTGACATTGTGGAGTCCTTCCGCTTCCTGGGTACCATCATCTCCCAGGACCTCAAGTGGGAGCCGAACATCAGCTCCCTCATCAAGAAGGCACAGCAGAGGATGTACTTCCTACATTCCTACGGCAGCTGAAGACATTCATCCTGCCAAAGACAATGATGGTGCACTTCTACACCTCCATCATTGAGTCCATCCTCACCTCCTCCATCACCATCTGGTACGCTGCTGCCACTGCTAAGGACAAAGGCAGGCTGCGGCGTGTCATTCGGTCTGCAGAGAAGGTGATTGGCTGCAATCTCCCGTCCCTCCAGGATCTGTACGCTTCCAGGACCCTGAGGCGTGCAGAAAGGATTGTGGCCGATCCTTCTCACCCCGGACACAGACTCTTTGAGACGCTCCCCTCTGGCAGGAGGCTGCGGTCCATCAGGACCAAAACCTCACGCCACAAGAACAGTTTCTTCCTGTCTGCTGTCAGCCTCATCAACAAGGCCCAGAACCCCCCCTGACACTCTTCACACCCCACCTCTGCCTCATCCTGCCACTTTGACACTTTCACTATATGCGTTACATTAATGCCCAGTTTGGACTCTTAGGAAAAACAATCAGACTGCACTTATATATAATATAATATCAAATAATATCAAAGTAAAACAGACTGTGTACATATATTTATACTGTTTATTCTGTATAGTTTGTATTTTCATTTTTTAATAGATGTGTCTGCACCTACTTCACCAAAACAAATTCCGAGTATGTGTTTGATCATACCTGGCAATAAAACCGTTTCTGATTCTGATTCTGATAGTGAAGGAGGACATGAGAGAGACAGATGCAGAAGACAGGGTTGGATGCAGGAGATCGGTTTGCTGTGGCGACCCCTGGAGGGAAAAGCCCAAAGAGAAAGAAGAAGAACTCTACACTCTACAATACTGCATATCATTGGGTCTTTCAAAGCAAATTGGTATTTTAGTTCTGTTAACTACCTTTTAGACTTGAAAATGATGAATTTAAGCATTAAATATGTGAAATTTTCTTCAATACTACTTCAACATTATTTTACTAAAAAAGGTCATGGCAGTATGATTAATTAATGGCTATATTTTAGAAAAGGGTTAGGGTTGAAAATTAAAATTGCACAGTGACGATTACAACCAGTAAACCTTTGGAACTCCTCTTGATGTCTTGCAAAGTTCATTTTAACTATAGTTTGACATCTTCATTCAAAAACAACCATGTACATGACAATGTTTTCAGCTTTGATGAAAAACAGTATCGTTTAACATTTCTCTATGACATCAAACCATGGTCATTATTAGTGCTTCCAGTGGGATAGACACGCGCAGAGCACCAAGAACGCTGCATGGTGTGTGCGGACAGAGCGAAGTCATCAGTCCAGTCATTTTTATTTTGACAACAACGTGACCAAAGCATCAGCATAGACTTGTCCAACATAGAGCAGCATTGCATGGTTTCATGGAGCGCTGGTCACTAAAGCTGTCACTCACATTCTCCTCCAAACATTTCTCCACCTGTCCTGTTGTCACTGGCAACTCCACACTAGCATTTCCTTCAAGTATGAAGAACTCTTAGCAGGTTAGCATGTACTGTATCAGTCCACATGAAAGTGAGATGGTTGTTTTCCACAGGTTCCAATGGATAGTTGAAAAAGTCCTTCTGCGTCATATGCTCCCAAATGGAATGGGAAATGCTGCTTTGTTCGCAGCGACTTTTGTCTTTTGTCTTCCTTCTAGAGAAATACAATCCTTGCCAACATTGGAATTGTATCAGTCATGAGGGGCAGACATGAAACATCACATATACACTTATACAGGCTATAAATAGAATAGTGTTCTTCACCCAGTTCACAAGTCCTTCATTTACGACACGCTTCATAGGAGCACCACAGACACGGCGGCGAGTGCTGCGGCCAACGACAGCATCTCAATGTTTGCACCATTTGTTTCCGCTGAGGTCGTTACAAACGTCCCCGAAGTACTCGCTGCGACTTCAGCGGCTCTTGCCGACGCTTCGGCAAAAGCGTTCATCGCTTCGATGTCCATCTGGTTTCCTGTTGTGGCCACCATCACTCCCAACGCCGCTGCCTCTCTGGAGAACTCTGTGGACACCTGCGCTACCTCCGCCACAGACAGCAATCCTTGGAGTTCAACACGCTCCACGATAGTTCGTGGTGATGCACTTGACAGTAAATCTTCCAACTGTTGTGTCAGATTTGCAGATTCTGTGGCTACTTCTGTGGCAACTGCCAGGGCGTCCGATAGCATTTGCTCTGTTGCTGGGACAGTGGCTGCCATCTGTGCAGCGGTTGCCGCCTTTGTCGCTGTTCTGGCTGAGTCCTCGGCTAATGCTGCCAGCTGCTCTTCCAGGGTCGATCCAGATGTTTGTGCTGCCGTCATGGCAGCATCGGACGCATTTTCAGCTGCTCCGGCTGCTTCGTTTGCTTCAAGCACCGCAAAGTCCGTTGATTCCTGACCAGCGGTCAGTGAAGTGGCGGCACTCGCTGCTTCGCTGGCAGCCGTCGATGCGCTCATGGCTGCGGGGATGGCTGATGATGCAGTTGCTGCTGCTGCAGCCGAGGTAGTAGCCGTGGCTGCTGCAGCTGAGGCCGTTAAGCTAGCCACCACTGCTTCTTGGGCCAAATCAAGAAGGGATTGTGTACCAGGACCAGAAAAGCTTCCATTTGCTGTTTGCGTTGTCATTGATGAAGCTCTTGCAGCAGCTTGTGCAGCAGCTAGCGGGTCTGCAGCACTGCTCACCATTTCTGCTAGGACTCCTGTGGATTCAGCAAACAAGGCGACTTCAAGTGCATCCTCAAGTGCTGCCAGCGTTACAACAACCCGAAGGGATAGTACACGACTAGAGAGCTCTGAAAATAGTTCTGAAGCATTCCTTGCTACGTTCACAACTTCTCTTGCAGCAACATCAAGTTCACCAGGGTTTACCATCGCGGCTTGTCTGGCTGCCATTGCTGCAGCTAACGATATCAGCGCTAGCTCTTCCTCAACGCTTCCTGGTGCTGAAGCATTTAGTGCTGCAAAAGCAACTGTTTCTGCTGCGTCTGCTGCAGAATTTGCGGCACTTCGAGCTTGTGCTACAGCTGTTTGTGCATCTGCTTGTCCATCTGCAATTAATGCAGCAATTGTAGATGCTTCATCTGCCCTTAGAAGGGCAGCGTTGACTTGGTCCGTTAGATCTGCACCAGTAGCTGCTGCTGCTGAGGCTGCGAGGGCCGTTGCTGCTGCTGCTAAGGAGGCTGCTGCTGAAGCTTCGGCAACTTCTTCATCACTTGTAGGAAGTGCTTCCACAGCCTGTGATACCACCTCTGTGGATTCTCTTGCCAAATCTACGGCATTTTGTACTTGTTCTACGGCTAATGCTGCAGCTAATTCCGCTTCCGTACTTCCTGCGCCTGGTGCCAATGCTTGTTCTGCTGTGTCCAGTGCCTGTAAGGCCTGGGCTGCCGTTTCATTTGCCAGTTCAGCAGCAGTTTCAGCTGACACTAACGCTTCTCTTACAGTGGCCGCTGTTGCTGCTGGAAGGGCTGAGGAATTGAGTAATGCTCTGAGGGCTTGTGCAGCCACTAGAGCCTCTTGGCTGGCATTTCTTGCAGCTTCTATGATAAGTGGTGCGTTAGCTGTTATGTTTCCAGATTCTGTAAGGTTTGCTGCTAAGACTGCAGCATCTGCTGCTGCTCTCGCTGCAGATGATGCATTTGCTGCTGCAATGGATAGATTATTTGCAAGACTGGCCATGTCTCCTGTTGCTGCTGCTGCCACTTCTGCTGCTGTTGCTGCAGCCGTCTCAGCCTCATTTGCTGCATCTACTGCCGCTTGTGCTGCTGTTGATGCGTTTATTGTGCCTTGTAAAAGAGAAGATGAAGCAGCAGCTGCTGCGTCTGCAGCTGATGAAACATTTCCGGCCGTGTTTGTTGCTGAGAATCCACCTGAAGTGGCAGCCGTCGCTGCCACAGCTGCTCCCGTCAATGCTGCTGCTGCTGCTGTGGCTGTTGTGGCTGCTGCAACTGCTGCCTCTGCGATTCTTTGTACTGCTGGTGACACAATCATTACTGTGGTGCCTGGGTCCACAGTGGTGGCAGTCGTGTTGGTGGTGCCTGGGTCCACAGTGGTGGCAGTAGTGTTGGTGGTGCCTGGGTCCACAGTGGTGGCAGTAGTGTTGGTGGTGCCTGGGTCCACAGTGGTGGCAGTAGTGTTGGTGGTGCCTGGGTCCACAGTGGTGACAGTAGTGTTGGTGGTGCCTGGGTCCACAGTGGTGACAGTAGTGTTGGTGGTGCCTGGGTCCACAGTGGTGACAGTAGTGTTGGTGGTGCCTGGGTCCACAGTGGTGGCAGTCGTGTTGGTGGTGCCTGGGTCCACAGTGGTGACAGTAGTGTTGGTGGTGCCTGGGTCCACAGTGGTGACAGTAGTGTTGGTGGTGCCTGGGTCCACAGTGGTGGCAGTCGTGTTGGTGGTGCCTGGGTCCACAGTGGTGGCAGTCGTGTTGGTGGTGCCTGGGTCCACAGTGGTGGCAGTCGTGTTGGTGGTGCCTGGGTCCACAGTGGTGGCAGTCGTGTTGGTGGTGCCTGGGTCCACAGTGGTGGCAGTTGTGTTGGTGGTGCCTGGGTCCACAGTGGTGGCAGTAGTGTTGGTGGTGCCTGGGTCCACAGTGGTGGCAGTAATGTTGGTGGTGCCTGGGTCCACAGTGGTGGCAGTAGTGTTGGTGGTGCCTGGGTCCACAGTGGTGGCAGTAGTGTTAGTAGTGCCTGGGTCCACAGTGGTGGCAGTAGTGTTAGTAGTGCCTAGACTCATAGTGGTGGCAGTAGTGCCTAGGCTCATAGTGCTGGCAGTGGTGGTGGCAGTGCTGCTGGGGGTGCCTGAGCTCAAGGTAGTGGCAGCGGTGGCGGCAGTGCTGCTGGGCGTGCCTGGGCTCAGGGTAGTGGCAGCGGTGGCGGCAGTGCTGCTGGGGGTGCCTGGGCTCAAGGTAGTGGCAGCGGTGGCGGCAGTGCTGCTGGGGGTGCCTGGGCTCAGGGTAGTGGCAGCGGTGGCGGCAGTGCTGCTCGGGGTGCCTGGGCTCAGGGTAGTGGCGGCAGTGCTGCTGGGGGTGCCTGGGCTCAGGGTAGTGGCAGCGGTGGCGGCAGTGCTGCTGGGGGTGCCTGGGCTCAGGGTAGTGGCAGCAGTGGCGGCAGTGCTGCTGGGGGTGCCTGGGCTCAAGGTAGTGGCAGCGGTGGCGGCAGTGCTGCTGGGGGTGCCTGGGCTCAGGGTAGTGGCAGCGGTAGCGGCAGTGCTGCTGGGGGTGCCTGGGGTCAAGGTAGTAGCAGCGGTAGCGGCAGTGCTGCTGGGGGTGCCTGGGCTCAAGGTAGTGGCAGCAGTGGCGGCAGTGCTGCTGGGGGTGCCTGGGGTCAAGGTAGTAGCAGCGGTAGCGGCAGTGCTGCTGGGGGTGCCTGGGCTCAAGGTAGTGGCAGCGGTGGCGGCAGTGCTGCTGGGGGTGCCTGGGCTCAAGGTAGTTGCAGCGGTGGCGGCAGTGCTGCTGGGGGTGCCTGGGCTCAGGGTAGTGGCAGCGGTGGCGGCAGTGCTGCTGGGGGTGCCTGGGCTCAAGGTAGTCGCAGCGGTGGGGGCGGTGCTGCTGGGGGTGCCTGGGCTCAAGGTAGTGGCAGCGGGTGGGCCAGTGCTGCTGGGGGTGCCTGGGCTCAAGGTAGTCGCAGCGGTGGGGGCGGTGCTGCTGGGGGTGCCTGGGCTCAAGGTAGTGGCAGCGGGTGGGCCAGTGCTGCTGGGGGTGCCTGGGCTCAAGGTAGTAGCAGTGCTGGGGAGGTCTATTGTTGTCTCCAGAAGTCGTCTACCAATCCTGGTGTATTCAGATCCTCCCTCAGCAGACTGACTGTTGATGGCTGTTTCCATTGAGAAGTTTGGTCAGTGATGGCATTTAGCTGCAGTATATATTGTAGTTGATCGTTGAGATGTCTTACCAATAAGCAGAAAAATAAGAACTGTAGTCTTCTTGGTCATCTTGATGTTTTATGTGCTCTGATGTCCCAAACAAAATGTGATTATTGTCTGTAAAAACAAAAACAAAGTGTATTAGTATTGATGGTGAATTTTTTAAATACATGTTTCTCGCCAAATGTAAAATAGGAAAACTGGGATCTTGATCGGTAAACGTCAGTCAGTTTAACGTAAGTGTACTTCAAAGAGAAAGTGTTATTATTCACCTTGAGACTTTTTCTCAAAACCTAATTATGAGGTTAGTAAATCAAAATGGTAAGAGCACTGTAAAAATAGCTAGAATGTAGCTTTAGCACATGTGGATCTTAAGAAGAGCTACAATATGCAAAGCAAGAAGGCGGAGTGAGACAAAAAAAAGCACTTAGAAAAGTAATTTCTTCAAGAGAAGAATTCAAGTGAAATATTCTGTTCATCAGCTCGGATAGGCCCCAGCATACCCACGACCTTGGTGAGGATCAGCGGCATCGAAAATGGATGGATGGATGAATTTTAATGACAGGTTCTAAACCTTTTTTTTCTCACTCCCCCTTCTTGCTTTTGCATATTGTAGTTGTGTTAAAGCTAACCTCATTAAGGTCCGAATGTGCTTAATACATATTCTAGCAGATTTGGATCAGGTCACATCAGCCCAAGAGCACTGGGGGACGGGCACTGCCGCTGACGCCATGATCAAGTGCAGCGGGTCATCGCAGAAGTCATCAGCACAGGGATCTCACCACACCAACAACCAACAAGGCAGTCCATACCCGTTGTTAGGCCTGGGGAGGAGCCAAAGCAGTGCCGGAGTCAAGCAGGGGGGCTGCTGGTGACAGCTCTAGACTGGCAGCTGAAAGTTGACCCTCAAATTCCCAGAAAACATCGCCATGACCACTCTCAGGCCAGACATGGTCCTGGTGTCAGAAACAACTAGGCAAGTGGTCCTGCTGGAGTTCCCTGGGAAGACCATATGGAAGAGTCCTTTGAGAGGAAGAGGGCCAAGTACGAGGAGCTGGCAGGTCAATGCTGAAGTAGAGGATGGAGGACCCGATGCAACCACATCGAGGTCGAGTGCAGAGGATTTGTCTCTCATCAGAGCACTCAAGATGTTGGGAGTGAAGGGAGAGCACAACAGACGAGCCATCAAGAACATCACTGAGGCAGCAGAAAAGGAGTCCAGATGGCTGTGGATCGAGCGGGGAGATCCCTGGGCAACAACTAAAGCTACTTAGGCACAAGCCGGGACTGATCAACCCGGCTGGGTCATCTGGGCAAGGGTATCTGTTGTGAGACCCGAAACACCCAGCGAACCCAGGATACAACACTGATGAAGTTGCACCAAAAGTGTATGCCAGAACTACCCAGGACATGTTGGAGGGACTATGTCTCACAGCTGACTTGGTAACACCTTGGAGTCTCCGACTGAGACTACCGCCCCCGTAACCCGAACCCAGATAACCGGAGTTTTTTTTGTTGTTTTTATGTATTTCATTTTTGTCTTGTACTTTTTACCCATTTTATTCCTATTTAGCTCTTTGGTCGGTGGTTGTTGTTTTTAAAGAGTCCCGTACAAACAAAGTTGGCTTGTTGCGTTTTTACAGAAAAACATGAGAAGAATGTCCCTGCAGTGAAGAGCGTTGATGGACATTGATGGACCGACTCAACGGTGCTCCAAGATCCATGAAAGGACAATTTATCCCCCCCCACTATAAACCGACTTTAAACTCATCTTAAAGTTGAAGCTGCCTTTGTTCTACAAGACATATGGAGACAAAGTCCAACAATGTCTAAAGGTGGCATGGTCCTCTGCCTCTGTCTAAAGGACAAACACTCATCTTTTCACAGGAGTTCAAGGAGGAGGAAGGACTCACCTCACCGAGGTCTGTAGTTCCATCCCACACTGGAGGTTGACTTGACTCTGAATGTCCTGGTCTCTGTCCTGGTCTAAGGTTTATATGCTGCCTTGCTAAACAGCATGACGTCACGCCCTCTTGACTGTGACTTAGACCATTTTTTTTCAATTAATAATTGATCCTTCGAATGATATGGTTAGGTGTGTAATTAGTAGAAAATCTTGTCAAGCAACATTTTCAATCATCGCTTTCATGAGCAATTAAGTGACGCACGTTGAAATTAAATACACACACACACACACGTACACACAAGTGTACGGCCTATTGTCTCCTATTTATTCAGCCACTCCAAACCCCCAACAGCACCCCGGTCAGCGTGACCACTCAGGTGTTTACCTCTCCAGCCAGTGTTGGAAATACTTTGAACTGTTTGGAACAGGGCATGTCGGGAACAGAGGAACGGATGAAAAGAAAAAGATTGAACAGGCAGGACAGGATGTAGGTTAGCCCTAACCCTAACCCTAACCCTAACCCTAACCCTAAACGACAATAAGACCAAACCATGTGAAGATACAGTATAAAAGCAAACTATGGTTGTTAGAATAAAATGTAGATATAATGAATATAGTGTTAGTTATCACCCTTATATCCATTTGCTTAGACAATAGAAAGTGTTTGAATGTGCTGAAGAAGAAATGTTCCTGTGACCCTGATCAGAGAACCCCAGCGACCCCCAGGTCCTGGAGGTGCCTGGATGCGCCAACAGCAACCCTGCAGATGTTCATGTTAATCCTGCAAGAATGTGTCAAGATAAGAACTCATAAAACAATAAAAGTAATTACTCTCACATATACACACACACATAGACAAACAAATACAGCTCGTGCAACTGCCCCCCCGCCCTTAGAGTTGAACGACCATGTAGTAGGGACCCCCTGCATATTCAGAGTGGAGTGGCATGTCACTGGGTATGTGGTTTCACTCTCCTCGCTGCGAGTAACTTTGAATATTGTTGTCTGTCCCTTCTGTATTTCTGCATTTAAGTGTTTTTACAAGTGTCACAGGAGTTTGAACCTGACAGGTGAGCAGCGTGTCAATCAGGGACTCGCACGGGCGATTCAGGAAGTGGGGGTAAGTGGCTTGTACAAAGAATTGCGAGTTTGATAAGGTCAATAAACATACTGTCTTCTTCTACGTCCCTAATGTATAACAGACCTTTCTCTCTCCACTTAATAAATATAGCGTCAGATTGAGATGGCGAGAAAAGGTGATTGTCGGCTATTGAGGCAGGAGTTGAAGGTTCCTTTAACCCATCATTTTTATGGAATTGATTCCCTATTTTCAGCGAGCCAACAACAACAGAGTCGGAGACGTTGTGAATCTTAAGGGGAAGTTGCGCGGTCAGAAGAGATTGTAAGGACTACTTAGAAGATTGTCATTCCATTTGAGCTCAGCATGGGCCTGCGGCAGCTCCTTGGTCAATCCATTTAAGGAGCTTGTCAATGTTACATGCTCGATAATAGCGAATAAAATTAGGCAGCGTGAGACCGCCCCGAAAGTTATTGGTGAAGAGGTCCCAGAGGGATGCGGGAACAAACACACCTAAGTAGCGGAACCCCCCAGGTGGTCTGAAATGGGAAGGAGGTGGCAAGCATCTTCCGAGAGTTGATGTGGAGGAGATCCCTTTTACTAAAATGTAATTTATGACCCGAGTAGTTGCCGAATTGAGTTCAAATGTCAGAAATGACCGGTATGGTTGTAACAGGGTTTGACACGTACAATATTAGGTCAGCATAGCGGGACAAATTGTGGGTGATATTGTATTACTGGGAATACTGGTAATACTTTCAAATTGACTTACCCCCGTTAGTAAGAATGTGGCCAGTTGGGGAATTATAAAGCAATTTTATCCATTTAACGAAATTGGAGCTGAAGCCAAATTTTGCTCGCACAGAGTACAGGAATTCCCATTGGACCCTATCGAATGCCTTCTCTGAGTCCAGTGAGACCACCACTTCGGGTATATCAGGGTTCGGGGAGACAATCATGTTCAAGAGCCGTCTGGTATTAAATGATGAGTTCCGACCGGTCATAACCCCGGTCTGATCCGCAGAGATTATAGTCGGTAAGGTCTCTTGAAGGCGTGTGGCCTTCTTTTGGCCAACATTGAAAATAATGACCACATTCCTGGGGATCCTTATCTTTTTTCAACAAAAGGGAGATGTTAGCCGCTAACATAGTTGGTGGTAGTTTGCCAACAGAGTCGGATTTGTTGTAAACGTGAACCAAATGAGGGCATATAAGGTCTGAATATTCTTAGACATAGACATAGACTAGATATGGACTTTCTTTATTGTCATTGCACAATAACACAGCAGTGAAATTGCCAACGAAATGTGGTTGCCTGGCTCCCATGTAATAATAAATAATAAATAATAATGTGGAGAATAAATAGATGACATCAAATATGAACAATGTACAGCGTAAACAGTAATTGGTACAAATAATTTAGAATAAATAACAATAATTTAAAGTTTTGGTTGTGCATGTAGGCAGGTAGAGGGGCTTATTTGGCATTGAGCAGTCTGATGGCCAGGGGGAAGTAGCTGTCTCTAAACCTGGTTGTTCTACAGCGGATGCTGCAGAGCCTTCTCCCCGATGCCAGGCGAGAAAACAGTCCATGCTGGGGGTGTGTGGGGTCAGAGTAGATCCGACGGGTGTTTGCTATGTCCTTAATGGGGGGGGCGGGTCCCAGTGATCTTCTCCGCTGTCCTCACCACATCCAGTCCGAGGCCTTGCAGCTCCCAGACCAGACGGAGATGCAGCTGGTCAGCAGGCTCTCGATGGTCCCTCTGTAGAAAGTGGTCTGAATAAATTCTACGGTGAACACGTCAGGGCCAGGAGATCTTCCATTTTGTAACTGCCCAATGGCTTCCTTCACCTCCAACCTCCTCCTATTGAGGCTCCCATCTTGCTTGCCGTGTCATTATTGATTTTGGGGTAGGTGAGCGGAGCGAGGGGGTTATGGCCTTCCCAAACGTCTAGTGAATTCTCTGAAGTGTACAATTTTGAATAAAAGTCTAGAAATGTGTCGTTTATCAATTCCCAGATGGTCGTCCCGGATGGTGATTTAATTGTGGGGATCCATCTAGAAAGGATCTAGCTTGCCAGCCTTGTCTCCGATCTCAAAGTACTGCTGTTTGGTTTTTAGCATCATACTTAGCATCAAGTTTGGAGGTCGAGAGAAGATCAAACTCAAATTTAATACTTTTGATGATTTATTATAAGAGGATTCATCTTTTTGAACAAATATATTGTACAATAATTAAGTTATAATTACGATATGACTTGTATTGTATAATGATGAGAATATTTTGTGCACATTGATTAATTTATACTGGTCCTATTTTATATAGGCCAGATTTAGATGGCGAGTGGGAGGTTGAGTTAGTTTAGTGGAGGGCGGCATACGCCATTGATTTGATGCAACTAGACATCCGTTTTGGAGGCAAACGACTATTACGTTATTTTTTTGTTTTCTCTCAGCTGATATCTGCTCGACCCGCGACCTACTAAGAGGGTGCGATTGCCACAGAGTGGTGGTTGTTAGCAGGGGTCATTGGCCCTTTTATTCATTTAATAGTGACGCTTATATAACATTTGGGAGTGTGAAATGTTTAGTTGTGTGGCTTGTAAAATATCAGCTCAAGCACACACGCACACACACGTGCATTTACGCACTCATTCGCAAGAACACCCATTTAGTTGCAGCACCACACCTAACGCATACGTACATTGAATTACTTCTCTGTATCCCCACAATTTTTTATCCACATCAATTCTCACACAATTACTTTTACACACAGCACAATTACACATATACCCTGGAGCATGATCAACTCCCAGCCAGCACTTGACTATCAATCAGGGGTTGTGGAGCAACGACATTCCAATGGGCAAACACCTAATCAGTGTTTGCAAGACGTTGCGTATGATTACCGTCCTCTTACTCTCTGATGAGCCACTCCCTACGGAAGACGATACATAAGGAAGTCGAAGTACTGGGACCAAGTGAAATACCAAAGTTCATCATGGCCAACGGGCAACAAACTAGAGCAATTGGGAAAACCACCCTACTCCTCAGCCTGCAAGACGTTGTTTGGGATCAAGTTGTTTGATTGCTTTTGTTGGCGGGTGGGAGGTTTCGTTTGGGATATAGGCTTTGCAAATTCCTCTGCGGTCGTAAGCATCTCGCACTGATAGGCTTCTGTCAGGTTGTTGGAGCATGGAGGTGGTAGACTAGGAACCACAGTTTGGACCACAGATGGGATGCTGATGAAGAATGGTGGATGCTGTGGCCAAAGAAACATATCCAGGATACGTCCCACTGGAAGTGCCGTTGAGCAATATCTACATCTGGGTTGGTGTTGCTGTTCCAACGTGCACAGGGGAAGGTGTGTTTACCTTTTGTCAGGTTCAAACTCCTGTGACGCTTTTAAAAACACTTAAATGCAGAAATACAGAAGAGACAGACAACAATATTCAAAGTTACTCGCAGCGAGGAGAGTGAAACCACATACCCAGTGACATGCCGCTCCACTCGGAATATGCAGTTCACACTCCTCTCTTTTCATTCTCTTTTGGGGGTCCCTACTACATGGTCGTGCAACTCTAAGAGGGGGTGGAGAAGGCAGTTAGATATGCCTTTATTCGTCCCTCAGTGGGGAAATTTGCTGTATTTGTTTGTCTATATGTGTGTGTGTATGTGAGAGTAATTACTTTTATTGTTTTATGAGTTCTTATCTTGACACATTCTTGCAGGATTAACATGAACATCTGCAGGGTTGCTGTTGGCGCATCCAGGCACCTCCAGGACCTGGGGGTCACTGGGGGTCTCTGATCAGGGTCACAGGAACATTTCTTCTTCAGCACATTCAAACACTTTCTATTGTCTAAGCAAATGGATATAAGGGTGATAACTGGCACTATAATACTTGCGTCTAAATTTTATTCTATCACCTTAGGATCGTACATGGGTGTCACATCAAGCGTTGAGGCCTAGTCTGCCAGGGAGTCGCCATCAGCATTGGAGCTGCTGTGCCTCTGGTCAGTGTGATGGCTATTGAAGTCGCCGGCATACACAGCCAGAGCTGGGGAGGATGAGGGGAACAGTCTACAAGGAGGTGGTTTGTGAATTATATTGAACATAAAGTGTAAAACAGAACTTAAATATATACAATACTTGAAAACACACCCTGTAGTCCAGTCGCCCGGTTTCCGATGGACGCACAACTCAAATGAATGGGACCACACGGTAGCACGTGGAATCTATGGAGTGAGGAGGTAATGTCCAGATGTGCTAGTTGTGAGTGAGAGGGTGGAAGACGAGAGTGGTGAAGGTCCAGGCTCCTGGCCTTGTTTTCTCACCAAGGAGTGGACTCAATCCCACAGGCAGGGCACCTGGCCTGCAGTTGGGGTCCCTGGCTTCTCTTCCCACGCAACTGGGGAGAGTGAAGTCAGCGCAGCTTATGTAGCTTCTTGCTTAGTGATTGAATGATTGAACCCAGGTGAGCATGTCATGTCATGGTGCCTTCAAGGGCCAAAAAAAGTATGGTTAAACATGCTGAGGCTGAGGATTTTAACCATGTAACATCCTCCCCCTTTTAACCCTTGCAAGTCCAATTGCAAGCTAACATGACACAAAATCAACAGGTGAACTAGTGTCAGGTGATGAGCCTAAGGCATCAGACAAACGATGTAACAACGTTTGAACAGTAGAGAGAGAGACAAAAACAGCAACAACAACAATTCCCATAACAACAAGAGTGACAAACAGGACGGCATGAGTTAAATGTCAATGATGGCTAAGGGTCACCATGGAGATGATATCAGTCCAACTTACCAGTAGCAATAGTAACAATGAAGACATGAACCGTGATAGTAAACACAATTACAGCCATACAGTTACAGTAATTAAAATCTCATTTCTTGACATCATTATGACTGTAATAATAGCATACCAATAGCATATAGACATCAGGGATAAGATGGTAGATTGTGTAGAGAAGCAGCCATGTGCTGTGAGGGAGCATATGGAGGAGTGTACTTCCGTTGGTGTGCATATTCATATGTGTGCTTAGATGTGTGTGTATGTGTGTGTGTGTGAATGTGTAATTGTCACTGAGAATGACAAAAGGAGAGGGACTCCCTCCTACCACCCAGTAAACCCCGCCCCACACAGCCAGGTCAAGCTCCCACCGCCAGAGAACCACCGGCCCCGTGGGTGAGGTACCCCACCCCCGAAGCATCCCCCCAAAGAGACCAGCAAGGGGCCATGGAGAAGCAATCCCGACCAGAAACAGGTCAGAGGAGAGCCACACCCCCGAGACCGCCCTGAGCGAGACGCCGTGCCCCAGCAGCCAGCGGGCCAATCGCTGGGTAGGCAGAAGGCTCTCCAGCCCAGTCCGCCACACCCATGTGCGTAATGGAATGGTATTATGTATATTGTGCAACTAAAAATAAGCCTGCTCCAAAGGGCTGACCTATGTGTGTGTATGTACCATATGAAGTAATTAAAAGTGGAGGACAGCTGAGCTATGGTGGGTCCCATGCCTGCCCAGATCCCCCCCAAGAACTGAGTGTCTACAGTGCGGTTAAAATTGAAGTGTGACCAAGCCACAGGAATGCCAAGGGACAAGGAGCAGGAAAGGAAACCCCTCACCCCCGGCTTATCCAATTGCAGATCACTCCCCAAGGTCCTGCATGTATGTGAGGTGGTGCAATGCAGCAGGGAGAACCGGGGCCCCTCACGCCCACCTCGCACTACCGACCAACCGAGCAGGAGCCAGCACAGCACCGCCTGGAGCAAGCTATGGGCTGCAGCACCGGCCACAGGCCCCGCCCGGCCCATCAGGGCAACCAGTCCGGCCCGCCAACCCCCCGAGCATGACCCCCGGCCACCCCAATGCAGCTAGCTACACCACCCCAGACAAGCCACGCGCCCCGAGACAGCCCCCACAACCGCCAGAACAGCAGGGACCCATGGCAGCCCAGGGAGCGAAACCACCAAGACCGCAGGAGAACCGAGACCCGCATGAAGCAGAGAATGACCACACCCCAAAGGCACGCAAGCCAAATGTGCCAGGGAGGGACAGAGACACATGCGCCACGCAGCAGAGCCCACGAGAAGAGCGACACCTCAGCAGGCGCAAAAAGCGAATGCCCCCCCCCCGGCCCTCCTCCCACCACAACGCAGACGTGTCACCACCACATCCCCCATCCCCCCACCGAACCGACCCGCCGAGTAGGACACCTCGGAGGTGGGAAGACCTGCCCCCAATACCCCGGCCAAAGCTCCCCCACGACCCAGAGCCCACTATCCTGGCCCCATGCAAGAACCCCCCCACCAATCCCGGCCAGCGCCGCGCAGAGCACCACACTACCCACCATCCGCCCCAGCACCCACACACCCACAGCCAGCCCCCCCATCTGGCTGCCCCTCTACCAAAGGGAGAGAAGCAGGGATCGCCCACCTCAGGACCGCACCCTCCCCCACCCTGAGCCCACCTCCCATGTGCTCTCCAGGTGAGCACATGGCTTTCATACACAAATAAAAAAAATCATTAATTCATTCAAATAATACATGAATTGAGAATAATAATAATAGTATATGTGTCACGTTTGCGCTTGAGGGCTTTGCCATGCGACCCCAGGATGCAGAGAGCAGGACCAAAAGTGCAGATAGAAGGTTGTTTCATGCAATAATGGCAGCAGCAGGAAACATAACAGCCACTACAAAACAAGCCAAACCAAAGACAATGAAGCCACAAACGAAAGCGCACCTGAACACACCTGAACTAAATAGGGAGTGTGAAATTAGGGACAGGTGCATGAAATGAGCCTGGATAGAGAAAACGCAAGGGAACAAGAAAGGAAGTAGTTATAAAATAAGGGCATGGACACCGGAACAGAGGCAAGGAAGGAACTACAAAAGCTGTCACGAGGGGGTAACGCCCCATCGTGACAATATTGATAATAATAGTTATGTATGTATAATAATAATAGTAGTAGTAATAATAATAATACTTAATATTATCACGATTCCACCCTCGGCCATCTCTGTGTGGAGTTTGCATGTTCTCCCCGTGCATGCGTGGGTTTTCTCCGGGTACTCCGGTTTCCTCCCACATTCCAAAAACATGCTAGGTTAATTGGCGACTCCAAATTGTCCATAGGGGTGAATGTGAGTGTGAATGGTTGTTTGTCTATATGTGCCCTGTGATTGGCTGGCGACCAGTCCAGGGTGTACCCCGCCTTACGCCCGAAGACAGCTGGGATAGGCTCCAGCACCCCCCGCGACCCTCGTGAGGAAAAAGCGGTAGAAAATGAATGAATGAATAAATTATCACGATTTGGCCGTGTGGCAGAGAGGTTGACCCCAGGATGCAGGACACAGCAAGCTCATGTAAGTTTTAGCTGCTTTAATAGTTCAGGTGAGCGAGACGCAATAAACTAAAGGCGACGAAGCACAAAAGAGGGGGCTCCGTGACAGAGTGCACGCAGGCACAACACAAAATACCAGAAAGGGCAGTGAGCAGTCTTAGAGGCCTGCGGGCTACCGGACGGGAAGGAGGGTGCGTGGCCGAGGCGTGAGCAGCACTGGTGGGGCACAGAAGCAGGGCCGCAGCTAGGAGCTGGTCTGTCACGTCCACAAAGGAATAATCCAGCACCCTCCTGCCGCAGCTCAGTGCCTTAAGAAGGGGACCGGAAATGAGGATGATTGGCAACAGCTGCGCCCGCCAGGTAGTTCCGCCCAACTCAAGGGAGGTCCACATCTGCAGATGCATAAAGAGAGCAGTAAGAGTCCAAATAACAACAGGAACCGGGCGTACTCCCAAACTGACACACAAGGTAACAGCACATGTCACTGCGCAGTGTGACAAATATATCATAAAAATGTATATACAATAATAATTTCTAATAATTTTGATATAATAGTAATTAATATATACATTAGGGTGCATCAAATTTGAATGGGAAATTTTTATTTGGTTTGTTTGGGATCATAGAGAACAGATAATTGATCCTTGGTAATATCATCATTTTCACAGTGGACACTCTGCCCATAAGAGAGACCGGCAAGGTTCTCCAACGGTCAAGATCATCCTCAATCGATTTCAACAGTGGGGTATAATTCAAGCTGATCAGGTCTGACAGATTGGAGGAAATGTTGGTACCCAAATACCTGATATTCCCTGAACGCAGTGGTATAGAGGGGGTGCTCTGGAAAACTAAATTAATGGATACTGTGGATTTAGACCAGTTAATAGAGTAGTCCGAACAGGTGCTAAAGTTATTGATGAGTGTGATAGCTTGGTGAAGTGAGTAGTGTGAGTTTTTTAGTAACACATCATTAGCATAAAAGCTTATCTTATGATGAACATTTGTTGTGTGGATCCCTTTAATACTTACATGTTGTCCAGCAGCGACTGCACTTCCTGCGGCGGATGAGAAGAGCCTCCCTCTCCCCTCCTATCCTTACCACGTTCTACAGAGGGACCATCGAGAGCCTGCTGACCAACTGCATCTCCGTCTGGTCTGGGAGCTGCAAGGCCTCGGACTGGACGTTACTGCAGAGAGTGGTGAGGACAGCGGAGAAGATCATCGGGACCCAGCTCCCCCCCATTAAGGACATAGCAAACAGCCGGTGTGTATCTAGAGCCCATCGGATCTGCTCTGACCCCACACACCCCCAGCATGGACTGTTCTCTCGCCTGGCATCGGGGAGAAGGCTCTGCAGCATCCGCTGTAGGACGACCAGGTTCAGAGACAGCTACTTCCCCCTGGCCATCAGACTGCTGAATGCCAAATAAGCCCCTCTACCTTACTTACATTATTATTATTATTTATTTTAATTATTTAAATTATTTGGGCAATTTACTGTTCACGCTGCACTTTACATTATGTTGTTCATATTTGGTGTCTATTTATTCTCCACATTATTATTATTATTATTATTTATTATTACTTATCTTCTTTTGTGTCTGTTATTATATGGGAGCCAGGCAACGACATTTCGTTGGCAATTTCACTACTGTGTTTTTGTGCAATGACAATAAAGGGAGTCTATCTATCTATCTAATTGCGGCTGCAAGAGGTTCAATGAAGATAGCAAACAATGAGGGAGAGAGTGGACAACCTTGCCTAGTACCTCTTTGTAAAGTCAATTCTGGAGAGATCAGATTATTGGCCCGAACGGAGGCTTTCGGGGTGCTATATAATATTTGGATCCACGTTCTAAATGACTCTCCAAAGCCAAATTTCTGTAGGGTTGCTAAGAGAAATTTCCAGTTAACTCTGTCGAATGCTTTTTCAGCGTCTAGTGCAGGGGTGGGCAAACTTTTTGACTGGCGGGCCGCATTGATTTAACAAAATTGACGGGGAGGGCCAGACTCGATATTTTACACGTAACAGTCCAGCTGGAATTATTGTATCTGTAAAAGTGTTATGCAATCTGCTTTATGTGCACTTTGAGATCATTTATTTGATGTAAAGTGTGTTATAAATTTATAATAATAAATTTATTATTATTTGATATTATTTGTTATTAGTATTTGTTATTATTATTTTTATTATTATTATTATTATTATTATTATTATGTAAAGTGCGTTATAAATTTATAATAAGAAGAATAAATTTAGTATTATTTTATATTATTTGTTATTATTGTTTTATATTATTATTATTATTTGTTATTATTATTATTTTTATTATTATTATTATTATTAATTATTATGTGCCTGTGCCCCTCTTTTGGAGCACTTTGTAAACAACAGACCGCATCAAATAACGACATTATTGTACCTGTAAAAGTGTTATGCAATCTGCTATATGTGCACTTTGAGATCATTTATTTGATGTAAAGTGCATTATAAATTTATAATAATAATCAATTTATTATTTATTATTATTATTATTATTATGTGCTTGTGTCCCTTTTTTCAGGAGCACTTTGTAAACAACAGACCGCATGAAATAACGAAATTGATAAAACCGCCAAACCATGAAAATGTCGGCTCAAGCCATGATGCCAGCTTGTATGTTGACTTTGGAATACTTTGGAAAGAACGGGCGGGCCGTATTCAAACACTTGGCGGGCCGGATGTGGCCCCCGGGCCGTAGTTTGCCCACCCCTGGTCTAGTGAAACGATTGTGGTTTCCAAATTATGGAAGATAGAGTGATCAATCAGATTAGTTAAGCGGCGTACATTGCTAACCGAGTGTCTCCCCTCCTTAAATCCTGATTGATCGGTATTATATGTATTATATGTATTATATGAGGGGTAACTTTTTCCAGTCTTCTAGCTAATACTTTGCATATTATTTTAAGATCCACTTTAATAAGTGAAATTGGACGATAACTGGAAGGTAATGTTGGGTCCTTTTCTGGTTTTAGCAGGAGACTGCTAGCAGAGTTCATATTTGGGGGTAGGCGTGCATTTTCTTTTATTTACAGAACCATTTTAAAAAATACTGGGGCTAGCAATGACCAGAATGTTTTATAATATTCAGCAGGGAACCCGTCCGATTCTGGTCTTATTTGGCATTTGCTGTAGAGCCTCATAAAGATCTGTTAGTGAAATGGGTAAGTCCAGGTTTATCACCTGATCTTCTTCTAATTGTGGTAATTCTATGGTGCTAAGAAATGTTTCAATGTCTGGAACAGAAGGGTTAATGTAAGGTATGTAAGGTAGTTTTTTATAAAAGTCCCTAAAAACTGAATTCATTTCCTCTGGAAGGTGAGTGATGTTACCTTCTGAGTTTCTAATGGAGGAGATAGAGCTTTTTTCTTTATTAAGTTTTAATTGGTTAGCTAAGTATTTTCCAGATTTATTGGCATGTTCAAACTTCTCCAAACGTAGTCTTTGTAATTGGAACTGAATTTTCTTCTCAGTAATTTCTTTTAAATGTAATTTCAATGTTCTTAGGTTATTCAGTATTCTCATCTTGTGAATCCGCATAAGCGGTTTCAAGGAGTTTGATTTTTTTCTCCAATTCCAATAATCTTTCTTTCTTTTTCTTATATGATGAATAGAAGATCATTTTTTGCTGTCCCCCAGAGAACACAAGTCGAGGTTTCCGGTTGGTCATTAAAATCTAAAAACATTGTCCACTCTCTCTCTTTTAGAAAGTCTGGGTCTTTAAGCAATGGTGTATTAAATCTCCAGCATTTGGTGGGTGTACTTGTGGTTTGGTTAGTTAAAAAGAGAGCGACTGGTGCGTGATCACTAATAATGATAGGGTGTATGTGAATATTGGATATGTCTGATAAGATTGAGCGACTTGTTAAGAAGTAGTCAATAGGAGAGTACGTGTGGTGCCGTGGTGAGATATATAAATAAATATATTCCCTGTGAGGGGCGGCACGGTGGTCTAGGGGTTAGCGCGCAGACCTCACAGCTAGGAGATGAGGGTTCAATCCCACCCTCGGGCATCTCTGTGTGGAGTTTGCATGTTCTCCCCGTGCATGCGTGGGTTTTCTCCGGGTACTCCGGTTTCCTCCCACATTCCAAAAACATGCTAGGTTAATTGGCCACTCCAAATTGTCCATAGGTATGAATGTGAGTGTGAATGGTTGTTTGTCTATATGTGCCCTGTGATTGGCTGGCCACCAGTCCAGGGTGTACCCCGCCTTACGCCCGAAAACAGCTGGGATAGGCTCCAGCACCCCCCGCGACCCTCGTGAGGAAAAGCGGTAGAAAATGAATGAATGAATGAATTCCCTGTGAGTAAGGTGATAAGAGCGCCAAGCATCACAAAGACCAAAATCAATCATATATTTCTTCAGTGTTGTTGTTGATTGAGACTCACGATGTCCCCCAGCTGGGCTAGACCTGTATCTATATCTGGATGAAATACTAAGTTGAAGTCCCCTTCTATGTCCTACCTTCTATGTCTGTAGTATTGTTGCCCCTCCTGCTAATTCAAATGGCTACGCCCCTCTGTTTGCAGTTGTAGTTTGTATGTAAGTATATGTGTGGAAACTGTGGTGAGTGAAATGTATGGGCAGCTGCTTTGGAGATGTGAGTCTCTTGCAATAAGACATTAGCCACATGAGTTTACATGAGGAGTTTTTCTCTTTCCGAATGGAATCTTTCCGAATGACCTTTCCGAAAGCAATGGTACCCATGGAAAGGAATATTCCAATATCTTCTCTACGTGTGCCGCTATTAAAGCGTAAACACCAACATCACGTGATACCGACTTTCTCGAGTTTTTCTTCCACTTGTTGGAATAACTCCGTATTGCCAGTTTTTCCTTCGTCCAATCTTGAAATTTAGTTTGGATCAAAAACAAACTTTCCTCAGCAGTCCAGTGCCGATTGCTGGCCTCCATTTTTATAAATCGAAGAACGTCTCAAGCTGCTTGTTACGTCATATCTCAGCATTCGCTGAAAGAACGCACCCGGGAACAGGAAAAGATAAAGTTCAATCTTGCTAATATTTTATAATTAAGCTGGGCACATGTTTTATATAGATATGTATTTTTTTGGAATAAAAGTGTACTTGTGAATGGCGTATAGAAGGGTTTAGATTCTGTTCCACAGATGGCGCTAATGCACACCAAAGCTGCTTGCCAACCGACAATAAACAACAGAAGAAGAAAAACACCAGGAAGAAAAACGCAGTCTGGCAACTTTCCGTTTGAGCGGGTACAAGATACCTCAATCGGATTGGGGAAAGGAATATTCCACCCCTGGGAATCCCGTTATATATTTATTCGGATTGGCACTTTTCTTTGGGAATGAGGTGTACAAAGGTTACATTCTTTCCGTTTGAGCAAATAACCTGAATGGAATTGGAATATTTGGGTCCATGTATACGGCTATTGTCCCCCTGGTTGATGGACTTCTTTCGGACAGGGAACAGGCGACACCGTCTGTCGAGGATCTCCCTTGGAAACTGGTCGTTCCCGCTGAAGTCCGTCCCCTTCAGCTCTCGGCCTCGGCCTTTCACCTACTCCTTCTATTTGAAATGTTCAAATTTTGCCCCGATGGGTCTCGGGATTCTATTTTCTGGCTTCTTGGCTTCATGGCTCCCAGGCGGTGGACATGATGGAAAGTTATGTTCCCGATGACGTCAGCTGGGAGCTTGAGCCGTTGCGCCATGAAGGCCCTTACAGATTCTTCTTCCTTACAGAGTCCAAATTGGACTCTCAATTTTGCCATTGCAAAGAAAATTGGAGTACTGTTCCAAATGTCTGCCCCTGAATGTATGTTTGTATGACGCATGTGTATACGTATGTGTATACGTACATACATTGTTGGTGCTCAATAAAAAAATGACTTCTTAAAAAAAAGCCTCTTGTGTTCATTCATTGTTTGTCGAGTCTAACCTTTTATTATTCATGTGAAATCTGGTCCTGTTTACTTTTAACACACACTTTTTACACAACATGAAATGAGTTATGTGTGTATACAACATGAGTTATGTGTGCATATAATACGAGTTACTGTGTATATATCAGTTATTGTGTATATGAGTTATTGTGTACATAACGTGAATTTTGTGTGTATATATCATGAATTATTGTGTATATAACATGAGTTATTGTGTATATAACGTGAGGCATTAGTTATTGTATACCCTCGGTGACAAAGAGGATTATCAATAGCAACTTTTTGCCAAAAATGTAACTGTACGTATAAATGTAAATATAACTTTTCTCTTACTCCTTGTAAATGTTCTTTTTGTAATATTTGGACTTTATTCCCGTTTTATAACTTTTTCCCAACTTTGTTTTCTTTTGTTTCCCATAATGTTACAATTTTTACGAGAATAAAATCCTATTGCATCTCGATGTTACTGAAATGACCTCCTTCCTCATAATATTCAGAGTTTGCTGTTTTTTACATTTCTGCTTTTGTTGTTCTTTTTATTTTCCAACTATTTCATTTTTTTGGTGAAGGTTTTTGTCGTTATTATAATAATTATTATTATTCCACAACATTCATTCATTCATTCATTCATTTTCTACCGCTTTTCCTCACGAGGGTCGCGGGGGGTGCTGGAGCCTATCCCAGCTGTCTTCGGGCGTAAGGCGGGTTACACCCTAGACTGGTCGCCAGCCAATCACAGGGCACATATAGACAAACAACCATTCACACTCACATTCATACCTATGGACAATTTGGAGTGGCTAATTAACCTAGCATGTTTTTGGAATGTGGGAGGAAACCGGAGTACCCGGAGAAAACCCACGCATGCACGGGGAGAACATGCAAACTCCACACAGAGATGCCAGAGGGACTTTTTTTTTTCCAATTTTGCTGCTGCTGCTTTGTTTGTTCAATGATATTTTTAGTATGTGCAGTATACTGGTATTGATTGGTCCCATGAAGAAACGGACTCATACCAGTATTAATGATAAACGGAAACAAGCCGAGTTGGTGAAATATAAGATGAATGAAATGCTGTCATGGTGACGAGAAGGAACGTTGGTGTGGTGAAGTATTTACTCTGTCGTGACACAATCATTCGAAGCACTGAACAATCCCCCCAAGCCCCCACCCACCCAAACAGGTTGAATTGGCCAAAGTTGGCTGATGAAGGGAAGCTAGCAGGGTTAGCTGGAGCGGTATAAGTATATTTGCCTCGTTTCATGACAATAAAGCCATTCTATTCTATTCTTGGTTTTCCTGTCTTTTCCATTAGCTTTCGTCATTGCATCGACGCAAAGCAAAACAACAACCCGCCCTTTCCACCGACCGGTCCATACCTGACAACACGATTCCTGCCGGCGGTGGCCATGTTGGAGCTAAATGTTTATACAGGCAAGGAAAAGGTGATGATTAGAGCAGCGTCCTTTGATCCATTTGATTGGCTGCTCCGAGTAAAGGTACATTTCTTTGGGCAGATATGATGAAAAGAGCTGATTTCTAGCAACTTCCGTTCTTCTCTTGAAGAACAAAAAACACTTAAGTTCTTACATCAATAGCAATAGCATGGTACTGCCCCAAAATGAGCTACTTTTGTTGTCATCATGATATTTATCCAAATAAAGGTACCTTCAACCATAACCCTTTAAGCTACGTTCACACCGACGCCGAATGTCGCGCTTTGAATCGGCGACGAATTCGGCGTCATTTTTCAAAAAATCTCACGATCTCCTCAGACATGTTTAAGCTCTGTTAAGCTCTGTTATGCAATGGAAAATTTCAAGATCCCGACTGCATCCCGCCTCTGATCCAGAGCATATTGTAGCGACCCTGACGTATTCATGTTGACGTTGTGCTCTTGGGTGTCCGACTGTTCCGGGTGACTGTGAATGCACCAGGGGGTGGGGGCGTGTCTGGTGGAGGAAGTACTAGTACTAGTGTTGCTGGCGGTGGTTGCAACGGCGTGGTTACGGCCGACAGTAGCCAGTATTGTTGTTGTGCAATAAAAAGCTTGTCAGCGATCGCAGTCGTGTAACGACGCTACAATATATAAAGATGCAGCAAGCTCTGTTAAGCTTTCCTACGCTTTGAGCAAAACTCTGATAAGCTTTGTGACGCTTTGATAAGCTTTAATACGCTCTCCCCGCTTTACGCAATTCGTGACAGATCGCCTCAAATTTTTAAACAGTTTAAAATTTTTTGGCGCTCTTGCCGAATGTCCCGAATTGCTCAAACCTTTCTTACGCTGTATTATGGTCTTTATGCTTTCATTAAGCTTTGTTACGCTTTGCTCGCCGATTTAATTTGCCATCGATTCGGCGTCGGTGTGAACGTAGCTTTAGTCCTCATGACACCAAAAGGATCCCCTCCCCCATTGATGGTGTTGTGGTGGTTCCTTCTTGGTTGCGCTCTTGTTGTTGTTGGATATATTTTTCATATTATGCCTGAGCATTTTGTGGTGGGCTCATTCTCAAACACTTGAGCAGAAGGAGGAAGCTTCTTCATGTTTCCAAAAGAACCAATTCGCTCTGTGTCAGGTTCAAACTCCTGCGACACTTGTAAAAACACTCAAATACGGAAATACAGAAGAGACAGACAACAATATTCAAAGTTACTCGCAGCGAGGAGAGTGAAACCACATACCCAGTGACATGCCGCTCCACTCGGAATATGCAGTTCTGACTCAATTCTCTTTTTATTCTTTTTCGGGGGTCCCTACTACATGGTCGTGCAACTCTGGGGGCGGGGGGGCAGTTGCACAAGCTGTATTTGTTTGTCTATGTGTGTGTGTGTATGTGAGAGTAATTACTTTTATTGTTTTATGAGTTCTTATCTTGACACATTCTTGCAGGATTAACATGAACATCTGCAGGGTTGCTGTTGGCGCATCCAGGCACCTCCAGGACCTGGGGGTCACTGGGGGGTCTCTGATCAAGGTCACGGGAACATTTCTTCTTCAGCACATTCAAACACTTTCTGGGGGTGTGTGGGGTCAGAGCAGATCCGATGGGCTCTAGATACACACCGGCTGTTTGCTATGTCCTTAATGGGGGGGAGCTGGGTCCCGATGATCTTCTCCGCTGTCCTCACCACTCTCTGCAGTAACGTCCAGTCCGAGGCCTTGCAGCTCCCAGACCAGACGGAGATGCAGTTGGTCAGCAGGCCTATGTGTGTGTGTATATGTGAGAGTAATTACTTTTATTGTTTTACGAGTTCTTATCTTGACACATTCTTGCAGGATTAATATGAACATCTGCAGGGTTGCTGTTGGCGCATCCAGGCACCTCCAGGACCTGGGGGTGGCTGGGGACCTCTGATCAAGGTCACGGGAACATTTCTTCTTCAGCACATTCAAACACTTTCTATTGTCTAAGCAAATGGATATAAGGGTGATAACTAACGCTATATTCATTCTATCTATATTTTATTCTAACACTGTGATACCGGTCGCATACGGACCGGGTCCGGGTGAAAACCCAAGTATCACATTCATGTTTGTTATCAAACACGTGTTTTTGTGTGTTATGTCTGATGCCCAAGGAACTGCTGTAAGGGAAGAGAGGTCTGGCTTTCCGTACTGATACAGTGCTTCTAGTCTCAGCGTTGAAAAACAAATGTATGTAACTATGCACAATGTGCTAATAACTACTCACCACAACTCACCGTCAGAGAATGTTGCTCTTCTCACTGGAAGATACACTCAGGGATACTGTAGGCCAGGTACCACGGATGCCAAACGGCATTATCCCAAATAAAGGAAAGGTGAAGGACCCGGTTGTGTTATCAAGTTGTGTTGTCAACTTTTTTAGCCTTTTTCTTTCTTTTCATGACTATTTACTTTGAAGATGTAACCAAAGGCATCAAAAGTAGGAATTGGCATGGAATTACGTACTTAACAAAAGAGTGGGAATCATTGTAAATATATCTTATATTTGACATTTTTTGCCTTTTTTGCTTTTGTGATTGCGTCATGAGGTAGTCACCGGAAATGCTTTTGACTTGTCAGCGTTACTCAGTGGAATTTGTTGCCTTACTCGTGGGATGGGGACCATCAGAGGGGACAATGGAACCCTATTGTGTAACTGTTGGAATTCAAGTCAAGACAAACTTCGAGAAACCCGTCACTTTGAGTCCGGAAGATTGAGAAAACTGGGAACGTGTCCCCAAGAGTTTGTCCTGTACTGTATGAGGTAAGGCTTCGGCGTTCCCAAATCATGTTGGCAGTGTGGACAGTAAGCCTTGGATGCTGTGGACAAGTGGTCAGTGTCGACACGCCGGTTCAAATCCAGTGTTGCGTTATGCAGCTGGTGTTGTAGAATGTAAAAACACGTGAATGATAACAAACATGAATGTAATACTTGGGTTTTCACCCGGACCCGGTCCGTATGCGACCGGTATCACAGTGTTAGAATAAAATATAGATAGAATGAATATAGCGTTAGTTATCACCCTTATATCCATTTGCTTAGACAATAGAAAGTGTTTGAATGTGCTGAAGAAGAAATTTTCCTGTGACCCTGATCAGAGACCCCCAGCGACCCCCAGGTCCTGGAGGTGCCTGGATGCGCCAACAGCAACCCTGCAGATGTTCATGTTAATCCTGCAAGAATGTGTCAAGATAAGAACTCATAAAACAATAAAAGTAATCACTCTCACATATACACGCATGCATAGACAAACAAATACAGCTTGTGCAACTGCCTCCCCCCCCCCCCCAGAGTTGCATGACCATGTAGTAGGGACCCCCGAAAAGAGAATAAAAAGAGAGGCGTGTGAACTGCATATTCCGAGTGGAGCGGCATGTCACTGGGTATGTTGTTTCACTCTCCTCGCTGCGAGTAACTTTAAATATTGTTGTCTGTCCCTTCTGTATTTCTGCATTTAAGTGTTTTTACAAGTGTCACAGGAGTTTGAACCTGACAATACCCAACGCTCCCTCAAACGCCCCTTTTCCTCTGCTTCAACAAAGACTTCAATGACCAAAGAACAGCCTGAAATGTCAGAAAATAGCTCTCTTCCCTCGCTTTGTTCCTCGCTTGCTCCATGGAGTGGCACCAGCGACGCACTAAGGGGGCGTACCCAAATTGTGTCCAAATAAGCACTTTATCAGTACTTTCTTTGTCTGATTGTTTTTTGTAAGGTTTTTTTCTGTCAGGAGCACATTAAGCAGGAATGGTGCTATCAGGTATGCACTCGTCACAGAATGACAGCCATGTGTGTGGGCGGGTCATTGTTTGGCTTTTGCCTTCATCAGCCAGCTTGAGACAGGAAGTAAATGCAGTGACAAAAAGCGTAGAATACTACTTGAGTTGTATATATTTGTATTATTGACTCTCTTTATATTTCCACCTTTTACTTCTGCCACTCCTTGATTAAAGAGATAAGATATGCCTTTATTCATCCCTCAGTGGGGAAATTTGCATACCCGGAAATTGCATGCGGGAAATCAAACATACTGGGCAGGGAAGTCACTGAAAAAAGTGAAAAAGAGTGACGAGAGTCAGATGAGAGGAGGGAGTGCAGAGGGTGTGCAGATCCTCACTCTGGTAAAGAACCAGCCCATCACCAGCAGCCCATGCAGCAGAAGGCAGGGACCCGCCCATTGTTCGGTTCCCAGACCGCTCCGAGTGTTCCCAGAGACACCGCACAGACACCACCTTCCTGTTTTGGATATACAGTGGTATGACAAAGTTAGGGCCCCCCTGGTCATGTTCCAGATGTTCCTTTGTATGACCAGCCATTCAAGGGAAATATATCATAGAGCAAACAAAAAATGGATACATTTGGGCACTCTTGTTGTTTTATTGATATGAATACCTTTAACGCTAACTATTGGAACACAAAATGAGTTTGGTACGCTCATTGACCCTTGACCTTGCATACCCAAGTGAAGCCAATCATGAGAAAGAGTATTTAAGGAGGCCAATGGCAAGTTGCATCTTCTCTGAGTAGCACCATGGTAGCCTCAAAACAACTGTCACATGACCTGAGAGCAGAGATTGTTCAACATCATGGTCTAGGGGAAGAATACAAAAGCTAGCTCAGAGATTTCAGCTGTCAGGTTCCACTCTGAGGAACATAGTGAAGAAATGGGAAGACCGCAGGCACAGGCCGAGTTAAGGCCCGGAGTGACAGGCCAAGAAAAATCTCGGGTAAGCAATTCAATTCAATTGAATTCAAACACTTTGTTTATTCCCAAAGGGAAATTTAAAGGACACAGAGAGCAGCATATGGAATAAAAATGTCAAAAGCAAGACAAGGACAAGTAAAACAGCAAACACTACTGAACACACACATACCTAGAAGAATAAATAATAATTAAACATTAAAGAAAAAAATTAAAAAAGCTAAATGGAGGTTGTGCAAAATCTGGACAGGGCGGGACCCAAGTTCAGAAGCTGGACTGCTGTAGAGACAAAGGTGGCCCTCCTCCTTTTGTGTTCTACAGCGTGAGGCCAAGGATGGTGTAAACAGTCGCAGTCAGCCCACAGAACAGCTCCAAAGACCCACAACATGAACCGGAGTTGCAGAACACTGGACCAGCTAAACCCTTGCAATGGTACTGGAGGGGACCTGGGAGTTTTACCCAACCAGTCTACATGTGCTTTGTGGACTTGGAAAAGACATTCGACCGTGTCCCTTACAGTGTTCCAAGAGTACGGGATTGATGGTGAGCTTCCATTTTTCCATTTTCATAGCCAGAATTGTTGAGCCTATCCCAGCTGTCTTCGGGCGAGACGTGGGGTCCACCCTGGACTGGTGGCCAGCCAATCACATATAGGGGCACATATAGACAAACAACCATTCACACTCACATTCATACCTATGGACAATTTGGAGTGGCCAATTAACCTAGCATGTTTTTGGAATGGAGGAAACCGGAGTACCCGGAGAAAAGCCACACATGCACAGGGAGAACATGCAAACTCCACGCAGAAAATTAAACCCAGGTCTTCCGGATCTCCTGACTGTGTGGCCTGCATGCTAAACACTTGATCACCATGCGGTCTTATTTCTTTATTATGTAAAAAAATATCCAAAAACAATCATGTACCTTACAATGTTTTCAGCTTCTATGTAAAACAGTATCGTTTAACATTTCTCTATGACATCAATAAGTATATTTTAGCATGGAAAAGATGGCGTGTTAACCTCTACATTATTAGTGCTTTGAGTGGGAGAGACACGTGCAGAGCACCAAGAACGCTGCATGGTGTGTGCGGACAGAGTGAAGTCATCAGTCCACCGCTTATCCTCACGAGGGTCGCGGGGGTGCTGGAGCCTATCCCAGCTGTCTTCGGGCGAGAGGCGGGATACACCCTGGACTGGTGGCCAGCCAATCACAGGGCACATATAGACAGTCATCAGTCCAGTCATTTTTATTTTGACAACAACGTGACTAAAGCATCAGCATAGACTTGTCCAACATAGAGCAGCATTGCATGGTTTCATGGAGCGCTGGTCACTAAAGCTGTCACTCACATTCTCCTCCAAACATTTCTCCACCTGTCCTGTTGTCACTGGCAACTCCACACTAGCATTTCCTTCAAGTATGAAGAACTCTTAGCAGGTTAGCATGTACTGTATCAGTCCACATGAAAGTGAGATGGTTGTTTTCCACAGGTTCCAATGGATAGTTGAAAAAGTCCTTCTGCGTCATATGCTCCCAAATGGAATGGGAAATGCTGCTTTGTTCGCAGCGACTTTTGTCTTTTGTCTTCCTTCTAGAGAAATACAATCCTTGCCAACATTGGAATTGTATCAGTCATGAGGGGCAGACATGAAACATCACATATACACTTATACAGGCTATAAATAGAATAGTGTTCTTCACCCAGTTCACAAGTCCTTCATTTACGACACGCTTCATAGGAGCACCACAGCCACGGCGGCGAGTGCTGCGGCCAACGACAGCATCTCAATGTTTGCACCATTAGTTTCCAGCGAGGTCGTTACAAATGTCCCCGAAGTACTCGCTGCGACTTCAGCGGCTCTTGCCGACGCTTCGGCAAAAGCGTTCATCGCTTCGATGTCCATCTCGTTTCCTGTTGTGGCCACCATCACTCCCAACGCCGCTGCCTCTCTGGCGAACTCTGTGGACACCTGCGCTACCTCCGCCACAGACAGCAATCCTTGGAGTTCAACACGCTCCACGATAGTTTGTGGTGATGCACTTGACAGTAAATCTTCCAACTGTTGTGTCAGATCTGCAGATTCTGTGGCTACTTCTGTGGCAACTGCCAGGGCGTCCGATAGCATTTGCTCTGTTGCTGGGACAGTGGCTGCCATCTGTGCAGCGGTTGCCGCCTTTGTCGCTGTTCTGGCTGAGTCCTCGGCTAATCCTGCCAGCTGCTCTTCCAGGGTCGATCCAGATGTTTGTGCTGCCGTCATGGCAGCATCGGCCGCATTTTCAGCTGCTCCGGCTGCTTCGTTTGCTTCAAGCACCGCAAAGTCCGTTGATTCCTGACCAGCGGTCAGTGATGTGGCGGCACTCGCTGCTTCGCTGGCGGCCGTCGATGCGCTCCTGGCTGTGGGGATGGCTGATGATGCAGTTGCTGCTGCTGCTGCCGAGGTAGTAGCCGTGGCTGCTGCAGCTGAGGCCGTTAAGCTAGCCACCACTGCTTCTTGGGCCAAATCAAGAGGGGATTGTGTACCAGGACTCTGTGGTGCAGAAAGGGGTTCCACCATTTCATCTGCTGCTTGCACTGCTAATGATGAAGCTCTTGCAGCAGCTTGTGCAGCGGCTTGCGGGTCTACACTACTGCTCACCGTTTCTGCGATTAATCCCGTAGATTCTGCGAATGAGGCAACTTCTTCTGCGTTCTGAAGTGCTGCTAACATTTCACCAGTCAGGTTGGATGGGACCTGACTAGAGAGCTCTGAAAATAGTTCTGAAGACTCCCTTGATACGTCCACAACTTCTCTTGCAGCAACATCAAGTTCACCAGGGTTTGCCATCGCCGCTTGTCTGGCTGCCGCCGCCGCAGCTAGCGATTGCATTGCTAGCTCTTCTTCAACGCTTCCTGGTGATGAAGCTCCAAGTGCTGCCAGAGCAACAGATTGTGCTGCATCTGCTGCATTACTTGCGGTGCTTCTAGCTAGATCTGCAGCTGTTTGTGGATCTGCTTGTCCATCGGCAACTAACGCAGCAGCTGTAGATGCTTCATCTGCCCTTAGAAGGGCAGTGTTGACTTGGTCCGTTAGATCTGCACCAGTAGCTGCTGCTGCTGAGGCTGCGAGGGCCGTTGCTGCTGCTGCTAAGGAGGCTGCTGCTGAAGCTTCGGCAACCTCAGCATCAATTGTAGGAAGTGCTTCCACAGCCTGTGATACCACCTCTGTGGATTCTCTTGCCAAATCTGCGGCATTTTGTACTTGTTCTACGGCTAATGCTGCAGCTAATTCCGCTTCCGTACTTCCTGCGCCTGGTGCCAGTGCTTGTTCTGCTGTGTCCAGTGCCTGTAAGGCCTGGGCTGCCGTTTCATTTGCCAGTTCAGCAGCAGTTTCAGCTGACACTAACGCTTCTCTTACAGTGGCCGCTGTTGCTGCTGGAAGGGCTGAGGAATTGAGTAATGCTCTGAGGGCTTGTGCAGCCACTAGAGCCTCTTGGCTGGCATTTCTTGCAGCTTCTATGATAAGTGGTGCGTTAGCTGTTATGTTTCCAGATTCTGTAAGGTTTGCTGCTAAGACTGCAGCATCTGCTGCTGCTCTCGCTGCAGATGATGCATTTGCTGCTGCAATGGATAGATTATTTGCAAGACTGGCCATGTCTCCTGTTGCTGCTGCTGCCACTTCTGCTGCTGTTGCTGCAGCCGTCTCAGCCTCATTTGCTGCATCTACTGCCGCTTGTGCTGCTGTTGATGCGTTTATTGTGCCTTGTAAAAGAGAAGATGAAGCAGCAGCTGCTTCGTCTGCAGCTGATGAAACAGTTCCTGCCACGTTTGCTGCTGAGAATCCACCTGAAGTGGCAGCTGTTGCCACCACAGCTGCTCCCGCTACTGCTGCCGCTGCTGCCGTGGCTGTTGTGGCTGCTGCAACTGCTGCCTCTGCGGATCTTTGTAGTGCAGCAGTCGCTGTCATCACAGTGGTGCCTGGGCCAGTGGTGGTTCCTGGGCTCACAGTGGTCCCTGGGCTACCAGGAGTGGGTCCCGCCATTTCATTTGCTGCTTGTGTTGCAATCGATGCAGCTCTTGCAAGAGTTTGTGCAGTGGCTTGTGGGTCTACGCTACTGCTCAACGTTTCTGCTATGAGTCCTGCAGATTCTGTGAATAAGGCAACTTCTTCTGCATCCTGAAGCGCGGCTAGCATTTCAGTGGTCAAATTGGATGGCACCTCACTGGAGAGCTCTGAAAATAGTTCTGAAGACTCCCTTGATACGTCCACAACTTCTCTTGCAGCAACATCAAGTTCACCAGGGTTTGCCATCGCCGCTTGTCTGGCTGCCGACGCCGCAGCTAACGATTGCAGCGCTAGCTCTTCCTCAACACTTCCTGGTGATGAAGCGCCAAGTGCTGCGAGAGCAACAGATTGTGCTGCATCTGCTGCATTGCTTGCGGTGCTTCGAGCTAGATCTGCAGCTGTTTGTGGATCTGCTTGTCCATCTGCAATTAATGTAGCAGCTGTAGTTGCTTCATCTGCCCTTAGAAGGGCAGTGTTGACTTGGTCCGTTAGATCTGCACCAGTAGCTGCTGCTGCTGAGGCTGCGAGGGCCGTTGCTGCTGCTGCTAAGGAGGCTGCTGCTGAAGCTTCGGCAACCTCAGCATCTATTGTAGGAAGTGCTTCCACAGCCTGTGATACCACCTCTGTGGATTCTCTTGCCAAATCTGCGGCATTTTGTACTTGTTCTACGGCTAATGCTGCAGCTAATTCCGCTTCCGTACTTCCTGCGCCTGGTGCCAGTGCTTGTTCTGCTGTGTCCAGTGCCTGTAAGGCCTGGGCTGCCGTTTCATTTGCCAGTTCAGCAGCAGTTTCAGCTGACACTAACGCTTCTCTTACAGTGGCCGCTGTTGCTGCTGGAAGGGCTGAGGAATTGAGTAATGCTCTGAGGGCTTGTGCAGCCACTAGAGCCTCTTGGCTGGCATTTCTTGCAGCTTCTATGATAAGTGGTGCGTTAGCTGTTATGTTTCCAGATTCTGTAAGGTTTGCTGCTAAGACTGCAGCATCTGCTGCTGCTCTCGCTGCAGATGATGCATTTGCTGCTGCAATGGATAGATTATTTGCAAGACTGGCCATGTCTCCTGTTGCTGCTGCTGCCACTTCTGCGGCTGTTGCTGCAGCCGCTTCAGCCTCATTTGCTGCATCTACTGCCGCTTGTGCTGCTGTTGATGCGTTTATTGTGCCTTGTAAAAGAGAAGATGAAGCAGCAGCTGCTTCGTCTGCAGCTGATGAAACATTTCCTGCCGCATTTGCTGCTGAGAATCCACCTGAAGTGGCAGCTGTTGCCACCACAGCTGCTCCCGCTACTGCTGCCGCTGCTGCCGTGGCTGTTGTGGCTGCTGCAACTGCTGCCTCTGCGGATCTTTGTAGTGCAGCAGTCGCTGTCATCACTGTTGTGCCTGTGCTCACAGTGGTGCCTGGGCTACCAGGAGTGGGTCCCGCCATTTCATTTGCTGCTTGTGTTGCAATCGATGCAGCTCTTGCAAGAGTTTGTGCAGTGGCTTGTGGGTCTACGCTACTGGTCAACGTTTCTGCTATGAGTCCTGTAGATTCTGTGAATAAGGCAACTTCTTCAGCATCCTGAAGTGCGGCTAGCATTTCAGTGGTCAAATTGGATGGCACCTGACTGGAGAGCTCTGAAAATAGTTCTGAAGACTCCCTTGATACGTCCACAACTTCTCTTGCAGCAACATCAAGTTCACCAGGGTTTGCCATCGCGGCTTGTCTGGCTGCCGCCGCCGCAGCTAACGATTGCAGCGCTAGCTCTTCCTCAACACTTCCTGGTGATGAAGCGCCAAGTGCTGCAAGAGCAACAGATTGTGCTGCATCTGCTGCATTGCTTGCGGTGCTTCGAGCTAGATCTGCAGCTGTTTGTGGATCTGCTTGTCCATCTGCAATTAATGTAGCAGCTGTAGTTGCTTCATCTGCCCTTAGAAGGGCAGTGTTGACTTGGTCCGTTAGATCTGCACCAGTAGCTGCTGCTGCTGAGGCTGCGAGGGCCGTTGCTGCTGCTGCTAAGGAGGCTGCTGCTGAAGCTTCGGCAACCTCAGCATCTATTGTAGGAAGTGCTTCCACAGCCTGTGATACCACCTCTGTGGATTCTCTTGCCAAATCTACGGCATTTTCTACTTGTTCTACGGCTAATGCTGCAGCTAATTCCGCTTCCATACTTCCTGCGTCTGGTGCCAATGCTTGTTCTGCTGTGTCCAGTGCCTGTAAGGCCTGGGCTGCCGTTTCATTTGCCAGTTCAGCGGCAGTTTCCGCTGACACTAACGCTTCTCTTACAGTGGCCGCTGTTGCTGCTGGAAGGGCTGAGGAATTGAGTAATGCTCTGAGGGCTTGTGCAGCCACTAGAGCCTCTTGGCTGGCATTTCTTGCAGCTTCTATGATAAGTGGTGCGTTAGCTGTTATGTTTCCAGATTCTGTAAGGTTTGCTGCTAAGACTGCAGCATCTGCTGCTGCTCTCGCTGCAGATGATGCATTTGCTGCTGCAATGGATAGATTATTTGCAAGACTGGCCATGTCTCCTGTTGCTGCTGCTGCCACTTCTGCGGCTGTTGCTGCAGCCATTTCAGCCTCATTTGCTGCATCTACTGCCGCTTGTGCTGCTGTTGATGCGTTTATTGTGCCTTGTAAAAGAGAAGATGAAGCAGCAGCTGCTGCGTCTGCAGCTGATGAAACAGTTCCTGCCGCGTTTGCTGCTGAGAATCCACCTGAAGTGGCAGCTGTTGCCACCACAGCTGCTCCCGTCAATGCTGCTGCTGCTGCTGTGGCTGTTGTGGCTGCTGCAACTGCTGCCTCTGCAGATCTTTGTACTGCTGGTGACACAATCATTACTGTGGTTTCGTCCATAGTGGTGACTGGGCTCACAGTGGTCCCTGTGCTCACAGTAGTACCAGGGCCGCTCGTGGTTCCTGGGCTCACAGTGGTGGCTGGGCTCACGGTTGTCCCAGGGCTTCCTGTAGTGGCTGGACTCACGGATGTACCAGGGCTTCCTGTAGTGGCTGGACTCACACTTGTACCAGGGCTTCCTGTGGTGGCTGGGCTCACGGATGTACCAGGGCTTCCTGTGGTGGCTGGACTCATGCTTGTACCAGGGCTTCCTGTGGTGGCTGGGCTCACGGTTGTACCTGGGCTACCAGGAGTGGGACCTGCCATTTCATTTGCTGCTTGCGTTGCAATCGATGCAGCTCTTGCAAGAGTTTGTGCAGTGGCTTGTGGGTCTACGCTACTGATCAACGTTTCTGCTATGAGTCCTGTAGATTCTGTGAATAAGGCAACTTCTTCTGCATCCTGAAGCGCGGCTAGCATTTCAGTGGTCAAATTGGATGGCACCTGACTAGAGAGCTCTGAAAATAGTTCTGAAGAATCCCTTGCTACGTCCACAACTTCTCTTGCAGCAACATCAAGTTCACCAGGGTTTGCCATCGCCGCTTGTCTGGCTGCCGTCGCCGCAGCTAACGATTGCAGCGCTAGGTCTTCCTCAACGCTTCCTGGTGATGAAGCGCCAAGTGCTGCGAGAGCAACAGATTGTGCTGCATCTGCTGCATTACTTGCGGTGCTTCTAGCTAGATCTGCAGCTGTTTGTGGATCTGCTTGTCCATCTGCAATTAATGTAGCAGCTGTAGTTGCTTCATCAGCCCTGAGAAGGGCAGCGTTGACTTGGTCCATTAGATCTGCACCAGTAGCTGCTGCTGCTGAGGCTGCGAGGGCCGTTGCTGCAGCTGCTAAGGAGGCTGCTGCTGAAGCTTCGGCAACCTCAGCATCTATTGTAGGAAGTGCTTCCACAGCCTGTGATACCACCTCTGTGGATTCTCTTGCCGAATCTACCGCATTTTCTAGTTGTTCTACGGCTAATGCTGCAGCTAATTCCGCTTCCGTACTTCCTGCGTCTGGTGCCAGTGCTTGTTCTGCTGTGTCCAGTGCCTGTAAGGCCTGGGCTGCCGTTTCATTTGCCAGTTCAGCAGCAGTTTCAGCTGACACTAACGCTTCTCTTACAGTGGCCGCTGTTGCTGCTGGAAGGGCTGAGGAATTGAGTAATGCTCTGAGGGCTTGTGCAGCCACTAGAGCCTCTTGGCTGGCATTTCTTGCAGCTTCTATGATAAGTGGTGCGTTAGCTGTTATGTTTCCAGATTCTGTAAGGTTTGCTGCTAAGACTGCAGCATCTGCTGCTGCTCTCGCTGCAGATGATGCATTTGCTGCTGCAATGGATAGATTATTTGCAAGACTGGCCATGTCTCCTGTTGCTGCTGCTGCCACTTCTGCTGCTGTTGCTGCAGCCGTCTCAGCCTCATTTGCTGCATCTACTGCCGCTTGTGCTGCTGTTGATGCGTTTATTGTGCCTTGTAAAAGAGAAGATGAAGCAGCAGCTGCTGCGTCTGCAGCTGATGAAACAGTTCCTGCTGCGTTTGCTGCTGAGAATCCACCTGAAGTGGCAGCTGTTGCCACCACAGCTGCTCCCGTCAATGCTGCTGCTGCTGCTGTGGCTGTTGTGGCTGCTGCAACTGCTGCCTCTGCAGATCTTTGTACTGCTGGTGACACAATCATTACTGTGGTTTCATCCATAGTGGTGACTGGGCTCACAGTGGTCCCTGTGCTCTCAGTAGTACCAGGGCTGCTCGTGGTTCCTGGGCTCCCAGTGGTGGCTGGGCTCACGGTTGTCCCAGGGCTTCCTGTAGTGGCTGGACTCACGGATGTACCAGGGCTTCCTGTAGTGGCTGGACTCACACTTGTACCAGGGCTTCCTGTGGTGGCTGGGCTCACAGATGTACCAGGGCTTCCTGTGGTGGCTGGACTCATGCTTGTACCAGCGGTTCCTGTGGTGGCTGGGCTCACGCTTGTACCAGGGCTTCGTGTGGTTGCTGGGCTCACACTTGTAACAGGGCTTCCTGTGGTGGCTGGGCTCACGGATGTACCAGGGCTTGCTGTGGTGGCTGGACTCACACTTGTACCAGGGGTTCCTGTGGTGGCTGGGCTCACGCTTGTACCAGGGCTTCCTGTGGTGGCTGGGCTCACGCTTGTACCAGGGCTTCCTGTGGTGGCTGGGCTCACGGATGTACCAGGGCTTTCTGTGGTGGCTGGGCTAACACTTGTGCCAGGGCTTCCTGTGGTGGCTGGGCTCACGCTTGTACCAGGGCTTCCTGTGGTGGCTGGGCTCACGCTTGTACCAGGGCTTCCTGTGGTGGCTGGGCTAACGCTTGTACCAGGGCTTCCTGTGGTGGCTGGGCTCACGGATGTACCAGGGCTTCCTGTGGTGGCTGGACTCACGCTTGTACCAGGGGTTCCTGTGGTGGCTGGGCTCACGCTTGTACCAGGGCTTCCTGTGGTGGCTGGGCTCACGCTTGTACCAGGGCTTCCTGTGGTGGCTGGGCTCACGGATGTACCAGGGCTTTCTGTGGTGGCTGGGCTAACGCTTGTACCAGGGCTTCCTGTGGTGGCTGGGCTCACGCTTGTACCAGGGCTTCCTGTGGTGGCTGGGCTAACGCTTGTACCAGGGCTTCCTGTGGTGGCTGGGCTCACGGATGTACCAGGGCTTCCTGTGGTGGCTGGACTCACGCTTGTACCAGGGGTTCCTGTGGTGGCTGGGCTCATGCTTGTACCAGGGCTTCCAGGAGTGGGACCTGCCATTTCATTTGCTGCTTGCGTTGCAATCGATGCAGCTCTTGCAAGAGTTTGTGCAGTGGCTTGTGGGTCTACGCTACTGATCAACGTTTCTGCTATGAATCCTGTAAATTCTGTCAATAAGGCAACTTCTTCTGCATCCTGAAGCGCTGCTAGCATTTCAGTTGGCAAATTGGATGGCACCTGACTAGAGAGCTCTGAAAATAGTTCTGAAGAATCCCTTGCTACGTCCACAACTTCTCTTGCAGCAACATCAAGTTCACCAGGGTTTGCCATCGCCGCTTGTCTGGCTGCCGTCGCCGCAGCTAACGATTGCAGCGCTAGCTCTTCCTCAACCCTTCCTGGTGATGAAGCGCCAAGTGCTGCGAGAGCAACAGATTGTGCTGCATCTGCTGCATTACTTGCGGTGCTTCTAGCTAGATCTGCAGCTGTTTGTGGATCTGCTTGTCCATCTGCAATTAATGCAGCAGCTGTAGTTGCTTCATCTGCCCTGAGAAGGGCAGCGTTGACTTGGTCCATTAGATCTGCACCAGTAGCTGCTGCTGCTGAGGCTGCGAGGGCCGTTGCTGCAGCTGCTAAGGAGGCTGCTGCTGAAGCTTCGGCAACCTCAGCATCTATTGTAGGAAGTGCTTCCACAGCCTGTGATACCACCTCTGTGGATTCTCTTGCCGAATCTACCGCATTTTCTACTTGTTCTACGGCTAATGCTGCAGCTAATTCAGCTTCCGTACTTCCTGCGCCTGGTGCCAATGCTTGTTCTGCTGTGTCCAGTGCCTGTAAGGCCTGGGCTGCCGTTTCATTTGCCAGTTCAGCAGCAGTTTCAGCTGACACTAACGCTTCTCTTACAGTGGCCGCTGTTGCTGCTGGAAGGGCTGAGGAATTGAGTAATGCTCTGAGGGCTTGTGCAGCCACTAGAGCCTCTTGGCTGGCATTTCTTGCAGCTTCTATGATAAGTGGTGCGTTAGCTGTTATGTTTCCAGATTCTGTAAGGTTTGCTGCTAAGACTGCAGCATCTGCTGCTGCTCTTGCTGCAGATGATGCATTTGCTGCTGCAATGGATAGATTATTTGCAAGACTGGCCATGTCTCCTGTTGCTGCTGCTGCCACTTCTGCGGCTGTTGCTGCAGCCATTTCAGCCTCATTTGCTGCATCTACTGCCGCTTGTGCTGCTGTTGATGCGTTTATTGTGCCTTGTAAAAGAGAAGATGAAGCAGCAGCTGCTGCGTCTGCAGCCGATGAAACAGTTCCTGCCGCGTTTGCTGCTGAGAATCCACCTGAAGTGGCAGCTGTTGCCACCACAGCTGCTCCCGTCAATGCTGCTGCTGCTGCTGTGGCTGTTGTGGCTGCTGCAACTGCTGCCTCTGCAGATCTTTGTACTGCTGGTGACACAATCATTACTGTGGTTTCGTCCATAGTGGTGACTGGGCTCACAGTGGTGGCTGGGCTCGCGGTTGTCCCAGGGCTTCCTGTAGTGGCTGGACTCACGGTTGTACCAGGGTTTCCTGTGGTGGCTGGGCTCACGCTTGTACCAGGGCTTCCTGTGGTGGCTGGGCTCACGCTTGTACCAGGGCTTCCTGTGGTGGCTGGGCTAACGCTTGTACCAGGGCTTCCTGTGGTGGCTGGGCTAACGCTTGTACCAGGGCTTCCTGTGGTGGCTGGGCTAACGCTTGTACCAGGGCTTCCTGTGGTGGCTGGGCTAACGCTTGTACCAGGGCTTCCTGTGGTGGCTGGGCTAACGCTTGTACCAGGGCTTCCTGTGGTGGCTGGGCTAACGCTTGTACCAGGGCTTCCTGTGGTGGCTGGGCTAACGCTTGTACCAGGGCTTCCTGTGGTGGCTGGGCTAACGCTTGTACCAGGGCTTCCTGTGGTGGCTGGACTCATGCTTGTACCAGGGGTTCCTGTGGTGGCTGGGCTCACGGTTGTACCAGGGCTTCCTGTGGTGGCTGGGCTCACGCTTGTACCAGGGCTTCCTGTGGTGGCAGGAGTCACGGTTGTACCAGGGCTTCCTGTGGTGGCTGGGCTCACGCTTGTACCAGGGCTTCCTGTGGTGGCTGGGCTCACGCTTGTACCAGGGCTTCCTGTGGTGGCTGGGCTAACGCTTGTACCAGGGCTTCCTGTGGTGGCTGGGCTAACGCTTGTACCAGGGCTTCCTGTGGTGGCTGGGCTAACGCTTGTACCAGGGCTTCCTGTGGTGGCTGGGCTAACGCTTGTACCAGGGCTTCCTGTGGTGGCTGGGCTAACGCTTGTACCAGGGCTTCCTGTGGTGGCTGGAGTCACGGTTGTACCAGGGTTTCCTGTGGTGGCAGGAGTCACGGTTGTACCAGGGCTTCCTGTGGTGGCTGGGCTCACGCTTGTACCAGGGCTTCCTGTGGTGGCTGGGCTAACGCTTGTACCAGGGCTTCCTGTGGTGGCTGGAGTCACGGTTGTACCAGGGTTTCCTGTGGTGGCAGGAGTCACGGTTGTACCAGGGCTTCCTGTGGTGGCTGGGCTAACGCTTGTACCAGGGCTTCCTGTGGTGGCTGGGCTAACGCTTGTACCAGGGCTTCCTGTGGTGGCTGGGCTAACGCTTGTACCAGGGCTTCCTGTGGTGGCTGGGCTAACGCTTGTACCAGGGCTTCCTGTGGTGGCTGGGCTAACGCTTGTACCAGGGCTTCCTGTGGTGGCTGGGCTAACGCTTGTACCAGGGCTTCCTGTCATGGCTAGGCTAACGCTTGTACCAGGGCTTCCTGTGGTGGCTGGGCTAACGCTTGTACCAGGGTTTCCTGTGGTGGCTGGGCTCACGCTTGTACCAGGGCTTCCTGTGGTGGCTGGGCTCACGCTTGTACCAGGGCTTCCTGTGGTGGCTGGGCTCACGCTTGTACCAGGGCTTCCTGTGGTGGCTGGGCTAACGCTTGTACCAGGGTTTCCTGTGGTGGCTGGGCTCACGCTTGTACCAGGGCTTCCTGTGGTGGCTGGGCTAACGCTTGTACCAGGGTTTCCTGTGGTGGCTGGGCTCACGCTTGTACCAGGGCTTCCTGTGGTTGCTGGGCTAACGCTTGTACCAGGGCTTCCTGTGGTGGCTGGGCTAACGCTTGTACCAGGGTTTCCTGTGGTGGCTGGGCTCACGCTTGTACCAGGGCTTCCTGTGGTTGCTGGGCTAATGCTTGTACCAGGGCTTCCTGTGGTGGCTGGGCTAACGCTTGTACCAGGGTTTCCTGTGGTGGCTGGGCTCACGCTTGTACCAGGGCTTCCTGTGGTGGCTGGGCTCACGCTTGTACCAGGGCTTCCTGTGGTGGCTGGGCTAACGCTTGTACCAGGGTTTCCTGTGGTGGCTGGGCTCACGCTTGTACCAGGGCTTCCTGTGGTGGCTGGGCTAATGCTTGTACCAGGGTTTCCTGTGGTGGCTGGGCTCACGCTTGTACCAGGGCTTCCTGTGGTGGCTGGGCTCACGCTTGTACCAGGGCTTCCTGTGGTGGCTGGGCTCACACTTGTACCAGGGTTTCCTGTGGCGGCTGCACTCATGGTTGTGGTGAGTGTGTCCTGGAGGAGTCGTCGACTAATCCTGGTACCTTGAAAACCTCCCTCAGCAGATTGACTGTTGATTCCTGTTTCCATGAAGAAGTTTGATCAGTGATGGTACTTTACTAAATATAGTTATTCATTGAATTACTTACCAATGAGTAGAAATACAAAAATTATAGGCCTTACGATCATCTTAATGTTTTTTCTGTCCAAAACGTGATTAACTCCTGTAAAAATAAAATCAAGTGTCACAATATTGATGTGTAAGAAAGTAAGATGAAAATAATGTCTTGCATTGAAGAGCAGGTCATTGTTGGATGTCTAAACTGGACACAGTGGTCCTCTGAGATCCATTAAAGGACATTTTCTTTTCCATCTCTTGTAAAAAAAAAAAACAAAAAAAGCCAACACAGATGCTTCCAATGTCCATAAAGTCCCGTTCGAGAAACATTCCAAAGTTTGATCTTTCCTTATTCTACAAGACTCATGAAGACAAAATCCAACAATGTCCAGCTGTGCCATGGTCCTTTTATGCTGGAGTTCAAGATGACTTACCAAACTGATTGAAGTCCGTACGTAGATCCCGGACTGGAGGTTGACTTGACTCTTAATGTTCTGGTCTCCGTCTTTTGCCTGCTTTAATAAAGCTTGAAGAGAATAATATCCAGAATTGTCCCGCCCGTCCTCATTAAGGTGAGGCTCTAATTGTTTAATTGCTTTGTCCCCACTTGCTGAGCAATTACTTGCTAATGTTTTGTGTGTAATGAAAACATGACGCTTGTCAAGCGACATTTCTGAACAATTGCAACCTGTAATTAATCAATTACGCTGCTCATGTCATTTTGTGTCCAGACTGGGAAATCGGATTCTGTTTGCTTGTGCTTAGACGCCACTGAAATGGTGGAAAGGCGTCCGGGACACACAATCCTGCGGTGCTTCCTGCATCCGACGCTGTGCCACCGCCACCCAGTCATAGTATTAGAATGATCTTGGCTGTGGCTGTCAGTTCAGAGTTCAGACTGAACTGTCCATCGCACGTGTGCACAGACACACAACTACTAACCCAGCCGGTCGAGGCAGATGTCCGAGATTGTGTTTTTGGAAGCATTTCAATGAGTAATAAGCTTGAACACACTGTGTGACATGGATTCAAAGATGGCGAGTGACAGACTAAAGACGGCCACTTGACTGCTCGCAATTTGCCAGTGGTGTGCCATTGGGGCCAGCAAAGCCTTCTCTGCTGGCCTAAATGCTAGCTATACAACTTAACAACAATTCTGGTATCTGTCCCATGAAAGTGTGTGTATTTATTCCCATCAGTCTATCACCTTCGTTTAGGGCAGGGGTGGGCAAATATTTTGACTCGTGGGCCGCATTAAGTTAACAAAATTGTCCGGGGGGCCAGAACATATATTTAACACACACACTATTTTATACTTATAATTTTCCTTGAATTGTTTGTCCAATTTTATACTATCAGCTGGATGTTCTCATGTCCCTTTTTTCAGGAGCACTTTAAACATCACACCACATCAAACTATGTTATTTGTTTTTTTTACTAAAGTTTGTATGTTAAAAACTGAAATACTTAGAAAGCAACTGGCGGGCCAGATTCAAACGCTTGGTGGGCCGCAGTTTGCCCACCCCTGGTTTAGGGCGTGTGTGTCTTGCACTGCCTCCAGTATTTGTGAGTCTACTTTTTGTCCAATCCATAAATAATAATAAAGCTTCTGTGTGGAACCATATCAACGTAATCCGCCAGGGCAGGGCTGGCCAAACCTTTTCCAGCAAGGAAAGCCACATCCTGAAAAATGGAACAACTTTGCCCCTTCGATATTGTGTCGAGCAACATGTGTAGATCTTTGCTAATAAGCTATAAATTCCAACATCTCAGCTTCGTCATATAGCAGAAAAACAATATTGCACTTTTATTATCGTTTGTTTTAAATGTACAAATATTTCAACTGAAATAATCTTTGTAAGTTTTTTTCTTGCAACATCATAACTTAATCCCCATAATGTATATTTTACTTTTAACCAACCACATTTTTCCCAAAGTGACATTATTTTGTTGTGTTTGTTTCTCATGGAATTACAGCTTTAAATCATTACTTTGCAAATAAAATAATATAATTTTTCCACATAACATTACGAATTTATCCTCGTAAAAGTATGACTTTGAATACTTTGACTTTATTTACTAAAAAAAAAAGTTAAAAAAAACTCATAAAAAATTATATTAGGAAAGCAGGAAGTGAACAAATGTAACAGTTAGTGATTGTAAAAGTACCAGATGGAGGGGTAGGATTTAATAAGCTTTGCTTCTTCCTACTCCTTTTGGACATGTGGAACTGGGAACTGAGTATGGGATGCACTCAATTGTAATCTGATGCATGTTCAAATGAAATAAAACAATTACCATTACCATTACCATTACCATTACCATTACCATTACCATTACCATTACCATTACTAGTATTACCATTACATTCCAAAAACATGCTAGGTTAATTGGCCACTCCAAATTGTCCATAGGTATGAATGTAGGTGGGAATGGTTGTTTGTGTTTGTCTATATCTGCCCTGTGATTGGCTGGCCACCAGTCCAGGGTGTACCCCCCCCCCCACCTCAGCCCAGAGTCAGCTGGGATAGGCTCCAGCATACCCCCACCCCAGGTGAGGATTAAGCACAGAATATGAATACCATATTGGGCAATAGCAGTGTAATGATGACTATAGGGGTGTTATTTCATGTCTCGAGGACTCTAATAATGTTAAGATGTGTATTTTTAAAATGTGGTTATCTGTGCTATACCAACTACCAAAATATTTTATTTATCAACAAGGAATCCTACTTGGTGGAAATTCACTTCTCACAATCGGGTGTGGAAGCAATGGGGCGCCATGAGGGAGCGAGTACCGTATTGTGTTTATGTAGCGGTGGTCCCCACTGAAGGGCCCCCAGGACCACTGCAGTTGCCCGCGGTTGAAGATGCTGGCGGCTCAGAATGCTGAAACACCGCCAGTGGCAAAGCAACTGTCGTGAGCACGTGGAAACGCGGCCTTCATAAGATAATTGACCATGGAAAGTCCCGTCCCCTGACCAAATTCTCCCCACCACCCGGCCAATCATTTACCTCCTGACCTGAAAAGGAGTCTTCATTGCCACAGAGTGTGCTCATAATTGGAGGAAGTGAATTACTCAAATTACCTGACGGATTGTGGCAAAAAAAAGCCCAGTGAATGACAGCAGTGTTGTTCTTAGTCACTGATCACCTGCTGGAGTACGTGACGACAAAGCTATGATAATTAGTGCATGCTGCTAAGTAGCTATGGTGAGCTTGCTAGTGTATTCCTGCTCAAGGTGTGTCTCTTTTAATTGCCACTTTGACCACACCCATGCACACACGCACACACACACACACACACACGCACGCACACACACACAAACAAACACACACACCCCAGCTGACTCACAAGGTAAAAAAAAGTTGAGTTAATACTCTGGTGGTAAACATGTCACTTACTATCATGTCTTTTTGAATGTTCATTAAAAATCTCAAAAGCAATTTCACAACACACGTACGCAAGTACGTAATCCCTCATTTGTGGAGCTTCATAGCTTCCAGACCCGACTAGTCCACTGCCACCAAGTAGGACTCCTTGATCATAAATGGAAAATTGTGGAAGTTACAGAATAGAAAACCTGTTTATCATCTTCTAAATATGCCTTTCAACATTAGAGCCCTCTAGACATTGAAACAACACCCCAATAGTCACATTTACACTCCTATTACCCGTATAAGGCATAGAAAACCTGTTTACCACCTTCTACATACACCTTTCAACATTATTAGAGCCCTCTAGACATGAAATAGCACCCCTATAGTCACCTTTACACTCCTATTACCAAATGCAGTAGACATTATCAGAGAAACTAAGACATTTAAGACATACACAACCTGGGTACCACTTTCTAAATACACCTTTTAATATTATTAGAGGCCTCGAGACATGAAATAACACCCCTATAGTCACATTTACACTCATATTACTCAATATAGTGGACCTAGTAAGACAAAACAAGACATAGAAAATATGAAACAACACCCCTATAGTTACCTTTACACCCCTATCACTCAATATAGTGACATCATCAGAAAGAATAAGACATATAAGGCATAGAAAACCTGTTTACCACCTTCTACATACACCTTTCAACATTATTAGAGCCCTCTGAACAAGAAATAGCACCCCACGGTCACCTTTACACTCCTATTACCCGATATAAACATTATCAGAGAAAATATGTCATTTAACACACACCACCTTTTTACCACCTTTTAAATGCACTTTTTAATATTATTAGAGCCCTCTAGACATGAAATAGCACCCCTATAGTCACCTTTACACTCCTATTACCAAATGCAGTAGACATTATCAGAGAAAATAAGACATTTAAGACATACACAACCTGGGCACCACTTTCTAAATACACCTTTTAATATTATTAGAGGCCTCGAGACGTGAAATAACACCCCTATAGTCACATTTACACTCATATTACTCAATATAGTGGACCTAGTAAGACAAAACAAGACATAGAAAACCTGTTCTTCTAAAAAAAACACCTTCTAAATACACTTTTTAACATGATTAGAGCCCTCTAGACATGAAACAACACCCCTATAGTTACCTTTACACTCCTATTACTCAATATAATGACATAATCAGAAAGAATAAGACATATAAGGCATAGAAAACCTGTTTACCACCTTCTACATACACCTTTCAACATTATTAGAGCCCTCTAAATATGAAGTAGCACCCCATAGTCACCTATACACTCCTATTACCCGAAATAAACATTATCAGAGAAAATATGTCATTTAACACACACAACCTGTTTACCACCTTTTAAATGCACTTTTTAATATTATTAGAGCCCTCTAGACATGAAATAGCACCCCTATAGTCACCTTTACACTCCTATTACCAAATACAGTAGACATTATCAGAGAAAATAAGACATTTAAGACATACACAACCTGGGTACCACTTTCTAAATACACCTTTTAATATTATTAGAGGCCTCGAGACATGAAATAACACCCCTATAGTCACATTTACACTCATATTACTCAATATAGTGGACCTAGTAAGACAAAACAAGACATAGAAAACCTGTTCTTCTAAAAAAAACACCTTCTAAATACACTTTTTAACATGATTAGAGCCCTCTAGACATGAAACAACACCCCTATAGTTACCTTTACACTCCTATTACTCAATATAGTGACATCATCAGAAAGAATAAGACATATAAGGCATAGAAAACCTGTTTACCACCTTCTACATACACCTTTCAACATTATTAGAGCCCTCTAAATATGAAGTAGCACCCCATAGTCACCTATACACTCCTATTACCCGATATAAACATTATCAGAGAAAATATGTCATTTAACACACACAACCTGTTTACCACCTTTTAAATGCACTTTTTAACATTATTAGAGCCCTCTAGATATGAAATAGCACCCCTATAGTGACCTTTACACTCCCATTACCCAATGTATTAGACATTATCAGAGAAGATAACACAGTTAAGACATACACAACCTGGTTACCACCTTTTAAATGCACTTTTTAACATTATTAGAGCACTCTAGACGTGAAATAGCACCCCTATAGTGACCTTTACACTCCCATTACCCAATGTATTAGACATTATCAGAGAAGATAAGACAGTTAAGACATACACAACCTGGTTACCACCTTTTAAATGCACTTTTTAACATTATTAGAGCCCTCTAGACATGAAATAGCACCCCTATAGTGACCTTTACACTCCCATTACCCAATGTATTAGACATTATCAGAGAAGATAAGACAGTTAAGACATACACAACCTGGTTACCACCTTTTAAATGCACTTTTTAACATTATTAGAGCCCTCTGGACATGAAATAGCACCCCTATAGTGACCTTTACACTCCCATTACCCAATGTATTAGACATTATCAGAGAAGATAAGACAGTTAAGACATACACAACCTGGTTACCACCTTTTAAATGCACTTTTTAACATTATTAGAGCACTCTAGACATGAAATAACACCCCTATAGTCACATTTACACTCCCATTACCCAATGCAGAAGACATTATCAGAGAAAATAGGAAGGCTAGTCTTGTCTAGTTTATCATTTCTTACCATTGATTTTCTTCATTAGAGATATTTCATTTCCTTTTGTGACCTTAACTTTGTGTTTTGCAACAGCCTGTTGTGGAACTACTTCCTCCTGCAAAATGACTTGAAATTGACTGGTGCGTTGTTATCTCAATAAAAAGAAAGAAAATGAACTCCCAACCCCGGTGCCTTCACTGTAACACGTCAGCCCAGTTTCACCTCTTGCTCTTGTTCTCCTGCTCTCTCTCCTGCAGTCTCAGGCCTCAAAGAGGCCCTTTGTTTACGTTTGGTGAGTGGAGGCTGCACTGCCCGTTCATTTGAGTGAACAGGAAGTGCATGAGTTAGCATGCGGCATTCCTCTCTCTTAGCCATACCTGGCAACCTTTGGCTGACTCGGAATACACATATTATACAACGTAGGTCTGTGACAACCATATCATATCTCACCTTTCCATGCAATTTTACAATGAAATATAGAATGGAATCTTTTTATGAACATTGTTCTACTTTCCACTGAGGTGAAAAAGTACAACAGTACATCAAGTACTGTCTGGTGCTGCATGGCTTTCTTCTTAGCCCTTTATCACAAAAGAGCCTCAAAGGGCTTAACAAGCAGGTAAGAGTAGACAACAGTAGATGATAGACCGCATCCCTGATCTGAGAGAGAGAGAAGGAGCGGCAGTCAAACCGGCCAGGAATATTTTTAATGAACATTTCTACTGAGGTAGCAGCTCTAATATTAACAGGAAGGCCATTCCACAACGTTGGAGCCCCAATAGAAAAGGCTCGAGAGCCCCCATGCTTCTTCCTGGCTCTCGGGATTGTCAAAAGGCCGGCGTGTTGTGAGCGTAGGTTTCTAGATGGAGCATAGGGTACATCTAGGTCAGGGGTGGGCAAATATGTTGACTTGTGGGCCGCATTGATTGAACAAAATTGTCCAGGGGGCCAGAACATATATTTTACACACATACTTATAATTTTCCTTGAATTATTTGTCTATTTTTGTCTGTAAAAGTGTTATATCAGTTGTACGTTCTAATGTCCCTTTTTTCAGGAGCACTTTAAACATCACACCACATCAAACTATGTTATTTTAATTTTAATTTGTTTTTTTTACTAATATAAATAAATAAGACATCCAACTTGCAAGTCATGTTGCCAGTTTGTATGTTAAAATAATAATAATAATAATAATAATAATAATAATAATAATAATAATAATAATAATAATAATAATAATAATAATAATAATAATACATTTCTTTCAGGACACCCAAGGTCGCTGTACAGAAGATAAAAAAACATCAATATAAAATACAAGATAAAAGACAACATACAATGAATAAGAACATGGTGGAAAAAGCAACTGGCGGGCCGGATTCAAACGCTTGGTGGGCCGCATGTGGCCCCCGGGCCGTAGTTTGCCCACCCCTGATCTAGGTCAACCAGATAGGAAGGTGCCAACCCATGTCATATTTTATAGACCAGTAACAGAACTTAAAGTCACATCTTAAATGAACAAGTCGGCTGGTACTGGAGAAATACGGTGAAACGTACGTGTCCTTGTAAGAAGTGGTATTTGCCATGGGAAGACCAGAAAGCAGTACATTACAGTAGTCAAGGCCAGACGTGACAAATGCATGGACTTGGGTCTCTGCATCAGAAGTGGATAGAATAGGTCGTATTTTCGCCATGTTGCCACAATGAAAAAATGCAGTTTTAGTAACAAGGATAGAGTCCAGTCCAATATCAGACCCAGGTCTTTCACAGAGTCACTTTGGGTAACGATGCTTTTATCCGAGCTCAGAGTGGTGCCCTTGAACAGGCCACTTTGTTTAGCAGGGCCAATCATCAACATCTCAGTTTTATCAGGGTTCAAGAGTAAAAAGTTCCAGGATTTCCGATGTTTGATATCGATGAGACAAGCCTCCGGATTAGAGCAGTCCTGTGGGTCAGTTAACTTTAGTGGCACATTCAGCTGAGTGTCATCGGCATAAGAGTCAAAGCTAATCTTATGTTTGCCAAGCGGCAGCATGTGAATGTTGAACTGAAGAGGGCTAAGCACTGATCCTTGTGGGACACCGCAAGTGACACCACAAAAGTCAGAAGTCACATCATCACAAACAACACGATGCGTCCGATCCCCAAGAGAGTACCGGACCAGTAACACCAATATGCCTTTGAAGGCGCCCCAGTAGGATAGAGTGATGGACGGCATCGAACATCTGGTAACAAGATTGTGGATGTGTCACAGTCCATAGATAGAAGATCATTTGTCACTTTAGCAAGGGCTGATTCGTCGCTTCTCCATCGCTGCCCCCACCCTCTGGAACTCTTTGCCCCATTCACTCCGTGTTGCCCCGACCGTCCCTCCTTCAAAAAACAACTCAAAACCCGCCTGTTTAAATCCCTTTTTAATGTCTAACTTTTTATACCTGACTGCTGCGCCCCGCCCTGTTTTTAGCCTTGTCTTAGCTCTGAATGAATGTTTGGATATTGTATTTTAATGCTGTTTTTACTCAACTCTAGAAAGAAATGGGAGGTGAGACGCCGGCCTATAGTTAGAAACACTCCCAGGGTCAAGGCTGTTGTTTTTCAGTAGGGGTCAAACCGCTGCAGTCTTGAACGCTGCAGGCACAGTGCCGGATGAGAGTGATCGATGAATCATTTTAAGGTGGAGGGGGATAGAATTGGGAACAACTCTTTAACAAGTTTCCCAGGAAGCGGGTCAAGCAGAGTTTTGTAAGCCCGTCAAGAGATACTTCCCCAAAGTAGGAAAAACTAGTGGGACAGAGGATGGAAGTAGTCCCGGGGCACGTTTAACCGGTCTGGAGGTACGTAGGATGTCCTTTATTTCCTTCCTGATGAGCTCAACTTTATTTGCGAGAAATCGCAAGAACTCGTCCGCTGAGGAACTACTAGGAGAGGTCGTCTTCCGAGTTAGCAATGCTACTATGTCCAATCAGTATTTAGGGTTGTTTTTGTGATGGTCAATTAGTCTAGAAAATGAATAATAAAGTAATAATAAATAATACAATAAATAAAAAACATATCGTCAAAATAATGACGTTTTTTGCTGCAACAAGAGCCTGTTGTATTTGGTCAGACTATCTCCTGATGCCTGACGGAAGACCTCAAGTCTTCTTTGAGCTGCAGGACCAGCTGGCTGACCACGGCTTTATCACGTAGTTATCAGGGTTTGATGTCTAAGATGGAAACATCAGGGAAGATGGCTGCCATTGGCCTTGCCCGAGAAAATGGATGGAAATATTTCCACACTCAGAGTGTATCAGAGTATGTCCGAGTATATCAGAATGTATCAGAGTATATCAGAATGTATCAGAGTATATCAGAATGTATCAGAGTATATCAGAATGTATCAGAGTATATCAGAGTGTATCAGAGTATGTCACAGTATATCACAGTATATCAGTGTATCAGAGTATGTCAGAGTATATCAGAGTATATCAGAGGGTATCAGAGTATATCAGAGTGTATCAGAGTATATCAGAGTATATCAGAGTGTATCAGAGTATATCAGAGGGTATCAGAGTATATCAGAGTATATCAGAGTATATCAGAGTATGTCAGAGTGTATCAGAGTATGTCACAGTATATCACAGTATATCACAGTGTATCAGAGTATGTCAGAGTATATCAGAGTATGTCAGAGTATGTCAGAATATATCACAGTATATCAGAGTGTATCACAGTATATCAGAGTGTATCAGAGTATGTCAGAGTATATCGCAGTATATCAGAGTGTATCAGAGTATGTCAGAGTATGTCAGAGTATATCACAGTATATCAGAGTGTATTAGAGTATATCAGAGTGTATTAGAGTGTATCAGAGTATATCAGAGTGTATCAGAGTATGTCAGAGTATATCAGAGTGTATCACATTGTATCAGAGTATATCAGAGTATATCAGAGTGTATCAGAGTATGTCAGAGTATATCAGAGTGTATCACAGTGTATCAGAGTATATCACAGTATATCAGAGTGTATCAGAGTATACCATAATGTATCAGAGTATATCACAGTATATCAGAGTGTATCAGAGTATATCAGAGTATGTCAGAGTATATCACAGCATATCAGAGTGTATCAGAGTATATCAGAGTATGTCAGAGTATATCACAGTATATCAGAGTGTATCAGAGTATATCAGAGTGTATCAGAGTGTATCAGAGTATGTCAGAGTATATCACAGTATATCAGAGTGTATCAGAGTATATCAGAGTGTATTAGAGTGTATCAGAGTATATCAGAGTGTATCAGAGTATGTCATGGTGTATCGGAGTTTATCAGAGTATATCACAGTATGTCAGAGTATATCACAGTATATCAGAGTGTATCAGAGTATATCAGAGTGTATCAGAGTATGTCACAGTATATCAGAGTGTATCAGAGTATATCAGAGTGTATCAGAGTATATAAGGCTGCGTCAGTGTATCAGAGCATATCAGATTATATCAGCGTGTATCACAGTATATCAGAGTGTATCAGAGTATATCATACTGTGTCAGAGCGTATCAGAGAGTATCAGAATGTATCAGACTATATAAGACTGTGTCAGAGAGCATCAGAGAGTATCATAGAGTATCAGAGAGTATCAGAGAGCATCAGAGAGTATCAGAGAGCATCAGAGAGTATCATAGAGTACCAGAGAGTATCAGAGAGCATCAGAGAGTATCAGAGAGTACCAGAGAGTATCAGAGAGCATCAGAGAGTATCAGTGCGCAGGTCGTGCTTGTGATGACGGCGCGTGGTGTCGAAAGAGGAAGAAGAGTCATGTGCCGATGCTATGTGGGCGTGTCCTGGTCGGTGCAGTGTCAGCATGCCATTGCAGGAATGTGGTGGTAATTAAACGCTATCAAGTGCTCCCCATGCGTCATCTGCGTTTACGTGCACATACCAACATGAGGTTGGTGTGTGGGTTTCGCCAGCTTCCACCAGGCTGGAGGTCACACCAGGCCGGCACCTCCAAAGTAAAACCCTCTTCCAGCCTAACTTCACCTCTTTTTCCACTTCCACAGGAAAAGTCGAGGTGAGGTGAAAGGTGTTGACACCAGCTGGCAGACAGCGCCTCCTGGTGGACAGACGATGAGCCAGCCATTGCAGCTGTTGCAGAAACGTCGCTATGGGTCGTGGGAATGCTTTGCAGTGGTTGCGCGTTCGAGGCCCCGAGCAGTATTTGGCGAGCTCTGATGTCAAGTCCTTGAGCTGACGATCCCACGGGAAGATGCCACCCGAGAGGCCTAGCAACCCAAGAAAGCGCGCTACACGACCTGGCAGCTGACGTAACCAAGGGCGTATTAATATCCACTTCACTCTTCGATCTACTTTTATTTGTGTACTTCTGTACTATATTCAATATGAACACTTGTAGAATCACTCCCTACAGCCTATTTGGGGAATATTGCCACTATTCAGCAATAAATTTTTCTTTCATATTTCACCTCTATGCTACTAAAATAAGATCATTTGTCATATACGTACTTTATTGTCACACAATCCCAGCTTTTTCCCACTTCTGCTGTTTTTCCACCCATGTCTTCTTGGAAATGTTCTTCAGGTAATTAAGACTTAATTCCCACATTTGGACTCCCTTCCTGTAATATTCAAACTTTTGCCCAAACTCAACGGCTGCTGAGCTCCATCTCTGTGTGGAGTTTGCATGTTCTCCCCGTGCATGCGTGGGTTTTCTCCGGGTACTCCGGTTTCCTTCCCCATTCCAAAAACATGTTAGCTTCATTGGCCACTCCAAATTGTCCATAGGTATGAATGTGAGTGTGAATGGTTGTTTGTCTATATGTGCCCTGGGATTGGCTGGCCACCATTCCCAGGGTGTACCCCGCCTCTCGCCCAAGACAGCTGTGATAGGCTCCAGCACCCCCCGCAACCCTCGTGAGAAAATGGATGAAGGAATGCCCAAACTCATTTTCATTTTGTTTTTGTTGTTATGTAATGCTCAATGCTCCTCAAGTTCCGCAAGTTTATTCTCATAAAATTGGGAATTTCGAACTTGTTGGAATACACCGTTCTTCAGTAAATGGTCAGGGTAATGGTAAGGGTAAGGGTAAAAGGGTAAGGGTAATGGTAATGGTAATGGTAATGGTAATGGTAATGGTAATGGTCAGGGTAAGGGTAATGGTAATGGTAATGGTAATGGTCAGGGTAAGGGTAAGGGTAAGGGTAAGGGTAATGGTAATGGTAATGGTAATGGTAATGGCAATGGTAAAGGTAATTGGTCAGGGTAATGGTCAGGGTAAGGGCAATGGTAATGGTAATGGTAATGGTAATGGTAATGGTCAGGGTAAGGGTAAGGGTAATGGTCAGGGTAAGGTAAGGGTAAGGGTAAGGGTAAGGGTAAGGGTAAGGGTAAGGGTAAGGGTAAGGGTAATATAATGGTAATGGTAATAGTAATGGTAATATAATAGTAATGGTAATGGTAATGGTAATGGTAATGGTAATGGTAATGGTAATGGTAATGGTAATTGTAATTGTAATGGTAATGGTCATGGTTTAATACATCCCATAATCAATTCACAGTTCCACATGTCCAAAAGGAGTAGGAAGAAGCAAAGATGATGGAATACACCCCCCCCCATCTATTACTGTGCTAACATCTGATACTTGTGCTTTTCTCTGGTTCTCAATCTCTTTGTACATGTGTATAGTGACAATAAAGGCATTCTATTCTATTCTATTCTATTCTATTCTATTCTATTCTATTCTATCCTCTCATTTCCTCAACATATTACGACGTTATTGTCGTCCTTCAGAGGAGTAGAAAACGTGAAAGTTGATCAGCATCCCAGGATGCCAAAGGGCTCCAGACGTCTGATTATTTGAGCGTTGCCCTCCGCCCTGCACAATTCCATCAAGGGACTTTCAGGGCGGGGCTTGGCCCCACCCACAGTGATTGACAGCTGTTGGCTGCATCAACATTGATGACATTCTTTCTTTTCTCTGTCAGGCAAAATGGAATCTTGTCATCAAGAGGTGACGTTAGCAAAGACAGGATGTGCTGGTGAAGCCAAGATGGATGCCTCATTTGATCTGTGGGAACAATTAGTTTGTGTGCGACAGGATGACGTCTGTGTCAATAAAGCTGATTGAACTTTTAGTTGCGTGGTGCTTGGCTGTGGGCTGTTTCCGTGACAACGGAGCAAAGCAAATAGAGCAATGTTCATTATAGTCTTTGTCGCTTCCTGACTCAGCAAAGCTCCTCCAAGTTGGCCTTGGTAGGACTACGATCATCCGGTCCGGGGTCAAACTGTGGCCATCTCGCTAGCTCGATGACTTATTTGGAGGCAGTGTTGGAAGTCCACTATCTTAACTGTCTCTTGGCCGGAAAAAGAAATGAAGCCGTGTACGTGCTAATGCTACTTGGTGACTTTGAATATTCCTTACTTCCTGTCTCCGTCTCCTTCTTCCTCTACTGCATCGAGGATGCTCCTTCTTTTGGGACAAGCGGCAAAAAACCAAAACAAGCACAAATGACCAACTACATGACCGACTACATGACCACAAACTGTAGGAACTACAACACCAATCAACTACATGGCCAAATACAGCAATTAAATTACCAACCAATTACATGGCCAACTACATTGCCATCCAACTACATGGCCAAATACTTTGCTAACCAACTACATGGCCAATCAACTACATGGCCTTCTACATGGCCTTCTAAATGGCCACCTTCATGGCCAACTACATTTCCGGCCAATGACATTACCAAGCAATTACATGGCCAAATACATTGCCAACCAACTACATGGCCAACTACATTACCAGCCAACTGCATTGCCAACTAAATTACCACCCAATTACATGGCCAACTACATTGCCAATCAACTACATGGCCAACTACATTACCGGCCAATGACATTACCAACCAAGTACATGGCCAACTACATTACCAACCAACTACATGGCCAACTAAATTACCAACCAATTACATGGCCAACTACTTTGCTAACCAACTACATGGCCACCTTCATGGCCAACTACATTACCAGCCAACGACATTACCAACCAATTACATGGCCAAATACATTGCCAACCAACTACATGGCCAACTACATTACCAGCCAACTGCATTACCAACTAAATTACCACCCAATTACATGGCCAACTACATTGCCAATCAACTACATGGCCAACTACATCACCGGCCAACGACATTACCAACCAAGTACATGGCCAACTACATTACCAGCCAACTACATGGCCAACTAAATTACCAACCAATTACATGGCCAACTACTTAGCTAACCAACTACATGGCCAACTACATTACCAGCCAACTACATTGCCAGCCAACTACATGGCCAACTACATTACCAGCCAACTACATGGCCAACTAAATTACCAACCAATTACATGGCCAACTACATTACCAGACAACTACATGGCCAACTACATTACCAGCCAACTACATTGCCAGCCAACTACATGGCCAACTACATTACCAGACAACTACATGGCCAACTACATTGCCAACCAACTACATGAACAACACCAACCAATACCGTCTTTTGGATCAAGTGGCACCAAAAAGGCAAAGAAAAAGCAAAGCAATGAACAACAGGACAAGCTTTTGACTTCTGCTTTGACATTTGTGACTTTTGTTGTACTGATGTATATACAGTATAATGTCTAGGTACATGCAGTACATGTAAGTATACAGTAGCTGAACATGCATATAGGTAGTACATGTTATCAAATCCCTTTAGTCTTTTGGAGGATGTGGTCCAGATGAGGCAGGGATGGACATCCCCAGTGAGACCACATGCGTCACCTGCATAGACTCACCAGAAGAGGGTGCTCCTCACCAACCACACCGAGTCACGTTAATAGAAGAAACACGGCGTTCAATTGTACTCGTTGCAAAAAGCTCGTGCAATGGCAAAACTTTGAGAGTAAAATATTCAAGTTATTTTATTTCGATGAAATCATCATGAATAATGAAATAATCAGTCTACCGGTAATTAAGGCGTTTTTACTCACTTCTTTGTCTCTCTCCTACTGGGCTACTTTATTTTCCTACATTTTACAACGTCACATGCAAATTACATGCAAATTAGACTATTACGTCATCTCGCGACTTGGTCGAAGGAGAGACAGAAAGCGATGAAGTCCACCAAGCTCCTTCCGTGAGAAGCAGAATAACAATAAGCCAATCAGCACGCAGCTCACACCGGCACTCTATCGATGGAGACACACACACAAACAGTAGTATTGCAGTAGCGGCTGCCATGTTGCTTTGGTGCTGCAGTGACGTCAGCATAACACTGCTGGATGCTGTTAGCATTAGCATGCTGCTTAGGCTCGGTCCGCCACAGCCCGACCAAGAGGCGGAGCTACTGAGCTACAGGCGAGAGGGAGGGGTTGAGTAGGAGTGCAATGCTGAGGAAGCGGCAGACACGCCGAAGGACACATCATCATCATCATCCTCACTGCTGCTGGCAACACTGGGACCAGCGTGGACGCGGTTGTACGCTGAGGAGTGTGGGTGCCCTGTGGTTTGTCCCCTGTCCTGCGTGTTCCCTTCAACAAGCTGCCTGCAGTGAGGCTCCTAGTAAGTGCGCGTCTTTCCTGCTTCCTGAAAGCCTCAGGGCTTCCTTTCCTCCTCCCTCCTCCATCTCTCCGTGTGTATGCACAAGTACACATCAAAGTATGTGTCCACTTCTACAGAAGCGGTAGCATTAGCATGTTAGCATGTCGCTTCTATGTGGGAACCTATGGTTGGGAAAGAGCAGTAACTTCCTGTACGGATCCTGTTGTTTCCTTGTGGTTTCAGGTCGGGTCCAACCAGATTTCCCGGGATCGCCATGACGACCGCATCCACTCAAAGACGCCTCTGACAGCCTGGCAGATACCTCCTTTCTTTACGGGGCGGGGGCGTGTTCTTCCTGTCCTCTCTGGAGCCAGCGCGCTGGCAAGTAGACCAGAAGGTCTCCACCTCTCTGGGCCCGCTGCATCATGTGAGGCTTTACCAACATCCGACATCCAACATCCAACATCCAACATCCAACATCCATCCAATGTCCTCCTTTTGCCTCACTTCTGGTCAAAAGGCTACGCTAGCACTAATGCTAAGCTCACGGATAAGCTTGGCTGCGTAGCACAATAACACCCCCGTTACCGAATGCCTCTCCACGCAAACACTTCCTAGCATGCTTCCGAGCATGCTTCCTAGTATGCTTCCGACTACGTTTCCAAGCATGCTACCGAGCACACTTCCTAGCATGCTTCTGAGTATGCTTCCGACCACGTTTCCTAGCATGCTTCCGAGCACACTTCCCAGCATGCTTCCTAGCACACTTCCTAACACCCTTCTTAGCATGCTTTCAAGCATGATTCCGAGCACACTTCCTAGCATGCTCCCTAGGACACTTCCTAGCATCCTTCCGAGCACACTTCCAAGCATGTTTCCTAGCATGCTTCCCGCCACACTTGCTACCATGTTTCCTAGCATGCTCCCTGGCATGCTTCCTAGCACACTTCCGACCACGTTTCCTAGCATGCTTCCGAGCACACTTCCTAGCATGCTTCCGAGCATGCTTCCTAGCACACTTCCTACCATGCTTCCTAACACCCTTCTTAGCATGCTTTCTAGCATGATTCCTAGCACACCTTCAAGCATGCTTCCTCGTGCATTTGCTAGCATGCTTCTGAGAACACTTCCTAGCATGCTCCCTAGCACACTTCCAAGCATCCTTCCGAGCACACTTCCAAGCATGTTTCCTAGCATGCTTCATACCACACTTGTTACCATGTTTCCTAGCATGCTCCCTGGCATGCTTCCTAGCACACTTCCGACCACGTTTCCTAGCATGCTTCCGAGCACACTTCCTAGCATGCTTCCGAGCATGCTTCCTAGCACACTTCCTACCATGCTTCCTAACACCCTTCTTAGCATGCTTTCTAGCATGATTCCTAGCACACCTTCAAGCATGCTTCCTCGTGCATTTCCTAGCATGCTTCTGAGAACACTTCCTAGCATGCTCCCTAGCACACTTCCTAGCATCCTTCCGAGCACACTTCCAAGCATGTTTCCTAGCATGCTTCCCACCACACTTGTTACCATGTTTCCTAGCATGCTCCCTGGCATGCTTCCTAGCACACTTCCTACCGCATTTCCGAGCATGCTTTTTACACACCGTCTCGCACACTTTCTAGCATGCTTCCGACCATGTTTCCGAGCATGCTTCCGAGCACACTTCCTAGTACACTTCCTACCATGCTTCCTAACACCCTTCTTAGCATGCGTTCTAGCATGATTCCTAGCACACCTTCAAGCATGCTTCCTCGTGTATTTCCTAGCATCCTAGAAGTGTGCCGAGCACACTTCCAAGCATCCTTCCGAGCACACTTCCAAGCATGTTTCCTAGCATGATTCCTACCACACTTGCTACCATGTTTCCTAGCATGCTCCCTGGCATGCTTCCTAGCACACTTTCTACCATAATCCCTCACACACTTCCAAGTGTGTTTCCTAGGATGCTTCCCAGCACACTTCCTACCATAACACACTTCCTAGTGCATTTCCTAGCATGCTTTCTAACACGCTGCCGAGCACACTTCCTCGCATGCTTCCTAGCACGTTTACTAGCACAGCTTCATGTGTGCGTGTGCACGGGCTTGTGTGTAACACGTGAGGCCCACGTGTTGACATGAGTGTCAACCTGATGCTGCGGTCAAGCGTCGCCGTGGGGACACTCAACTAAACTCAATGAGACTCTCCATGCATTTGTGTTTGTGTGTGCATGTGTGTGCACGTGTGTGCACGTGCGTGCAGCCAATTTCAAATTCTCATGCAAAGAGAAGTCAAACATCCCATAATATTACTAAGCACGCCTTATTAACACTTCTTTCTGTGATTTATTACTAATGCTAATGCTAATGCTAATGCTAAAGTCGATGTGTTCCTGCAGGTGGCGTCCAGCAGCGTGTTCTCCATGAGAAGGTTGGAAGATGCCACCTCCGGGGGCATTGTTGCTGTCCATCGACGTGCTGGTCCTGCTGACATCCACGGTGCCGTTCTCCTTCTGCCGGGCCGACGCCGCCTCTGTCGTGCGCCTGGGTGAGCCCCGTCGCCGAGACGACGTCCCGTCTTCCCGTGTCTGGAAGACACGCGACTTGCTGTGACATGACGTGTTTCCCACCTCGCTGCAGCGGCCATCTTGGATGACCAGCCGGTGTGCGGCTGCGGTGAACGTCTGGCACTGGCGCTAGCGAGCAAGGACATCAATGGACGGAAGGAAGGCTCCACCCAGGCAAGGGTGGAGGTGGACCCGTACGAGCTGCTGAGCGACTCCCAGTATGACGCCACCGAAATCAGTAAGTCCTCACGCTCGGTCCCTCTTCCAGGGTTGACCTTGGGGATCTTACCGTTGTCTTTTTTTCTTAGTGTGTCAAATCCTGCTCAAAGGTGTGCTTGCTGTGATTGGCCCCGCCTCCAGCCCCGCCTCTGCCTCCGCCATCAGTCACGTCTGTGCAGAGAAGGAGGCGAGCGAGACAGAAGATCCGAGGAGGGCGCCTTTAGACCTGTCCTCACACATGTCCTCCTGGTCTCCTCAGGTCCCCCATGTGAAGATCTCTCCCGAGGAGACGTCCAAGCTGCCGTACCTCCGCTTTGCCTCCATAACGCTCCGGCCCAGCGACCAGGACCTGAGCCTCGCCATCGGGTCTGTCCTGCGCTCCTTCGGGGACCCTCCGGCCAGCCTCATCTGTGCCAAAGCGGAGTGTGAGTTTGATTGCGTGCTTTTTGCGGCTGACAGGAAGTGACCCGACCCGCCTTCCTCCCGCAGGCCTGCTGCGGCTGGAGGAACTGGTGCGCCGCTTCCTCATCTCCCGGGAGACCCTGTCGGTGCGCATGCTGGAGCGAGACCTGGACCCCACGCCCCTCCTGAAGGAGATTCGCAACGACAAAGTGGGCACGGTCATTGTCGACACCGACGACGCATTGGCGCATCGCATCCTCAGGAAGGTGACAACCTCCGTCGCCGCCACCGAGCAGGCGGCATGGAAGGACACGCGCGAGTGCTGACTTTTCCTTCTCCCTCGCCGCAGGCCGGTGAGCTGGGAATGACGTCTGCCTTCTACACGTACATTCTGACCACCATGGTAGGACCGCTTTCCCTTTTTCAGCACTTTTCCATGACATTCCGAGCCTTTCAAGCTCCTCCCCTTCGTCACCTGAAACGTGTGTGTGGACGTCAAAGCCATCACTTCTGCTGGGAATCCACAAGGTTCACTTAGCATCGCTTCCTGTCATCACTTCTTTTGGTAGGACTTCCCTCTGCTGGACCTGGACCCCCTACTGGTCCAGCAGGCCACCATCTTGGGATTCTCCATACTGGACAGCAACCATCGCTCCTACCGGCATGTGCTGAGGAGCCTCAGCGTGTTGTGGCGGGACGGCTGCCCCACCAGCCCCCACTACCCTGGCCTGCCGGTGTGTGTGCGTGTGTGTGTGTGTGTGTGTACGTGTGTGTCTGTGTCCACACTAACTAACACTGACCTCCACCTCCCAGTTGTCAGCGGCCATGATGTTTGACACGGTGCACGTGGTGGCGAGCGCGGTGCGTGAGTTGAACCGCAGTCAGGAGGTGGGGGCGAAGCCGCTGAGCTGCGCCTCGCCGCTCATTTGGCAGCATGGAACCAGCCTGATGAACTACCTGCGCATGGTACCGCCTCCTTCGCCCCCCCCCGACACACACACATTTTGCTAGACGCCTTGAGACCAAAGAGTCAACATTTGCGTTGCCAGGTGGAGTACAACGGGTTGACGGGTCACATCGAGTTCAACAGCAAAGGTCAGCGTAGCAACTACACCCTGAAGGTCCTGGAGAAACACGCCCGGGGTCACAGACAGGTCAGAATATGCTTTACGACATGTTGGTGTTCGCATGCCACTGAGCTCCGCGATAAGATTCCTGGCAGCCCATCGGTGTCGGACCCCATCCTCCGCCTCCCGCCTGAACCAGGAAAACAGAACAGTCCAGATCTTGTTTCTGGACTTTCCAGATGCCTTCAATATCATCATTTCAAACAATGCCCGACCCTAATACATGTTTACGTATGCGTGGAGGCGGGGCTACTAGTGAGTGCATACGCATGGATTGCTAGCAGTAAGTTAGCAAGCAAATGCTAACGTGAATGAAGGCAGAAAAGCCCTGCTTTCTAAGCCGGATGCACCAGTGTGCCCCAGGGTGAAGGGGCGGCAGTGGCGTCATCCCGGCAGTCAGTGCTTACGGAGCAAAGCAAATATAAACAAAACCTTGCAAAATGGTGCGTGCTCACAGACGGTGTCGCTCGCTACATTGCAAAAGAAGGGTCACCGCTCGATACGGTTGTAGCGCGCAGACCTCACAGCTAGGAGACCAGGGTTCAATCCCACCCTCGGCCATCTCTGTGTGGAGTTTGCATGTTCTCCCCGTGCATGCGTGGCTTTTCTCCAAAAACATGCTAGGTTAATTAGCCACTCCAAATTGTCCATAGGTATGAATGTGAGTGTGAATGGTTGTTTGTCTATATGTGCCCTGGGATTGGCTGGCCACCAGTCCAGGGTGTACCCCGCCTCACGCCCGAAGACAGCTGGGATAGGCTCCAGAACCCCCCGCGACCCTGGTGAGGAAAAGCGGTAGAAAATGAATGAATGAATGATGGTCCAGCCAAATTTGTTATCGTGACTGCTGGCCATCATAGGCGATGCCGCCATGCTCGGGCAGGACGGCAGGAGATGCTGAGAAGATGGGGATGAAACTAAAAGTTATTTTATGAAGCCTCCACTAATCATCTCGTACAGACACGGATCTGACTGAACACAGATTTACAGCACTACTGCTGCTGGAATCTTCTGGTATCTTCTGGTATCTTCTAGTATCTTCTGTACTGTACACTGCTGCTGCTATTGGAACCTTCTTCTCCTGGAGGGATGACCTCCATCTAATCTAATGCAAATCCACAGACTATATTTTGTCACACAGATTGGTACGTGGTACTCAAACAACACTTTGTCCATGAAGTCCAGCCCCGTGGACCTGAAGGCATCGCAGACACTGGCCAACAAGACGCTGGTGGTCACCACCATTCTGGTAGAACAAGCCCTTCACGTGCACGTCCAGCCTTCAGCACTTCATCACTCCTCGGCTTTCCTCCCACAGGAAAACCCGTACGTGATGAGAAAGTCCAACTTCCAGGACTATCTTGGCAACGAGCAGTACGAAGGTTTCTGCGTGGACCTGCTGCGCGAGCTGGCAGACATCTTCAAGTTCTCCTTCACCATCAAGTTGGTGGACGACGGCCTGTACGGAGCACCGGACCCCAACGGCAGCTGGACCGGCATGGTGGGAGAACTCATCAACAGGGTGAGCCGCTGGCATGCTAACATGAGGAGCAACATCAGGTGGTCTCATGTTGCTCCTTCTCATGTTTCTCCTCATGTGTCTCCTCTTCAAGTTGCTCATTGTCATGCCTTTCCTCACATGTCTCCTTCTCATCTTGCTCCTCCTCATATTTCTCATTCTCATGTATCTTGTCATGTTTCTCATCTTCATCTGTCTCCTTCTCATGTGTCTCCTCCACATGTTTCTCCTCCTCATATTTCCCGTTCTCATGTATCTCCTCATGTGTCTCCTCCTCATAGTTCTGATTTGCGTGTATCTTCTCATGTTACTCATTTTCATCTGTCTCCTTCTCGTGTTTCCCCTCCTCATGTTTCTCCTGCTCATATTTCTCATTCTCATGTATCTTCTCATGTTTCTCATCTTCATCTGTCTCCTTCTCGTGTGTCTCCTCTTCATGTTTCTCCTTCTCATGTGTCCCCACTTCATGTTGCTCATTTTCATGCATCTCCTCATCTGTCTCCTTCTCATGTTTCTCCTTCTCATGTATCTCATTCTCATGTGTCTCCTCTTCAAGTTGCTCATTGTCATGCGTTTCCTCACATGTCTCCTTCTCATGTTTCTCCTCCTCATATTTCTCATTCTCATGTATCTCCTCCTCATGGGTCTCCTCCTCATATTTCTGATTTGCGTGTATCCTCTCATGTTACTCATTTTCATCTGTCTCCTTCTTGTGTTTCCCCTCCTCATGTTTCTCCTGCTCATATTTCTCATTCTCATGTATCTTCTCATGTTTCTCATCTTCATCTGTCTCCTTCTCATGTGTCTCCTCCTCATGTTTCTCCTTCTCATGTGTCCCCACTTCATGTTGCTCATTTTCATGCATCTCCTCATCTGTCTCCTTCTCATGTTTCTCCTTCTCATGTATCTCATTCTCATGTGTCTCCTCTTCAAGTTGCTCATTGTCATGTGTTTCCTCACATGTCTCCTTCTCATGTTTCTCCTCCTCATATTTCTCATTCTCATGTATCTCCTCCTCATGTGTCTCCTCCTCATATTTCTGATTTTCGTGTATCCTCTCATGTTACTCATTTTCATCTGTCTCCTTCTTGTGTTTCCCCTCCTCATGTTTCTCCCGCTCATGTTTCTCATTCTCATGTATCTCCTCATATGTCTCCTCTTAAAGTACTCATTGTCATCTCCTTCTCATGTTTCTCCTCATATTTCTCATTCTCATGTAGCCCCTCCTCATGTTTCTCCCACTCATATTTCTCATTTTCATGTATCTTGTCATGTCTTCATCAGTCTCCTTCTCATGTATATCCTTCTCATGTGTCACCTCCTCATGTTTCTCCTTCTCATCTGTCCCCTCTTCATGTTGCTCATTCTCATGCATCTCCTCATCTATCTCCTTATCATGTTTCTCCTTCTCATGTATCTCCTCATGTGTCTCCTCTTCAAGTTGCTCATTGTCATGCGTTTCCTCACATGTCTCCTTCTCATGTGTCTCCTCCTCGTGTTTCTCTTTCTCATGTTTCTCCTTCTAATATATCTCCTTGTCCTCTTCATGTTGCGTATTCTCTTGTCTTCTCATCCGTCTCCTTCTCATGTTTATCCTCCCCATATATCTCATTCTCATGTGTCTCCTCACGTGTCTTCTTCCGATGTGTCTCCAGCTCATGTTTCTCCTCCTCATGTGTCTCCATCTCATGTTTCTCATTCTCATTTGTCTCCGTTTCATGTTTCTCATTCTCATTTGTCTCCATCTCATTTTTGTCATTTGTCTCATCATATTCCTTCTTATGTGTCTCCATCCCATTGTTTCTCATTGTCATGTGTCTTTTTCTCACGTTTCTCCTTGTCACGTGTCTCCATCTCATGTGTCTTCTGTTCATGTTTCTCCTCCTCTTGTACCTCCATGTCATATGTCATGTGTCATGTATGATGTGTCATGTATCATGTGTCATGTATCATGTATCATGTAGCATGTGTCATGTGTCATGTGTCATGTGTCATGTATCATGTGTCATGTATCATGTGTCATGTATCATGTATCATGTGTCATGTATCATGTAGCATGTGTCATGTATCATGTATCATGTGTCATGTATAATGTAGCATGTGTCATGTATCATGTGTCATGTGTCATGTATCATGTGTCATGTATCATGTGTCATGTGTGATGTATGATGTATCATGTGTCATGTATGATGTATGATGTATGATGTGTCATGTGTCATGTGTCATGTATGATGTATGATGTGTCATGTATGATGTGTCATGTGTCATGTATGATGTATGATGTGTCATGTATCATGTGTCATGTGTCATGTATCATGTGTCATGTGTGATGTATGATGTATCATGTGTCATGTGTCATGTGTCATGTATGATGTGTCATGTGTCATGTGTCATGTATGATGTATGATGTGTCATGTATCATGTGTCATGTATCATGTATCATTTGTCATGTATCATGTATGATGTATCATGTGTCATGTATCATGTGTCATGTGTGATGTATGATGTATCATGTGTCATGTATCATGTGTCATGTATGATGTATGATGTATGATGTATGATGTGTCATGTATCATGTGTCATGTATGATGTAGGATGTATCATGTGTCATGTATCATGTATCATGTGTCATGTATCATGTATGATGTATCATGTGTCATGTGTCATGTATCATGTATCATGTGTCATGTATCATGTGTCATGTATCATGTGTCATGTATCATGTGTCATGTATGATGTATCATGTGTCATGTATGATGTATCATGTGTCATGTATCATGTGTCATGTGTCAGGTGTCATGTGTGATGTATGATGTGTCATGTGTCATGTATGATGTATCATGTGTCATGTGTCATGTATCATGTGTCATGTGTCATGTGTCATGTGTCATGTGTGATGTATGATGTATCATGTGTCATGTGTCATGGGTCTCTGCAGAAAGCGGACCTGGCGGTGGCGGGCTTCACCATCACATCAGAGAGAGAGAAGGTCATCGACTTTTCCAAACCCTTCATGACCCTGGGGATCAGCATCCTGTACCGGGTCCACCTGGTACAAGCTCTTCTACTTTTTCCCCCAAATGGACTTCCTGTGTCCTACTAGGCGGTGCAGTCACGAGGCGTGTTCTTGGCTTCCAGGGTCGAAAGCCAGGATATTTCTCCTTCCTGGATCCCTTCTCTCCGGCGGTGTGGCTTTTCATATTGTTTGCCTACCTCGCCGTCAGCTGCATCCTCTTCCTGGCCGCCAGGTAGCGTGTGACTGTTTCTCTGCGGGTTCAGGTCAGCAACAGGGGGCGGGGCTCGGAGTCCAATGGAAGCTGGGTGAGCAATAAGAAAGGTGTCTTTGCGTCCAGGCTGAGCCCTGGCGAGTGGTACGACCAGCATGCATGCCCGTGGGCACGGCAAGACGTCCTGGAGAACCAGTACACACTGGGGAACAGCCTGTGGTTCCCCGTGGGGGGATTCATGCAGCAGGGCTCCGAGGTCACGCCCAGGGCCTTATCCACACGCTGCGTCAGCGGCGTCTGGTGGGTGGTCATCGCATGCGTGGGCGGGGCAAGGGGCGAACGCTCCAGAGCTTTGAAGCGTGCCGTGCTTCCTCCTGCCAGGTGGGCTTTCACCCTCATCATCATCTCATCCTACACTGCCAACCTGGCTGCGTTCCTGACTGTGCAGAGGATGGAGGCACCCATCGGGTCTGCGGACGACCTGGCCGACCAGACCAGCATCCAGTACGGGACCATCCACGGGGGGTCCACCATGACCTTCTTCATGGTGGGACCGGCCTGTTTGAAGCTTGCCAAGCCCCATCACCGTCATGGTGATGTCATCTTGTGGCTTTTCCCTCTCCGCGCAGAACTCCCGCTACCAGACGTACCAGCGCATGTGGACCTTCATGCACTCCAAGCAACCCAGCGTGTTCGTCAAGACCACGGAGGACGGGATTGCCCGCGTCCTCAACTCCAGGTACGCCTTCCTCATGGAGAGCACCATGAACGAGTACTACCGCCGCCTCGACTGCAACCTCACGCAGATCGGCGACCTGCTGGACACCAAAGGCTACGGCATCGGACTTCCCCTTGGTGAGCGCCGTGTCGTCCTGATGCTTCGTCTAACGTAGGAAGCGCTCACGCACGATATCCGTGCCCTGCCAGGCTCTCCGTATCGACAGCAGATCACGCTGGGAGTCTTGCAGTTGCAAGAAAGCAACCGCCTGGAGGTCCTGAAGAGACGCTGGTGGGGGGGGGGACGCTGTCCCAAGGAGGAGGACCGCCGGGCCACAGGTGACTCCTGCCTACGCCTCCCACAACGTGTCCATCCTGAGACTCATGTTCTTGTGTATGATAGGACTGGGCATGGAGAACATCGGCGGGATCTTCGTGGTTCTCTTGTATGGTCTCATCACGGCCGTGGTGGTGGCCATCATGGAGTTTGTGTGGTTGACGCGCTGCTCGTTACAGACGGAGGTGACTTCTTCTTCATCCTTGTCTTCCTCAGCCTCCTGCGCTCAGACATGTGTTCCACGTCCCCTGCAGGTGTCCTTGTGTCACGAGATGCTGTTGGAGTTTCGAAATGTCGTCTTGTGTAAGAGGAGCTCCCGTCCCCGGCGGCGCCGACCTCTGAGTTACTCTGGGGGGCGGATCCTGCGGCGCCCGGCTCGCATGCCGCTGGGCTCGGCCCGAAGCACACATCTGGTTGGTGACGTGCGTCTGAGCAACGGACGACCTCGCAGCAGCAGTGGCGGTCTGCTCACGCTTGTTCGTGGGACACAGGAAAGTTCAGACTGGGATTTGGGCGCGGGCCGTCGGAGGCTCCTGGCGGACACACTTGGTGCCGCCCACATGCCGCCTCTCATGTCGGCCACGACGGCCCTTCCTGTCAGGCCGCGCAGCTTCCTGTGTAGCTGCAGTCATGTGCGCGTTTGCCGCCAGTGCCGGCGCATCCAAAGCCTCATCCTGCCGCCCCCGTGTCCGCCCGCCTCCTCACAGTGCCCCTCCTGCCCCGGGACTCTGCCCTTAATGGCGACGTCGGGGCTTCTTCGCCACCTTCGCTATTACCGCAGCACCGTGTCCTCACCCCGCCTCCCACCACCACCCCTACCCCCAGACAGAACAGACCGTCCCCCACAGTCCAAAGCCAGGCCGGTGCCACCACCCCGCCCGCCGCCCCCCCTCAAGGTACCACACCTGCCGCTAAACATAGTGAGGGTGCAGAACTGAGCCACTCTGGATCCGGAGGGGGCGGGTGTCAACGGTCACATGCACATTTTGAAATGGATCATTCCAAAGCAGCAACCACACACACACACACACACACACACAAACACAGACACACACAAACACACAATGTTGTGGCTATGACATGTTTGCCAAATGCTCATTAAGTTCAATTACCTTCATTTTCTATAAAATGTTTTTTTTCTTTGATTCCACCCTCGGCCATCTCTGTGTGGAGTTTGCATGTTCTCCCCGTGCATGCGTGGGTTTTCTCCGGGTACTCCGGTTTCCTCCCACATTCCAAAAACATGCTAGGTTAATTGGCCACTCCAAATTGTCCATAGGTATGAATGTGAGTGTGAATGGTTGTTTGTCTATATGTGCCCTGGGATTGGCTGGCCACCAGTCCAGGGTGTACCCCGCCTCTCGCCCGAAGACAGCTGGGATAGGCTCCAGCACCCCCGCGACCCTCGTGAGGATAAGCGGCATAGAGATGGATGGATGTTTTTTTTCTTTGTAAGGAAAGTCTGTGTGTTTCTTTCAACTGTGTGCGTGTACACGTGATTCTACTGACATCTAGTGGTCAAATAATAACATCACGGATGAAGAGTGCTTTTGAGTTTTGTAATATGAAACGTTTTTTCTTTCATATTTCAACTTAAATGTATTTGATATTAGATTTGATGTATTATATATTTGTTTTGTTTCAATAATTGTATTTTTCCCCTCATACAATTATGACACAATTCTCATTAAATCAAAGCTTTTTCTTTCATATTCAATTTGACTTTCAATTGACTTTATTTTATTTAGCTAATTATGTTTTTCCCCTTATAATTTTTAAAATAATATCGTAACTTTTTGGCTAATTAATTTCCTAACAATTACAGCTTTATTTTTTTGTAATATGACAACTTCAGAAACTAATGTATTTGGATGGATGGTGGTTGGTTGGTTGGATATGGATGGATGGATGGATGGATCAATGGATGGATGAATGATGGCTGATGAATGGTTGGACGGATGGGTGGATGGATCAATGGATGGATGGATGGATGGTTGGATGGATGGTTGGACGGATGGATGATGAATGGATGGATGGATGATGGATGGATGGATGGTGGTTGGATGGATGGATAGTGGGATGGATGAGGGATGATAGACGGATGGATGCATGGTTGGATGGATGAATGATGGATGGATGAATGAATGATGGATGATTGGATGGATGATGGATGGATGGTTGGACAGATGGATGGATGATGGTTGGATGGATGGATGATGGATGAAGTATGGATGGATGATGGATGGTTGGATTGATGATGGCTGAATGGATGGATGATGGATGGATGGTTGGACGGATAGATGAATGAATCATGGATGATTGGATGGTTGGATGGTTGGATGGATGGATGATGAATGGATGAATGATGGAGGGAGGGATGATGGATGGATGGTTGGATTGATGGTTGGATGGATGAATGATGGATGAATGAATGATGGGTGGATGGACGATGGATGAAGTATGGATGAATGATGGATGGATGATGGATGGTTGGATTGATGATGGCTGAATGGATGGATGGATGGATGATGGATGGATGGATGGTTGGACGGATAGATGAATGAATCATGGATGGTTGGTTGGATGGATGGATGATGAATGAATGATGGATGGATGAATGAATGATGGATGGACGATGGATGAAGTATGGATGAATGATAGATATAATATTTCAACTTAATGGTTGTGTTTTTCCCACTTTTGCTGGGTATAATTTTCATTTTTTAAATTGTATTTTCAGAATGTGCCATTGGCCAGTAAACGCAAGTGGCCCCCGGATCCCACTTTGGACACCCCTGGATTAGAAGGTAGGCTAAGGACACACTTCCTTTTCGAAGGTTCCGTCTTCCGCAACTGTCCAAGGGGAAACGTTGCAGCTCAACAAGTGGCTCTGGCCCCGCCCCCAGCCTGTGACATCACGTGGGCATTGGGTGACAGACAGGCAACATGAGCCTGCCTGCCTGCCGCTGCCTCCTGATTGGTTGCTGCGAACAATAGCGGACAAACAGGTTCCAACGACTGCGGTGCGTTCAGGGAGCGATGGTGTGTGTTTTCAAGTCATGGCTTGTTCACGAAAGGGGGGTGGGGGGGGTGAGGTGAGGACGTGGTAGGTCAAAGAAAACAAGAAACCATTCCTTTCGACTTTTATTAATCCCAATGTTGCAACAGGAAGTCATCACAAAGTAGCAAGGTGTGCACGAGGAACATCCCGATGGAGTCATTTCCCGGTTTTGATGAGCGCGCGTTTCCAAATCACGTGACCTCTTTATTACGCAAAGACAGTAAACACGATCTTCAGCTCCAGTTTGTAAACAATAAATACTTTCCCACTGGAGATCAGTGCACGTACAGGTCTGATATAACACACGCACACGCGCACGCACGCACAATTTGAAGCCTGCTGACGAAGCAAATCACATCTTCATAAAAGTAAAACGTCAAATATGTTGCCAGGTTTTCTCCCTCCGAAAGTCAAAGCATGTCGCCGCCCACAGCGAGTCCGGTCTTGTCCTGAAACATCCCCACTGAGCACGAACCCCACCCCTCACCCCCCGCCCCCCACTCCCCTTTCAAAACAAACACCGGCTGCGGGTCACCTTAGCAACGTCTCATCTCGCTCACTGCTGCCCCCGCAGGCGCCAAGTGGGAGGACAGGAAAGAGGTGAGCTCGTTGTGGCGACGACCTTGATAGAACTTTTATTGTTATCATTCACTAACGATAACCTCTTTAACGACAAGAGCATACAAATATTTCAAATTCATTCTGCTTAGACTCCGCCCACCACGGTATCACTGAGTGTGTGTGTGTGTGTGTGTGTGTGTGATTGTGTGTCCTTGGGTTTCCATCATGGCGACAGTGGATTGGACTTCCTTCCCGGCGTCTTGACATGTTTGCAGTTTCCCTCAGGGGGAGTGGTGGGCGGGGCCTACGAGCGGTCAGGTGATGAAGGCACAGACAAAGATCAAGATGATTGACAGCCAAGAAGAGTTCAGCCGTGAAGCTGAGTTCGAGATCCGCGGTTCAGTCGAGTCTGATGTTTTCCTAGGAAACCAGCTGGATCCCGGGTGGGGGGATGGGAATGGCGTTGGCGGGGTGGCGTGGGGGGGGGGGGGGGGATTTGGGTTGTTTGGCCCGGTACCTCCTGAGGACGCAACACCATGTCATTCGTCAGCAGTCATTCCCAAACCGTGTCATGTGACTTACCCGCACCATCGAGCTCACTAGTATGGCGACTCCACCCTGAGGACACACACACACACAGTCAGTGGGAGGGGCATGCAGGGAGGACTTGTGTGTGTGTGTGTGTGTGTGTGCACGAGGGCAACATGTTGCAAGACGCCAAGAATGAGGAGAATTCGGTCGGAGATAATTCCCGGCGTGCGTGTCATCCAATAAAAAACAAGCTGCTTCTTGTGAAGCTTCCAGACGCCAAGACGCCCAGGCGGGCGTGCTAACGGCAGGAAGCGGGCCACAGGTTGGCGCTCAGCAAACACACAAGCGCGGAGTACTCACGGAACTTTCTGTCTGCAGTACATGATGACGGCGATGGCCACGCCCAAAGCGGCCAGGATGCCGATGACGATTCCGGCGATGGCGCCGTCCGACAGGCCTTCGTCCAGCGCGCCCTCCTCTGCGGGGACATCACAGGAAGTGAGAGGTATAAGTCGGAAGCCCCTCCCACGGTGTGTCTCACCTTTGACGGACAGGTTGTGCGTGTACGTGGCGGTCTTTCCTGTGACGGCGTTGTACGCCTGGCACATGTACGCTCCCGTGTTCTTGTACACGGCCTCGCCGATGACGTACGTGGCCGCTTTGACGTCGGTCAGCGTGCCGTTGAACTTCCACGTGAAGCTGGGGGCGGGGACGGAGGAAGCCGAGCACACAAGCTTCACGGCATCTCGCACCTCCACCGCATTCTCACCGCTCACCATCACCGCCTCGGGCCCGACTGCAAACAGGAAGTGACGTCAGTGATGCCACCCCGCTCCTCAACACGCCAGCATGGCTCAACGACCTCAGCTAATGCTAAGGAAGTTAGCAGTCCCGCAGGCCAGAACACTCACAGTTGACCACCATCTTGTACGAAGCCGTCTGGACGCTGACTGCGTTGGCGAGCCGACACTCGTACTCGCCGTTGTCCTCCTTCTGCAGCGGCGAGATGCTCACCCAGCTGCCGTCGGCCGCCAGCGTCACACGCCCGCCAGCCACCAGCGGCTTCCCGTCCTTCTGCCACGTCCCACTCGTCACTGCGCCCTTCGTCACCTGGCAACTCAGGTTGGCTGTGCCGTTTCCCGCCATGAGCACGGCACTCGGACCGCTCATCTTCACGCCCGACAGGGGCTCTGTGAGGAGAACAAGGAAGTCATTAAAAAGAACTTGGACGCTCTTTGAGGTGTTGCAAAGGAAGCAGGGGTCATAAAGAGGAAGTAGGGGTATCTTATAGAGGAAGTAAGGGTCATAAAGAGGAAGTAGGGGTATCTTATAGAGGAAGTAAGGGTCATAAAGAGGAAGTAGAGGTATCTTAAAAGGGAAGTAAGGATCATAAAGAGGAAGTGGTGGTCATAAAGAGGAAGTAAGGATCATAAAGAGGAAGTAGAGGTATCTTAAAAGGGAAGTAAGGATCATAAAGAGGAAGTGGTGGTCATAAAGTGGAAGTAAGGATCATAAAGAGGAAGTAGGGGTCATAAAGAGGAAGTAGAGGTATCTTAAAAGGGAAGTAAGGATCATAAAGAGGAAGTGGTGGTCATAAAGGGGAAGTAAGGATCATAAAAAGGAAGTAGGGGTATCTTAAGGAGGAAGTAAGGGCCATAAAGAGGAAGTAGGGGTATCTGAAGGAGGAGGTAAGGGTCATAAAGAGGACGTAGGGGTATCTTAAAGAGGAAGTAAGGATCACAAAGGGGAAGTAGGGGTATCTTATAGAGGAAGTAAGGATCATAAAGAGGAAGTAAGGATCATAAAGAGGAAGTAGGAGTCATAAAGAGGAAGTAAGGATCATAAAGAGGAAGTAGGGGTATGTTAAGGAGGAAGTAAGGATCATAAAGAGGAAGTAGGGGTCATAAAGAGGAAGTAAGGATCATAAAAAAGAAGTAGGGGTATCTTAAGGAGGAAATAAGGGCCATAAAGAGGAAGTAGGGGTATCTTAAGGAGGAAGTAAGGGTCATAAAGAGGAAGTACGGGTATTTTAAAGAGGAAGTAGGGGTATCTTAAGGAGGAAGGAGGAATCATAAAGGGGAAGTAGGGGTATCTTATAGAGGAAGTAAGGGTCATAAAGAGGAAGTAGGGGTATCTTATAGAGGAAGTAAGGGTCATAAAGAGGAAGTAGTGGTATCTTAAGGAGGAAGTAAGGGTCATAAATGGGAAGTAGGGGTATCTCAAAGGGGAAGTAAGGGTCATAAAGAGGAAGTAGGGGTCATAAAGAGGAAGTAAGGATCATAAAGAGGAAGTAGGGGTATGTTAAGGAGGAAGTAAGGATCATAAAGATGAAGTAGGGGTATTTTAAAGAGGAAGTAGGGTATCTTAAGGAGGACGTAAGGGTCATAAAGAGGAAGTAGGGGTATCTTAAGGAGGAAGTAATGGTCATAAAGAGGAAGTAAGGGTATTTTAAAGAGGAAGTAAGGGTCATAAAGAGGAAGTAGGGGTATCTTAAGGAGGAAGTAAGGGTCATAAAGAGGAAGTAGGGGCCATAAAGAGGAAGTAGGGGCCATAAAGACAAAGTAGATGAGTCACAAAGGAAGCAGGTGTGTCTTAAAGAGGAAGTAGGGGTCCCATAAAGGAAGCAGGGGTGTCTTAAAGAGGAAGTAGGGGTCCCATAAAGGAAGCAGGGGTGTCTTAAAGAGGAAGTATGGGTGCTGTGATGAAACATGAAGAAGCAGAAAGCAAAGGAGTGAATGTAAGCCCATCCCCCAGTGACACCCCCCCCCCCAACCACCACCCCCCCATACCTGTCCAGCAGGTTTGTCAAAGAAATGTAAGGAAACGTACAAGAAGCGCCACACCTGCAAAGTGCGTGTGTGTCCACTGACTCATGTCCTACAGCGGTCACATGACCACGCTTGCGTCAAACAAAACAGGCGGCCTAACTCACCCATCACGGCGAAGGAAACGGCGCGGGAGGTGACCTGGCGCCGCGTCTTGGCGTTGGTGGCTCTGCACGTGTACGTGGACATGCGCTGCCACTGCGGGTGCTTCTGCACGATCTTTAGCGGCATGACGGGCTCCCCGAACTCCATCGCGGTCTGGTTCTGGTACCACGTGAAGGTGGCGGGAGGGCTGGACCGCGTCGCACACGTCAGGTTAAAGTCGGAGCCGGCTCGTACGAACTGTGGCACGTCTTTCGGCAAGAGGGTGATCTCGTCTGGGCCGTCTGAAGATGACGATGTCATGTCACGTGATGGCCAGGTCAGCGGTCATGTGACATCGGGACGGCATTGTGAGGAAGTCAGACGGTTTAATGAATAACGGCAGCGTACACACGCCGTGTGTGCTCAGCACTGTGGCTCCGTGGAGGCGTGGCCAAAGTGCTGCCATATCAACACTCGAGCGAACCCCAAACGTGCACCGCCACCACTCACGTGCACGCTCTTATACTCCATGGTACCTTGGCATCATGCTACTGCAGTCAGCTGCTAGCATTGTTAGCCTAGCAACATGCTGACCTAGCATCTTAGCTTAGCAGCCTGCTAATGCAACCCAATGAAAAAGGACAAGTAAGCTTGTCCTAAAGTGGAAGTGGGGGTCTCCTAAAGGAAGTTGGGATTTTAAAGAGGAAGTAGGGGACATGAAGAGGAAATAGGGGTGCCGAATGGGAAGTAGGGGACATAAAGAGGAAATAGAAAACAGGGCTGTCGTAAAGGAAGTAGGAGTCAAAAAGAGGAAATAGGGGTGTCATTGAGGAAGTAGGGCTCATAAAGAGGAAGTAGGGGTCATAAAGGGGATGTAGAGGTGTCATAAAGGAAGTAGATATCTTTAAGAGGAAGTAGGGGTCATAAAGGGGATGTAGAGGTGTCATAAAGGAAGTAGATATCTTTAAGAGGAAGTAGGGGTTATAAAGGGGAAGTAGAGGTGTCGTAAAGGAAGTAGATATCTTTAAGAGGAAGTGGGGTCATAAAGGGGAAGTAGAGGTGTCGTAAAGGAAGTAGATATCTTTAAGAGGAAGTAGGGGTCATAAAGGGGATGTAGAGGTGTCGTAAAGGAAGTAGATATCTTTAAGAGGAAGTAGGGGTCATAAAGGGGAAGTAGAGGTGTCGTAAAGGAAGTAGATATCTTTAAGAGGAAGTGGGGTCATAAAGGGGATGTAGAGGTGTCATAAAGGAAGTAGATATCTTTAAGAGGAAGTAGGGGTTATAAAGGGGAAGTAGAGGTGTCGTAAAGGAAGTAGATATCTTTAAGAGGAAGTAGGGGTTATAAAGGGGAAGTAGAGGTGTCGTAAAGGAAGTAGATATCTTTAAGAGGAAGTAGGGGTCATAAAGGGGAAGTAGAGGTGTCGTAAAGGAAGCAGAGATTGTAGAGAGGAAGTAGGGGTCATAAAGAGGAAATAGGAAACGGGTGCTGTAAAGAAAGTAGGAGTCAAAAAGAGGAAATAGGAGCGTCATTAAGGAAGTAGGGGTCATAAAGAGGAAGTAGAAGTGTCATAAAGGAAGCAGACATTGTAGAGAGGAAGTAGGGGTCATAAAGAGGAAGTAGAATTGTCATAAAGGAAGCAGACATTGTAGAGAGGAAGTAAAGGTCATAAAGAGGAAGTAGATGTGCCATAAAGGAAGCAGACATTGTAGAAAGGAAGTAGGGGTCATAAAGAGGAAATGGGGTGCTGTAAAGAAAATGGGGTATCAAAAAGAGGAAGTAGCAGGACCGTAAAGGAAGTAAGAATCTTAAAGGGGAAGTAGGGCTGCCATAAAGAGAAAGTAGGAAGTAGGTGTGTCAAAAGGAGGAAGTGGGGCGGGGGATCGTAAAGAGGAAGTCGAGGTCACAAAGAGGAAGCAGGTGTAGGAACATGCTAACGCTGCTAGCTGCTCGCATTGTTAGCTTAGCATCATGCTAATGCAGGTAGCTCCTATCACACTAGCTTAGCTACATGCTACTGCTACATGCTAGCTGTCCGCATGTTACCTTAGCAACATAATAACGGATAGCTTAGCAACACGCTAATGCTGCTAGCCGCTTGCATTGTTGCCTTAGAATCATGCATTAGCATTGTTAGCTTATGAGCCTGCTAAAGCAGCGAGGGTGCCGCACTCACAGTGGACAATGAGGTCAAAGGGGGCGCTCTTCTCCGTCTCCAGCTTGTTAGCAGCCACGCAGTAGATGGGGCCCACCAGGTCGGTGCGGAGAACGTCATTGATGGTCAGCTGGCTGGACGCGTCACTCTGTGGCGGCAAAGACAAAGCGTCTCAGCAGAGGCGGACAATGACACCAAGGTCGTCCAAGGATACACTGACGTCTTTGATCAGCAGGCGCTTGCCGTCGGCCGCGATGCGCGCGGTCTTGTTGAGCCAGGAGAACTTGAGGAAGGAGCCTTTGGCGGCGCAGGTCAGGACCAACGTGCTGTTGTGCTCCACCGCCTCCTGGAGGTTGGAGCTGATGACCACGCTGGACACACGCTCTGCATCCATCATGTGACCGTCATCACCATCATCATCATCATCGTCATCATCATGGACATTTACATTTACAAACAAACAAGGAGGTGGAGCCTGCGCTTCCCCGTCCATGAAATGACGCAAGCGTCGCCTGCAGGAATTCTGGGAAAACCGTTGAGGACTGCTTTTCATTTGTGTGTAAAAGTGCAGTCGGAGCGCAGCCACGCCCTGCGCGTGCACGTTGGTTTGTGGAATGTTGTCCTCCTGAGCGCCAACGCAAACAAGAGCTTGCCGTCCCATGACTTTTGTCTAACGGCCCCCACGCCAAGGAAAGTAGTCCCGGAGCGACGCGCGTATCGATCGACCGATCGGGAAAGTGAACTTACAAGAAGGGCGGGTGCGCGGGCGCGGGCGTGCACTCACCGAGGACGCGCAGCTCGATGTCGTCTGTCTGCGTCTGGAGATCCTCGGTCAGGATGGTGACGCTGTAGTCCCCGCTGTCGGCCGTCGTGATCGCGCTCAGGTGCAGGGAGCCGTTTTGCTTGTCCACCTCCGCGCGGCCTTGGTAGTGTTGGTTCACGTTGAGAGCGGAACGGCTCAAGGTGGCGACGTTAAACTGCTCGCGCCCGTTGTTGAAGTTCCAGATGATTAAGGAGTACGCGGGCCGGTCCAGCAGGGTTCCTAGCGTCACGTTCCTACCCACGATGGCGTCCACTGGGCCTGGCGGCAAAATGTCCTGCGCCGCGCAACATCCTGGGGAGGGAAGACGAGAGTTCACACCGGTCTCACCTGCGCGCTGCCGGAATCGAGGTGTGGGCCGGGACCGGCACCCGGACCCAGATGTTGTTCTAAAGTGAGTTCTTACCCAAGAAGCAGAGCAGAAAGGCAACCAGCGACATCGTCCTCCGAGCTCAGCCCAAAATGCAGCACTACCTGCTCCCTTGGCGGGACACACCCAGACTAGGTGATCGTGGTGTGTCGTTCGCGAACGATACGGCTGGTAAAGTCGACTCCTGCGCGATAGCCTGCCATTTCGTCACGATGGACTGAAGCAGGCGTTGGGAGTGTTCTTTTGTCTTCGTGTCGCAATAGTAGCAGAAATGAACCGCGACTGTTTGTTTTATGACCACACACTCGGGGTCACGTGACCGACACTCACGTCAACTGTTCCATCTCTGCCGAATTAGCTCGTGTCGAATGCTTGAATGCTCATGCAAACACTTATTTGTATTATACACGATTTACTTTTCATTCATGGAGAGCAGCTGTTTTGTTTTGAATTATTATCCAAAAACCACGATTTTCATCGCAATCTATTCCATGATGCATAAAAATAATAATATAATTGTACTTTATTATTATCAATTTTAAGCAGCAAAGAAGCCGAAAGAGTCGATTCTTTGTAGGATCCGAGCCAAAATAAGCGAGTCTCTTCAAAGAACCGAAATTCTCATCACTACTACGTGAGCACAAATGCGCACGCGCACTCTAAGTCACTCACTCGCTCCCAGCGGTTCATTCACAAGTTCTCTCGTTGAGGGTAATGCAGTAAGTACACTGAATCAAAAGTACACGAGGTATCGAAGTACCAAGGATCATTCCGTGGTACTGCTGCCGTCCAGCAGGCACGTGGAGGAATGCCAGTATATAATCATAAAAAGCCTCATGTTGTCAAGTGGAGGTGAGCGACGCTGAGCACCAGGCGGCGCCATTTAGCACGTTTACCCTTACATTATTTTGTTTTATTATATATTTTTATTTTATTTAAATATATATAAATATTAATATATATATATGTTTGATATATATATATATATATATATATATAATTATTATTATTATTATTATATTTGTGCAGGGCACACAGCTAGGATACTGGTGTTCGATTCCACCCTCCGCCATCTCTGTGTGGAGTTTGCATGTTCTTCCCGTGCATGCGTGGGTTTTCTCCGGGTACTCCGGTTTCCTCCCCCATTCCAAAAACATGCTAGGTTAATTAGCCACTCCAAATTGTCCATAGGTATGAATGTGAGTGTGAATGGTTGTTTGTCTATATGTGCCCTGTGATTGGCTGGCCACCAGTCCAGCGTGGACCTCTTGCCTGAAGACAGCTGGGATAGGCTATTGTGAGGATAAGAGGTAAAACAATTAATGAATGAGTATTTTTTTTATCACGTGTAAGTGTTATTTTGTGGAAAATGGAGGTGTGCTTTTGATGGACCACAACGGTGTTGCGGTACTTTTCCGTTTTCGGAGCCAGCCGTCCACTCAATGACAAAACATGCCTGCCGGCTGTCAGCACCTCCGGGCAGCCTCACACTGGCATCGGACCGCCCCCGGAGATGGAGACTCTGAGGAGGTTTGTCAGGGAGTGGCCGACGGCGGCCGTGGACGACATCCTGGGGCTGTTTGGGGGCACCGGCAGAAGATGGAGCTTCAGCGGAGACAGTTGGACGGCCTGAATGGTGAGGCGGTCCAGTGGGAGCACCCTGCTGAAGGTCAGCCACTTGTCATTAGCAGTGTAGAGGTGTGTCCTTAAATTGCATTTGACTTACATCCACATGATCACCATGAAAACTCTCACCAAGAAAAGAAATGAACAGCAGCTAGTGTATAGCCACCAAGTAAGGTTAGCTCAGGGGTGGGCAAACTTTTTGACTGGCGGGCCGCATTCATTTAACAAAATTGACGAGGGGCCAGACTCGATATTTTACACGTAACAGTCCAGCTGGAATTATTGTACCTGTAAAAGTGTCATGCAATCTGCTTTATGGGCACTTTGAGATCATGTATTTGATGTAAAGTGTGTTATAAATTTATAATAATAAATATATTATTATTTATATTGATATTATTTGTTGTTATTATTATTATTATTATGTGCCTGTGTCCCTTTTTTCAGGAGCACTTTGTAAACAACAGACCGCATCAAATAACGAAATTATTAAATCTGTAAAAGTGTTATGCAATCTGCTATATGTGCACTTTAAGATCATTTATTTGATGTAAAGTACGTTATAAATTTATAATAATTAGAATAAATGTATTATTATTTGATATTATTTGTTATTATTATTTTACATTATTTTTTTATTATTATGATGATGTAAAGTGCTTTATAAATGTATAATAAGAAGAATACATTTAGTATTATTTTATATTATTTGTTATTATTATTTTATATTATTATTATTTCTTATTATTATTATTAGATCCCGACGAGAACGAGATTGGACCCTACAAACAACAATTGAAGAATGCACTGCACTCAGGTTCTCTCGCAGACATTAATGGATGGGTAAATCGCCATTACATAGGCATGAGTGGAGGGACACTTGCAGAATATATAAATCATGCCCTCCATGCTGAAAAGGTTATTAAAAGTAAAAAAGGGAAAAAGGAGTTAGTCTTCTACCACGGGGAAGAAGGAGTTGCTGTTTTTTATCAGCAGTCCAGAGGTGGAGGTAGAGGATTCGGACTACCACCAAATGACAACCTTGTTGGTCTTGCGGGAAGGAGGGTCACATTGCCAAAGATTGCAGAACCAACCCCTTCCCACATAACCAACGAAGAGCATGACTAGGACGAGAACAGCAATCAGAGAAACCTGAAGAAATACTAGGAGAGGAAGAAATCCTAAATTTAGAAGATCTATTCTATGAAGAAAAAATGAGGCCAGAAATGACACTGTTTGTTCAAGGAACTCCAGTCAAATTCCTCTGTGATACTGGTGCGTGCAGGACTACCATTAAAGAAACATTGCCACATGCGCTGCCTAGCTCCAGCTATGCCATAGTACGTGCAGCGCAAGGTGTCACGAAAAGAGTTCAAGAAACTGAGCCTTTGTGGCTCAGAGACCCGGACGGCAAGTCATGCCAATTGTCCGTCTTAATGTTACCAGAATGCCCAGTAAACCTACTAGGGAGAGATGGTTTAGTCGCCTTAGGCTTAGCCATAGTACCAACCCCTGAGGGACTAAAAATAACCAGGCAAAAGCCAGAAGAAGTATATGTAGTACAGGGGGTAGGAAAACCTAACTACTACTATACATTAGATATTCCCAACAAGCCTTCCACATCCATGGGAGCTCACCTCATGACTAAAGGAAAGGAAGCAGTAGAGCAGGTGCAAGACCAAATGTCACCAGATGACTTGCATGTCACTACGTGGTTCACTGCTAATCCTGATTCCAAGTATAAAGAGAACCTCGACAAAGTCACTCCGGCCAAAATAACAGTGACCTATGTGTGTACTCCGATGGGGTAGCCAATGATGGGGTAGCCAATGATGGGGTAGCCAATGATGGGGTAGCCAATGATGGGGTAGCCAATGATGGGGTAGCCAATGATGGGGTAGCCAATGATGGGGTAGCCAATGCTGCAGCAGCTGTTACCTTACCAAAACAAGTTGAGCCACTATTCAAACAATACCACGAGCCTCACATTTCGCTATTTAAAAGCAGAAATATTGGATGGAAAGATCTTGGGAAGCTGGTGGACAGAGGTGAAAGAGCATGTGATTGGGTAGCGACGGGCACCAACACTTGGTATAGTGAATCCACTGAATTATCAAAAGAGGCACTGTTTTGGTCTGTAACAGTCCAATCAGGAGTACACTCAGCAAAGATTCAAAGATGACAGATATTCTTCTCTGAAGAACAGGAAGAGCTACTGAAGCAAATTCCTTCAGAGCTATGGTCTCAAGGACCAACAGATGTAGGGTTAGTGAAAGGAGCAGCACCTGTCATAATTAGACCCAAAGCAGAACATCGTCCCAGGATAAAACAATACCCCCTAAAACCAGATGCAATGGCAGGAACAGAGCCAGTGATTGAAGATCTAAAAAAGGCAGGTGTATTAATAGAATGTGCTGACTCCCCAGTAAACACACCAATATTTCCTGTGAAAAAGGCACCTCCATGAACAGGGTGGAGGATGGTTCAGGACTTGATAGCAGTAAACAACGCAGATCTCCATGTGTTGCAGATCCACACACGCTGCTAAATTCGCTAAATCCAAAAGCTAAATTCTTCACAGTGATAGACATAAGTAATGCATTCTTCTCAGTACCAGTACACAAGGACAGCCGATATTGGTTTGCATTTACTTTCAAAGGAAAAAGATACACCCATACCAGATTACCTCAAGGGTATTGTGAAAGTCCCACAATTTACTCTCAAGTGATTAATTCAAGTCTGTCAACCTTCGAGCCTCCAAGAAAAAGCCAGCTACTTACGTATGTGGATGATATATTAGTAGCATCTGAGACACGGGAAGACTGTGAAGCAGACACTATAGCCTTGCTAAAACATCTAGCTGCAGAAGGCCATAAAGTGAGCAAAAATAAACTACAATTCTGTCAAGAAAAGGTCAAATATCTAGGACAGGGGTGCTCATTAAGTCGATCGCGATCTACCGGTCGATCGCGGAGGTGGTACTGGTCGATCGCTGGTCGATCGCGGCGTGACATTAAAAAAATATCATCCCAGCATCAATGCCGTCACTTGATTGATATACAGGGCAGCCATTCAGATGACAACTGAATGTTGCCCTTCGGGCGACCAATCAAATCAAACAACGTCTCTAAGTGCAGCAGAACTTACGATGTCAGCCTATCATCCATCCCCGTTACTTGATTGACATACAGGACAACCAGTCAGATGACAACTGAATTTTGACCTTTAGGTCACCGCTCATGCGTAAACAACGATGCAAAGTGCTAAGCTAGTCGGCGAATTGCGAGATTTTAAGCCCTCGCTAAAGTTTATGGTCACTAAAATGAGTGAAGGAGCTGGACCAAGTAAAAAGGCAAAAACTGGACCAAGTAAAAAGGCAAAAACATATCACTTCCATACGGAATGGGAGGTGGACTTTTTTTTCACAATGTCTTTTTCGAAGTGCGTTTGCCTCAGATGCCATTCTACCATCGCAGTACCAAAGAAGGGAAATGTGGAGTAATGTGGAGGTAATTACAAAAAATGTTAATAGTTAATTATGTGTGTTTTGCAATATTGGCTCATTTGGTTATGTAAGGTACATCAACATACATTGTACGTACAAATAATCCTCAATACATTTGAAAATAAATAGATGTTTTGCATTTTTGTAGTGGGTAGATCATTTGGACTCGGTCATTTTAAAAGTAGCTCGCATGCTGAAAAAGTGTGAGCACCCCTGGTCTAGGACATCAGCTGAGTGCAGGAGGAAGAACTATATTAGAAGAAAGAAAAACCGCCGTATTGCAAGCAAAAAAAAACAAACAAATTATGTCCTTTTTAGGACTTACAAACTATTGTAGAAGTTGGGTTCCAAGTTATGCAGAATTGACGGCACCATTAAACTCACTCATGTACAAAGAAAAATAAAAAATGTCAGATAAACTAAAATGGACAACTGAAGCTGAGGAGGCCCTTTGCAAATTGAAACAATCCATGGTTAGCAGCAGTACACTCGCCCTACCAGATTATCAAAAGGAATTCGTACAAATGGTAGATTGCAAAGGACATTTTATCACCTCAGTGTTGACACAAATGCATGGAAATAAATGAAGGCCTGTGGCCTATTACTCAACTAAAATGGATGCAGTAGCATGTGCCTTACCACATTGTGTGAGAGCAGTGACCTCAAGTGCAGACATAATACTTTTCCATCCTCTCATACTAAAAGTTCCACATGCAGTGTCGGCCCTGCTATTGCAGACAAAGATGAGCTTCCTGTCACCGGCAAGACGTCTGTCTTGCATGTCAATATTACTGTCACAACCGCATCTAAAAATAGAAAGATGCACAGCACTCAATCCAGCAACGCTGGTTCCCACAGAAAATGAAGGAGAAGCTCATGATTGTCAATCTCTAGCAGAGCAGACAGCAAAAAGCAGAGCAGACCTAAAAGACACTCCCTTTGAGCAAGGAGAAACCCTATTTGTAGATGGCTCATCTAAAAAAGATGAAAACGGGCTACGCTGTAGTAACACATGACAAGATCCTGACGGCAGAAGCATTGCCTCAACACTTTTCAGCGCAAGCAGCAGAATTAGTAGCTCTTACTGAAGCCTGCAAACTTATGAAAGATGAAACAACTGGCAATATGGAAATGTGCGGCCCACACAACAGGAACTGACCCAGTGTCAAGAGCAGGGGTCCCCAAACTTTTTCCAGTGAGGGCCACATGACTTTTCCCTCCTCTGAAGGGGGCCCAGGGTCTATGGAGGACTAAAACTGCCAAAATAATAAATAAATAAATAAATAAAAGTGAAAATAAAAACAAAAATGAAAAAAAAAATCCAAAAATTAAATACACAAAAATAAATATAAATGGAAATAAAAACAAAAATAAAAAAATATATACATAAATAAATAAATAAAAGCAAAAATAAATACAAAAATAAAAAACAAGATTCAAAAATTAAAACTAAATACAAAAATAAATGTAGAAATAAATACAAAAATAAATATATAAATAGAATGACATATCAATAAATAAATAAAAGCACTCATATGTATTTATTTCATGCTGCAGACAATGTCAGCTTGAAATGCAGAAGGAAAAACTATTCAAATGAGGGGGCGGTCCTAAGTGTGTCTTGGGTTGAACTGTTCACCTATTGGTTGATCGACACTGAGTCTGTTGTTTCATTTGTGTGAATTAACTGCTCCAATAAGGCTTCCACCCGGAAAAGCAGGTAATCCGGGGAAGCATTATCCGAAATATCTGCTAGCAAACGGAGATCCCTGGAGATTGCAGCCATATTTACCGCCATTGAGAGTGGTGTGGTGACTTCCTCTTGCTGTGGCCGTTTGCAGGCATACCTAGTCGATTTTCGCACTCACATGTCCATCAACCAATAGGCGAACAGTTCAAGCCAAGACACACTTAGGACCGCCCCCTCATTTGAATAGTTTTTCCTTCTGCATTTCAAGCTGACATTGTCTGCAGCATGAAATAAATACATATGAGAGCAGAGTGCTTTTATTTATTTATTGATATGAAATTCTATTTATATATTTATTTTTGTATTTATTTCTACATTTATTTTTGTATTTATTTTTAATTTTTGAATCTTGTTTTTTATTTTTGTTTTTATTTCCATTTATATTTATTTTTGTGTATTTAATTTTTTGATTTTTTTTTCATTTTTGTTTTTATTTTCACTTTTATTTATTTATTTATTTGTTATTTTGGCAGTTTTGGTCCTCCATAAGGGTCAGGGTAGTTTGTTTGTTTGTTTATGTTCTATGACTGGGGCAAAGTGTGGTTGTAGTCACGTCACAATAGGTTACCATTTCCAGTTCTATGACAGAAAAATGTACATGCTTTATTGTTCAGGGGGCCGGGTCAAATGTGGAAGTGGGCCATGTCCGGCCCCCGGGCCTTAGTTTGGGGACCACTGGTCAAGAGGAAACGCATTTGCAGACAAAACAGCCAAAGAAGCAGCACAAAAAGAAATAAAAATCCTAACATTAACTGGAAAAAGAAATAACCGATGAAATATTACGAGAAATGCACCTAAACAAGAACAAGAACAACGACAAAGGAAAGGAGCACAAATAAAAAATGGAATATACACATGTCCTGAAAACAAACCAATCCTACCCAAGAACCTATACAAATGGGCAGCCATATTGAGCCATGGGAAGTCACATGTCTCAACAGGAGGGATGGTGGGATTGGTCAGTCAAACATATACGACCTATGGCTTTAATTCTTATTCGAAAAATTTTTGTAGAGCGTGTTTGGTTTGTGCGAAACACAACGCTCAAGGTAATCTGAGGCCAAAAAGAGGACAGTTTCCTAAACCAGATTATCCGTTCCAACATATACACGTGGACTTCATTGAACTCAACAACAGTGAAGGGAAAAGATTCTGTTTAGTGATAATAGACTCATTTTCAAAATGGATAGAACTGTTTCCTACAAAACATCCAGATGCACTAACAGTAGCTAAAGGTCTATGCAAAGACATCATTCCACGCTATGGTATTCCAGAAAAAATTTACAGTGATAACGGCACACATTTCGTAAATCAGATCGTAACAAGAATAGGTCAAGCATTCCATATAGACCTAAAAAAACATTGTGCCTACCACCCACAGAGTGCAGGGTTGGTAGAAAGGATGAATGGAACAATAAAAAGCAGACTCAGAAAGTGCATGGAAGAAACTAAAAGACCGTGGACTTGGTAAAACTACACATAAACATTACAAGTTCCAACGGCCTAACACCTTATGAAACTATCTTTGGCAGACCTTACAGATTACCATATTTTAAAAATATATGGGAAACTGATGATGAAAGTACTCACTGACTTTTCCGAAAACAATGGTATACATGGAAAGGAATATTCCAATCTCTTGTCGACATGCCGCTATAATCAAACGGAATAGTCAATAAAGCGTAAACATCACCGAAAGCTGCTTGCCAACCGCCAATATACAAGAGAAGAAGAAAAACAACCCTGACAACTTTCCATTTGAGCGGGTACAAGATACCTCAATGGGACTGGGAAAGGAATATTCCACCCTTGGATTGGCACTTTTGTTTCGGAATGAGGTGTATACAAAAGCTAAATTCTTTCCATTTGAGCAAATAAACGGAATGCAATGTTTGGGTCCATGTATACGTGGCTATTATCTCCTATCGTCATCCAGCTAGCAGCCAAGGCTAAACTTAAAAACCAAAAACTCATATCCACTCACAATTTCCTTTTAGTAGATATTTTATATTGAAGTGAATTTGCATTTGCATTTGCATTGAATTTTATATTGAATTTGAATCTGCCATATCATGTACATACACTCAAAAAAGAAATGTTTAGCCTCAACAACAAAAAATCAACGCAACCGTTTCCATTAGTCTTTCTTAGTTATGACAACTAAATTTGAAATTGCTGTGAACCAACAAACAATATTGCATTGCACGAATTAGCTTTTCCTCTTCACTCAAAGCTTATTTTAATTAATGCTTACCGAATAATTGTTGTCATAGGGACAAGTTTTTAAGTTCGTAACTCAAAAAAATATGTTAAGTCAATTGACTTAATCATTTTATTCAAAGTAGTTTAATTTGTTGTCTACTTAATTATAATAACAATGCACACAGCTTTTTAAATAGCAGTAACTTTATATATATATATATGTGTGTGTGTATTATGTTACCAAGCTAATTTTATTAAGTCATGGCAACTTGAATTTTGTTTTAAGCTTAGCAACAATATGACATGCTAAATTAAGTTCATGTAATAGCCAACATAGCGCGCAGACCTCACAGCTAGGAGACCAGGGTTCAATCCCACCCCCGGGCATCTCTGTGTGGAGTTTGCATGTTCTCCCCGTGCATGCGTGGGTTTTCTCCGGGTACTCCGGTTTCCTCCCACATTCCAAAAACATGCTAGGTTAATTGGCCACTCCAAATTGTCCATAGGTATGAATGTGAGTGTGAATGGTTGTTTGTCTATATGTGCCCTGTGATTGGCTGGCGACCAGTCCAGGGTGTACCCCGCCTTACGCCCGAAGACAGCTGGGATAGGCTCCAGCACCCCCGCGACCCTCGTGAGGAAAAGCGGTAGAAAATGAATGAATGAATGAATAATAGCCAACATTATTATTTGAACATAACTTAAAAAATAAAGTTAGCAACTTAGAAATTTGATCTAAATCAATTAATTACATTTTTACATTGCATTTATGCATTAAATCAAGTGGTGTCAACAGATACTCTGAATAGTTTTTAGAGTGTATAAGATATAATATTAACAATGACATGTCTTTATTTTGGGGCAATTACTATTGGAAGTTCCATTCTTTACCTTGTATGAACCTGAAGGCTGGAATCCAGCGGCACCCGCCCCCTGGCTGTACTCGTTGGTTTCGTCCACATCACGTGGTGGACGTTTGATCACGTGAGTATCACGCCTGTAGAGGGCGCCCGTCTGCCATGTCCTGACTCCATGAGGATTTGGTGAGCGCTGAGCATTTAGTTTGAGCATTCGTTTTTTTTTTCTTTCCACATTAGCGGCGCCCCCCACGGCCCATAGCTAGACCCGCTACTGAATTCGTATCATGTATCACAGGGGTGCTCACACTTTTTCAGCATGCGAGCTACTTTTAAAATGACCGAGTCAAAATGATCTACCCACTACAAAAATGCTAAACATCTATTTATTTTCAAATGTATTGAGGATTATTTGTACGTACAATGTATGTTGATGTACCTTACATAACCAAATGAGCCAATATTGCAAAACACACATAATTAACTATTAACATTTTTTGTAATTACCTGAGTTTACTTTGATGACTTGCACTGAATTGAACCAGCCAGGGATGCATAGTCCGGACAGTAGCTGCTGATAGCCAGCCTCAAGCACACTTCCAAATGTTTATCAGTCATGGATAATATCCGTATCATAATATCCGTATAATATTCCATATCCGTATGGAAGTGATATGTTTTTTGCCTTTTTACTTGGTCCAGTTTTTGCCTTTTTACTTGGTCCAGCTCCTTCACTCATTTTAGTGACCATAAACTTTAGCGAGGGCTTAAAATCTCGCAATTCGCCGACTAGCTTAGCACTTTGCATCGTTGTTTACGCATGAGCGGTGACCTAAAGGTCAAAATTCAGTTGTCATCTGACTGGTTGTCCTGTATGTCAATCAAGTAACGGGGATGGATGATAGGCTGACATCGTAAGTTCTGCTGCACTTAGAGACGTTGTTTGATTTGATTGGTCGCCCGAAGGGCAACATTCAGTTGTCATCTGAATGGCTGCCCTGTATGTCAATCAAGTGACGGCATTGATGCTGGGATGATATTTTTTTAATGTCACGCCGCGATCGACCAGCGATCGACCAGTACCACCTCCGCGATCGACCGGTGGATCGCGATCGACTTAATGAGCACCCCTGGTATATCACCACACCACTTATTGTTGTATGAGACAATTGTCACCAGAGGTAATACATGAATAAAAGGTCCAGGTCTATCCCAGCTGTCTTTTAGGTCACCCATCAATCAAAGGTAATATCCACACAAGCATTCACGCCTATGGACTAATGAAGCCTCTGTAGAATATCTTTGAAAGTTCATTTGTTCAGAGTCATTATTAATTAGTCAACTAGCAAAGGATACGTTTACATTTCTAAGAAATGATCAGCAGATCCCATCAGCCTCGGAGGGTTTGGAGGCTTTTTCCAAGGCTTTTTCCAAGGCTTTTTCCAAGGCTTCCGGTTTGGTCATCAATAGAAAGAAATGTGAAATTGTGTTCATTCGTGAGACAGACAAGCAATCGCTCTGCGGAATTACTGTTAAAAACTCACTTGGGTATCTCGGGGTTGCAATCCATGGGGTCTACAAGTGAGCGGCTAACTTTTGGAACTTCTCTCCAAAAGTGGAGATGGCTAAATCTATGGCTTCAGAGCGACCTCACCTTACAAGGAAGGATAATGCTCTTCAATTAAGGCTGATGGGATTTCTAGAATGGTTTATCCTGCCCTGTCACTGTATGTTGACAGAAAAACATCCTCCGCCATCAACACTACATTATTTCAATTCTTATGGAAAATTAAACCGAGTATATTAATTGGAACACAATGATTCGAAATTATTCTGAAGGAGGACTCAATGCCATTGACTTTGAAACTCTCAACCATGTGTGAAAAAAGTCCTTGGTTTGTTTTTCCCCAACCTTTTGTTTGAAAAATGTGGTGGCCTCAAGTTCCTGCGGACTTGTATTTTTAAATGTTCCAAGTTACCCGTTAGGTCAGGGGTCGGGAACCTTTTTGGCTACGAGAGCCATGAAGGCCAGATATTTTAAAATGTGTATCTGTGAGAGCCATATACATTTTTTTAAACATTGAATGCAATAAAATGTGTGCATTTTTATGTAAGACCAACAGTTTTAGATATAATGGGCTCTAATTACGTAGACCAGGCACACTACCCCACACCAATGGGGTGTGGCCAGCATACTTTCGTGTCTAATAAGAAATCAAATACTTGCTGCCATTAATGCAACTTCCGCTGCTGCATAGTTTTGAACCGTATTCAGTACACGTATTTCATTCTTTTGGCCATCTTCGTCAAAAGGCTTGGTTCTGCAGCTTTAGCTAGGTCAGGGGTCAGCAACCCGCGGCTCCTGAGCCACATGTGGCTCTTCAGCCTCTTTGTTGTGGCTCCCTTTGCAATGATTGAATATTTTTATACACACAAGTGGGGAAAATGTACATCTTTGTAATGAGTTTTTAAAAAAATCTAATTTTCTGTGAGACCATGAATGCATCCTGACTGAGTTCTGACTGATTGGATGAGCAGACAGGATGCTATTCAGTTCTCTCTCACGCAGGTAAACATGAAGTAAAATAAGTAATACTTTAATACCAGAGCTATTTGACATTTAAAAACAGCTGCATGGGAACTTGGTAAACAAATCGGGTAGGTTTACAGTAGTTTACACATACATTGATATAACTTTATCTCCAGAGTAATAATAATACATTTTTTTTGTATAGCGCTTTTCAGAGTACTCAAGACGCTTTACAGTAGAGAAAAATAAATAAAAATAGAGCTGATCTTGAATCTGCTATACAGGTTTTCAGCAGATTGTCGACTCTCCAGAGTCGTTCGGAAGCTGAAGCTGGACTGAAATGCTGTGGAAATATGCTAAAACGTAGTAAAATTATAAAATAAAATGAGTTAAAATACAATATCCAAACATTAATTCGGAGTTAAAACAAGGCTAAAAGCGGGGTGAGGTGCAGAAGTCGGGTATAAAAAGTTAGACATTAAAAATGTACAAGTACTCCAACTTGTCTGAACTACGTTCATCCCCCCAACGTTGTTTTAAACGTATGTTTTGCGGCTCCATGCTATTTTTCTTTAGTGGGCAAGGACATAAAACGGCTCTTTTCATAGTAAAGGTTGCCGACCCCTGAGCTAGGTGACTATTTGACTAAAAGACGAAAAGTTTACATTTACATGTTTTTTTGACATCTCAATGACCGAGGTAGACTACCGCATTACCCAGTAATAATCAAGTTTTGGTGTTTGACCTGGAAAATATCATCAAGAAAGATGGATATGGTCGGCCATATTGCAGTAGAAAATAGATGGACGGATTAAAATGCATAAGAAAGTTTTGATTTTTAATATTATTTTTAACAGTCATTTCTGTGATGTTTACTTTAAAATGTTAGCAAACATACATTTTTATTGTGGTAAGAAATGCTTGAGAGCCAGATACAGTCATCAAAAGAGCCCTACCTGGCTCCCGAGCCATAGGTTCCCTACCTCTGGGTTAGGTTATCCCTTTTTCACAAGCAAGCACTGGATTCATGGAAGTTGGCCTTCAAACACAACTTATCTCCTCACAAATGGATTATGTGGAATAACCAAGAAACAAGTCCATGTTCCACAAACAATGCCTGGAAAGAAACGTCATTTTTTTCTCTGATTTCTTTGATAGAAATGGAACATCATACAACTATAACATGTTTGTTCAAAAACATAACATCCACATGGATCCTGTTGATTATGAACGAGTGATGAAGGGAATCCCATCCCAGCATTTGCTGCTGTTTAAATCATCTCTCCGGGGTGGACTGATGGAAGGAGTTTCTCCAAGTATGATGATTGGTAGACGGATATTCTTGACAGTAAATGTCATAACAAACACATAAGGAACACGCTTAGTTTCGATAGAAGTTGCCCTTCGACGGCTCTTGTATTTTGGAGGAACTCCTTCCCTCACATTCCCTTTGGAAAGCTATGGAATGAACACAATCAGTTTTTATTCCAAATAAAGTGAAAAAGAACTTCACATTAAAACAATCCACAATTTTTACCCTTGCAACTCACGTTTAGCCAAATTCATGGAGGGGGTCTCGTCACAATGCTCATTTTGCAAAATAGAAGAGGAATCAATAAGGTAATTATTCTATGAATGTCCCCCATTTCTCAAACATTTTGGACCGAAGTTTCTATGTGACTTTTTATGTCTTTTAATACACTCCTTGACATCAAAATGGAAATGGTCTTGTTTCTACAATGTAACCTTCGTAAGGATCTGCAGAATGCTGTGAAATGTCTTTGTTTATTAGGAAAATTCCATATTCACAAATCCAGAGTCATGTTATGCAAGCCAAATATTCACCGGTTTTCTTCTGAACTGAAAATATGATATGAATCACTGAAACTGATATTCAAAAAACAGAAAAGCACTGGAAACCTTTCATACATTGGAGAACGTTCTAAATGTTTTCTATTTTTATTTTGTTGTTCTTATTTTCAAGTATTTTCAGTATCCCTCGCACATTCCTTTCTTTGTTATTTATTTTTTTTATTTATGTTGATATTGTTCTGTAGAATTGCACTTTTATGTTCCTGTAATTCTGCTTATATTGTTATTGTTTTGTACAATTGAAGTTTGTCATAAAATATATTTTTTAAAAAAGAGTAGTTCAACTCAAAACGTGAAAGATTTCTACAGATTCACTGACTATTAGTTGTTTGGATGATTATAGTTTACAACAAATACCCCAAAGTCGGTATGTAACAACTTATTAGATCGGTATCGTCAATTACTGGTTGACTGACATTACCTACTGAGAGCGCGTTCTTTAATATTTTTGCCCCCGTCGGCCACCGTACGTCTTGGCTCCGTACTACCGGTATGACGTCATGTGACGTTGTTATGTTCTTGGCAGGCAGCTGCACTGCGCGAGACTTTCTCTTCAGTCTAGTTCCGTGACATAGGACTATCTTTAAAAGTTTTACTCATATTCGTTTTGAATATGAGTTGAATATGAGTTCGTTTTGATAGCCACCAACTTGACTTCGTCGCCAAATGGAGAAAGTGACATTCTTTCTTCTTCTTTGCTGTCATGTCGTATCTCCCGGTAAGAATACTTGAAAAACTTGGTTTTGTTTTCGTATTGATTAACTGTGCAGTGTAACGTCAATTTAAGTATATATTTTTTTAGATTGTTAGCGTAACTTAAAGCCAGAAATTAATAAACATGATCCAAGTTGTTTTGCTAGTTTGAAGATTAGCGGCATGCTAAGTGGCTAACTGTGTTAGCGACTTGATACCAGTGTGATTTTCGCAGAATTCACTGTTGTTTAGTAGGGGTGCATGGTAATTATCCCACAAATTTAAGGCAATTATGGTGTCATACCGATTAATCCGATAGCATTAAAAATAGTTCTCATAACGGATAATTTTAAAATAGGCTTCAATGAGGTGAGATGACTCGTACTGTGTGGGTGAGCAAATCAAGCGCTCCTTTTTTCTGCCTGACGTTAACAGCCTGTCGGAACCTCCCCTGAGCTCACTTGTAAACAAACACTAATTTTCTGACGAATACATCTCGTGTACTAGTTGCACCGAATGCTCCGCAATGAGGTGAAAAAACATAGAGCGCACAATAAACTTTATCAGCCACCTGAAACGCCAGCGACACTGCCGCAAAAGTGTGCCCGAATTCAGTGCACCTTGCTGGGCCACGCCATGTGGCCCCTCCCCCTCTATGCTCCCCTTCTCCTGGTAGTAGTCACGTCATGATATTTCATCTGGACTAATCAACCGGTGCACTTGCTCACATCCTCATTTCTTCCAGTCCTTCTTACCTCCCGGTGTGCATAAACAACACTTGTAATTTAAAAAGTAGATATAAAAATGGTTATCTGTACCATATCTGCCTTGCGAAACAGTAAGTTATCAATTTGAAAAAAAAAAAAAGATATGGAGCATCTCCATTGTTTCAGGTGACAAATAATCAAGCCTTAATTTAAAAAAAGGCAATGTGCTAAGTGTGACTTCCTGTTCCTGTCGACATGAGTGACGCACTCCTTGTGGCATGTGTACACGGTGACCACCGGCATCGCCAACCTTCCCGACATGGTGGCGGTGGTGGTCGTTGACGGGATCACCACGGATCACTACGACAGCCTCACCAAGACGGCCGTGCCCAGAGAAGCTTGGATGAACCGCATCACCCAGTTGGACCCCGATTACTGGAAGACGCAAACATCCTTCTGGGAAGGCCAAGACCACTTTGGGAAAATCAACATTGACATTCTTGGGAAACGCTTCAACCGCACTCAAGGTTCCATTAGCATTAGCATTAGCATGGGTCATCATTAGGAGTGAGTGAAGTTCTCCTGGTGTGTGTGTGTGTGTGTGCATGTGCACGTGCATGCTGCAGGCGTGCATGTGTTCCAGGTGTTGCACGGCTGCGAGTACGACGACCAGACGCGCACCTTCAGAGGTTTCAATTATCACAGTTACGACGGAGACGACACGTTGTTCCTGGACATGAACGAGCGGCGTTGGATCTCCTTGAAGCCTCAGATGGACGTCACCCAGAGGAAGTGGAACGACAACACGGGTTGGATGGAGTTCATGGAGCACCGCCTGCTGGACGACTGTCCTCGACGCCTCAACAACACGCTGGAATGCGGAAAAAGTGTCCTGCAGAGAATCGGTAATTAGTCCGCACCACCGGGGAGGGGGGCGTTCCCGAGGCCGCTGCCCATGTTGTCATCCGTCCCTCCAGAGCGCCCCATGGTGTCCCTGCTGCAGACCAGGCCTTCGGCAGTGGTCACGTGCCACGCCACCGGATTCTACCCCGACATAGCTGACATGTTCTGGAGCAGAGACGGGAAGCAGATTTACGAGCTCGTGGAGCACGGCGAGCTCCTCCCCAACCACGACCACACCTTCCAGCTCAGCGTGACCTTGGAGGTGAACACGCTGCCGCCCCACGACTGGCACAGATACGCCTGCGTCTTCCGGCTGTCCGGGCTCCAGGAGGACATCGTCGTCCCGTTGAACGCGTCCAAGATCATGACCAACTACGGTGAGTGGTTGTGGCACTAAAATACCCTTCTGTAACCGTGGTAACCGGTGGCCTGGCTTTTTTGCTGCAGTGAAGCCTCTCAACATCGCCATCCCCGTGGCCACGCTCGTCGCCGCCATCATCGTGGCAACAGCGGCGGCCATCGGCATCTACATTTGTAAGAAGAAACGAGGTGAGTGATGAGAAAGTCGTCATAGCAACGTGCAAACACGCCTTCACTCTTCTTTGTTTCTCTTCTTCTTTCAGCTCACAAGACCCAAGGTGGTGAGTGTTACAAGCTAGCAAACATTAGCACGTAAATGGGGGTGTCACCATGTCACCATCACGCATCTTGTTACCTTTTAACCTGCCGAGTTCTTGTGACACCCCCGCTAGTAAACATTAACGATCATGCAATAATGTGCATCCATAATGATGTCACATGACCCACCGGTGGGCAAACACTGATTCCTTGATGTTAGGTACTTTTGTGGGGGGGTTCATCGTGTACTCATCACCAGTGGATGAATACAACTTTGCAGGAAGTGACGAGGACGTCCAACAGATGGAGACGCTGCAAGGATGCAGACCCTGAGGACACGTCTTAGCGGACAAAGAGACAGGAAGAAGACGTTTCTCTCGGCTGGTGTGGTGTGGTGTGGCGAGTCGTACGTGTGGAACCTTCAATCCCTGACACGAGCTGACGGCTCAGCTTTTAGCTCCTTGCCTAACTCTTGAAGTAACTGTTATGTGGCACGCCATGTAGTTGAAGGAAAAGAAGAGGCACAGAGCCAATCAGGTTTGGTGTAGTCTTCAGGAATCTATTTTAAAGTCAAGTACTTTCCAATGTCAAGTGTGGAATGAATATGCTTGGATATGAATGGAGTCCATGCCAACAGCCTTGGCGCTACATACTTCCATAGAATATGGAGCGTCATCAGGAATATAAAAGATTAACCAGGTTATTTGGACCGTACCATTCACAGGCAAACCTGTACGGCCACCTTTGTGCCTTTTTACTGTCTTTTCCCTTTGCAGATGTCATTGACATGTAGCTGATTTCGTCATGTATTTAGTAAACGTGGCCTTAATTACACCAATTATTAAGGCCATTACAAAGTTCGAAACAAACTGGTGCTCGATCGCATCAGAACCGAGTAAGTAAATCCAGTAAGTATTAATTGTGGTGGATTGAGCCTCCCTTCAAGAACCAGCCCAAATCCGGCCACACATCACAAACTCTGTACGTTCTTTCATTAACGTCATACTTTGCCCATCATTATCAGTCGTTAAACCTCAACGGGGACACTTGGATCCGGAATTACGTTAGATACCGTAACATTGAGGAGGCACAAAGTCCAAATTGATTAAAACGCGACTGCGTCAACCTAGCTAGTAGCGGATGTCTTGCATGACTCTTCAAAATAAGAGAAGCATGTTGGCATTCATTCCTAGAAATGGTACAACGCTGTGTCGCAGTGGATATTTTACAGGCAACTGTAATACAAATTGAAGGGGAGGGTAGAAGATAACATCCGGTCCAACTGTTGCTGGAAACATCTCCACCGGGTTCTATCACCCGTGTGCACTGTTTGTCCTAGAAGTAAACATTGTCACGTCGATTGTGATGCTTTTAATTTGAAGATCCAACGCTAACATCGGGTACTAGCGGACGACTGCGTTTTAATCACACTTTGGACTTTGTGCCGCCTAAACGTCATCGTGTCTAATCTAATTCTGGATCAAGTTGTCACCATTGTGGTTTAGTACCCATAACCATCTTAGCTAAAGGTTGTTGTTGGATTGCTGATGTTGGAATTCAATAAAAAAATCCTGTTTATATCCCTGTTAGTCATGTGATTACATTGATGAGGTTGTTTCCAAAGGTTGCTAGCTCTGAATAGCTATTCATTTAGCAATGTAGCAATACTGTAGCAATACTCTTTAGTTCAAGGATTTCAGATGAGAAATGTTGATTAGAGAGAAGGGTTGAGTTACATTTCCACTAACCTTTGTTGATGATGTAGTCCTTTATTCTTGTCACTTAAACAGAAGTACAAGCGAAATAGTGCAATCATCCGTCCATACATATACAACATACTATGCAGTGAGACAAGGGGTGGCAGGACGGGATGATTGGGCAAAGAAGGGGGGCAACACTAGGAGAGGGGAGGGAAAAAACAACTCCAAACAAGACTCTTAAATGAAGGAGCACAGTGTGGGACTGTTAAAAAAAAAACTCGGCACACAAGTAAAAACATTGTTGTTTTCACAACACGACCTTGGTTAGCCTTTACAGTCAAGCAGGGAATCCCCGTCAAGTTGTAAAAGGTGTTCAGATGCTCTGTGCTGTCTTTGCTGCTTTAACGACAAGGCCCTCCCGGCCAGCAGGTGGCGCCGCGACATGGCCGGCAGCGCTAACGGACACCCGGAAGTGGTGCAGAGAAGCAAAGGAGCGATTCATTTGAGCTCGGGGCGACATTAGAACCGCAGGTCAGGATGACCAAAGTTGAGATGCTGCGCCTGCTAATCAACCAGCGGCTCGCCGAGGTCGCAGACGAGATCTTCGGCGTGTTTGGCAGAACTATCGCGGAGTTCGAGGAGGAACTGTGCCGCTCCAGGCGGGAGATCGAACGTCAGCGGCGGTTGCTGGATTTCTCCTGCAAAACGACCAGCAGCGCAGGTCTGAAGATACTTTTCACCCTTTTCTCCTTCTTGGAACCTTTCGGACCGCCTTCAAGGGCCAGTCGAACCGGGACATGTTTAGAATGCTAGCTAGCTTTGTGCTTAGTGGAGGTAAACAACCAGGGCCGGGCTCGTGCTTAGCTTCGTCGACATTTACAAAGACTACATGACGTCAGGCCACTGAAACAATCATTCTGCTTAAACGAATGTTGTGATGTCACTTCCCGTCAGCGCCCAGTGAGCCGCAGGATTGGACGTCCGGTGTGGACCCGGAAGAACGCGTGCCCCCTCCCATCAAAGAGGAAGAGGATGAGGACCAGCAAGATGACACGCCTCCAGGTTCCGAGCCCGGTGGCGTGTTCTCATTCCCGAGCGGTGACTTGGTGGAGTGGCCCGATGGCGTCCACGGCCAGGACACGGACAACTCCGACCCTCAGCCGGGAACCTCGGTGCAGTACACCTGCGCGGATCCGGTTCCGCCACCGCCCAATGAGGAGCACTCGTACATCTGCAGCATCTGTGGACGGGCCTTTGCCCGGCGAGGGCCGTGGTCTAAACACATGCGGGACCACGCCAAGCGGGACATGAACAAAGCGGACAAGTCGTACATTTGCACCATCTGCGGGAAGAGGCTGACCCGCTTCGACGGCTACCGGAAACATCTGCGTGTGCACACGGGGGAGCGACCATACAGCTGCGCTGCCTGCGGACGCCGCTTCAGCGACAACTCCAACTACAGGCGACACGCTCGAACCTGTGTTCAACTTTCACAAGGCACGGCCCACACGTGACCGCTTTTATTTTGACGCTTTGTAGCAACAGGAAGTCGCCTCAAATGACCACAAGGTGGTGGTGTTTCATCACCGCGCTACCTCACTGACTCCTGTCATTCAGGTGTTGACCACTCGGTGGCGATGCTGAGATGTAAACGCAACACTCGGGCGAATACTACTGAGTCAGTGCACGTCAATTCAAAGTATTCTTGTACTTAATTCCTGATCCATCCCAAATCCATGACTGTTTGCCAAGTTATTGCGGGTCCGTCACTGCACGCTCACCATTAGCAGCATTCTGAGTACAACTTCTCGGTACTGACAGTAAACCTCTCGTGGGAACACACGTGGGTACTTGGACGGATGCCAGTTTGTGTAGTTGTGCCAAAGTACTGGTGTGTACTGGTACTGGTGTACTGTTACTGGTGCCAAAGGCGAACCTCACTCCCTGATGCCTTAAGAGCTGCACCGGACAACAAGTTGACAGCTCGGGCTCTTGGCTCATGGGCTAGCGTTACTCGACTCCCAATCGGTGGTGACCGGTGCGTGCGGGTCCGGGCCCCGGCCGAACTGCCTTCCTGGGCTTGCGTCTCAATTGGTGCACTTCCGCACTTGCACTCCAGCTCAAAGAAACTCCAGTGGTTGGAAGGAACCATTAAAAAGGGGAGGAAGGTAAATACTGGAATCAACAACGTTTACCCGGGAAGTAAATACACTGCGTACGAGGTATACTTTAAAGTGTACTACCGGTCGTATTCCATTTGAAACCACAAAAGACCAGAGGTAATTGCTTTTCCTCTTCAGCATTTCAGTGTACAAGCTTCAATAAAAACTGACTTGAATCTTTTTGTTTGTTTGAAAACTTTATTGGAATTCCAAAAGTAGCAAAGTCTCCAGCAACATGCTAACGTCTGCTGTTAGTCTGTGTTATTGCAAGAAGCCCCGCCCCCGAGCCAGGCGACACATACCAATATGGTACAAAACATTGTGGTGAGAGGTACCTCAGCCTGACGGTGATGAGATGCCGAGTGGGAGGGGCTGTTCCTTTGGAGGGGCCCGTCATTGTCCGGACACTGATGGGTTCCTCTCCAGCTCCGCCCCCAGCATGAAGCGCTCCTTCCGTGTCAGTAGTTGGACCTGGGTGCCTCAGAGAGCGGCGATGTGGCCACGTTGGGAAGGAACAAGGGTTTGGGCGGGACCTTGGGTTTCAGAGACACCGTCCGCCGCACGATGGCCGCCCGCTGGGCATGCGGTCCTTCACTGTAGCTGTGTTGTCGCGTCAAACATGCGTTGGCGACGGGGGGCCCGTTGCTGCTGCTGTTGGTGTTCATCCTGGCGAGGAATGACGGCGCCCCCCGCTGGTTGAAGCTGTGGTGACGCGGCACGCCGCTGGCCATCTTGACCAAGGCGTGCCGTTGCAAGTGTCCCGGCATTTCCAAGAACCGCGAGGACGAGGAGGCAGAGTTTCGAGTAGGCGTGTCCAGTCGTTTGGAAAGGCCATCCCACAAGGGCGTGGAGGCGCCGTAGTAGGAAGTCGATTCTGTCTCTGGGATTCGCTGATGCTGATGTTGGCCGCCGTCGTGGTGTTGGTTGCCTTGGCGATGGCTGTGGTTGAAGCCATGAGGATGATGATGCCCCATGGAGGAAGATGACGACGTCAAGACTTTGATTCCTCCGCTTCCCGAGGCGCTGACCTCGTGGATGTGCTTGAGCAGCTCGTCCAGCGCCGATACGTCCACGGGTGCTGGGGGGCAAGACTTGTGGCAGTGATGGACGTCTCCTATGACCTGCTCGTCACTCCAAGCCTTGCCATCCTTGCTCTGACTGTTGCCGTGGTGACACAGCAGCAAGGTGGGTGGAGACTTTCCCGTCACCGCCTTGGCGGCGTCTGACGCCATCTCATAGGGACGATGCTGCCCGACCTCGCCCGTCTGCTTTAGGAATTCTGGGCTGGGTTCCGGCGTGGCAAGACTCGACAGCTCGACATCCTCCTGAGGCGGAACGTCAGTTAGAGACCCCCGGACTTCGGTACCAGTTCTATGCCGTAAACCCTGACATCAAGCAAGCAAAAATACTGGGACACTTACAGGAAGTCAAAATGTCAATTATATAATAAAAAGGGAATCACTGAAGTATGGTGCGTCCCAATACTTTTGTCAAGATACTGGCCAGTACCTGGGACAGAGGAAGGTTCTGGTTTGCGGCAGGGATGAGGTGCGGTTCGATGCCCCCGTTGGGGATGAAAGATGTGTACATCTTTGGACACACGGACACGTCCGTTTTTTCTTCCTGGAGGAGAGGAATGAAAGTGCATCATCCAAATGTTACTTCCTGTGTTGCTATTTGGTGGTCACGCCCCCAGGGACTTGTACCTTGGGCTGCCCATCCAGGAGGCCGCTCAGCTTGGCGAGGGAGCGCAGGGACATGGCGCGCGGCAGCGCCGCCTCCGGGTCTTTGGACAACTTCCCATCGTGGCGGGTGGAGCTGCGGCCACAGTAACACGAGGCAAGGAAAGCCGACAAGATGGCGCCCAGGAAGAAGGCGAGTAGCACGCAGGCAAGCAGTAGCGTGTAATGCACGTGAGCGGCTGAGCGCTGGTCCACGTCGGGAAGACGCTGGATGCCTAGAAGATACGCCACAGACGTGAAAAGTCCTACATCCTGGACACGGAGTGTGGGCCCACGGAGTGTGGGCCCACTGAGTGTGGGCGGCGGCTCTTCTAATGTGCTTGACTTGAGGGTCCTTACCGTATGCTGAGTCGGCGGGCGACTCCCGGTCACTTGAGGCGTCCAAGATGTCAGCTGCAAAAACACAAAGACGACGTCTAAGTTTTGGCGTCACGGTGACGGCCGTGACACATCTCACCGTGGCAGGCGGTCGCGGTCAAGTGGTCACCCTCAATGTCTTGGTCAAACCCCGCCCTGCAGAGAGGGGGAGGAGGCGAGTCAGCTGGCCATTGTTCTTTTCGGGGCTCAACGCCCGCGCTCGGTTCATCACACCAAAGAACTCAGATGATGGACTTCATCTGGCGCCACTCACACGGGTGGCGAACCAGGAAGTCGTCAATGATTGCAACTCATGTAAGAAAGAGACAGGAAATAGAAGCCTACTTGAAACCGGGTGCCATGTTCGTGCACCGCCCCGTGCGCAACCAGATGCAGTAGGGGTCACGGGAGGTCAGACACGCCCTGCAAAACAGAAAGCACTTTATTGTGAAAATCTTCATACACTGTGCACATGGGCGGAGCTTTTCCTTTGAAGGAATCCAACAAAACACACAGACAGGCTTTTCATTGGTTCATTTGTTTGTGGGAATTGAACATGGCCTGACGGAAGGCGGAACGCGGACCAGACACGGACTGCGTCCTTGCGTGTTTGACTCCTACTTCTTGCACGCTCCGTGTCGGCTGCAGCGGCTGAGCGGCACTCGGATGACGCAGTTGGGGAAGGCCACAAACAAGGCGTGATGGTCCTTGTCCAGCTCCAGGCCCAGAACCCTCCTGTCCCCTCGGCCCTGAAGGCCACACCTGGATGGAGCCAACGGGAATTACAACGAGTGCCAGCGTGATGAAGAGTGCCGCCTTCTCAAAGAAAGAAGCAGTTGCTCGCCTGGACGGGTCGTAGGCGTCTATGTCCTCCAGAAGTTTGGAGCCGAAGGTGTCATTGGGAAGCATGCCGGCCAAAACCTTCAGGACTCTCCCGTCATCGGACCCCAGGAACATAACGGTCCGATCCTTGTAGGGGCCGGCCGTGGGGTCCACCACAATCTGGGTCAGCTTGGACCTACGAGGAAGACAACAGGCGGTCCACAGCTAGCTATCTGCCAATCATGAACAAGCTAATGCTAATTTTTACGACTGAGTCTCTTGGTGTGAAGGAAGACGAGGGATTTCAAAATAAAAGTGTGGATGATGCCACCACAGATGAATACGGCTAATAAATCCTGTTCACTTTCCAGAAGATCCTACCCGCTGGACGTCCGGGTGAAAGATGGCCGATGGTTGACGGAGGGAACGGCTTCATCCATCAGAGGGTGCGACTTGATAAAAGTCAACGTTTCATCCGGGAATTGAACAGAAGACTTGTAGTCGGCCAACGGGCCCTCGCCGGCGCACAGACCGGGTCTGCAACATTTACAGAAGACACTCCGTTCAACTCTAACGTGACCTCCAGCAGTCGCAAAGAGACGAGGGCCTGTCCTCTCACCTGGGCCTGGGAACCTGCTCATCTGGCACCGTAGTCCACGACGAGTCGCTGTTCCGCTGCTCCTTAAACCTCCCGTCGAACACCTTCTCGACATCATCCATGTAGAACGCGCAAACCGCAGAGCCAGGGATGCTGCCGACACGCAAGCGACACGTGACCGCGAGTTGGCAGGCTAGCATTAGCATCAAGTCCGGCGTCCGTCACTGACCTGTTGGCCTGCGTGGTGAACACGCCGACCACAGCAGGCCTGCCGTTGATCTGAAGCACGTTGGTGAGCGACTGCAGCACGTCGAAGTAGAAGAAAGAATCCCCCGGAACCGAACAGTTGAGACGGGCCTGTGCCGAGACCAGAAACAGGTCTTATTTTAGCGCGACCGCAGTCCTACTTCCTGCCTCACGTCCCCTTGAGGCGCCGCCCACTTCAAAATGATTAGTCAGGTCACCTTGAGAAAGGAAGTCCAGTACTTGTCCAGAACTCTCGGAGAGCCGCCATTATCGTTCTTACACACTCGCGCCACCCGAGAAAACACAACCTGTGGACAGACGTGTCCGGTCACAGCTGCATCGCCGTCATGGCGTCGCAGGTCAGCGCCCACGTACCTTCCCCAGGGCGGTGTACTCCACGGCTATCTCGCTCAGGAAGAAGTAGACGTAGCTGCCGTAGTCGATGGCATGCAGGAAGTGCGGCTCTGCGGAAACAAAACAGAAGATTTTCTTTCTTCCTTTTTCTTTTCTTTCACGCGTCTTCAAAAGCCAACCTTCCTGAGGTCACGTGACCCACCTCGGAGCCACTTGGAGTCGTACTTGACAGTCCTGAGGACAGGCCGCCCATCCCCGAGGCTCCGGTAGATGACGGCATCACTGGCCAGGAAGTCGGTCATGGTCGCCGAATAGAAGTCTCCGCCTGTCACGTGATCGATCACTTTATGCTCCGGCGTCACAAGATGGCGGATGCAACAGACAGAAGCTTCTACTGCGAGCGACTTTACCGGCAAACAATCCCACGTTGGACTGACCCGACTCGAAAGGACAACGAGCCTGGCCCACCACGTCCGACCCCACCTGCTCCAGCGTCGCCATCTGTCACCAAAAGACAGGAAGTGGGGTCCCATCCAGGAGGTCAAGGGGCGTGTTTACCTTGTAGTTCCGGCAGGTGGGGTTGAAGGCGTTGGTCCCGCAGGCAAACAGCGTCTCGTCGTCTCGCACCACCAAAACTTTCATGTAGTTGTAACATTCGTCCTGGAAAAGCCACACTTCAAACACTCGCCGGCGGCACGAGGATGAACGACGCTAGGAGGAAGTCCACAAACTCACGCTGTTCTTTCCTCGGACCGTACACTTGCTCACGTCTTTGGAGCGCCACGCCAGCGTCTGAAACAGGAAGTACACCAACGGTTTAGCTTCCACGATGCTAACCTTTTCGGCAACGACATCCCGGGCGTCACCGGAGTCGGACGCCGCGAGACACACATTGCTTCCCGTCTTCCCGACAGGAAGTGTCCAGGCAGGAAAAGAACTAGAATCCAACTCACCAGCTGAGGGACAAACGCCTCCGCTGCCGTCGTGAGGTTGACTGCAAACACGTGATCCCTGGCACACATAAAACACACGTCATGCACGTCCCGTACGGGGGGCTGGACGTGGGCGTGTACCTGGCGGTGATGAAGAGCATGTGGTTGACGCGGAGCATCCTCTGAAAGTCCAGACGGGTGTCGTTGTCCTGCGGGAGTCCTTGGAATCTGGCATAGTGGCGCGACTCTACGATGAGACAACACGGTGACAGACCTGACGGCACGGACACGCCCACCAGCCGCCACCGCTACTCACGGTCCCGGTCCACGACGCTGATTGGCTCCAGGTCCCGCGGGAAGGTCGAGACGGAGGCGGACTCCCAGGTAGGGAGCAGGAGCAATGTCAGCATCCATGATGGCAGCCCGCCGGCCATTTTGCGGGAGAGGAGGGGCGGGGTCAGCAGTTCATAGTGGGCGTCGCCTGGGAGAAAACAGGAAGCGTCAGAACATGGATGTGTGTGTGTGTGTGTGTGTGTGTGCATTCAGCCAGAATGGCGTTCATGTAGAACTTCCAACATGGCCGCCGATCTGCTGAACATCCAAAGTGGATTTAATGTTTGGGACCAGAATTGAGACATCCTGTTCCACTCGCTGCCGCCGCCCCTTTCCTGTCACTGTGACACCAGCTCACCGCCGCTGGGGACCGTCTGTCATTTTTACGATGGGACTAATGTGGCCGCCGCTCAATTTATGTCCCGCCTCCGTAAATCTCATCTCGTGTTCATCAGGACAGTGGAGCCGTTCTACGTCCGTCAATGTTACAAATGACTCTTAATGGAATTAACAAAACCCCATCTCGCACACACACACACACACACACACACACACACACACGGTGTTTGGTCCTACGTTCCTTCCTCATTCTTAAAGGTCACTTCCTGTCCCCTTTTCAAGTCCAAATGTTCTTGTGGTCACTGATGGTTTCGCAGACGACTCTAAGGTGTGCGTGGACACAAAAGCCCACAAAAGGTCGGCTCCATTCAATCAGGGATGAAGTTCTCGGGTTCTCGGCGGGGCTCCCTGTGCCACGCCATGAAGACCCCTGGCCAAGCCTAGACACCTGTTCCTGTGGTGGACCGACCTGACGCGGGATCAGAGTCCGCTGGGCTAGGGTCCAGCTCCCCGTAGAAGAGGAACAGGTGTTGTCTTGTACTCACCGTCGGCCGGGATGGTCAGCTGACAGGAAGTGGTGAGAATGGCAGGAGGTGGGGGTTGACCCCCTCAGCGGTGCTGCAATGACACACACACACAAAAGACTGGTTCAACACCGACACCGAGCCATCATGGGACGCTTCTTCGAGCACTTCCTGTCACCGTGGCAACATGAGTGCTGACGTCCCCCCCCGCCATCAGCTCGCGCTCGCTCAGGTCACATGACGTATAGCTAGAGGGGGCAACCCAGGACTCAAGTCCACCTGAGGAAATGCGGACATCTCACTGAGCTCCCGCTGAGCATGCTGGGAAGGAAGCATCAAAGGACGGATGAGACGGCAACGTTCCGTCTAAACCTCCAAAAATCTAAACAGGATCCGATTAACGGAGACATGGCGACACAGCAGGACCCCCGCACACGCACACACACACGCACACGCACACACACACACACACAAGGACGCTAATCTGCCATCAGCCACATGTCTGAGATCCTGGCCTTCTTGAGGCCCAGTAGGATCTCAGGGTTCCACTTCCTGTCACATCCAGGTAGCTTTGCCTCTGCACGTGCTACACAAAAAAGAGACGCCATTGCTCGCACTCAAGTCCGTAACAGGAAGTCCGGTCCAACGTGCATCACATGACATGACACAGAGACACTCCCAAGGCCTAAAAGTTCCACCCTGCAAAAGCAAAGATCCAACTACTTCCTGAGGACAGTGCGCACGTAGCAACCAGCATAGCAACCAGCATAGCAACCAGCTCCTGTCACCTCAGGCCTCCTGGGGGGGGCGGGGCGGATGTGCGGGAAATAGACAGAGATGCAGTAGGAGTCCAAGGAACATCTTTGGATCCAATTTCAAACAATTCCGAGCTTCCTGGCGTGGCTCCGCCCACTCGGCCATGCTGTAAGGCCCAAAAGGACGAACACGAGTCGAGCCTTACCCGAATTCAGAGCGTTGCCGAGTGGGTACGGTTGTGATGGACGGCGGTCCGGCCCGGTGTTCCCTACATGTCCATGTCGTGGACCAGTCACGTACGAGTCGTTGCTGAGATTCCTGCCGTCGGGCTAAATCTGCATTCGCTGGCCGTTGAGCCTCTTTAGGGGATCAACGGCAGGAATTAGGAAGGAAGCTCTGGAAACCTGCCCGGAAACCACTCCGGCATGCCTCTCAAAAGGAGGCGGGGCCTGTTGCTCCCGTCAAAGGATGTTTACGACAGCGGCGACGTGCACGAGAACCTCAATGGGCACATCTCCAAGAGGTGCCAACGCCAGGAAGCAAAGATTGATGGAGAGGAAAACAATGGAGGGAAGGCGAGGGGGGGCCACTTAAGCTAATTAATGGATCAGCGTGCATGTTGGCTTCCAGGGGGCTTATGTCCTCATGCATTAGACCAATGAGGACCCGCCCCCGCCAATCAGCACTCGGCTGGAAGGAAACAAGGATGTTTCGTTGGTTCTTGGTAGTCCCGGCTCATGATGTCTTTGACCACGCCCACACAGGTCAAGTCCTTCATCCTTTCGGGTGGGGGAGGGGTATTTGAGGACACACAAAGATGAGGAGGTCATGGGGGGCGGATAAAAGAGGGAGGCGGTCCCAGTTTATCAGATTTAATCCCAAAACAGACGAAGAGGAGATTAAGCTCTCAGCCACTTCCTGTCTTCAGTGTGGTCACAAAGTCAGCCCTCAGGGTGGTCTTCCAGGCAGACCCGCGGGACTCCCTCAACCAATATCTGCCGATTATGCGCAACTCCACAACTTCCCCGCACGTTTCCCTGACCAGAACTCACACGACACCAACCGTTCAGACCAGTCCCGCCCATGTACACTTCCTGAGTATGGCTAGCTAGGTAGCTAGCCTTTCCCCTTCTGCTCAGACACATGTCCTTTCAGCATGGGTCCTTTTTAAAAGTAGTTAGAAAGAAGTTTGGCTCTAAATGCTCGGTTTCAGAGGGACTGGTATACAGGAAGCGGGGTTGCTAATAGCCACAATTAGCATAGCAGCCATATTTGGTTCCCGATGCTGTAGGTAAAACGCTAAAATGCTAAAGCTACATCTTGAAGCAGTCTCTACTTCGGAATAGGAAAACATACAGTGCCGTTTATTAACGCTCGCGGCACAAAACCTCCTTTTAAGTACTTGCTAGTGTGACCAACAAGAACTAAGCTAAGTAAACTAAAGCTAACTAACTAAAGCTAACTAAACTAAGCTTTGTGTTACGGCGTGTAGCTGCTCTATAGGAGTCCACAACTCAATACAAAGGGCCCAAAATCAGCATAATTGAAGAAATAACGGTTGTCACATGACAGCAGCAAGCCCCGCCCCTTTCCTACAGTACAATATGTTCACCTGCTGCTCGCTAGCAGCTCGTTAGCACCCATAAGGATAAACCACAGGTGTGTCATTCAGGAGCTGTAAGTTGACTACAAAGATGGCTGCCACCTTCTTGGTGTCAATCATCAATCACCTGCTTTTGTCCAAAGGTGGACAAGGACGAGGAAGAGGACGAGGAAGGATTGTTTCAACCGTGTCACCACACAAACATAAGACTCCACAACTTCCTGTGTGTGTGTGTGTGTGTGTGTGTGTGTGTGTGGTCCTAAAGGTGAAACATTCAGACAGACTTCCTGTGGTGGGGTGGGGGGGGGGGAGTCCAGTGCTGGTGACCTTTGACTCTTTCTTGTGACCACACTCCGCATGGACGATGACGTCACGTGTCACCTTTTCCTCTCCCCCTACCTCCTCCTCTTCCCGCTCCTTCAGCGTTTTCTCCTCTTAGGATGAGGGAGGGGCTAGAGCACGAGGAGGGACGCGTTTGATTGACAGGTGATTGGCGGCCTCAAAAGGCTCCATCGACGCGCGGTCACACAGACACAAACAAACACGCAATCCGAGTCAGACTCACCTATGCGCGTGCACGCGCGAGCAGCAGGCGGCGGCACGAGACAACGAAGTCCTCTCTGACGTCCGCCGAGATGATAAAAACGAGAAGAAAAAAAAAAGAGGAGCGCGGAGACGCCGCGCGCGTGCCGCTGCGCTCAGAGACAATGAGGTTCCACCTCAGCAGCCCGGCGGCTCCAAGCCACGCCCTCTTTCAGGCAGCCAATCAGCACAAGGCAATGCTCACCCGGCACTTTTATGACCATTTCTACTTGGGTTTATTCTACACATTATTACCATCATTCATAGCGTTATTGATCAATCACAATTATTAGCATCATCTTCATCACTGCTCTCTCTCACACGCACGCACACACACACACACACACACACACAGGTGACAATGCTCCGTGTGTGTGTGTGTGTCACCTTGAGGCGTGAAGACGCAGAGTCATCATCCTCATCAGCAGGCACACTATGCTAATGCTAATCAGGACGCAAAAGGAGGGGCTGGCTGTTGCCGTGGAAACCGCCCCTCAGAGCGCATGAGGTTAGCATCTGTGGCTAACGCTCACCATCTTCACCATGTGCTGACCTTTAACCCTCTTTCCCCCTTGAACAGTAAGGGGGGGGGCAGAGGGACAAAGATGGGAAGGACGTGCAGCACTTCAAGAGGATCTTCGGTGGTGAGAAGATGCCTCAGGAATGGAGAAGAAGGTTGTTGGCGGCCATTTTTAAGAACAAGGCCAATACCATGGAGTTATGGGAAAGAGTACTTGAGTAGTACAAGGACTGTAATATTCTTGCATATATATAATATTTATCCGTATATGAGGAGTACTCCTAACAGCTAGGAGCTAGCAAAATTCTCAGCACTATAACAATATGCTAGCATTGTGGACGTGGGGGATGTGTTACCATGGCAACACCCCAGAGGCTGAGGATTGGATGCTGCTGGTCACCCGTGGCAACGCAGCTTCCCGGACGGCCAACAATCACTTCCTGTCATGTAGGAATTGTTCCTTCTGGCGAGATTTCTGCCTAGCAACAGCAGCGGCTGTGGAGTCACGTGACTTACTCCAAGACAAACAATGGAGCTGCTGTCAATCGTGCAGCAAACAAAGACAGGAATGTCAATCATTCACACCGACGTGACGCGAGCACGCACTGTGTGTGTGTGTGTGCGTGTGCGTGTGAAGAATGTGTAGCCTTGTGGTTTGTTTGAGGAACTTTTCAAGGTTTGCTCCCAAAAGCAAAGTAATCCATGACTATTGTACTCCATTACTGCTCCACCTTCTCGTGAGGACGTCCCTGCTGTTCTTCTCCCGTTCCGTCCTTGACGGCAGACGTGTGACCTTGACAGGTTCCCGCCAGCCAGCGGTGGTTGTCATGGCAACAAGGGGCTGACTCGGCACTTTTCATCACCACGATGTCGGCCATGAAAGTGACATCACCGTTTGTGACACGATGGCGCCCCCCGGTGGTGCTCACACACAATCACACAATTAGTAGATTTGTAATCATTCTAATCATGACTTACTTACTTAAGAACTTTATTCATCCGTCAGGAACTTGATTTACCCTTGATGTACCCAACAATACGACATAATACAACACATTCAGTCAACAAATTGGCAAAAAAATATGCATAAATATGCATAAATATGTCTATGAAGCGGCGTCCTCCACGCCCCCGTGTTGTCGGGGGTCAGGGGGTCAGCATGTGTCCTGCCCCCCTCCTGGAGCCTTTTAAAGCCTTTCATTACCAAGGATGTTCATGCTACCGGACACATGATGGAGGATCTCCAAAGTGACAGGATACGATGTTCAGACAGGAAGCGGTTGAAGAGATGGCAGGAAACGCCAGCCATGCTGAGCGGAGCAGGACTTCAGCAACCACCCGCTGATCTGGTCGGGTCCTGGTGCTTTGTTAGTTTTGGTCCTCCTGAGGTCCACCTCAGGTTGTGGCAGCTCCAAGTTGACTTGGGTGGACAACCTTGGCGTGACCTCTGCTATGAGAAGTCGGACTGGGGTCCTTTGTCCACCTATTTAGTACGTTTTTGAATTGATGGGGGGGGGGGGGGGGGGGGGGCAGCCGGTGCTTGAACACCGCTTGGAGTATATGAGTATGTAGTGATACAGTATTTGCAGTATATGAGTGTGTAGTGATACAGTATTTGCAGTATGTGAGTATGTAGTGATACAGTATTTGGGGTATATGAGTGTGTAGTGATACAGTATTTGGGGTGTATGAGTATGTAGTGATACAGTATTTGGAGTATATGAGTGTGTAGTGATACAGTATTTGGAGTGTATGAGTATGTAGTGATACAGTATTTGGAGTGTATGAGTATGTAGTGATACAGTATTTGGAGTATATGAGTGTGTAGTGATACAGTACTTGCAGTATATGAGTATGTAGTGATACAGTATTTGCAGTATATGAGTATGTAGTGATACAGTATTTGTAGTGTCTGAGTATGTAGTGACACAGTATTTGGAGTATATGAGTATGTAGTGATACAGTATTTGAAGTATATGAGTGTGCAGTGATACAGTATTTGGAGTATATGAGTGTGTAGTGATACAGTACTTGCAGTATATGAGTATGTAGTGATACAGTATTTGCAGTATATGAGTATGTAGTGATACAGTATTTGGAGTGTATGAGTATGTAGTGATACAGTATTTGGGGTGTATGAGTATGTAGTGATACAGTATTTGTAGTGTCTGAGTATGTAGTGATACAATATTTGGAGTATATGAGTGTGTAGTGATACAGTATTTGGGGTGTATGAGTATGTAGTGATACGGTATTTGCAGTGTATGAGTATGTAGTGATACAGTATTTGCAGTATATGAGTATGTAGTGATACAGTATTTGAAATATATGAGTATGTAGTGATACAGTATTTGGAGTATATGAGTGTGTAGTGATACAGTATTTGGAGTATATGAGTGTGTAGTGATACAGTATTTGGAGTGTATGAGTATGTAGTGATACAGTATTTGGAGTATATGAGTGTACAGTAATACAGTATTTGGAGTATATGAGTGTGTAGTGATACAGTATTTGTAGTGTCTGAGTATGTAGTGATACAGTATTTGGAGTATATGAGTGTGCAGTGACACAGTATTTGGAGTATGTGAGTATGTAGTGATACAGTATTTGCAGTATGTGAGTATGTCGTGATACAGTATTTGTAGTGTCTGAGTATGTAGTGATACAGTATTTGGAGTATATGAGTGTGTAGTGATACAGTATTTGGGGTGTATGAGTATGTAGTGATACAGTATTTGCAGTATATGAGTATGTAGTGATACAGTATTTGGAGTATATGAGTGTACAGTAATACAGTATTTGGAGTATATGAGTGTGTAGTGATACAGTATTTGGGGTGTATGAGTATGTAGTGATACGGTATTTGCAGTGTATGAGTATGTAGTGATACAGTATTTGCAGTATATGAGTATTTGGAGTGTATGAGTATGTCGTGATACAGTATTTGGAGTATATGAGTATGTAGTGATACAGTATTTGGAGTATATGAGTGTGTAGTGATACAGTATTTGGAGTGTATGAGTATGTAGTGATACAGTATTTGGAGTATATGAGTGTGTAGTGATACAGTATTTGGAGTGTATGAGTATGTAGTGATACAGTATTTGCAGTATTTGAGTATGTAGTGATACAGTATTTGGAGTATGTGAGTGTGTAGTGATACAGTATTCGGAGTATGTGAGTGTGTAGTGATACAGTATTTGGAGTATATGAGTGTGTAGTGATACAGTATTTGTGATACAGTGATACAGTGCGTGTGTGTATTAGTGAGGCCCCCTGGTGTTGGTTCAGCCTATCAGCTCCCCCTGGTGGCCACGAGTGAACGAGCACGTTGTCTTCCCACATCTTTCCTCGCTGAGGTCCTAGCAAGAGGAAGTCAAGCGTTGTCTCGCCAAAATAAAACACCCAATCTCACCAGTGGACTTTATGAGCAAGGAAAAAAGTGAGCGCCCCTGCTGGTGGCAGGAAGTGTGTGCGTGTGTGTGTGTGTGAGAACATGTCAAACATGATGGTCTCAGATGTTGGAGGACATGTTCCTCAACGCTGGGAAGATGAAGGAGATTATTTTTATCGTCAAGTTATTTTTAGATCAGTCACCTCCTTCCTCGCCGTGAGATGTTCGCGTGTCCTCCCGCCTTCCAGAAGCGTCCCGGCATGGCCGAGCACGTCCACGGGAGCACCGTGTCCTCGGATGTCCACTCCTCCTCCGTCCTCGAGCCGGAGCAGAGGGCAGCCTTGGTCTTCGTCCTGGTCCTCCTGGTCTTCCTGGGCCTGCTGATGGTGCGCTGCTTCCGCATCCTCCTGGACCCGTACCGCAGCATGCCGTCCTCCACCTGGACCGACTACACCGAGAAGTACACCTTCGACTACCGGATCTCCTGACAGGCGGCGTGAGAGGTGGCCAGACCCCCCGCGGGTTGCCGCCTGAGGAACCAAAGGAGCTTCAGAACCTCGGAAGCAGAAGAACCAGAAGCTTCACGGGATGCTCTTATTCACAAAAGCAACCGGCTTTTCACTCCCTGCACGCCGCCACGAATAGATGGCAGTCCTGTGGGAACATCATTTCATCCAAGCTCACATGGAAGCACGGACTCCATAGCTTTGCTACCAGATAACAAATACTGCAGTAGCATGCAGTATAAGTCATACTGTACCACTGTACTGTATAACATGTACTCCATAGCATGCGGTATAACACATACTTCACTCTTTGCTCTTTTTTCCACATTTTTGCAGTTTTTTTCCAAATATTTCAACTGATTTCATCAATAATCTTCTTCCATTGTATTCTCATAATATTCTCATTTTACTCCCATAAAATTCAAAGTATATATTTTTGTACATTGTTTTCATTGTTATTGTTATGAAATATTCCGGTGAAACCTTTATTGCCGTCATATTTGGACTTATTGGATTCTTACATCACATGTTAGCTTTTCCCAGGCTAAAGCTCCCAAACTTCCCACATTTCCATTCTATTCCTGTCAAATGAGGAGTTTTTATTCGGACGAAACGCTCGGAAAATCACTGCAGATTGTTTTTGGGCGTTTGGTTAAATTATATTTTTATTTTATTTTTTATATATGTGTACGGTACATAAAGTACCTACGTACATACAGTACCTATGTACACTATATAATTATGGCATGTGTATGTAATGGTATATGATGAGGTTAATGGTATATATTGGTACATGATGAGGATAATGGTATATATTGGTATATGATGAGGTTCATGGTATATATTGGTATATGATGAGGATAAGGGTATATACTGGTACATGATGAGGATAATGGTATATATTGGTATATGATTAAGGTATTGGTATATTTTGGTATATGATTATGGTATTTGTATATATTGGTATATGATGAGGATAATGGTATATATTGGTATATGATGAGAATAATGTATATATTGGTATATGATGAGGATAATAATATATATTGGTATATGATTAAGGTATTGGTATATATTGGTATATGATTAAGGTATTGGTATATTTTGGTATATGATTATGGTATTTGTATATATTGGTATATGATGAGGATAATGGTATATATTGGTATATGATGAGGATAATGGTATATATTGGTATATGATGAGGATAATGGTATATATTGTATATGATGAGGATAATGGTATATATTGGTACATGATGAGGATAATGGTATATATTGGTATATGATGAGGATAATGGTATATATTGGTATATGATGAGGATAATGGTATATATTGGTATATGATGAGGATAATGGTATATATTGGTATATGATTAAGGTATTGGTATATATTGGTATATGATGAGGATAATGGTATATATTGGTATATGATGAGGATAATGGTATATATTGGTATATGATGAGGATAATGGTATATATTGGTATATGATTAAGGTATTGGTATATTTTGGTATATGATTATGGTATTTGTATATATTGGTATATGATGAGGATAATGGAATATATTGGTATATGATGAGAATAATGTATATATTGGTATATGATGAGGATAATAATATATATTGGTATATGATTAAGGTATTGGTATATATTGGTATATGATTAAGGTATTGGTATATTTTGGTATATGATTATGGTATTTGTATATATTGGTATATGATGAGGATAATGGTATATATTGGTATATGATGAGGATAATGGTATATATTGGTATATGATGAGGATAATGGTATATATTGGTATATGATGAGGATAATGGTATATATTGGTATATGATGAGGATAATGGTATATATTGTATATGATGAGGATAATGGTATATATTGGTACATGATGAGGATAATGGTATATATTGGTATATGATGAGGATAATGGTATATATTGGTATATGATGAGGATAATGGTATATATTGGTATATGATTAAGGTATTGGTATATATTGGTATATGATGAGGATAATGGTATATATTGGTATATGATGAGGATAATGGTATATATTGGTATATGATGAGGATAATGGTATATATTGGTATATGATTAAGGTATTGGTATATTTTGGTATATGATTATGGTATTTGTATATATTGGTATATGATGAGGATAATGGAATATATTGGTATATGATGAGAATAATGTATATATTGGTATATGATGAGGATAATAATATATATTGGTATATGATTAAGGTATTGGTATATATTGGTATATGATTAAGGTATTGGTATATTTTGGTATATGATTATGGTATTTGTATATATTGGTATATGATGAGGATAATGGTATATATTGGTATATGATGAGGATAATGGTATATATTGGTATATGATGAGGATAATGGTATATATTGGTATATGATGAGGATAATGGTATATATTGGTATATGATGAGGATAATGGTATATATTGGTATATGATGAGGATAATGGTATATATTGGTATATGATGAGGATAATGGTATATATTGGTATATGATGAGGATAATGGTATATATTGGTACATGATGAGGATAATGGTATATATTGGTATATGATGAGGATAATGGTATATATTGGTATATGATGAGGATAATGGTATATATTGGTATATGATGAGGATAATGGTATATATTGGTATATGATTAAGGTATTGGTATATATTGGTATATGATGAGGATAATGGTATATATTGGTATATGATGAGGATAATGGTATATATTGGTATATGATGAGGATAATGGTATATATTGGTACATGATGAGGATAATGGTATATATTGGTATATGATGAGGATAATGGTATATATTGGTATATGATGAGGATAATGGTATATATTGGTATATGATGAGGATAATGGTATATATTGGTATATGATTAAGGTATTGGTATATATTGGTATATGATGAGGATAATGGTATATATTGGTATATGATTAAGGTATTGGTATATTTTGGTATATGATTATGGTATTTGTATATATTGGTATATGATGAGGATAATGGTATATATTGGTATATGATGAGAATAATGTATATATTGGTATATGATGAGGATAATAATATATATTGGTATATGATTAAGGTATTGGTATATATTGGTATATGATTAAGGTATTGGTATATTTTGGTATATGATTATGGTATTTGTATATATTGGTATATGATGAGGATAATGGTATATATTGGTATATGATGAGGATAATGGTATATATTGGTATATGATGAGGATAATGGTATATATTGGTATATGATGAGGATAATGGTATATATTGGTACATGATGAGGATAATGGTATATATTGGTATATGATTAAGGTATTGGTATATTTTGGTATATGATTATGGTATTGGTATATATTGGTATATGATTAAGGTATTGGTATATTTTGGTATATGATTATGGTATTGGTATATATTGGTATATGATTAAGGTATCGGTATATTTTGGTATATGATTAAGGTATTGGTATATATTGGTATATGATTAAGGTATTGGTATATATTGGTATATGATTATGGTATTTGTATATATTGGTATATGATGAGGATAATGGTATATATTGGTACATGATGAGGATAATGGTATATATTGGTATATGATGAGAATAATGATATATATTGGTATATGATGAAGGTATTGGTATATTTTGGTATATGATTATGGTATTGGTATATATTGGTATATGATGAGGATAATGGTATATATTGGTATATGATGAGGATAATGGTATATATTGGTATATGATGAGGATAATGGTATATATTGGTATATGATGAGGATAATGGTATATATTGGTATATGATGAGGATAATGGTATATATTGGTATATGATTAAGGTATTGGTATGTATTGGTATATGATTATGGTATTGGTATATATTGGTATATGATGAGGTTAATGGTATATATTGGTATATGATGAGGTTAATGGTATATATTGGTATATGATGAGGATAATGGTATATATTGGTATATGATGAGAATAATGGTATATATTGGTATATGATGAGGATAATGGTATATATTGGTATATGATGAGGATAATGGTATATATTGGTATATGATGAGGATAATGGTATATATTGTATATGATGAGGATAATGGTATATATTGGTATATGATGAGGATAATGGTATATATTGGTATATGATGAGGATAATGGTATATATTGTGTATGATGAGGATAATGGTATATATTGTATATGATGAGGATAATGGTATATATTGGTATATGATGAGGATAATGGTATATATTGGTATATGATGAGGATAATGGTATATATTGGTATATGATGAGGATAATGGTATATATTGGTATATGATGAGGATAATGGTATATATTGGTATACGATGAGCATATAATGAAAGTGAATTGATGGAAAGGAAGGTAGGTAAGTCAAGTCTGAGGAATAGCTGATGTGACGTATCTGAGAGCTAACATGCTAACATGACAATGATGGATATTGTGTTGAATGTAGGTTTGTAGTACTCAAAGTGAGGAATACATGTGGTATAAAGAATGTAGTAGTACACACTGTACGTTGCATATGGAGTCATATTGAAAATGATAATCATATGCTAATAATGCTAATAATAATAAGTTAGTGTGTATTGCTAAGATGTGAGAATGTTTGGATGAATTCGATGTTATGAAATCAAGTCCAACATGGACTTTGTCCCTCATGTTTGCCCACTGAGGACATATGTCCTCTCCTGCCCTGCACGATAAACACACACTCTGCCTCACACACACACCACACACACATGCACACGCACACACACGTGGTACACGGATCCTAATCTTTCTTAGAGTAAAAGTATTATTCCAATAATGACATCATATTGTCACACATTAAACATCATAAAATAACATCATAAATCATAAAGCGCCCCGCCGCATATAGATGGCAGTCCTGTGGGAACATCATTTCATCCAAGCTCACATGGAAGCACGGACTCCATAGCTTTACTACCAGATAACAAATACTGCAGTAGCATGTAGTATAAGTCATACGGTATAACATGTACTCCATGACCTTATTAGCGTACTACATTAGCATGCGGTATAACACATACTTATATTTATAATTCATATCATCTTTGTCGTATACAGCAGGAGGAAAAAGATAATATTCATATTAACGTCACTCTTTGCTCTTTTTTCCACATTTTTGCAGTTTTTTTCCAAATATTTCAACTTATTTCATCAATAATCTTCTTCCATTGTATTCTCATAATATTCTGACTTTACTCCCATAAAATTCAAAGTACATTTTTAAGTACATTGTTTTCATTGTTATTGTTATGAAATATTCCGATGAAACCTTTATTGCCGTCATATTTGGACTTATTGGATTCTTATATCACATGTTAGCTTTTCCCAGGCTAACGCTCATAATTATTATTATGCTACATTACAATTATCATTTAGGATGATAATTCATTACAATCATAATATTTGTTTAATAATTACAAAACTACAATATTTATGAATCATGATTACACTCAAAAAATAACTGCAACACTAAAATCCTAATTATTATTGCGCTAAAAATCATCACTCTCACATATTTTTAATACAATAAAATCACAATTAGTACAATAAAAATAATGTTTTACTCAAACTACTTATTACAGGCTGCATGGTGGTTGAGTGGTTAGAACACAAGCCACACAGCTAGAAGACCTGGGTTGGAATCCCCCCTCTCTGTGTAGAGTTTGCATGTTCTCATGTTAGTATATGTAATATTATACCGTATATCATATGTTAGTATATATAATATTATACCGTGTATCATATGTTAGTATATATAATATTATACCGTGTATCATATGTTAGTATATATAATATTATACCGTATATCATATGTTAGTATATATAATATTATACCGTGTATCATATGTTAGTATATATAATATTATACCGTATATCATATGTTAGTATATATAATATTATACCGTATATCATATGTTAGTATATATAATATTATACCGTATATCATATGTTAGTATATATAATATTATACCGTGTATCATATGTTAGTATATATAATATTATACCATATATCATATGTTAGTATATATAATATTATACCATGTATCAGATGTTATTATATATAATATTATACCGTATATCATATGTTAGTATATATAATATTATACCATATATCATATGTTAGTATATATAATATTATACCATGTATCAGATGTTATTATATATAATATTACACCGTATATCATATGTTAGTATATATAATATTATACCGTATATCATATGTTAGTATATATAATATTATATCGTGTATCAGATGTTATTATATATAATATTACACCGTATATCATATGTTAGTATATATAATATTATACCGTGTATCAGATGTTATTATATATAATATTACACCGTATATCATATGTTAGTATATATAATATTATACCGTGTATCATATGTTACTATATATAATATTATATTGTATATCAGATGTTATTATATATAATATTATACCGTGTATCAGATGTTATTATATATAATATTACACCGTATATCATATGTTAGTATATATAATATTACACCGTATATCATATGTTAGTACGCATGAACCTAGCTGAGGATGTTGTGCAGGGGTGAGCAAACTACAGCCCGGGGGCCACATGCGGCCCACCAAGCGTTTGCTTTCTAAGTATTTCAACTTTGATCATCCCAAGTGGCAACATGACTTGCCGTCATAAGTCGTATGTTATTATTATTATGTATTATTGTGTATTATTTAGTAAAAAAAAAGCCAACAAAACCGTCAAATGAAATGACATAGTTTGATGTGGTGTGATGTTCAAGCGCTCCTGAAAAAAAAGGACATAAGAACATACAGCTGGTAGAATAACACTTTTACAGATCAAATTACACAAATCCTTCAAAGAAAATCATAAGCATAAAATAGTGTGTGAGTTAAATATTTGTTTTGTTAACTTCATGCGGCCCACGATTGAAAATATTTGAGTGAAAGGTTCAATGACAGCGATGTTCCCACGTGCACCCTGACAGTGTGTGTGTGTGTGTGTGTGTGTGTGTGTGTGCGTGTGTGTGAGTGTAATGCGTTCGGGACGCAACACGCGCACACATCAGACGACGTGGTGAAGAAGTAATCCATCTGGTTTGGTGCCTTCGTGGCACATCTTCTTCAGTAAATGATATCACATGGGAGATGTTCTCCATGATGGCAAGCACATGTGTATAACGTGTATGTGTGTGTGTGTGTATGTGTGTGTGTGTGCGTGTGAATGATTGACATGAGAGTAAAGAGCAAAGTGAAGTCAAACAAAGAGGCGGGCGCCACGAGGAGGCGCGGCTTTAAAAGGAAGCGCCAGCGATGGAGGGTCAGCGTCGCCATGAAGCTGCTGAGTGTGTTCGTCTCGGCCTTGGCGTGTTTGGGCGTGGCCTCCTCGGACAAGGACTGCTCACCTTGGGTGACGCCGCTGTCCCTGGCCGACCACCAGAAGGTAACGCCACGTTAGCGTGCTAGCATCCTCAGCGTGTTCAGCCGCTGCTGTTTTCAGATGTTGGGCAAGTGGAACTTGATCTCGGCCTACACGGACCATGACGTCTACAACGGCATCTTCAAGGTCACCCAAAGCACTCGCATGACCATCAGCGAGTCTGGGGCTTCCAAGGACGTGGTCCTCTACGAGGAGATGCGGATGTGAGCGTGTTGTTGTTTGCGTTGTCTTCTCCACAGCTCCCGAGTAAAGCCCATGTCCTCCTCCAGGAACGGAACCTGCTACGGAAGCAACTTCAACATCAGCATTCAGCACGACGTGGCGTCCACATCAGGTCAGACGTCTTACTTCTTTCAAGCCCCGCCCCCTTGACGTCCCGCTGACTGTCCGCGTGCTCGCCAGTGGCCAACATCTCCACCTCCTTCCACCTGTTGCCCGCCTGTGACTCCTGCATGGTGCTCAGCAGCAACAGCTCCGCCCACAACCTCCGCGCCTTCCTGGAGACCTTCCACATCCACATCCCCAATGACATCGCCATCCCCGACCACATCAACATGCGCGCCGTCTACCTCCTTGGTGAGAGGAGCGCCGCCAAGTACCCCCCACGCCGCTCCTCACTATTATTCTCCGCTTTGTCTTTCCAGCACATCAGGACCACGCGAAGGATGCGGACCTGGACCACTTCAAGGAGCAGGCTCACTGCTTGGGATTCTCCGGAGAACCCGTCTTCATGTTTGACCCCAAAGAAGGTTCTGTTCCGCTCTCAGCACCGACGCCGCTCCGCCGTGCTGGACCTTCATGTCTTCTTCTTCTTCTTCTTCTTCTTCTGCAGGTTTCTGTGACGGCAGCGACATCACCATGCTCACCTGAAGCTGCCATTAAACACCTTCTCCTCCACCTCTCCTCTCCTCTCGTGGTGCTTCTTTATGTCCGCCACAGACACATTCACACCGCCACAGACACATTCACACCGCCACAGACACATTCGCACCACCACAGACACATTCACACGTCACAGACACATTCAGACCGTCACAGACACATTCAGACCGCCACAGACACATTCAGAATGTCACAGACACATTCAGACCGTCACAGACACATTCAGAATGTCACAGATACATTCAGACCGCCACAGACCATTCAGACCGCCACAGACACATTCAGACCGTCACAGACACATTCAGAATGTCACAGATACATTCAGACCGCCACAGACCATTCAGACCGCCACAGACACATTCAGACCGTCACAGACCCATTCAGACCATCACAGACACATTCAGACTGCCACAGACATATTCAGACCGTCACAGACACATTCAGACCGCCACAGACACATTCAGACTGCCACGGACATATTCAGACCGCCACAGACACATTCAGAATGTCACAGACACATTCAGACCATCACAGACACATTCAGAATGTCACAGACACATTCAGACCGCCACAGACCATTCAGACCGCCACAGACACATTCAGACCGTCACAGACACATTCAGAATGTCACAGATACATTCAGACCGCCACAGACCATTCAGACCGCCACAGACACATTCAGACCGTCACAGACCCATTCAGACCATCACAGACACATTCAGACTGCCACAGACATATTCAGACCGTCACAGACACATTCAGACCGCCACAGACACATTCAGACTGCCACGGACATATTCAGACCGTCACAGACACATTCAGGATGTCACAGATACATTCAGACCGCCACAGACCATTCAGACCGCCACAGACCCATTCAGACCATCACAGACACATTCACACGTCACAGACACATTCAGACTGCCACAGACATATTCAGACCGTCACAGACACATTCAGACCGCCACAGACACATTCAGACTGTCACAGGCACATTCAGACCGTCACAGACACATTCAGACCGCCACAGACACATTCAGACTGTCACAGACACATTCAGACCGTCACAGACACATTCAGACCGCCACAGATACATTCAGACCGTCACAGACCCATTCAAACCGCCACAGACACATTCAGACCATCACAGACACATTCAGACCACCACAGACACATTCAGACCGCCAGAGACACATTCACACCGCTGCACACACAGTCATACTGTCACAGACACATTCAGATCGCCACAGACACATTCAGACAGTCACAGACCCATTCAGACCGCCACAGACACATTCAGACCATCACAGACACATTCAGACCGTCACAGACCCGTTCAGACCGCCAGACACATTCAGACATCACAGACCCATTCAGACCGCCACAGACACATTCAGACATCAGACACATTCAGACCGCCACAGACACATTCAGACATCAGACACATTCACACAGCTGCACACACAGTCATACTGTCACAGACACATTCAGATCGCCACAGACACATTCAGACCGCCACAGACCCATTCAGACCGCCACAGACACATTCAGACCATCACAGACACATTCAGACCGTCACAGACCCGTTCAGACCGCCACAGACACATTCAGACATCACAGACCCATTCAGACCGCCACAGACACATTCAGACATCACAGACACATTCAGACCGTCACAGACACATTCAGAACGCTACAGACACATTCAGACCATCACAGACACTTTCACACTGCCACAGACACATTCAGACATCACAGTCACTTTCACACCGCCACAGACAAATTCTGATCGCCACAGACACATTCAGACCGTCACAGACCCATTCAGACCGCCACAGATACATTCAGACCATCACAGACACATTCAGACCGTCACAGATACATTCAGACCATCACAGACACATTTGGACCGTCACAGACACATTTAGACCGTCACAGACACATTCAGACCATCACAGACACATTCAGACCGCCACAGACACTTTCAGACCGTCACAGACACATAAACGTTGTTCCCATGATGGCATCCTGAGAGCCTGATAAGAAGACGTAGCAGGAAGGATCTGATTCAGCAAGCCCATCCATAAACGTCCCCACGTTTGACATATTGTTCCTCTCGACGAGCAGCCGACGAGCATGCTGGAGCCTATCCCAGCTGGACTAGTGGCCAGCCAATGGCAGGGTAATTACAATTACCATTGATTGGAATAATATTGGTTATTTTGCTAGAAGGATTATTTTATTGACATACTTCTGATGTATTTGAATATCTAGGATTTGTGGTCTAATATTAGGATTAAAAAGATTAGTATTTTTATGATATTCGATATTGATTGGCTTTTCTAAATGTAGTTAGAATGTTGTATTGTGGTGTTAAACCAGCTCTAAACGCTTGGTGTCAGAGGGCGTGGTAAAACCGTTCCTTTGTGATGTCACAGAGGGGCGACTTCCTTATATGGAAACCCTCTGCCCTCCCCCAGCTCTGCTTCTCTGTTTAGGAAACAAGCTCAGGCAGACGTTTCCCAGGAAGAGAAAATCCTTTTCATCTGTCAACAACATTTTAGAGTAATAACTCTGGTGGTGTTTATTATGTTTATTCTATTTTTCATTGTAATAATAATAATAATACAATCATTTAATGGTAATCGTAATGGTAACCAAATGATAACCAAAGTAAACTCCTAACGAAGGAGCACAGTGTCAGCATACGTTTGCACAAGTAAACCTATTTTTACACAACACGAACACAAGCCAGCAAATGCTAATGCTAATGCTAATGCTAGAGGAACACGTTTTCCTTCAATATTTGGACTTTATTCTCCGTTTGTTCCGTTTCTCATCTTTCTCATCTTTGCTTTATTTTGCAACTATTTGAACTTTCATCTGGTCAATGTTCTTCCACCGCCACAGACACATTCACACCACCACAGACACATTCAGACCGCCACAGACACATTCAGACTGCCACGGACATATTCAGACCGCCACAGACACATTCAGACTGCCACGGACATATTCAGACCGTCACAGACACATTCAGAATGTCACAGATACATTCAGACCGCCACAGACCATTCAGACCGCCACAGACACATTCAGACCGTCACAGACCCATTCAGACCATCACAGACACATTCAGACCGTCACAGTCACATTCAGACCGTCACAGACACATTCACACCGCTGCACACGCAGTCATACTGTCACAGACACATTCAGACCGTCACAGACACATTCAGACCGCCACAGACACATTCAGACTGCCACGGACATATTCAGACCGTCACAGACACATTCAGGATGTCACAGATACATTCAGACCGCCACAGACCATTCAGACCGCCACAGACCCATTCAGACCATCACAGACACATTCAGATCGTCACAGTCACATTCAGACCGCCAGACATATTCAGACCATCACAGATACATTCACACGTCACAGACACATTCAGACTGCCACAGACATATTCAGACCGTCACAGTCACATTCAGACCGCCAGACATATTCAGACCGTCACAGACAAATTCAGACCGCCACAGACACATTCAGACTGTCACAGACACATTGACACCACCGCACACACAGCCAGACTGTCACAGACACATTCAGATCGCCACAGATGCATTCAGACCGCCACAGACCCATTCAGACCGCCACAGTCACATTCAGACCATCACAGACACATTCAGACCGTCACAGACACATTCAGAACGTCACAGAAACATTCAGACCATCACAGACACATTCAGACCGTCACAGACACATTCAGAACGCCACAGAAACATTCAGGCCACCACAGACACATTCAGACGTCACAGACACTTTCACACCGCCACACACAAATTACTATTTGAACTTTCATCTGGTCAATGTTCTTCTCGTTTTGACTTTATGGAACAACATGACATCTCATTTCCCCCAAATGTTTTCTTTGTCATAACGTCACTACTTTCAGCATGGATGCTATTTATTCTGGAATATTTGGAGCCAATGTTATTGGAATAACATACTTCCTGTAAAGCTTTTGTCTCATAGGTGAACATTGTCAGCAGTTGTTTTCCCAAAATGAGTTGTTCAAGAAACGTACGTTGACACCATCAGGAAGCGGCGCCAGCGCGGGCTAATGTTGCTAACATTAGCTAATGTTGCTAACATTAGCTAATGAGCTTGCGGTGTGGATGATGATCGGATGATGTTCTTTGGAGGGGTGCCAAGGTCGTTGAAGGGCGGTGGAGATAGCATGCATCACTGGCCCGCTTACTGATGTGACAAACGTGGCCTTGAAGGCACCGTGGCTTGCTTGGAAGCACATGGGGCGGGGGTAGGGATGGGGGCGGGGTGTGGGGGGGGGTCTCACTCATGATGGAAAATAAGACTTGTAGCGGCAATATTTACTAAATATTTATCCTGCAAGCGTACTATGCATATGCAGTACTATATGTACACCTTTCATGGTATTTCTACTAAAGGTGATATAAAGTACTAGAGTGTACTTGATGAATATACAGTATAAGCATCAGGGTGTACGAAAGAAAAGGTTTTATTCCATCTGTCCGTCATAAATAACACTCAACAGCCATAAATAAATAGCATAAGAAAATACAGCATGTCTATAAATACATACTCTATGTAGTATACTGTAGTATGTGTGTGGAATGCACTTCATACACGATCAGAGCAGGGAAATATTGCAAGTATGAAAAATACTACTTTACTTGTTGCATAATACGTCCAAATTCATCTCCCAGAAAGAAAACACGAGTAAGTATGGTTGTTTAGGAAAAACACAGCCTCACCCCCGACAACCAGACCTGATCCCAATCCAAGACCGGTGAGACCTAGCTAGAACGCAGCGTTAGCACATGTGGACCTTCAAGTCCTTGGTCCAGCCAGCATCAAGAACTCCAGCGCTGTCCTGGTGAAGAACCCAGCTGGTACCACACAGATCAGGGTCCTCGGTCATGACCGACCGCCGTTTGACAACCCCGCACCACCTGGAACTCCTCCAGTGTTCCACTGAATGAAAAAGCACAACATCTCAGGAGGATCTCCTTGTCATCCCAGGAATGTTGGAAGCCGTCTGGGAACCGTCAAGGTTCCATTTTTTTCTCATCAGAAAATCGAACTCCACGTAGTCTCGTAGTCACGTTTCAATGTCCCATGTTTGGCGTTGAAGACCAGGTCTTTGGATCCCTTTTTTGATGGCGTCTGACGGTCATCGGGCTGGTCCACATGTGCTAACTGCATAGCTAGCTATTTTTACACCGGTCTGAAGATCAGATCAGATCAGGTCTGTATCCATCCATACCTGATCAATACCTCCATCAATACGTGTCAATGATGGGTCAACGAGTCCACGGCCTTAGGGACTATCTACAAAGTGTGCTGCTGCTGCTGATGTTGACATGGTGTGACATCATCAGGCAGATTATTAATATTCATGAGAGGCAGCTGCTGGTTGGTTGTCGGTTTAAAAAAGGCGGAACACCAGATGACCAGATGCTAAAGATGGGAATGGGAAGACGGACACTTGGTTGCCGATGTGGAAAGCCTGACATGGTCAAGGAGAGGAGAGGATGGTTTCATGAAGGAGCCCTTATCCGCCATCTTATCCGCCATCTTATCCGCCATCTTATCCGCCATCTTATCCGCCATCTTATCCGCCATCTTATCCACCATCTTATCCACCATCTTATCCACCACGCTTACTTCCACATCCACCATCCTGGCCGCCATCGCCAGCGGAAGAAAGAAAAGGAACGCCAATATTCCTGCTAACGACGAAGGAGTGAACGCTGGATTAGGATTAGGAGAAATACCAGACTTGGTCTTCCATGAAACGATCCCCTTTGTCAGAAATGCAGTACTATAGTACTTTGTCAGAAATGCAGTACTACAGTACTTTGTCAGAAATCCAACATGACCACATTCCCGTCCAGTAGGAACACCTTGTCTCCTTTCTTCTCATCTCCCGTCTCCCCAAATACTGGAAATGTACTCTTGTTGCAATGGTACTTCCTACTACTATGTACTACTATATGGTATTATAAAGGTTTTTTTGCTGGTACACTTTTTCCCTCAATAGATCATTTGTGTAACTTTATTCCCATATTCCAACCTCTTGGTACATTGGAGTACGATGATAATATTATTATTATATTATATATTATTATCCCATAATATTACAGCTTTTACGGCTTAGGATGTAGTATTTTTTACCCTCAAAACTTGGGATGTCCGATATTGTCAAACTCACAATATCCGATTCCAATATCAACCAATACTCTCTGTCATACCCCCCCCACCCCAAAGGACACACAGGGATTTGAAATAGTATAGAAAGTAGTATGTACCATGTACGTGTACCGGACTGACTGAAGGTGAAAGTAGTGAAAGCAGGGAAATACTACAAAAGCAGAGCATACAAGCGTATTGGGGAGTCAAAGTTCATGTTGAGTACTATAAATGTGTACATGTTGACGGGTCTACGTGACTAGGGCTGGATGAGTAGATTTCCACCAGCTTGTGTTTCGGGGCTTTAAAATGGAAGGAAAGTTGAAGGTTGTACACTGCCCTGTGCCCACGTGCAGTGAAAGCATGGTTATGTTTGAACTTGGACGTACGTAAATACACAAAAAAGAGCTGCCCCGACGTCTGCCTGAACAAAATGAGTGTCATAAAATATCTTCCATACGCAGGAGGCATGGCATGGGTGGCTACATCTTCCTTCATGTTGGTTGGAGGTTTAGTAGCAATGGTGCAGACATCCCATTAGAAGCGTTAGCCAGATTGTTGCCAATAAATACACGTGCTTTACCATTGGAGACCCATGTATTTCATAATACGGTGATACATCCAATAATATCCTGATCTATGCTGAGGTCCATACCACCCAATCGTACTTGATATCCTTTCGATTAGTGTCAACTGAATTTTGCTACATGCGCTACCTCGGCTCTCGTAAAGGCAAAATCCCAATACTGATATCAATGATATAAGATTTTTAGGCTGGTATCGAGCCAATAATGATCGGTAGCCGATATTATCGGACATCACTACCCAAAACATCATTTTGGATTTTCTTCCCATATTCCAGCTGGTCATCTGGTCAATGTGGTACTTTATTCTGCAACGTAGGAACTTGATTTTATTGCATCACTTTTTATTCACACTTATTTTATCCTGACAATATTTCCCCAGAAAAGCAGCTGTATGAACACAAATGAACGTGTGTGGTTTACCTGTCAGGGATGTCCATTTTTAACAGCACATTGTAGAAATAGATTTTTTTTTTTTTTTTTAAAAAGCAGCAATAATGGGGAAAATAGAGCAAAAAGTCCCAATGTAGAAAGAAAATAGCAAATCATAATGAAAAAAAATAAAAATATCAAAATGTTCCCTCGCAGCCTTTCATTTGTCAATATGCCGTCTGGACATCCCTGCACTAAACTACTACATTACAATCTGTCTTTCCCGCCAGGCCGCGCCAGGCCCCGCCAGGCCCCGCCAGGCCCCGCCAGGCCCCGCCAGGCCCCGCCAGGCCGCGCCCGGCCCCGCCAGTGTGTGCGAGGTTGTAGTGTCGGTGTGTAGTAAGGAAGTCAGGTGGTGTGAAAAGCTGTAGATGGCACACGAAGACACGTGAATGTGGTTTAGCTTCATTGTTGCTTTGTTGGCTTTGTGCACCGACCCGGGGCTCACACTGAATCCGCTGCGGCGCCGATCCTTTTGTCCGGCTGGCTAAACTGGATGCTAACCAGCAGTCAACACGCTCCGCGTATCATGGATGCTACGTCATTGATATGCAATTGAATCAATGAACAGAAATATGAATGAATCCTAAAATGATCTTTATTGCCAAGTGTCAATTATTCAAAACTTCTTTACTGCTGTTTTGTTGTGTGTTCGATTGCATCTGGTATATGTAGCCCTACAAATAACCCCCAGGTCCACTATACAGCATGTCCATTTAAGACATCTAGTACATGTAGCCCTACAAATAACCCCCAGGTCCACTATACAGCGTGTCCATTTAAGACATCTAGTACATGTAGCCCTACAAATAACCCCCAGGTCCACTATACAGCGTGTCCATTTAAGACATCTAGTACATGTAGCCCTACAAATAACCCCCAGGTCCACTATACAGCGTGTCCATTTAAGACATCTAGTACATGTAGCCCTACAAATAACCCCCAGGTCCACTATACAGCGTGTCCATTTAAGACATCTAGTACATGTAGCCCTACAAATAACCCCCAGGTCCACTATACAGCGTGTCCATTTAAGACATCTAGTACATGTAGCCCTACAAATAACCCCCAGGTCCACTACGTATACAGCGTGTCCATTTGAGAAATAAAACCAAACAAGTTCAACCAATTGACGGTTCCTTATTTAGTGACATGTTTTATTTCGTCACGTCAAAGTATTATTGCTATTTTACCAAGCAAAAATATGTTTTTTCCTGTGTGACTCCATTCATCGACAAAAACGTCACTAGAATACTGGATGATTGAAGTATTCCTACTTGCTTGCATTGATATGATATGATATTATATGATCTGATCTGGGGGTGCACTGGCGCCCACACAGATTCTTTCTGTCGTGCCGCATGTCCAACGCAGCCTGACCAGGCATCTCCATCTTGCGTAACGCTTCCGGCGGTCATGATGGATTCGGCCTGAGCCCGAGGTGATGGGTGCTCTTCCCCGTCCTGCAGAGGGAAGCTAGTCTGGCATTCTGCGAGGGCGCGGGAAGAACCTGAGAGCGCCTGCTTTGCTCTCATCGGGATCCCAAATAAGACACTCAACTACAAGCACAAACGGCCTTCATGTCGGGGTGGGGGGGGGGGGGGGGGGGTGCATAGCTTGGTGTCACACCAACAACAGCGACTACGTCAAGTCTCTGCTTGTCTACAAGCTTCAGAGGTCACATTCAAGGTCAACTGATTGACATCTCCTGTAAGTACTACAAGAATACTCTCCTGGTACTACAAGAATACTCTCCTGGTGCTGCAGGCAAGCTCCTCAAGGTCCAAGGCTGCGTGCAGCACAGTCGGGGGTTCTTCTACACCACGTTGACGCCCCCACCGGACGGCGCCCTCTTGCTGCAGTAGGTGAAGCCGGCGTGGTGGTCGGTGGAGCCGTTGATGCGCGAGGAGCGCAGCTCCATCTGGCAGGCGGCGATGGCGGCGTTGAGCTCCACCTGGGCGCGGTGCACCACGTAGAACATCAGGCCGATGCTGACCAGCATCTGAGCACACGGCAAGACCCGCTGTCATCTTTCACGCCACACATGACCCGCCCACATCCTTGTGGGGGTGCTGTGGGCGGGTCACATGACAACACGCTAACACACACCTGTCTAACTCCAGGCAAACAAAACTTATTATGGGCATGCGCTGCAATGCAGGCCTCCACTGACATGCTAATTGTTAGCATGTTAGCATTTAAGCTAATTTACTCGTGTCTAAAGACAAATACACACATGGCATTATGCAGGGAGGTTATAGGACAGCCTTGCCACTTTCTGTACTTGAAGCTGTCTTGCTAGGTGCTAGCATGATGACCATTAGCATGTTAGCATTTGAGCTAATTTACTCGTGTCTAAAAGCAAATACACACATGGCATTATGCAGGGAGGTTATAGGACAGCCTTGCCACTTTCTGTACTTGAAGCTGTCTTGCTAGGTGCTAGCATGATGACCATTAGCATGTTAGCATTTGAGCTAATTTACTCGTGTCTAAAGACAAATACACACATGGCATTATGCAGGGGGGTTATAGGACAGCCTTGCCACTTTCTGTACTTGAGGCTGTCTTGCTAGGTGCTAGCATGATGACCATTAGCATGTTAGCATTTGAGCTAATTTACTCATGTCTAAAGGCAAATACACACATGGCATGATGTGGGGACACTATGGGACTGCCTTAACAGTTTTGGGACTTGGTGCTGTCTTGCTCGATGCTACCATGCTAACTGTTAGCATGTTAGCATTTTGACTTTTTATGCATATCTAAATGAAAATACACACATTGTATGATATATGGACACTATGGAGCTGCCTTGGCACTTTCGCCACAAAGTACTATCTTGCAAGGTGTCAGTCACCATGTTGGAATTTTGGCTATTTTACTCCTGACCTTTTGGTGCTAGCATGCTAACTGTTAGCTGTATTCCTCACGTCTAAAGGATAATACAGACATGGCATGATGTAGGATCGCCTTGATGCTTTCGCAATAGTGTGCCATCTCGCCAGATGCTAGCATGCTAACAGTTAGCATCTTAGCTTTTTTGCTCAATTCCTCATGTGATGTACGCATGGCATTGCTCGAGGGCGTGGCACAGCAGACACCGGTTCAGAGGTTCACAGCACAGGTTGCACGGGAATTTTCTAGTTTGATCTTATTATTGGTATATATTTTTGAAAAAAATATGTGGCTTGGATGATTAGTATACATTGAATTTGGCTATTTTTTTTTAATGTACAGGGTTTCCGCTATATGGCATCAATTGCGGTGGAACGCCACGACAAAATAAAAGCTGCCACACCTTAAAAAATGAGCTTGAATAGAAAGTTGGGCAATACATTGTATAAATGTATGGACTGCATATGCTATATAACTTATTATTTACATACAGTGATCACAGTTTGTTTGAAAACAATTTAAAATATCTGAAAAACTTTTCCATGTGCTTTATTTTGAAAAACATACACCTTGTGTAGACGTTCAGTGAGATCCTTATTATGGTGCAAATCAAATAGCGGTTTCATTGATGACAGCTTGTCACATGCCAAGCCTACCCATGCCTGCGCTGGCAGCTAGCAAGATGATGGACGAGCTAGAAGTGGCTATGACATCCAAGCTAACGATGATGCTAATAGTGACGTAGCGTGTCCGGCCGTGGACAGCGAGGCTATCACACTCAAACACGGGCGTCGCCAGCCGTGTGGTTCTTCTGATGTCTGCATTCAGCTCTCTCAACTTTCTTAACGCCGTCTTTTTTCCTCGGACATTTTAAAGTGAAACATTACAGACACCGCATGTCAAAATGGAAAACGTTATCATGTGTTTCAATTAAGGATGTCCGATATTGTCCAACTCCCAATTTCCTATTCCGATATCGACCGATAGCGATATGTGTAACGTGTCATCAAGTAGTTGTAGAGCAGGGGTGCTCATTAAGTCGATCGCGAGCTACCGGTCGATCGCGGAGGTGGTACTGGTCGATCGCTGGTCGATCGCGGCGTGACATTAAAAAAATATCATCCCAGCATCAATGCCGTCACTTGATTGACATACAGGGCAGCCATTCAGATGACAACTGAATGTTGCCCTTCGGGCGACCAATCAAATCAAACAACGTCTCTAAGTGCAGCAGAACTTACGATGTCAGCCTATCATCCATCCCCGTTACTTGATTGACATACAGGACAACCAGTCAGATGACAACTGAATTTTGACCTTTAGGTCACCGCTCATGCGTAAACAACGATGCAAAGTGCTAAGCTAGTCGGCGAATTGCGTCAGATTTTAAGCCCTCGCTAAAGTTTATGGTCACTAAAATGAGTGAAGGAGCTGGACCGAGTAAAAAGGCAAAAACTGGACCAAGTAAAAAGGCAAAAACATATCACTTCCATACGGATATGGAATATTATACGGATATTATGATACGGATATTATCCATGACTGATAAACATTTGGAAGTGTGCTTGAGGCTGGCTATCAGCAGCTACTGTCCGGACTATGCATCCCTGGCTGGTTCAATTCAGTGCAAGTCATCAAAGTAAACTCAGGTAATTACAAAAAATGTTAATAGTTAATTATGTGTGTTTTGCAATATTGGCTCATTTGGTTATGTAAGGTACATCAACATACATTGTACGTACAAATAATCCTCAATACATTTGAAAATAAATAGATGTTTTGCATTTTTGTAGTGGGTAGATCATTTTGACTCATTGGTCATTTTAAAAGTAGCTCGCATGCTGAAAAAGTGTGAGCACCCCTGCTGTAGAGTAACCGTGGGATTCAAGGAGTAGAGTTGTTTTGTTAGTAGAAGTAGATGACATCATAGATGACATACAGTTTTAGATAGAATGCACGATTATAACGAGCTAACGCGGTAGCCTGCCGAGGCATTGAGCGTAGCGTAGATTTGAACAGGAATGGACAATTCAGTAATTGGCCTGGTGGAGAGAGCGATAAAATGTCATCCATGAAAGGGTCAAATGTAAAGACTATTCTTTATTTTGATTTTTATATATACCTTTTGTTGTGTTGTTTTATTGCTTCACTGTAGGTTTTATGCTTTCTTTGTAGCACTTTGAGATTTCTGTAATGTAAAGTGCAATATAAATAAAATGTATTATTATTATTATTATGTAGCGCCATGCTTGGTTAGCTACCTAGCTAGCATAACTGGACCTGGACTAGCTTTGGAAGGGATTTTGCTCAAACTTTGATAAACTTTGTGATGACTTTTTGCCTAAAGATAATGAAAGGAATAGAAGTCACGCCTCTGTCAGCAGATGGCAACGGTCGCATGACGATGGCGAGCCAAGTGAAGCCTCCGCGACCGCATGACGCTTAAAGCCACCAGCATGGGAAGAAGGACTCAGTAATACAAGATCCAAGAGAATACATGCAGACACTTGGGATGTTCTACAACCGACGGTCTTGCATGAAAGTGCACGTATTTATATGTATTCAGTGTCACAAAGTATGAAAGGTTCCCGACCCCTGCTGCAGAAGGTCCAAAGAGGCTCCAATAACAACCTTTCTTCAAAGGGAAAGGCCACTTTTTAAATATATTATACTGTATTGTTAACATGATTGTAAAAGCATTTCATGCCTTGTGTTTTATGTATGAATGGATGCTGAGTAGAATCGTGAACAAGGTGTTATTGCACAACCGCTGTCGGTTTGTCGGTGGAGCCACGCAGCCAATCTGACAATCATCACGGCGTCGTCATCAAAAGGAGCACATGACTCCACATTAGGGTGCATCACATTTGAATTTCATAATATCAATTTGGCTGGCATTCCATTTCTTTTTCTAATGAGGATGGGATGGGATGGGATGGGATGGGATGGGATGGATGGATGGATGGATGGATGGATGGATGGATGGATGGATGGATGGATGGATGGATGGATGGATGGATGGATGGATGGATGGATGGATGGATGGATGGATGGATGGATGGATGGATGGATGGATGGATGGATGGATGGATGGATGGATGGATGGATGGATGGATGGATGGATGGATGGATGGATAGATGGATGGATGGATAGATGGATAGATGGATAGATGGATAGATGGATAGATGGATAGATGGATAGATGGATAGATAGATAGATAGATAGAAATGTCGTTGCCTGGCTCCCATATAATAACAGACACAAAAGAAGATAAGTAATAATAAATAATAATAATAATAATAATGTGGAGAATAAATAAATAAATAGATAGAATAGACACCAAATGTGAACAACATAATGTAAAGTGCAGCGTGAACAGTAAATTGCCCAAATAATTTAGATAATTTAAATAAATAATAATAATGTAAGTAAGGTAGAGGGGCTTATTAAAATGTCTTTTGCAAAGTTTGGAGGTAATCCATTGAGATTTAGGGGTGCCACCTCACACATGAACTTTTGTAAAATTTGGGAAAATGTGCAATTTCTAGTCTAATTGCCAAAACGTTGACCTGGAAATGTTGAGTACAATGAACTTGTATACAGCATCATTTTCTATAGGGTCATCAAAGGGGGCCCAGACCAAAGACCAGGGGTGCTCACACAGCATGCGAGCTACTTTTAAAATGACCGAGTCAAAATGATCTACCCACTACAAAAATGCTAAACATCTATTTATTTTCAAATGTATTGAGGATTATTTGTACGTACAATGTATGTTGATGTACCTTACATAACCAAATGAGCCAATATTGCAAAACACACATAATTAACTATTAACATTTTTTGTAATTACCTGAGTTTACTTTGATGACTTGCACTGAATTGAACCAGCCAGGGATGCATAGTCCGGACAGTAGCTGCTGATAGCCAGCCTCAAGCACACTTCCAAATGTTTATCAGTCATGGATAATATCCGTATCATAATATCCGTATAATATTCCATATCCGTATGGAAGTCATATGTTTTTTGCCTTTTTACTTGGTCCAGTTTTTGCCTTTTTACTCGGTCCAGCTCCTTCACTCATTTTAGTGACCATAAACTTTAGCGAGGGCTTTAAAATCTGACGCAATTCGCCGACTAGCTTAGCACTTTGCATCGTTGTTTACGCATGAGCGGTGACCTAAAGGTCAAAATTCAGTTGTCATCTGACTGGTTGTCCTGTATGTCAATCAAGTAACGGGGATGGATGATAGGCTGACATCGTAAGTTCTGCTGCACTTAGAGACGTTGTTTGATTTGATTGGTCGCCCGAAGGGCAACATTCAGTTGTCATCTGAATGGCTGCCCTGTATATCAATCAAGTGACGGCATTGATGCTGGGATATTTTTTTAATGTCACGCCGCGATCGACCAGCGATCGACCAGTACCACCTCCGCGATCGACCGGTAGATCGCGATCGACTTAATGAGCACCCCTGCCAAAGTCCAAGCTGAGACTGCCAGTCTGAAAGGAACTAGTTGTTGAGGGCAGCATCTTAGGAGAGCTGCTGGGTTGTGCTGCACAGTGCCTAAAATAATACATGGACAAGTGGATATCACATTATGTAGGACTACAGTACCACTCTCAATGCCTCATATTAACTCTCTAACAAGATCTCAGTGTATAGACTGGTCATATATGTCATCTCGTCTCATATTATCTACATACTGTATTGTATATAACTCTGGGAAAAACTGTTGATTTTTGTTAATACTTGGGTCGTTTATATTGTTTATTTTTCTATATTGTGTATTTTGTACTGCTTAACTGACTCTGTACTCTTGCTGCTGTGCAATACAAATTTCCCCACTGAGGGACGAATAAAGGCATATCTTAATCTTAATCTTAATAAATATGAGGCATCAGTAATACTGTCTACTCTATATTACTGTTGGTGATGTTGGGCTTGCTCAGCTATTAGCTAACTGTCATTAGCAAACTGTAGCTAGCTAATGTTAGCTACAGTAGAGGCAATGAGCACTAAATACCTATAAATATGACTACAAATCATTCAAATTACAAAGACAAAACCAAAAATTTGGCAGTAATAGTATAAATACCAACAAAATAGTGCTTGAGCTGCATTCTTTGCTGACCTCAAATCTCCATGGCGACCATTGAACTGTTCACCACTTTATTCCACAAAAACAGATGCATGGTGGCACCCCTAAATAATCATTCATTCATTCATTCATTCATTTTCTAACGCTTTTTCCTCACGAGGGTCGCGGGGGGTGCTGGAGCCTATCCCAGCTGTCTTCGGGCGAGAGGCGGGGTACACCCTGGACTGGTGGCCAGCCAATCACAGGGCACATATAGACAAACAACCATTCACACTCACATTCATACCTATGGACAATTTGGAGTGGCTAATTAACCTAGCATGTTTTTGGAATGTGGGAGGAAACCGGAGTACCCGGAGAAAACCCACGCATGCACGGGGAGAACATGCAAACTCCACACAGAGATGGCCGAGGGTGGAATTGAACCCTGGTCTCCTAGCTGCGAGGTCTGCGCGCTAACCACTCGACCACCGTGCCGCCTCCCTAAATCATCAGCGCCCTTCCGGCGTGGGCTGTTGTTGTTGCGTGACGTTGCATGTGACGATGAGGAAGCGGTGATGCTCACCTGCAGACAGAAGAGGAGGTAGCCGCTGATGCTCTGCTGGGCGATGACGTCCTCCATGGTACGCAGCGTAGTGCCCAGGTAGGAGTTGAGCAGCTGGGTGGGCAGGAGGCCCACGGAGGACGCCACCAGGTAGTTTGGCAAGGACACCTCTGTGATCTGCAGAGCAATGGTGGATGGTGAATGGTGGATTAGGATTAGGAGCAGAAGTCCAAGGCATCCTTTCCGTGTGTGACAACCGTACATAAATACAGTACTACTTTATTCTCACCATTGATTCCCTTCACCACCTTCCTCCATCACACCTTTCACGTCCTTCCTAAATGTCATACTGTATTCTCAAACTTCATTCCCGCATCAGTCGACTTTTTTGGTCAATATTCCATTCTTTTCGTACCATAACTTGTTTCCCATAAAAGTATGACACCTTTTTTCCCAGTACTTCACCGCCATAGTACCACGTTCTCACTGATTGAGGTACTACTTCATTCTCGACATTTTGCTTTTCCTTAATGTTTTCCTTAATGTTAGGACATTCCAAACTACTTACCTGGTAGCGTATGTCCCACACCGTAAGGTGCAGTGTCAATTATAGGGTGTATTTCTCTACTTAATGCATACATGCATTAAGTACATGTACCATACTAGAAGGTGCATGCTAAATAGACATTCATTCATTCATTCATTCATTCATTCATTTTCTACCGCTTTTCCTCACGAGGGTCGCGGGGGGTGCTGGAGCCTATCCCAGCTATCTTCGGGCGAGAGGCGGGGTACACCCTGGACTGGTCGCCAGCCAATCACAGGGCACATATAGACAAACAACCATTCACACTCACATTCATACCTATGGACAATTTGGAGTGGCCAATTAACCTAGCATGTTTTTGGAATGTGGGAGGAAACCGGAGTACCCGGAGAAAACCCACGCATGCACGGGGAGAACATGCAAACTCCACACAGAGATGGCCGAGGGTGGGAATTGAACCCTGGTCTCCTAGCTGTGAGGACTGCGCACTAACCACCAGACTGCCATGCCGCCCGCTAATTAGACATGTGATCTACAAAAAAAAAAAAGGTTAAGTTGAGTTGAACTTTATTCTACTATTAAGCAATGCACTCCTCTTCTCCCACGCATCCATCCAAGTCCTCATCTTCTGGATGTGAATGTGGCCATCAAACATGGCGGTTTCCCTCTCATCAAAGTCCGGTTGTCAGGTGGCTTCAGCCATCATGGCCAAAGCTCGGATGACAGTTAGCCCCCGCATCCCCCATCCATCCCACTCACTGGCCCGTGTCGGCCCTCTCATGTCCTGTTTACACCAATGTCCAGCACTGAACTTCCTTTCTTCATCCACCTGGAATGATGGCAGGCTGCCAATTCATTGGGCGCCATGTTGTTTGGCAGCCCCGGAGGCGTGGCGGACGTTACGCTATGTACTGTACATTTTACTGTTTATACCTGCCAGCGTACGTACTGTATGACATTTTGGAGAAAATGAAAAGACTTTTAAGTGTGCCCTACAGTGTAGATCAGGGGTGCTCACACTTTTTCAGCATGCGAGCTACTTTTAAAATGACCGAGTCCAAATGATCTACCCACTACAAAAATGCAAAACATCTATTTATTTTCAAATGTATTGAGGATTATTTGTACGTACAATGTATGTTGATGTACCTTACATAACCAAATGAGCCAATATTGCAAAACACACATAATTAACTATTAACATTTTTTGTAATTACCTGAGTTTACTTTGATGACTTGCACTGAATTGAACCAGCCAGGGATGCATAGTCCGGACAGTAGCTGCTGATAGCCAGCCTCAAGCACACTTCCAATGGATAATATCCGTATCACAATATCCGTATAATATTCCATATCCGTATGGAAGTGATATGTTTTTTGCCTTTTTACTTGGTCCAGTTTTTGCCTTTTTACTTGGTCCAGCTCCTTCACTCATTTTAGTGACCATAAACTTTAGCGAGGGCTTTAAAATCTCGCAATTCGCCGACTAGCTTAGCACTTTGCATCGTTGTTTACGCATGAGCGGTGACCTAAAGGTCAAAATTCAGTTGTCATCTGACTGGTTGTCCTGTATGTCAATCAAGTAACGGGGATGGATGATAGGCTGACATCGTAAGTTCTGCTGCACTTAGAGACGTTGTTTGATTTGATTGGTCGCCCGAAGGGCAACATTCAGTTGTCATCTGAATGGCTGCCCTGTATATCAATCAAGTGACGGCATTGATGCTGGGATGATATTTTTTTAATGTCACGCCGCGATCGACCAGCAATCGACCAGTACCACCTCCTCGATGGACCGGTAGATCGCGATCGACTTAATGAGCACCCCTGGTGTAGAAAATACGGTAAATTTGCACGTGCCAATTCCAGGATGATGCTGGAAAAGCGGAATATCAGTAAGGAATGTCCTCCTGTCCAAAGTCCACATCCACACGCGCCTGCGCCTGCAGAACATGATGGAGTGATGACATAAGAGTGTGTGTGTGTGTGTGTGTGTGTGTGACCTTGAACCGCAGTGTGTGTGTGATATGAGAGCTGGTGCTGGGAGATGCCTGATGTGCCAACACGCATTGGTCATCATGCACGGAGAGTCGGGTGTTTTGTTTTTTTTTGAACTTCCTGAGCAGAAGCAGGTCTTTCTTGAAAGCCTTGTGAGCCGTGGGAGTGCCTGGAATGCTAACACTGCCGTCATGGCTAAAAGGCCGGCGCGCTTAGACTTTTTGTCCGACATACTGTAGATCTGGGGTGCTCATTAAGTCGATCGCGATCTACCGGTCGATCGCGGAGGTGGTACTGGTCGATCGCTGGTCGATCGCGGCGTGACATTAAAAAAATATCATCCCAGCATCAATGCCGTCACTTGATTGACATACAGGGCAGCCATTCAGATGACAACTGAATGTTGCCCTTCGGGCGACCAATCAAATCAAACAACGTCTCTAAGTGCAGCAGAACTTACGATGTCAGCCTATCATCCATCCCCGTTACTTGATTGACATACAGGACAACCAGTCAGATGACAACTGAATTATGACCTTTAGGTCACCGCTCATGCGTAAACAACGATGCAAAGTGCTAAGCTAGTCGGCGAATTGCGTCAGATTTTAAGCCCTCGCTAAAGTTTATGGTCACTAAAATGAGTGAAGGAGCTGGACCAAGTAAAAAGGCAAAAACTGGACCAAGTAAAAAGGCAAAAAACATATGACTTCCATACGGATATGAAATATTATACGGATATTGTGATACGGATATTATCCATGACTGATAAACATTTGGAAGTGTGCTTGAGGCTGGCTATCAGCAGCTACTGTCCGGACTATGCATCCCTGGCTGGTTCAATTCAGTGCAAGTCATCAAAGTAAACTCAGGTAATTACAAAAAATGTTAATAGTTAATTATGTGTGTTTTGCAATATTGGCTCATTTGGTTATGTAAGGTACATCAACATACATTGTACGTACAAATAATCCTCAATACATTTGAAAATAAATAGATGTTTTGCATTTTTGTAGTGGGTAGATCATTTTGACTCGGTCATTTTAAAAGTAGCTCGCATGCTGAAAAAGTGTGAGCACCCCTGCTGTAGATGATGCAACAGCAGATGCAGCCAAAGCTGACTAACAAAGTCAGCAACAAATGCAACGAAATGTGAGACACATTTGGACACGATTGGAGCTCCACATGGTAGTGGGTCTGCCTGTGGACCTTGCTCTTCCAAATCCCAACACTAGATGGCACTGGAACATCTCACATTCACAGCTGCTCTGCCAGGGAAGAAGAGGACGTAGCAGGAGGGATCAGTAATCTACACACTACATTCTATATCTAATACAGGGGTGTTCAAAGTGCTGCCCGGGGGCCAGTAGGAGGCGGGGGCTGCAGCTGGGCTTTTATTTTCTCAATTTTACAAAACATCATATTGTAAGAAACAATTTATTTTACTAACATAAAGCTGAAATATTAAAGAATGAAGATGTTTTAAAGTCATAATGTTATGAGACACAAACAACGTCCATAAACCTCCTCTCTGGTCTTCCTCTACGCGTCCTACCTGGCAGCATCCTTCTACCAATATATTCACTATCTCTCCTCTGGACATGTCCCAACCATCTCAGTCTGGCCGAGGCCTCTACCATGTAATGTCCCTCTGATGTACTCCTTCCTGATCCTATCCATCCTGGTCACTCCCAATGAGAACCTCAGCACCTCCAGTTCTGCTTCCCGTCTTTTCCTCAGTGAAACTGTCTCCAGACCAAACAACATGGCTTGCAAACCACAGTTTTGTATGCCTTTCCTTTCATTTTAGCTGAAACATCACGCCTGATCCTTCTGAGCTTCTGTATCTCTTCTCTCTGTAACCTCACTCTTCCGCTTGGGTCCCTTTCTGGTTGAAAAGATGGAGAAATGGAAATAACTATGTGCCATTTTGTAACAATAAAGTGACAGTATTAAGAGGAATACTACCAGAATACTTGGTACTTGGAATACTACGAGGGAAAATGAAGTCATGTTAGTAGCGTAGAGTTCAAATATGAAAGAAAAAATTTGTTTTTAAAGTTTTAAAGCCATTTTTGGAATATTAAATTCTAATATTACGGGACTATTCATAATATGAAAATCGAACGTGAAAAGAAGGTTGAAATATTTGGAGAGTAAAAACAGCACAAATGGGGTGAGATATAGTAGTCACATGCTTTTTCATCTACAGCACAAACTCGGTACTGAATATGAAAATGTCTGCATGTGCTTCGCTGGAACAGGTATGGACAGCCCTGCTGCAAAATATGCAACATGTTTGGCGTGTGCCAGGAACACACGACAGTTTAGGCCAGAGGTAGGGAACCTATGGCTCGGGAGCCAGGTAGGGCTCTTTTGATGACTGTATCTGGCTCTCAAGCATTTCTTACCACAATAAAAATGTATGTTTGCTAACATTTTAAAGTAAACATCATAGAAATCACTGTTAAAAATATTAAAAATCAACAACTTTCTTATGCATTTTAATCCGTCCATCTATTTTCTACTGCAATACGGCCGACCATAGCTATCTTTCTTGATGATATTTTCCAGGTCAAACACCAAAACTCAATTATTACTGGGTAATGCGGTAGTGTACCTCGGTCATTAAGATGTAAATGTAAACTTTCCTCCTTTAGTCAAATAGTCACCTAGCTAAAGCTGCAGAACCGAGCCTTCTGAAATATACTGAAATATACTGAGTACGGTGCAAAACCATACAGCAGCAGAAGTTGCATTAATGGCAGCAAGTATTTGATTTATTATTGGACACTGCGCTGCTCACGAAAGTATGCTGGCCACACCCCCTTGGCGTGGGGTAGTGTGCCTGGTCTACGTAATTAGAGCCCATTATATCTAAAACTGTTGGTCTTACATAAAAATGCACACATTTTATTGCATTCAATGTTTAAAAAAATGTATATGGCTCTCACAGATACACATTTTAAAATATCTGGTCTTCATGGCTCTTGTAGCCAAAAAGGTTCCCGACCCCTGGTTTAGGCCAACAAATCTATACAGTATCTCCCGTGCATTGAGCGTTCTTAATAATAGCAGCATCCATGGCTGCTGGTGTACCTAATGATGTGGCCGGGAAGATGTTTGTGCTGCTGGAGAACTTCGGACCGGGATCTCCACGTCAGCGTTGTGGTGACACACAGCAGTCATAAAAAAGCAAGTGGAAATGTTCCAAGTATGCACACACGTACGGCCAAACAGGTCTGACTTGTGTCACACTCAATCTGGCCACTGGAAACAACAAGCTTCACAGCATGCCTGCACTGAACAAACCGCTTCTTAGCATGCTCCTACCCCGAGGCCTGAACATCAACTCATTCATGCTGCAAGCGCTACATGCCTTCCATGCTCGCTCGCTCTCTTTCTCTCGCTTTGCATGTTTGAAACCCACATTTGCTCTCAAAAATCTAAACATTTTTAAAAATATGTAAGCGACCATTCAAAATCGTATTTAAGAAATGAGCTGACATTGTGAAGAGAATTTTGAGACCTTAAATTGAAATGATTGGATTCCAAAGCTTTAAGACCCCCGGTAAGATACCCTGATTGGTGTACCTAATGTTGTGTCCAGTGAGTGTTGGCGAGCTGAGGACGGTGAATGAGTACCTAATGTAGTGTCACGTGCGTGTAAAAAAAGCCAGCAGGGAGTAAAGTTGAGGGCAAATGAAAGACAATGACACTCGAGTGTGTTGAAATAGGAGACAAGTGTGGACAGCAGCAGTCCGGTCCTGCACAGCTGGAGGTCTAGCAAAAGGGAATTGTTGCAGATTTAAACATTTCATGGATGTTTTGGCTAGTTTTAGCATTCTTTCCCCGGGTCAGGAAGAGCAGCAATCAGCGCGTGTCCATTCGTCACAATAGTCCCTACCAGTCTTCATCGCGCTTCACTTCTTTTTACGCTTACATGTTCAACTGGCGATGTCAGATGTTTCATCATGAAGATGCCATTTCTATTGGTGTTCCAATTCATCCCACAACCTGGCACTATGATGGAGATTCACCCCACAATGCTTGTATGTATTGTTGTTATTTCAGGTACTATTTATTAACAAGGAGGTAGTGGTTCTTCAAGCGTTGGGACACCATGGAAAGATTCCAGGCAGATCATGGACACTTCATACTAAGGTCGGCCGATACATCAGGCACATGGTTAATATTTATTCATTCATTTTCATTCATTTATTTGCTTTTCCTCACGAGGGTCACGGCGGGTGCTGGAGCCTATCCCAGCTGTCTTTGGGCGAGAGGCGGGGTACACCCTGGACTGGTCGCCAGCCAATCACAGGGCACATAGGGCACATATAGACAAACAACCATTCACACTCACATTCATACCTATGGACAATTTGGAGTGGCCAATTAACCTAGCATGTTTTTGGAATGTGGGAGGAAACCGGAGTACCCGGAGAAAACCCACGCATGCACGGGGAGAACATGCAAACTCCACACAGAGATGGCCGAGGGTGGAATCGAACCCTGGTCCTCCTAGCTGTGAGGTCTGCGCGCTAACCACTCGTCCGCCGTGCAGCCAGGTTGAATATTTACTCCTTTTAAATGTGTGTTTAAGAAAGTTTACATTTCAAGAAATATTTGTTTAAACTTGAGACCTGGAATATTTGTTATTATTGTCATTTTTTTCATATAAATTGAGGAAGCAAAAGCAGTATTGCCCACAAATATCAGTCAGCAAAGTCGGCCATCCGCGAAGGGTGATGGAAAAAAATCGGTATCGACATCGGCTGGAAAAAAAACCATATCGGTCGATCCCTACTTCATACTCAATAAGCAGCTTCCAAACTAGCAAACTGCTGTCAGTGCTGCACCTAAATGGTGCATTTAGGTGCATCACCTGGGACACAAGTTGCCGCTGCATTCAGGGACACTTGTAAATAACAGCAAACACAGCCCCACATGCACATGCAGCCCAAAGTAGGTGGTATCTCCAAAAGCAACAGTGAGACAATGTTAGTCTACTTCTAACAGACATCCATGTTAAACAAAGCTTTGGACAGGAAGTGCTTTACCATGATTGGTCAGCCTTCCCCTTCCATTTGCTATGACATGAACATGCTGACTTCAACCAGAGCCATCCTGAGTCAGGCTTAGATGAAGTCTATCAAATGAAATGGATGGAAGTGTGGTGTACAGGAGTCGGGGTCTGAAAGGGTACGCGACTGTAAAAGGTGTGGGAAGCACTGGTCTAGACCCTGGAACAGACGGTTTTTGGTTTTTGCCAACCAGCCATGTTGGACCTCCAAGAAGCAGCGGAAGCGAGGCGTGGTACTTACAGAGAAAACGGCATTTTGGAGTCCAAAGGGAATGGGGGTGAGTCTCGCTAAGGCCACAACTTTGAGTCCGCTCCCTCCTTCCACCACTCGGATGATGGCGCTGAGCTGCTCGCTGTTCCCCACCTTGTTGCGCGCCCAGTCCGTCAGCAGCCGCTTGCACGCCAGGTGGGCCACGAAGGTCCCGATGAGGACCCCCACCATGACGAGTCCCAAGCCCAACACAAAGCCGTAAAGGTAGCCCGCCGCCACGTTCAGCAGGATGTAGCCCCACCCACACGGGAAGGAGACCAGGATGAAGCCCACCACAAACAGCAAGGCGCCCACCAGGCTGTCCAGGCCCTCCACCCACAGCAGGAGGTCCTTGAGGTGCTGGCGGACCAGTGCCACCGAGGAGAAGCAGACGGCGGTGAGAATGCACGCCAGCACGGCGCTCTTGAAGCAGAAGGTGGTGATGCAGCACGGGTGCCTGAAATCGCCGCCAAAGGACGACAGCCCTGTGACATCGGCCAAGACCTCTGGGTCACCGTCGCACCTCCCCGCCGCGCCGGGTCCTTGCTCATCCAAGGCGCCGCATATGAGGAGGTCGATTTTGTCAGACTCATTGGCGGCGGCACTCCTCTGCAGCCAGCGGTTCAGCTGTATCTGCGCCTTGCCCGCGGCGTGCTTTGCGAGCTTGGTGAACAGCTGCACGCCCGTGGACCCCGACAGCGACATACCAGGACCCCTCAGGTGCGCTCCTAGGGGGGAGGGGGAGGGGGTGGGGGCAGCTGCAACGTCCTCACCGGCAGATTTCACATTCAGGCACACCGGAAGTCACTGCAAACTGTGCGCTTGTGGCTGTGCTGGGGCAGCCATTTAACAGGAATCCGGAGGTTTTATCTCGGGTACACCCGGCGGGCGACAAGACAGTCCCACGTGACACCAACGTCTTTCCGGCGAGATGAAAGCTCCATGTACACAGACATCATGGCTCTGTCTGACGATGGAACAAGAGGCCAGGAGAAAAAAAGGGCGGCAGGTGCACAAACTCGCTTGACTCACCTGAGAATGTTCCTTACCTAGCTAACGTTGGAGGAGGAGGAGGAGGAGGAGGGTGGGGGCGTTAACGTCACAGCGCAGCTAGTTGTTAGCTAACTAGCTAGCCACGGGGCTAAAGTCCACCGCCACGTTCCGGAGACTAAAAGTCATCCGTCTCCCGGTGAGCAAGAATAAGCTTGATTGGCTAAAACAAAGAGCCCCAAAAATGAAGACTGTGTCTTCTGGTAGCCTTCCAGTCTTCCAACCAAGGATTGTAGAGTTGGGATCAGGATTCCCGATTCTACCGCTGACGAATGGAACAGAGTGACGTTTGACATGGAGCTGAAAGTCCGCCATGATAGGGTGCCAGAGAAGTGGGCGGGGCTTCCCCCCTCCTTTCAGTGTTACCAGCACTTAACAACTAATATAACAAAATAATAATAAATCATAATTGATCAAATAAATATTTTAAAAATCAGTTTTACTACTTTTCCTCCCTTGCTATTTTTGCTCCCTCGTCACTGACTCATGAATTCAGCTAATCACCCAGAGAAGGTAATCATCTTAACTTTAAGCTAATAATAATTGTGTGGGCGTCCCATACATTATACATTTTTAAATCTCGTCCAATGTCCTGTTTATTAATTTATTTACAAAAAGTGTTATAAATCTACATTTCTATCACACACAATGTAGCTGTCTTTGCTTAAAGGGAACAAATCTGGCCTTATAGAGCGTCTATTCCAGCAATGAATGGCTGAGCAGCGTGCCGAGGGCACGTTTTCAAAGCATTTTTTTCTGGATTTTGCACCCTAAAATGGCGGCCAAACCCGCCCAGGGCATAATACGGAAACTGAGATTGAGTCGGCTCTCTCATTGTATAAACTCCTTGTCTCCTAACGTCGCTGCTGTTTGTGTCCCGGAATGCCAACTAACTGCACCTCACGTGACCCAAGCATTCTCGGCCAATTACAGCGTGGCACTCTGTCATCGCGAGATTTGGTCAGAAAGTCCCCGACTTGTCCAATGATCGGTCTCGTCATGACGTTGCTTCACAGTTTCTTCCTCCAGGCGGTCTCGCTGATCAACACCTGAACACGTCAAGTGTTGGCCCAAGTAAATACATAAATACATTACTTGAATGTAAATACTGTCTTCATTTATCTAGCTAGCTAGCTAGTGAGCTAGCTAGCTAGTTATCTATCTATTCAGATAGATATCTAGCTATCTTCCTCACTACTGTACTTTGTTATTGTGTTCCACACGTCAATGGCAAAATGTTCATTTTATATACAGGTCTCATTATTGAATAATTATTAAATGCCTTGGACAGAACTTGAATTGCTTCATCTTTGTTTGCGGATGTTATCTCTGGTGGATTATTGACTGGCATGCGTTCTGGCGAAGGTTTTTATCCTAAAGCCACCGGGTTGTCAGTTATGGTTATGGAATATTTGAGTTTGTGCTGTCGTTTATTTTAGGTCTATTTTGGAATATGTCAATCGGTAGCCACTGTATGTGATGTTTGTGTACTTTCACAGATTTCCACTAGATGAGGCTAGCTAGCCACATTACCGCCCTGACTGCTGGCCTTCAACCACGTGACCGACGGGGGGGGTCTTGGGGGGTCTTGAAGGCGGCTTCTCGGCATTTCCTTGACTTTTTTTTTATCTTGGTAATAGCGTTTTCCCAAATACATGTTTCACCGATTTGTACATGCGAGAAGGGCGCATCTATGCGGAAACTTTGTTCTGATATTACTTGTCTTCCTTACGAATGCGGTTGTTTGTTTGTTTGTTTGTTTGTTTGTTTCCTTGTTTGTTTGGTTGGTTTTTTGGGGGCTCCCAGCATCCGGATGTGACTTCACACGAAACTCAGCAATAAGTATTATTTGTTAAATAGGGACATATTTGACGCCAACATCCTATAATCATCGTTTTTGTAGATTTGCTTTCAATAGTATTACATATTCAACAGTTGTTTAAAGTGTACGTCTTCAGCATAACGTTTTCGCAAGTCAAGCTCCGTTAAAGTAGCCGGATGTTAGCCTATGTTACTTTCAAAACAAAAGCTCGCACTTCCCTACTGTTGGCAGCAGAACGTCCCCACTGAAAAGCAAAAATCAAGAAGTCATGATCGGTTGTAAGCTGCTTTATAACACGCATACAAAGGTCATAGGGACTTGTTATCGGCGGAATTAGCTTGCTTGTATACGGAAGCGGCGCCATGTGTTTACCGGTGACTTGACGCATGTGCAGAGCGGTAGGTCGTGCTGTACCCGCCACAGCATCCACAACCCGCATTCAGTCAAGCGCTCACGTTCCTCTGCTGGTGGAAGAAAGACTTGTTGGCATGATGGATTGTTCACAGGAAGTGCTGTTTGTGTCTGGGGAGCCCAAGAAGGGAATGTCCATCTTCATTGATGTAAGGAATATATGTATTATTATTATTATTTGTAACAAATTATTTGTATTTGTTATGATTGATGGCCATAATGATGGGGTGCAAAGTGTTGAAAAATATGAATACTGAAAAACAATCAGAGCAAATTCTGCTTTTTATCATGTCTTCATAACCTGTTGGCTTCCTTGGCTGAGTGTACGTGTGTGTGTGCGGTGTGTGTGAAAATTTCAGAAATACATCTTATGTGTGGAAATATTTCTTAACATTGTTAGAAATACACATTAAATGTCTTAAACACTTCCTTCCACACATTAATATATAACTTCATATTTTTATTGCCCCCTTTCACCTTCATCGCACATTGTTTATGTTAAAGGGTGCATCGTCAGTCAATTATGAAGAATAACGTCATAAAAATGATTTTTTTCCCAGGGTTTTTAAAATCACAGAAAACAAGAAAAAATCTATTTTTGTATTAAAAATAGAATTTCAGCTAAGGAGCAGGATTTTTTTTAAATTATTTTTTACATCCCTTTAATTCCTGTAATTTGTCATAAATAAGCTGCATGCTGCAAATGGCCCCCAGCCCCCACTGTGGACACCCCCTCGATAACACCCCGCTGACCCCCAATGGACAAACAAAGTTTAAGAAGCATTGAATAACTTTGGTTTATTTGTATTTGTAACATTGAAGAGGTGTTTGTGACAAGGCGTTCCTCTTTTATGCCCTTTGTATTGACTTGTGGACTCCTATAGAGCAGCTACACACAATACCTTGCACACAAAGCTTTCTAGATCTTACACAATCTGCACCTATTCAGCTGGATTTCTTTGGATTTCGTGGTTCCTGTGAAAACGGTCTGTTTCATTGTATTTCAATGCTACAATGCTATATTCCTCTATGCTACAATGCTACATTCCGCTATGCTACAATGCTACATTCCTCTATGCTACAATGCTACATTCTGCTATGTTACAATGCTACATTCCGCTATGCTATAATGCTACATTCCTCTATGCTACAATGCTACATTCTGCTATGTTACAATGCTACATTCCGCTATGCTACAATGCCACATTTCTCTATGTTACAATGCTACATTCCGCTATGCTACAATGCTACATTCCTCTGTGCTACAATGCTACATTCCACTATGCTATAATGCTACATTCCTCTATGCTAGAATGCTACATTCCTCTATGCTATAATGCTACATTCCTCTATGCTACAATGCTACATTCCGCTATGCTATAATGCTACATTCCTCTATGCTACAATGCTACATTCCGCTATGCTATAATGCTACATTCCTCTATGCTGTAATGCTACATTCCTCAATGCTACAATGCTACATTCCTCTATGTTACAATGCTACATTCCTCTATGCAACAATGCTACATTCCTCTATGCTATAATGCTACATTCCTGTATGCTAGAATGCTACATTCCTCTATGCTGTAATGCTACATTCCTCAATGCTACAATGCTACATTCCTCTATGTTACAATGCTACATTCCGCTATGCTACAATGCTACATTCCTCTATGCTACAATGCTACATTCCTCTATGCTAGAATGCTACATTCCTCTATGCTATAATGCTACATTCCTCTATGCTACAATGCTACATTCCTCTATGCAACAATGCTACATTCCTCTATGCTACATTCCTCTATGCAACAATGCTACATTCCTCTTAGCTACAATGCTACATTCCACTAAGCAACAATGCTACATTCCTCTATGCTGTAATGCTATATTCCTCAATGCTACAATGCTACATTCCTCTATGTTACAATGCTACATTCCTCTATGCTATAATGCTACATTCCTGTATGCTAGAATGCTACATTCCTCTATGCTGTAATGCTACATTCCTCAATGCTACAATGCTACATTCCTCTATGTTACAATGCTACATTCCGCTATGCTACAATGCTACATTCCTCTATGCTACAATGCTACATTCCGCTATGCTATAATGCTACATTCATATGCTACATATAATGCTAAACAGAGGAGCAGAGCTCGGGGGAGGGGCTTAGTCAACTCTTAGCGGCTTACAGCCACGCCCATACAAGGATTCACCCCTCTGCAGTTTTACCACGCCCTCTGAAACCAAGCTTCTGTCAGGGCTCACTTCCAAATGCACTAACCTCATGATCTGAAACTTTGGGATGGTTTAACACCAGAATACAACATTCTAACTACTTTTATAGGTCAGAAAAGTGGGAAAAGCATCATGGGTCCCCTTTAAGAAGCAAACTAGAATATAGTATTAGTAGTATTGGATGGTATTTTGGTTGAGGAAAGGGTTTCACCTCCATCAATAATAAATCCTACTCTGCTTTAAGACAGATTTGTGTATCTCATACACACACACGCATACTTGAACTCCTTTTCTAACATTTTCTTTTTCTCCTCACAGATTTTACGGCGAGCGGATAAAAATGGTAAATATGTAGTGATGATGACATGGTGTTGATGTGGTTTCCAAGGAGACGGGGGTGATAGTAATCATCATATATCAGCCAGGAATAATGATATTAGCTCAGCCTTGGTGAACTACAGCCACCGTTTGATTTGATTGAAGTATTTTAGTCACACCTCCTCTCACATCAGCTGCCAGCGATGATCATCATCGGGTATCACCCCACCCCCCCCCACCCGTTTGTGACCTCTCGCATAGCAACACTGCTAAGTTTGGGGTTTCTTAAGTTTAGAAAAAAGAGCTGAGTAATGTAGTGTAAAGCTGACCATAGGGGTGTTATTCCATGTCTAGAGGTCTATGATTAAAAAATTTAAAATTGTATTTAGAAAGCCAACAGTTTTTCTATGCTCCAGCGAGCTAACATTTAGCATTCCTAGTACATAGTACATACCGTGTTAGATGTTGCATGCTAACATTAATGTAGTAATATTTTGTTTTTACATTTTCATGAGTATTGTCATACGCAGACACTTAGCTCTACCATTTGTGATGTTGCATGCTAACATTAGCATATTAGCAATGTTAGCATGCTAGCATTACTATGTTAGATGTTGCTTGCTAACATTAGCAATCAGTAATGTTAGCATGCTAGCATTAACATAGTAGCATTTTTGTAGATATACACAGACGCTTAGCGCTACCATTTTTGATGTTGCATGCTAACATTAGCATATTAGCAATGTTAGTATGCTAGCATTACTATGTTATATGTTGCTTGCTAACATTAGCAATCAGCAATGTTAGCATGCTAGCATTAACATAGTAGCATTTTTTAGATATACACAGACGCTTAGCGCTACCATTTTTGATGTTGCATGCTAATATTAGCATATTAGCAATGTTTTCATGCTAGCATTACTATGTTAGATGTTGATTGCTAACATTAGCAATCAGCAATGTTAGCATGCTAGCATTAACATAATAGCATTTTTTTAGATATACACAGACGCTTAGCGCTACCATTTTTGATGTTGATGTATGCTACTATGTTATTGCTAATGTTAGCAAGCAACATCTAACATAGTAATGCTAGCATGCTAACACTGCTAATATGCTAATGTTAGCATGCTAGCATTAGCATGCTAACACTGCTAATATGCTAATGTTAGCATGCTAGCATTACTATGTTAGCTGTTGCTTGCTAACATTAGCAATAACATAGTAACACTGCTAATATGCTAATGTTAGCATGCTTGCATTTAACATTTCAGCAAATACTGACATTCTTCCCAGCCTGTACCCTGCTTTATATTTCATACAGATTTTGTGATAAAATGGTCACATGGGCGTGGCTTGCACATTCCAGTGTTTTTTTCATTGGCCTGTGGGGCTCTAACAATGGAGCGACAGGTGAATTGTCATATTTGATAATAGTATGAGTTGTTTTGATAGCTTTGGTTGCGAAAAAGATGCAAATAAACAAGTGTTGTCATGATGCCGGTATGATTGTTGGATGGTTACATAGATGGATAGACGCACAGCAGTGCCCACTGATCCACCGTGCCGACGTGTGCTTTTCAGATGACGGCAAGCTGACCTTTGAGGAGTTCAAGGCGTATTTCTCTGATGGCGTTCTGACGCCCGACGAGCTGCAGCAGCTTTTCCACGCCATCGACACGCACAACACAGAGTGAGTGGAGCATCGCTCCTTGTGTACAATCTCTGATAACAATGAATACATGATTATGTATACAGTATATCTTTCCATTTCCATCTTCTGCGATTCCAGCAACATTTGCTCCATGATTTGCTTGATTTGTGTAATCTTAACAATATTTAAAATATTAGCAATAGCAATATTTCAAATGTGTACTATTTCAACCTTTTGGATCAAAGCAGGAAGACTGAGCTTGGGATATACTTTAGCTAGCATTCACTTCATTTCTTTGCTTACTTTTGTCTTTTCTGTATTTGACTTTTTTCTTTCATTTATTATTGGCTATTTTATTGTTTATTTATTGCTATTGCTATATTTTATTTCTATTATTATTTTATTTCAGTATTTGTTTTTTACTTGACATTATTTCAACATTTCTTTTCAAGATTATACTTGGCTTATGCTGCGGGTATATTGGATTTGATTCCATTGTTTACTTTTTCAATTGTATTTTACTTTTTGTTTTGATTGATTTTTGACTGTTTTATTTCATTCGTTTCACATTTTTTTGTGCCGTATTTGCTTTTGGCGAGGGGGGGTTGATAGTTTCTTTGTTTCTTATTTTTCTGGATATTTGTAACATTTGTTTTGTATTATTTTCCATATTTTATTTCATTCATTCATTCATTCATTTTCTACCGCTTTTTCCTCACGAGGGTCGCGGGGGGTGCTGGAGCCTATCCCAGCTGTCTTCAGGCGAGAGGCAGGGTACACCCTGGACTGGTCGCCAGCCAATCCCAGGGCACATATAGACAAACAACCATTCACACTCGCATTCATACCTATGGACAATTTGGAGTGGCTAATTAACCTAGCATGTTTTTGGAATGTGGGAGGAAACCGGAGTACCCGGAGAAAACCCACGCATGCACGGGGAGAACATGCAAACTCCACACAGAGATGGCCGAGGGCGGGGACCGAACCCTGGTCTCCTAGCTGTGAGGTCTGCGCACTAACCACCAGACCGCCGTGCCGCCCCATATTTTATTTTTTATTTTTATTTGTATTTAATGTAAACATTGGACCAAACCGGGGCCCCCTTCTGGAGCCAGGCCTGGAAGAGGGGCATGATGGTGAGCGTCTGGTGGCCAGGTCTTGGGGTCCGGCACAGCCCAGAGCGGCCACATGGGCCTCCCCTCCAATGAGCTAACCATTCATGGGAGGGGCCAAAGTGGTCGGGTGCAGAGTGGGCTGGGTGGCATCCAAAGGCCTGGGTGGGTGATCCTTGGCTCCATAAGATATCCCTTGGGAAGTGGAACGTCACCTCTCTGGTAGGGAAGGAGCCTGAGCTGGTGCGCGAGGTTGAGAAGTTCCAACTAGATATAGTCGGACTCACTTTGACACAGAGAGGCTGGACTTTATTCCACAGTGAGGGTGTCCACATGTGCGCTTGGCACCAGGACACCCTGGGCTGCAGTTCGAGTCCTCGGACTTGTAATGGACACGTAATGGTGAAGAGACCCATCACCACTGCATGGAGACTTTGCTCCAGTCAGTCCGACCTGGCAGGCCCAAACATATTGTGAGGGTCTGCTTGGAACGACTGACAGAAGTCCTCTGTCAAAAGGAGTTTCACCTCCCGCCTCTGGGACAGGTTAGTCCATGTTCCTAGGGAGGCGGCGGACATTGAGTTCGAATGGACCATGTTCTGTGGCTGATCGGAGTTGTGGCCGTAAGGTGGTCAGTGACTGTCGTGGTGGTAATCCCGGACCACATTGGTGTTGGTCAGGGATGCCGTCAAGGTGAAGGGGTCCTATCGGACCTTTTTGGTTCATGGGACAGGCGGTCCGCAGCTTTGGCAGTCACTGAGGCAAAAACTCATGACATGGGAGGAATTTGGAGACGCTATGGAGAATGACTTCCAGACAGAGATTCTGGACCACCATCTGCCGTCTCAGGAGGGAGAAGCAGAGCACAGTCAACGGATCGGTGGAAAGAATACTTTGAAGACCTCCTCAATCCTATCGACGCATCTTCCAATGAGGAAGCAGTTCCTAGGGACTCCACAGTGGGCTCTTCTATATCGGAGTCTGAGGTCGCTAAGGTTATGAAAAAGCTCCTCATGGGCAGGGCCCTGGGGGTGGATGGGATCCACCCAGAGTTCCTTAAGGCCCTGGATTCTGTGGTGGTGTCTTGGTTGATGTAGCTCTGCAGCATTGCATGGACATCGGGGTCACTGTCACCGGATTGGCAGACCGGGATTGTGAGCTCCCTTTTTAAGAAGGGGGACCGCAGGGTGTGTTCCAACTATCGGGGAATCACGCTCCTCGGCCTCCCTGGTGAGGTCTATTCAGGGATTATGGGGAGGAAGATCCATCGGACAGTTGAATCTTGGATTCAGGAGGAGGTCCTGAACGTGGAACTGTGGACCAGCTCTACATTCTCAGCAGGATCCTGGAGTGTGCATGGTAGTTTGCCCCTAAATGTGTTTTATGGACTCGGAGAAGGCATTCAACTGTGTTCCTCGGGGGAATGCTTTGGACTGTACTCCTGGAGTCTGGAGTATTACATCCTTTGTTCCTTGGTTCGTATTGCCGCCAATAAGTCGGACCCGTTTCCAGTACCGGGGGTTGGACTGCCCTTTGTCACCCAGTCTGTTCATTACTGTCATGGACAGAATCTCCAGGAGCATTTGAGGGATTTTGGTGGCTGCTGGATTTGTTCTCTGTGGGCTTCATCGAGCCGTGACCTTCAACTCTCACCGGAACGTTTCACCGCCAAGTTTGAAGCGACCGGGATGAGGGTCAGCAGCTCGAAATCCGAGTCCATGGTTCTTTCCTGCTAAAGGGTGGTGTGCCATCTCCGGGTCAGGGATGAGATCCTGTCCCAAGTGGAGGAGTCTATGTACCTCGGGGTCTTGTTCACGAGTGAGGGAAGGGTGGAACGTGAGAATTGGTGCGGCATCTGCAGTGATCAGACTCTACATCGGTCTGTTGTGGTGAAGAGAGAGCTAAGCCAAAAGTCAAAGCTCTCAATTTCCCCGTTGGTCTACGGCAGGGGTGGGCAAACTACGGCCCGGGGGCCACATCCGGCCCGCCAAGTGTTTCAATGTGGCCCGCCTGTTTTTTCCAAAGTATTTCATTTGAACTCAACATACAACCTGGCATCGTGGCTTGGGCCAACTTTTTGATGGTTGAGGTAGCTGCTTTATCAATTTCGTTATTTGATGTGGTCTGTTGTTTACAAAATGCTCCTGGAAAAAGGAGCACAAGCACAATAATAGTAATACAAATAATAATACTAATAATAATACTAATAATAATAATAATAATAATAATAATAATAATAATAATAATAATAATAATAATAATAATAATAATGTTGTTGTCAATAATGATAATAATACTACTATTATATTAATATTGTTGTTAATAATATTAATATAATAATGGTAGTAATATTACAAAATACTCCTGGAAAAAGGAGCACAAGCACAATAATAGTAATACAAATAATAATAATAATAATAATAATAATGTTGTTGTCAATAATGATAATAATAATACTATTATATTAATATTGTTGTTAATAATATTAATATAATAATGGTAGTAATATTACAAAATACTCCTGGAAAAAGGAGCACAAGCACAATAATAGTAATACAAATAATAATAATAATAATAATAATAATAATAATAATGTTGTTGTCAATAATGATAATAATACTACTATTATATTAATATTGTTGTTAATAATATTAATATAATAATGGTAGTAATATTACAAAATACTCCTGGAAAAAGGAGCACAAGCACAATAATAGTAATACAAATAATAATAATAATAATAATAATAATAATAATAATAATAATAATAATAATAATAATAATAATAATAATAATAATAATAATAATAATAATGTTGTTGTCAATAATGATAATAATACTACTATTATATTAATATTGTTGTTAATAATATTAATATAATAATGGTAGTAATATTACAAAATACTCCTGGAAAAAGGAGCACAAGCACAATAATAGTAATACAAATAATAATAATAATAATAATAATAATAATAATAATAATAATAATAATAATAATAATAATGTTGTTGTCAATAATGATAATAATACTACTATTATATTAATATTGTTGTTAATAATATTAATATAATAATGGTAGTAATATTACAAAATACTCCTGGAAAAAGGAGCACAAGCACAATAATAGTAATACAAATAATAATAATAATAATAATAATAATAATGTTGTTGTCAATAATGATAATAATACTACTATTATATTAATATTGTTGTTAATAATATTAATATAATAATGGTAGTAATATTACAAAATACTCCTGGAAAAAGGAGCACAAGCACAATAATAGTAATACAAATAATAATAATAATAATAATAATAATAATAATAATAATGTTGTTGTCAATAATGATAATAATACTACTATTATATTAATATTGTTGTTAATAATATTAATATAATAATGGTAGTAATATTACAAAATACTCCTGGAAAAAGGAGCACAAGCACAATAATAGTAATACAAATAATAATAATAATAATAATGTTGTTGTCAATAATGATAATAATAATACTATTATATTAATATTGTTGTTAATAATATTAATATAATAATGGTAGTAATATTACAAAATACTCCTGGAAAAAGGAGCACAAGCACAATAATAGTAATACAAATAATAATAATAATAATAATGTTGTTGTCAATAATGATAATAATACTACTATTATATTAATATTGTTGTTAATAATATTAATATAATAATGGTAGTAATATTATTATTAACTAAATAATAATAATAATATAATAACATTACTATAACTAATAATAATAATAATAATAATAATAAAAATAACAATAATAACAATAATAATAATACATTTATAACACACTTTACATCAAATAAATGATTTCAAAGTGCACATATAGCATTATCATATTGTCATATTGCATGACACTTTTACATGTAAAATATGTGTAAAAATATAGGTGTAAAAATGGACTGTTACGTGTAAAATACTACATAATCCCCCCCGTCAATTTTGTTAAATCAATGCAGCCCGCGAGTCAAAAAGTTTGCCCACCCCTGGTCTACGGTCATGAGCTTTGTGTCAAGGGACAAGATCGCGGCCGAAATGAGTTTTCTCCGCTGGGTGTCTGGTCTCTCCTTAGAGATAAGGCGAGGAGCACCGTGATCCGGGAGAGGATCTGAGTATAGGTCACGTTCCGGCTTGGTTGCTTTACGGTTCGACCCCAGGATGCATGCAGAGATGATGACCCGATAGCAGGTAAAAATGTATTTATTGGAGATGCAGCAGAACTACGCACTTGCATCTCCACAGAAAACAACAACAATGACCCGACAAAGAAAGGAGCGTCCACCTGAACTAAATAGGCAACCCATAATAGGAAACAGATGAGGGAGACAATTGGAAGCAACTGAAAACAGAACAGAGCAATACAGGAAGTAAATACAAAATAAGGGCAACTAGGAACTCGGTGGGGGGGGGGGGGGGGAACTAAGAGCTGTCACGAGGGGTTGAAGCCCGATCGTGACAGTATAACTGCTACTCATAGTCATACTCAGATGAGGTGGCTTGGGTATCTGGTTAGGATGTGTATACACAGTATATACTGTATATTGTAGATGTATATGTACTGTGTATGTATCTGAAAAAGGCAATGTGTACACAGTATATAGTGTATATTGTAGATGTATATGTACTGTGTATGTATCTGAAAAACACATGTTTACAGTATATACTGTAGATGTATACGTACTGTGTATGTATCTGAAAAAGGCAATGTGTACACAGTATATAGTGTATATTGCAGATGTATATGTACTGTGTATGTACAGTAAACCTCAGATATATCGGACTCGGATATATCGGAAATTCGCTCACAACGGACAGATAAAAAAGAAGCGATTTTTCTGTAATGCATTTCCAATAAAAATTCATTGCATATATCGGATTTTTTAGAACGGATTTCGCCTATTTCGGACAAAATCTCCAGTCCCGTTCCAATGCATTTCCATGAAATTTCCCTGGCATAGTATATCGGATGGCCGCATCGTGGCGCTCCGATTCGCCGAATGGTGACAGGCCGCTATACGACGTCATTTGCAGCGTTTGCAGCGTTGCCTGCGCGTCCAAGTACATTGGAAACATAGTCAAGGAAGTGCCTTTTTAGAACGGATAAAATCCCATTTACGCATATATATCGGATATAAATCCGATATATATGCGTAAAACGGACATTTTCCGGTATACGCATATAACGGATTTCGCTTATATCGGACAAAACCAGTGGGAACAATTGAATCCGATATATCCGAGATTTACTGTATCTAAAAAGGTGATGTTTATATGGTGTGTGTGTGTGTGTGTGTGTGTGTGTGTGTGTGTGTGCTGCAGCAACGTGGACACGGATGAGTTGTGTGGTAAGTTGAGCTTTGATGTTTTATTGACGGGAGAGAGCACGCGTGTGATGTGTTGCCATGAAAGTGTGGCGATGCCATGTTGACCTCTGACCTTCTGCCCTCCTGTCGTGTCGCTGCGTGCCGGGTAAGAGTATTTCTCTCAGCACCTGGGGGAGTATAAGAATGTTCTGGCAGCCTTGGAGGATCTCAACACGTCCATCCTGGCCGCCATGGACAAGACAAAGAAGGTGAGGCGCTGTACAGTACGTGCCGTATGTATGTATGTTGGCAAATATGAAAGCTGTTGCGACCCGGTATTGTTCTTCATCATGAAACATCTCACCAGCGAGTGTTAAAAAAAAAGCAGCATCGGTCCCAGGAGGCCGGGCAGCCCAGAAGCTCCACAGCAGGATGACCTTTAACGCTTTGATCGTAACGCGCCACACGCCGAGCACACGAGCACCAAGACGCTTGCGCTCTTTGGACAAACGTGTCCATGCGGCCAATAAGAATAAAAGGTTAGCCTCGGATGTTGATATCACACGGTGATATGAACGTGTGTAGATATAGAACACCGGGATCCGGTATAAAATATGGAACTTTTTCTTGAGCTTCCTTTGCGACTGATGGCGGCGAGAAATTCCTTATCCGCACGTCTTATGAAAGTTAATGAGTATGTTATGACAATATCCTCCCCCTGCCTTTGATTGACAGGAGTACCAGGGGTCCGCCCACCTGGAACAGTTTGTGACCCGCTTCCTGCTGAAGGAGACCACCAGTCAGCTTCAGTCGCTGCAGAGCTCCTTGGAGTGCGCCATGGAAACCACCGCCGAGCAGACTCGCCAGGACAAGTCAGACACGCTCGTCTCCTCACGCCGCCTCTTCCTGCATCCTCAAATCCACCCGAACATATTCCCATCACAAATATCCTCTGTCTGGCTACACCTCTGCTTCTATGGACTTACTACAACCCTGTTACCATGGCAACAGCATCATCTCTTTGTTTATAAACATCATCGACACGTATCCTACATCCTTATCTTACCAAACATGCCCACCTGGTATGTTAGGAAACATGACGACATGCTACAATATGGTAGCAAACATGCCTACCTGGTATGCTAGCAAACATGGCTACCTGGTATGCTAGCAAACGTGCTTTACATGCTACAGTATGTGAGCAAACATGCCTACGTATGCTAGCAAACATGCCTACCTGGTATGCTAGCAAACATGGCTACCTGGTATGCTAGCAAACATGCCTACCTGGTATGCTGGCAAACATGCCTACCTGGTATGCTAGCAAACATGGCTACCTGGTATGTTGGCAAACATGCCTACCTGAAGTGTTGACAAACATGCCTACCTGGTGTACTAGCAAAATTCCTGCTACGTTATGCTAGCAAACATGCCTACCTGCTATGTTGGCAAACATGCCTGCCTGGTATGTTAGCCAACATGACTACATGCTATGGTATGTTAGCAAACATGCCTACCTGGTATGCTAGCAAATGTGCTTTACATGCTACAGTATGTTAGCAAACATGCCTACCTGGTATGCTAGCAAACATGCCTACCTGGTATGCTAGCAAACATGGCTACCTGGTATGCTAGCAAACATGCCTACCTGGTATGTTAGCTAACATGACTACCTGCTACGTTATGCTAGCAAACATGCCTACCTGCTATGTTGGCAAACATGCCTGCCTGGTATGTTAGCCAACATGACTACATGCTATGGTATGTTAGCAAACATGCCTACCTGGTATGCTAGCAAATGTGCTTTACATGCTACAGTATGTTAGCAAACATGCCTACTTGGTATGCTAGCAAACATGCCTACCTGGTATGCTAGCAAACATGCCTGCCTGGTATGTTAGCCAATATGACTACATGCTACGGTATGCTAGCAAACATATCTACCTGGTATGTTGGCAAACATGCCTACCTGGTATGCTAGCAAACATGCCTGCCTGGTATGCTAGCAAATGTGCTTTACATGCTACAGTATGTTAGCAAACATGCCTACCTGGTATGCTAGCAAACATGCCTGCCTGGTATGTTAGCCAATATGACTACATGCTACGGTATGCTAGCAAACATGCCTACCTGGTATGTTGGCAAACATGCCTACCTGGTATGTTGGCAAACATGCCTACCTGGTATGCTAGCAAACATGCCTACCTGCTATGTTAGCAAAGTTGGCAAAGCATGTACCAGGCATGCTACCATGGTTACTATTTTACCACATTTATCAGATATTTTACCACTTGTTACTAGGTAGTTAGCATATTTACCTGGTATTTTTACCGTGGTTAGCAGGTATGCTAACATGGTTAGCAGGTATGGTAGCATGCATAGCGAGTGTGCAACCACGGTTAGGAGGTAAGTTAGCATATACGTGGTTGTTGGACATGTGATCCATGAGTTGAGTGTTTAGTATTCGTATAGGAGAGCAGATTTTGGTCCTTCAGGGTCTGGCTGACATGTTGACAGTCCTCGGTGAACGTGAGGGCGATTCCCACTGCGAATTGCTTTTCGTGGTGACTTTTAGACGTGAAGAAGATATATTGGCTTGATGGACACTTCCAGTACGAGCTCCACGTCAGGGAGGCTGGATCAGGACAGACTGAGGTTTCTTAAAGGGGTCAGGCTGTGGAGTCGTCACTTCCAGCAATGAAAGCTCACAGTGCAGCCCAGAATAAGATGAGGTGGGCGGACAAAGGATACCATTAGCGCCTCCTCCCACACACGTGTGTGAGAATCATTTGTCACCAGCTAATGAATGACTTTCACAAAAACCTGACACACACTGTAATCATGATTATATTACACCGTATGAAACGTCAGCGTTGATATCGTCAAATATGAACCATTGCAGACTCAGCCCGGCCAAGCCGGAGGTGTTATCCATCCAGTGGACGGGGCGTCGCTCCACCCGGAGACTTCAGAGAAACCACAGCCTGTCCCCCAACAACCCCATCATCAACCTCCTTCATTCAGGTGACACCCATACGCACCTCACCTTTACAGAGGAATCACCTTCATGTCCCTGCCAGGTGCTCATGACGAGGACAGCCATTGGACGGTTCAGGTCAACAGGCTGCAGAAGCTCATCGACCGCTTGGAACAAAAGGTGACCTTCTGCCTCTTGTCCTCCTCATCCCACTGTTTCAGAATGATGTCCATTATTATTATTTTAATAATTGTCCATTGTCCTGGGGTCACCGGGGCATCCCTCTGGAGCCCGGTCAGGCATACGTCACCACTCATGGGAAGGGCCAAAGGGGTCGGGTGCAGCGCTAGCTGGGCGGCAGCCAAAGGCAAAGGAAACTTGGCTGCAGAAGCTAGCTCTAGCCACACGGACTGTCAGCTTCTACTGTGGAAGGAACCTGAGCAGGGGCTCTGGAACCAGTCCTCTTCACAGGGGCCAGCATTAGGAGGCGATGGGCAGGGGTGGCCTGTATTTTGGCATTTTAACCCGGTGAATGAGAGGGTGGTTTCCCTCTGCCTTCCGGTGGGTGGTGGGGACCGGATCTGACTGGATCTGCACTTATGCACCAGACAGCAGTGGTGGAGAGTGCTCCCTCCGTGATTCCCTTGTTCTTCTGGGGGACTTGAACCTTCATGTCGGCCGTGACAGTGAGACCTGGAAAGGCATGATTGGGAGGGGCCGAGCGCTGTTTTGTTATTGGACTTGTTATTGGATCGACTTTGTGGGCATGCCCTCGGACTTGCGGCCACATGTTTTGGATACTCGGGTCAAGAGAGGGGCGCAGCTGTCAACCGATCACAGCCTGGTGGTGAGTTAGCTCTCATGTTAGGGGAGGATGCCGGCCAGACGTGGGGGTCTCAAATGCATAGTGAGGATCTGCTGAGAATGACCCCTGTCAGAAGGAGTTTCAACTCCATCTCAGGGAGGGGTTCCGAGTGAGGTGCCGGACATCGAGCCCGAGTGGGCCATGTTCCGAGCCTCCATTGTCGAGGCGGCTGATCACAGCTGTGGCCTTAAAGTGGTCAGTGCCTGTTGTGGCGGTAATCCCAGAACCCGTAGGTGGACACCAGTGATGAGTGATGTCGTCAAGCTGAAGGAGTCCGATCAGGCCTTCTTGGCCCATGGGACACGAGGCAGCTGACAGGTACCGACAGGCCAAGCGGTCTCCAAGTCTTATGGGAGGACCTGGGCGGAGTTAGGCGAGGCCATGTAAAGACCTCAAAGACCTCCTCAATCCCACCAACACGACATGAAAGCAGTGCCTGGTGGGCTGTCCTATCTCTGGGGCTGAGCTTGTCAAAAAGTTCCTCTGTGTCAGGGTCTTGGGGATGGATGAGATCTGCCTGGAGTTCCTTAAGGCCCGAGGTGCTATGGGGCTGTCTTGGTTGACACAGCTCTGCAGCATTGAGTGGACATCGGGGGGCGGTGTCTCTTGATTGACAAACCAGGGTGGTGGTCCTCCCTTCTAAGTAGGGGCAATGGAAGGTGTGTTCCAACTCTGGTGGGATCAAACTTCACAGCCTTTCTGGTAAGGTCTAATCAGGGGTTCTGGAGAGGAGGATCTGCCAGATAGTTGAATGTCATATTTGGTCCCTGGTTGTGAAACTGTGGACCAGATCTACACTCCCAGGAGGGTCCTTGAGGGTGCATGGGAGTTCGGCCACCATTCTACATATGTTTTGTGGACTTGGTGAAGGCGTTCCTTCATGTTCCTTGAGGAGTGTGGGATGGCGGTGGGCAAAACCGTTCATTTCAGTGAACCGGATCATTCCGCTTCATTCTGTAAAAAGATCCGTTCATAAAGATCCGTCTTTTTGGTCATTTCGGTCAATTGGTGGTTATCCTGTGGTCTCCCCCTGTGCATAGACCCGGTCAGCCGTGTCGAGTCAGTCTGTTCACTCGTGTTCAGGTTGGTTCCGACTCAACAGCGCAACAACACGTAATGACGTACCTTGAAATCTGAAGTATTATGACAGCCCTCCGGATCCAAGGGTCTCAGCTACCCGGTCCGGCGTTACCAAGACCGAGATTGACCGGGTCAATCTCTTGGTCACGGTCTTTCAGTCAGCTAACCCCACCCACCAACAGAGCGAGGCGAGGCAGATAGTCCGGTCAACTGACTCTCCAGCCAATCCAACTGAACGGGTTTGCAACTGAACAGACTGAACGGGTCTTTTAGGGGCGGTAACCTCGTTCATTCCTTTCACAAAAAAGAACTAGTTCTTTTGACTCGTTCGTTCATGACCGACACACCACTAGTGTACCGGGTACCGGGACCACTTCATTCAGGTGGTTTGTTCCCTGCATGACCGGCATCAGTTTTAAGTCAGACTCGGGGCCGTGAGTCTGACCTGTCCATCAATGAAGGACATTGCAAAATATCATTTAATATTTATGTTTACATGTAAAACTAGCGTTGTGAATATGAATTCATTTCAACGACACTTCCATGTCTTTCTGAAATGTTCCATGAACGGCTCATTCTTCTGCATGCAGGACATCCGTCTGGAACCCGTTGAGGAGGAGGTCTTGGAGAGCAAGCTGGTGCGTCCTCACCATTTCATGCCGTCTCATACGGTGATGATGGTGGCGGTGATTGTGATGGAGATGATGAGTGCGGTTGTCATGGCGACGGCAGCAGGACCATCTTATCTCATCATTTTTTTTGGCGTTCGCAGGAAGCGAGTGACACTTTCACATTCATCAAACTTTCTTCCTGTGTGTGTGTGCGTGTGTGTGTGTGTGTGTGTGTGTGTAGATGATTGTGCAACCTCTTTGACAAGTTGTCATGTGTGGTTTGTCAGCACATCCTCATCATCCAGAGGCAGCTGTCTGTGTTGGAGGAGGAGATGGAGGAGTTCCGTCTGGCTCTCAGACAATACATGAGCCATACCTGCACACAGACTGGATGCCTGCAGTCAGTATACACACACACACACACACACAAACACACACACACACACACACTCACAGATGTGTAGCTAGCATGAGTGACGAATGTTAGCATCGTATTTACGGACTTTGACCAGCGTGACGTCAGCTGTCACTTTGACTCCACATAAAAGCCCAGCAGCCCCGAGGACCAGCTGACATTTACACCTTTAGCCACGCCCACTTCACTTGACACACAAGTCGGTCAATACTAAAACACAACATTGATGTACTTGTACCATAAAGGTATAGATATTGTTAGTAGATGATTGCATAAGCATCTAGATCAGGGGTAGGGGCCGCATTGATATGACAAAATTTACGGGGGGGGGGGCAGACTATATATTTTACACCATATTTTACAACAGTCCACCTGGTATTATTGTATCTGTAAAATTGTCATGCAATCTGCTATTATTATTTATTATTTTATATTTATATTTAAATATTTTTAAAATAATAAAATATTATAATAATTACAATAAAATTAAAATAATAATTATTATATTATTATTATGTAAAATATGCAAATATAACAATAATATTATATATAAATGCTACAGTATGTTAGCAAACATGCCTACTTGGTATGCTAGCAAACATGCCTACCTGGTATGCTAGCAAACATGCCTGCCTGGTATGTTAGCCAATATGACTACATGCTACAGTATGTTAGCAAACATGCCTACCTGGTATGCTAGCAAACATGCCTGCCTGGTATGCTAGCAAATGTGCTTTACACGCTACAGTATGTTAGCAAACATGCCTACCTGGTATGTTGGCAAACATGCCTACCTGGTATGCTAGCAAACATGCCTGCCTGGTATGCTAGCAAATGTGCTTTACACGCTACTGTATGTTAGCAAACATGCCTACCTGGTATGCTAGCAAACATGCCTACCTGGTATGCTAGCAAACATGCCTACCTGGTAATAATAATAATTATTATTATTATTATTATGTGCTTGTGTCCCTTTTTTCATGAGCACTTTGTAAACAACAGACCATGTCAAACAACGAAATTGATACAACCATCAAAAGGTTGGCTCAGGCCATGATGCCAGGTTGTATGTTGACTTTAAATGAAATACTTTGGAAAGATTGGGCGGATGTGGCCCCCGGGCTGTAGTTTGCCCACCCCTGATCTAGATACACGGGTTACCATCCCATTCCGAAACATATATCTTAAACACGATTCCATACGATGTACAAACGATTCATTTCAATACGATTCAGTAGTTATATCAGTTGGTGTAGACACGAGTCTTACATTCTAAAATACAGAAACCAATTGCATAAAATCATCATTCTTAAAGTATGTTCAAATGTATGAAAGAGAGTATCATATTCCAACCACCAGACCAAAGGAAATGTTTAGACATTTTAAAAAATACAATTTGTAAATAACGACATCAAATTTGATGTAAAGGGATACCCATTTTTTAATATGGGCCATTATGTTCTTACACAATACATCATCAATAAGATCAATTAGGGTCACATTGAAAAAAATCATTATTTGAGATTTTGAGACAATACGTCAAAAAAGATTTACACAGAACTGACAATATTAGGAATTTAAAACTTTATTTCCGTACATTTAAGACTTTTTTTCTTGTCAATTTGGAATTTCATTGTCATATTTGACTTTTTTCTTTTTGTAAATTTACGACTTTATCCTCAGACATTTAGGACTTTTTTTATTTATATATGACAGTTTTGTCATAATATTACAGTTTACAATTTTTTTCTTTTTTCTCATAAATGTATGACTTTTTTTTAAAATTTCCATTCTTTAAATTTATGACTTAAATCTCAAATTATTTAATTTCCAAGGATAAAGTCATAAATTTACAGCTTTATTTAAAAAAATGTACAGCTTCTTTTTGTAAATTTACAACTTTATTGTCATAAATGTACAACATAAATCTCAGATTATTTAGCTAGTCCACTGCTAATGCTAGCGCCGCTAATGCTATTTGTAAATTAAGAGACAGACTGTCAAGCAGATACTTGTCAGAGCGGATATCAGGACGCTTGGGTTCATCCTAGCCAACCCTAGTACGTATAGTACATGGTGTTGATGTACTTGGAGTCTAAGGGTATCCATGTTGTCAGTACGTGTTTAGATGGTGTTGTACTAGGAAGTGATGAATATTTATTGAGTAGTTTTGTCACCTGTCATGCAGCATTGCAGTGCAGCGTCTGGCTAACGAGTCTCACTTTGTCCTTTATGAATTCTGGGAGGATAACAACATGTGGAAGAAGTAAGTCGACTTAGTTTGTACACGCGTTTGTGTATAGTTTGTGTATAAATGGAGGCGATGACGTGTTGTGGTAGTCACTTGCAGACCAACTACTGCAAAACCTTCCAGAGGGCCAACGTGGACTTCCTGGAAAGTCCGGAGAGCGTGACCACCATGCTGCTTCCTGGTAGGTACACCAGCAAGTACTAGACTTCTTGTACTAATACCACATATCCTGGATAGGCTTGGGTTTGAATTTGAGCGATTCCGATTCCTGGTTTCGATTCCTGTTCTGATTCGTTCATAAAAAGTTAGCATGGTTGAAATGTGAGCGCTAACCAAAGCGAGGAGACATGCCATGAGATGAGGCAGGTCATGAGAGGAGACGTCATGAGATGAGGCAGGTCATGAGAGGAGACATGTCATGAGATGAGGCAGGTCATGAGAGGAAACATGTCATGAGATGAGGCAGGTCATGAGAGGAAACATGTCATGAGATGAGGCAGGTCATGAGAGGAGATATGTCATGAGATGAGGCAGGTCATGAGAGGAGACATGCCATGAGATGAGGCAGGTCATGAGAGGAGACATGCCATGAGATGAGGCAGGTCATGAGAGGAGACGTCATGAGATGAGGCAGGTCATGAGAGGAGACATGTCATGAGATGAGGCAGGTCATGAGAGGAGATATGTCATGAGATGAGACACAAGATGAGGCATGTCATGAGATGAGACATGTCATGAGATGAGGCATGTCATGAGAGGAGACATGTCTGAGATGAGGCATGTCATGAGAGGAGACATGTCATGAGATGAGACACAAGATGAGGCATGTCATGAGATGAGACATGTCATGAGATGAGGCATGTCATGAGAGGAGACATGTCATGAGATGGGGCAGTTAATGAGAGGAGACATGAGATGAGACATGTCATGAGATGAGACATGCCATGAGATGAGGCATGTCATGAGAAGAGACATGACATGAGATTAGACATGTCATGAGATGAGACGTGTCATGAGAGGAAACATGTCATGAGAGGAAACATGTCATGAGATGAGACATGTCATGAGATGAGACATGTCATGAGATGAGACATGTCATGAGATGAGGCAGGTCATGAGATGAGACATGTCATGAGATGAGGCAGGTCATGAGATGAGACATGTCATGAGAGGAGACATGCCATGAGATGAGGCAGGTCATGAGCGGAGACATGTCATGAGATGAGGCAGGTCATGAGAGGAAACATGTCATGAGATGAGGCAGGTCATGAGATGAGGCAGGTCATGAGAGGAAACATGTCATGAGATGAGGCATGTCATGAGAGGAGACATGTCATGAGATGGGGCAGTTAATGAGAGGAGACATGAGATGAGACATGTCATGAGATGAGACATGCCATGAGATGAGGCATGTCATGAGAAGAGACATGACATGAGATTAGACATGTCATGAGATGAGACGTGTCATGAGAGGAAACATGTCATGAGAGGAAACATGTCATGAGATGAGGCAGGTCATGAGATGAGACATGTCATGAGATGAGGCAGGTCATGAGATGAGACATGTCATGAGATGAGACATGTCATGAGAGGAGACATGCCATGAGATGAGGCAGGTCATGAGAGGAAACATGTCATGAGATGAGGCATGTCATGAGATGAGGCATGTCATGAGATGAGGCAGGTCATGAGATGAGACATGTCATGAGAGGAGACATGCCATGAGATGAGGCATGTCATGAGATGAGACATGTCATGAGATGAGGCAGGTCATGAGATGAGGCAGGTCATGAGATGAGACATGTCATGAGAGGAGACATGTCATGAGATGAGGCAGGTCATGAGCGGAGACATGTCATGAGATGAGGCAGGTCATGAGAGGAAACATGTCATGAGATGAGACATGTCATGAGATGAGGCAGGTCATGAGATGAGGCAGGTCATGAGAGGAGACATGTCATGAGATGAGGCAGGTCATGAGCGGAGACATGTCATGAGATGAGGCAGGTCATGAGAGGAAACATGTCATGAGATGAGACATGTCATGAGATGAGGCAGGTCATGAGATGAGGCAGGTCATGAGAGGAGACATGTCATGAGATGAGGCAGGTCATGAGCGGAGACATGTCATGAGATGAGGCAGGTCATGAGAGGAAACATGTCATGAGATGAGACATGTCATGAGATGAGGCAGGTCATGAGATGAGGCAGGTCATGAGAGGAGACATGTCATGAGATGAGGCAGGTCATGAGCGGAGACATGTCATGAGATGAGGCAGGTCATGAGAGGAAACATGTCATGAGATGAGACATGTCATGAGATGAGGCAGGTCATGAGATGAGGCATGTCATGAGATGAGACATGTCATGAAGATGAAGTTAGCATGGTTGAAATGTGAGCGCTAACCAAAGCTCTTGGATGAAATGTCTTTTTCATAATGTGAATGACTTATGAATGAGCGTGAATTCATGCTATTAATAACCAATAAAAGTATCAACCATTGAACATGAACATAAATATTTGGAAGAATCTTTATATAGGAGGACAGGTGGACATTTATGTCATTAACGCTTCCGGGAGAATCGGAATGTCAGAACCGGTTCCAATGGATGTTCGATGACCCAACCTAATCCTGGACCTGGACGCCGTGTCAAGTCAAACTTTATTGATATAAGACAATGTAAATAACAAATGGTACCAAACAGTATAATACACATACAGTATTTTACATATATAGTATTTAACTTTTTGTTTTGGTAATAGCAGACTGTACCAGAGTTTATCCAAAGTCAAGTCAAAAGTTTCCAGATCATTTCTAAAGCTCTTGAATGGGAAAGTGCCTCCAAACTTTTGTATCTGCTGTATAGTTATTATTTATATATGCTTTTATTGTACTATTAGCTGTACATCTGCATCTGTACATTTATACCGTAGTACTAATTATTAATTATTACTCCTATTGTTGATTATTGATACAAATGTATTTGTTTCCTCCGCAGCTTCTTGGTGGGTCCTCAACAACAACAACAACTGATCTTGGACCAGCAGACTCGCCATGACGTCGTAGTGACATCTATTATGTCGTTTAGCAACTCCGTGTTTCCTTCTTTGCCAGACAAAAAAACTGAATCTAAATAGCCGTCGTCTTTGTACAAGGCAACACGTCATGACGTGTTGGGCGTGACGTCATAACGTGGCTGCTCTTCCACGTGAGCTGATAAAGGGAGCTTTCTTTCAGTCACTTTTTAGAAAACGTGTCTTTTACCGCCCCCCGGTGACGGCGAGGGGTACTACAGCTGCTGTACACTTTAGGTGTAACACGTAGAGATGTGTATTTATGTTGAATCAATAAACATATTTATGTTGAATCGATAAACAATATTTATGTTGAATCAATAAACATATTTATGTTGAATCAATAAACATATTAATGTTGTATCAATAAACATATTTATGTTGAATCAATAAACAATATTTATGTTGAATCAATAAACATATTTATGTTGAATCAATAAACATATTTATGTTGTATCAATAAACATATTTATGTAGTATCAATAAACATATTTATGTTGTATCAATAAACATATTTATGTTGAATCAATAAACATATTTATGTTGTATCAATAAACATATTTATGTTGAATCAATAAACATATTTATGTTGTATCAATAAACATATTTATGTTGTATCAATAAACATATTTATGTTGAATCAATAAACAATATTTATGTTGAATCAATAAACATATTTATGTTGAATCAATAAACATATTTATGTAGTATCAATAAACATATTTATGTTGTATCAATAAACATATTTATGTTGAATCAATAAACATATTTATGTTGTATCAATAAACATATTTATGTTGAATCAATAAACATATTTATGTTGAATCAATAAACAAGTCAAAATAGACAAGAAGATGCACTTTTGTCCTTTTTATTGATAAATTATCATTTGGAAAAAGATGACCTTTGCCCTCCACGCACGTCGTATGTACAAAGTATGTATCTTTGTGTCACATGATCACCATCCGCCTCATGACTCTGGTGGGCCGGCTCGCCCACAGCGCCAGGTCAGAGGTCAGAGAGCAAAGCTAAAGGTTTACATTCTTTTAATAAAAAAAAAAAAGCAATTGGCAACATGCAAACAGCATCAGAGGAATTATTGGGAGTATTGGGAATATTGGGAGTATTGGGAATATTGGGAGTATTGGGAGTATTGGAAGTATTGGGAGTATTGGTACTATTGGGATTATTGCTGTAGTCAAATCAGTCATGTAAAAAATCATTAAAAAGCTCCTGTTGGTGGGGGGGGGGGCACCTGGTGTATATGTATGGTTGCCATCAGTATCAGCCAATGTACATTCAGCCAATATGTGTACTGCCCCCCCCCGACAGTGTACACCCTGGTCATATGGGGGGGGGGGGGGGGTTGAGTACACGTTCGTCATTTTATTTTAAGTGTCCATGTTAGTCGTTATGGAGGCAGGGTACTCTGATAGAAGGGGGCATTAGTCGTTATGTGGGGGGGGCGGTCTGAGTACATGTTTGGTGTTATGGGAGGGGGCATCAATGTATATGTTAGTCTCTATGGGGGGGCCGGCGTTATAGGAGGTGTGCCGTCAGTGTACACGTTAGTCCTTATGGGGGTCCCAGTACATGTTAGCTGTTTTATGAGGGGGGGGTCAGTGTACACATTAGTCGTTATTGAAGTGAGGGTCTGATTGCACGTTAGTCGTTATGGAAGGGGGGGGTCAGTGTACACGTTAGTCGTTATGGAAGGGGGGGTCAGTGTACACGTTAGTCGTTATTGAAGTGAGGGTTTGATTGCACGTTAGTCGTTATGGAGGGGGGGTCAGTGTACACGTTAGTCGTTATGGAAGGGGGGGTCAGTGTACACGTTAGTCGTTATGGAGGGGGGGTCAGTGTACACGTTAGTCGTTATGGAAGGGGGGGTCAGTGTACACGTTAGTCGTTATTGAAGTGAGGGTTTGATTGCACGTTAGTCGTTATGGAGGGGGGGTCAGTGTACACGTTAGTCGTTATGGAAGGGGGGATCAGTGTACACGTTAGTCGTTATGGAAGGGGGGGTCAGTGTACACGTTAGTCATTATGGAAGGGGGGGTCAGTGTACACGTTAGTCATTATGGAAGGGGGGGGGTCAGTGTACACGTTAGTCGTTATGGAAGGGGGGGTCAGTGTACACGTTAGTCATTATTGAAGTGAGGTCAGTGTACACGTTAGTCAATATGGGAGGGGGGCATCAGGCTCCACTTTAGTCAGGAGCAGGGGTACTGTTATGGGGGGGGGCAGAGTACATGTTAGTAGTTATAGGAGGGGGGGTAAAGTACACGTTAGTCGTTATGGAGTGTCTGTGTACACATTTTGGCAGGGGGGTGCAAAGTGAGTCCTGGGGGCCATTTTGGGACCAGAGCTGGTGTATTTGGTGCGAATGGGACCGTGGCGGCTCTGCCTTGTTTGCGACACGAAAGAAAAGACCAAAAGAAAAATTTCTTTTCCTTGACATGTTTTTCAGACTTTGCGTCCCACGGCGTTTCCCGTCCTCCGGCATCCACATGCAAATGCATCAGACGGTTATGCAAATGAGATGAGTACCACCACCGGTAGATTGCAGTCCTGTGGGCCAGCGCAGCTACGACGGGCTATGACTATATTCATTAGCTACTCTAAAAGCTAAGATGTTTTCATCGTACATTGATGGATCCCCCCCCCCACCATGAAGTACTGCAGCAACAAAAAGGTGATGCACATCCCAGGTTGGTCTCACGTCGGACATCCAATCAGACGTCTCGCTGCAGCCGCCATGTGTCAGCCTCCAAAAGATGCTAGCCGTGGCAGGACGGACTTCTACCGGATCATCAAGTTGGACACAGAAGCAGCCGCTTGCCGGGCCGAGAGGACATTTGGGGGGAGGGGGGCATTAAGCAAAGCTGTTCTCCGGGTAGCTGACCTTGATGGCCCCCCAGTAGCAGGCCCGGACCAGGCATATGAGACCCAGCAGGTACGCAAAGGCCCATGACACGTAGGTGGCGTTGTAGTGGCGGGCAAAGTCCCTCGTACCAACCTGGCAGCAACATTTCACTTTCACTTTCATGTCAGCGTACAGGATCACGTACATGTACACCGCAGAGAGGCGCGGTACTTACAGTTAGTCCCACGCCAATGAAGATGCAGATCATTCCCACGGTGATGTAAGCGCAACAGCGCCTCCTGGGGAGCGCACTGCCCACCGACGAGCTGTTCATAAAATTCAAAATGAATACTTTTGACGTATTTGTATGCTGAAAAGTACTACACAAATACATCCTTAGCAGGCCTGCTGACCGGACCCCCCCCCCCACCCCCCACCCGATGAACATTCATGCACTCACACCGCTGGAAGACAAGCAAGACTAGAAAGGTCACATGACCGCCTCAGCGCTCACATGCGTCTCATGTGACGCGTCTACAGCCAGGATTAGGGTCTGAGGGACCGGCTCGGGGGGACTCCATCACCTGACACCGCCCCCCCCCCCCCCCCACCACCACCACCACCACCAATCACGTTCTACATGAGCACCAGCTGACCTGCTCATGACGGGAAAAGACTGACGTCCATTCTCACTGACTGCAATGAAAAACAAGCCAGACTTCAAAAGTTTTGAGACGCCTTGTCATTGGATACTGTGGCTAAGTGTCTCCAAACGTTGGTATGAGGCGCATCGACGGGACGCCTTTACGTGCTCATGAGCATGTGTGTGTGTGTGTGCAATGTGGGGTTTTGTGCACTTACATTTTTTTGCAGTGGGGGCACTTGGCTAACGTGTTGAAGCGTAGCTCCATCCACTGAAGAACACAAAAACATCATCACTGCTCCTGGATGTCAGACATTAGCATTAGCATTAGCATTAACATTAGCACTAGCATTAACATCAGCACTAGCATCAGCACTAGCATTAGCATTAGCATTAACATCAGCACTAGCATTAGCATTAGCATTAGCATTAACATCAGCACTAGCATTAGCATTAGCATTAGCATTAACATCAGCACTAGCATCAGCATCAGCACTAGCATTAACATCAGCACTAGCATCAGCACTAGCATTAGCATTAGCATTAACATCAGCACTAGCATTAACATTAGCATTAACATCAGCACTAGCATTAGCATTAGCATTAACATCAGCACTAGCATCAGCATCAGCATTAGCATTAACATCAGCACTAGCATTAGCATTAACATCAGCACTAGTATCAGCACTAGCATTAGCATTAGCATTAGCATTAACATCAGCACTAGCATTAGCATTAGCATTAGCATTAGCATTAACATCAGCACTATCATCAGCATTAGCACAAGCATTAGCATTAACATCAGCACTAGCATTAGCATTAGCACGATCTTAGAGCAGTGACATCACTGTGTCCAGCATGGCGCTCCAGGAGAGCACGAGCGCCGCCGGCACGGGGGCGCTGTGGCTCCCCAAGATGGGTTCCAACATGTACCGTCACAAAGGGCAGAAGGTGTACCTAATCATGTGTCCGCACACAGATCGCCCACGAGGGGACGCTGATGCGCACATGAAGCGGGAAAGAGAGAATGCGGGTGTTTGGGTACCAGGAAGGTGTTGCCGCAGTGACCGCAGACCACCCGCATCCCCTCAGGCTGGACGGGGAGGGCGGGCTGGGCGGGCTGCTCCTCGGGGATGACCATCACCGGGCTCAGGTTGATGATGCGTCTGCTGTAAGGCATGTGTTATCATGATGGGGAGGGCATGAGAAAGTGGAACGGTGCCGGCTACCCACCAGTTGGGTCGAGGGCATCCTATCCTCCTGGACGTGTCCTTGCAGATGAGCAGGCAGTTGCAGGGACACCGCACGTACTTCTTCCCCGTGGGCGGGTTCTTGATGGGCTGGGCGGGAAGGAGAGAGGGCATGATTGGCGGCTCGCGAAGGACCAGATGCTGCTGCGGCGTACCGTGGCCTCGTTGCAGAGCGTGCACTTCACCACGTGCTGGTGCAGCTTGCCGTCCAGGTGGATGAGCGACTGGCACACGCGGCAGGTGATGACCGGCACGCCGCCCGCGTCCGGGCTGGCGATGGCCGTGTAGGGAGGCGGGAGCTCGGCTTTGGCGGGAGAATGATTGACTCAACAGATGGAAGTTTGGATTTATAAACATGACATCACCCCCACCCCCCACCCCCGCCACAGGTAGATTGCAGTCCTCCCGATACCCAGCGGGGTACATGGTGCTGGTCTGCCCCGTGAGTGTGGTTGTGTTTCTGGACTCTGACGCTGCCCCCCGCAGCACACCGTGTGACCCTCCTCGCTCTACGTGAGGGGGCGGAGCCACCCCCGGCGTCATGTGCGGATGAACAATGATGCCTTTTACCGAGCCCCGCCCCCATGAGCGTTGACGTGGGCATGACACAACTCGTCACATGACCAGCACACCATGCTGACACGGCACTTTGATGAAACCGTACACCGCTACCCGCCGTCACCCTCTCTGGACACCAGCGACGCGTAACGCAAAACCTCTGCGCTCACTGGAACACGCACACGCACACGCGCACACACGCACGCACATGCGCACGCACGCACACGCACACACCTTGAATGCTAAAGAGCCAAATAAAAGGCCTAAAGAAAGGGCCTGAGACCCCAAATCAACATTTTAGACGTGAAACCTCGGCCAGAAAAAAAGCCCAAGATGGCTCCACCACTCATCCTCATCTCCGCCAGATGGCCCCCCTCCTCCCCTTGGTCACCATCCAATCACAAATGAGCCATGAGACAACTAATAATGACCAGCAAGTAAAACGTGAAATGAAACGTAGTGAGATGATACACGAAATGAGACATGTTATGAGGTCAGACATGAGATGAGACACAAGATGAAACATGTCATGATAGGAGACATGAGATGAAACATGTCATGAGATGTGACATGTCATGTGACATGTCATGAGATGAGACATGAGAGGAGTCATGTCATGAGATGTGACATGTCATGTGACATGTCATGAGATGAGACATGAGATCAGTCATGTCATGAGATGAGACATGTCATGAGATGTGACATGTCATGTGGCATGTCATGAGATGAGACATGTCATGAGATGGGGGAGTTAATTAGAGGAGACATGAGATGAGACGAGGCATGTCATGAGAGGAGGCATGACATGAGATTAGACATGTCATGAGATGAGACGTGTCATGAGTGGAAACATGTCATGAGAGGAGACATGTCATGAGATGAGACACAAGATGAGGAATGTCATGAGATGAGACATGTCATGAGAGGAGACGTGTCATGAGATGAGACACGAGATGAGGCATGTCAAGAGATGAGACATGTCATGAGATGAGGCAAGTCATGAGAGGAGACATGTCATGAGATGAGGCAGGTCATGAGAGGAGACATGTCATTAGATGAGGCAGGTCATGAGAGGAGATATGTCATGAGATGAGACATGTCATGAGATGAGACATGTCATGAGATGAGGCATGTCATGAGATGAGGCATGTCATGAGATTAGACGTGTCATGAGAGGAGACGTGTCATGAGAGGAGATATGTCATGAGATGAGACACAAGATGAGGCATGTCATGAGATGAGACATGTCATGAGATGAGGCATGTCATGAGAGGAGACATGTCATGAGAGGAGACATGTCATGAGATGGGGCAGTTAATGAGAGGAGACATGAGATGAGACATGTCATGAGATGAGACATGTCATGAGATGAGGCATGTCATGAGATGAGACGTGTCATGAGAGCAAACATGTCATGAGAGGAAACATGTCATGAGATGAGACACGAGATGAGGCATGTCATGAGAGGAGACATGTCATGAGATGAGGCAGGTCATGAGAGGAGACATGTCATGAGATGAGGCAGGTCATGAGAAGAGACATGTCATGAGATGAGGCAGGTCATGAGAGGAGACATGTCATGAGATGAGGCAGGTCATGAGAGGAGACATGTCATGAGATGAGGCATGTCATGAGAGGAGACATGTCATGAGATGAGGCAGGTCATGAGAAGAGACATGTCATGAGATGAGGCAGGTCATGAGAGGAGACATGTCATGAGATGAGGCAGGTCATGAGAGGAGACATGTCATGAGATGAGGCATGTCATGAGAGGAGACATGTCATGAGATGAGGCAGGTCATGAGAGGAGACATGTCATGAGATGAGGCATGTCATGAGAGGAGACATGTCATGAGATGAGACATACGAGAGGAGACATGTCATGAGATGAGGCAAGTCATGAGGGGGGGCCATGTCATGAGATGAGGCAGGTCATGAGAGGAGACATGCCATGAGATGAGGCAGGTCATGAGAGGAGACATGTCATGAGATGAGGCAGGTCATGAGAGGAGACATATCATGAGATGAGGCAGGTCATGAGAGGAGACATGTCAGAGGAGACATGTCATGAGATGAGACACATGAGAGAAGACCTGTCATGACATGTGATCTGCATGTATGTCAACACAGAGAGATGCGTGAGTGGCTAAGATGAAAGCGGCAAATGTGGGCGGGGCTACAAGATCAAACTATTCATATGCTGCACGCCAACCAATAAGAAACCGCGCTACAAAATGATGACGACACACTTCCTGTTACACTTGTACACTGTACAAGTATGTACAGCGGGGTGTCCAAAGTGCAGCCCAGGGCTATCATCACACCACACTTTCTTTTTTCTTATCATCCAATCCTTATTACGCAGATATGTTACTACATCACACTAATATGCTTTGTCACATACGACAATAAGCATACGCTATATAGATTACAACACAAAGCATACGCTATATAGATTACAACACAAAGCATACGCTATATAGATTACAACACAAAGCATACGCTATATAGATTACAACACAAAGCATACGCTATATAGATTACAACACAAAGCATACGCTATATAGATTACAACACAAAGCATACGCTATATAGATTACAACACAAAGCATACGCTATATAGATTACAACACAAAGCATACACTATATAGATTACAACACAAAGCATACACTATATAGATTAGAAGGCAAAGCATACACTATATAGATTAGAAGGCAAAGCATACACTATATAGATTACAACACAAAGCATACACTATATAGATTACAACACAAAGCATACACTATATAGATTACAACACAAAGCATACACTATATAGATTAGAAGGCAAAGCATACACTATATAGATTACAACACAAAGCATACACTATATAGATTACAACACAAAGCATACACTATATAGATTAGAAGGCAAAGCATACACTATATAGATTACAACACAAAGCATACACTATATAGATTAGAAGGCAAATCATAGAGCACATAGATTATAGTATATAGATTGCTTCTAGCAGTACTTTCACACGTGGGCATGATGATGATGATGATGATGATGGTGGTGGTGTACCTAATGGAAGTGTGACGATGATGATGATGCATGGATGAAGGCCTACGAAATGAGTCCTGGTCGTGATGTTATTGTAGGCCTCTGGTCTGGAGCCCACTGCTCCAGTTCTCACAATCTGGACTCCACCCCCCCCCCCCCCCCCCCCAACACACACACAGCCCCTAGCTTGCGTGCGTGTGCCTCTGTGCATCTCCAATGACACACAAAAGCCTCCGCGTGCGTGTTTACCTCGGGGGCTGGGATCCTGCAGGTACGGAGGCGCGCCGGGGGTCTCCGAGTTGGGGGTGGACAGCAGCGGGGATCGCTCGTCCATGCCGTCGGAGGCCATGTTTGGAGCGGACACCCGAACCCGAGGACGACTACGAGGACGAGGAAGAACCAGCGGCGGATGCTCGAGGCCGACCGATACGCTCCGGTCCAGTCCAAGAGAGCCGGGTGGCGGCGGCCTGGGAGGGGGAGGGGGAGGAGCTTCGTGGAAGTGGGGCGGGCCGTTTGTGAGCACGCGCATGCGCACAAAAACAAAACCGGAAACGCTGCTAAACGTTTTTTTTTTATGATTTCATTTGGGCGCATGTGTGCTTTTCCATTTTGCTCTCAAAACAACAACTGAAAAAAATCAAGATGCAGTTTCAGAGCTTCGCCGCTAGGTGCCCCTGTTGCACGGCCTCCGGGTGCAGTTTCACAACTTCAACGCCAGAGGTCCCCGTTTGACAGCCGAGCGAAGTCATAGGGCCAATGACGTATATGCTGATTTTTGTTTGTTTCTTTCCGCTTTTTCATTTTTATATTTAGCTTTTTATAAAAACAAAAATGTTTAGAAATAAAGTATAGTCTGTATGCTTACAGGACCGGATCTTCCGTGAAACATTTTTATTTTTAGAGGCAAGAATTACCCAAACGTACTTAAGTTTCCTTGCAGACAAGCTGCTCGTTAGACGCACTTTGTTTGGGACGGGTGGGGGTGGGGGGGTGTTGCTCATTCTTTCCGATGACTTCAGGCACCGAGGAGCGGAGCAGGACACCAACATTGTTCCCTCGCTTTCCTCGCAAGGTAAGAACATGATCAGGATTCTACTGGCGGGTCAGGTTTAGACCAGCAGGCTGGTGGTTCTCCTGAGAGATCCGTTTGCTGCTCTTAGTCCAACATAGGATACAAAGCCTGTAGGCACAAATACTCACCAACGGCAGCCCCCCCCAAAAACATGATGGAGGCTCACATTTATTTCATTTCCTAATCAGGTTTAATTGTTCCTCGGAGATGCTGTGGGGGTCCGTTTGGGGAGCCTGGCTCCTGCTGGGCTTCAGCTTCCACGTCGCTACGTCCCTTCTCGACCCTCAAGTCTCCGGAGACCCGGACCAGGCAGACGGGAGCGACGAGCGGGGATCGGGGTTCTACCCCCCGCACCTCCTCTCCGCAGACGACCCCGGCGCGACAGAACCCCCCGACAGAGCCCTCAACTGCACGCAAAGCTTCTGGTTGCCTCCCAGCCCGGGGGTGTGCTGGGAGAAGGTGGCCGGGCCGGAGGAGCTGGCCGAGTCCCGCCTGCTGGTTCTGCAGAACCGAGCCGCCCTGCACGCCGTCACCTCCTCCAGCGGCGTGGGCGAGGGGGGGCTCTCCTACGACAAGCAGGCCAGGGAGGAGGTGCGGGCCATCCTGACGGACCACCAAAGCGTGGTGGCGGCCGTTGAGAAGATGGAGGAGGCCTTCGTCTCCCTGGAGGAGACCAGGAAAGACGGCAAGGAGCGAGGACTCCTAACAAGGTGACACAAACTTTGACTTTTTACTGGCCTGCTTTATTAGTCGGCTACTTCCTGTCATGGGTTGGGGGGCGGGGGGTGGGGGGGTCCTGATTGAGCAGACAGTACCAGACCAAAGCTGACATAGCAGGCAAAGAAAACAGGACAGGATCTTCGGTGACGAATGAAGACGCCGGAATATTGTGACATAAAACGACAAGTTGCAATATGACCTAATTATCAGAGGAAGGAAAAAAAGTCATGACCTGTCAATCAATAACTCCTACTGCTAGCATAGCATTCCAATGTTGACATGTTTGTCTGTTAGAAATGGACAACAGCAGTAGTGTTTTTAGGACAATAAAGTCTAAATATGAACACACCAAAGTTACAGGAATAAATATTACGCACGAACGATGGATCTGTGCGATCGATCGATAGCGCTGAGCCCGAGACGGATCCATCGTTAGCGCACTAATCGATCGATTTCTGCGCTCACGATGGCTATAAGTGCCTTAGCGCTGGAGACCGATGCTTTGACACTGCACTGACTATATAATGACAATCGTTGATCTGTTAATTGCATACAATGACAGGGTTAGGGTTAGGGGTTAGGGGTTAGGGTTAGGGGTTAGGGGTTAGGGGTCACACTCCCCTCGCCGAGAACGGTAACAAAGTGAACTGCTTGACAATTAATCAAAGATTTGAAATTTGCATGCATCCACTTCTTGATTCTTGTAACAACGCTCAGCGCTGCCATCTGTTGGCATCTAAACAAACTACATACATCCATCCCGGACGCAGTAATCCATCGTGAGTGCAGAAATCGATCGATTTATGCGCTAACAATGGATCCATCTCAGGCGCAGCGCTATCGATCGATCGCGCAGATCCATCGTTAGCGCGTAACAAACATCTGATATTATCTATATATACACGATCAAAATCTTTTTACACGATTGATGGATGATTGACGGACGGTGGCGTTCCCCGTGCAGCTTGAAGGAGCGGATGGCCCACACCAGGAAGGCGGGGTACGCCCGGGAGCTGACGGCGGCCACCCTGGAGAGACGTTTGTCCACGCTGGAGGAGAGTCTGCTGGCCATGCAGACAAGACTCAACAAACTGATCACATGACAGCATGACAACAGTGTCCTCGTACACCCCCTGCCACCCCCCCCATAAGCATGATATGCTAACATCCTGTACAGCCTGACTACTCCAATAAAGTCTCCAGGCAGCGTCGTTGGCAAGCAGTGAAAAGATTCCAGTTTAATGAGCGACTGAACAAAGCGCCGTTTCTGTCCAAGACTAAAATGCCAGGTTGACGTCCACATTTCAAATCTTTGAAGAAGATCAAGATGAAGAGCTAGCATTAGATTTGTGTCCCAGCCATAGAAGTTCTCCTCTCTGGCTTTGATGGCTAACCGCTGCTAGTCAACACTTCAGTCTTTTTTTTTTTATTGACTTGTTTAGAAGTCAGCGGCTTCTTCTTCCTGTTGCATCTCCTCCAAAGACCTGAGGTAATCCCGAGCCAGGATCTTCTTGGGTAGGATATCTGCGGGGGGGAGGACGAGAGCGACGTTAGCGAGCTGCGCAGAAGGTAAACTGCACCTTGTGAACGAAGGACGTCACCTGTCAGGAAGTGGAAGGTCTCCGTCTCCTCCGCAGTGTTAGCTAGGTCGCTGTACGACAGGCTGTTGCTCTCCTTGCCGAGGCCATGGTTGAAGGAGCACAGCGCCAAGTGCTGCACAAACAGCTCCTTTAACCGCAACGGCGTTTTTGTCAACCACAAAGCCCACCTTTAGGAGCACAATGGCGGCTACGGCACACACGAGCTTACCGTTGCCTTGGTGGTGAGGAAAAGAGCGTCCTGGTTAATGTTACACACATCCGGCGAGCTCTTCATGATCAGCCGCACTCTGGAAACGGGGAGGGAGATGTTCTTTGTGCTAGTCGCCGTTCGATCGTCTTTATCGGGGCTCCTTTTCGACATGTTGGTGCGAACAGAACGATACTTCCGCTAAAGTATTGTTTTGAATGCTGGTGCGCTTCTTCTCGTTGGCTTGAAGCTCATTTGCGCTCATTGCGTTTGCTCAGCGCCCCCTTTTGGAGCGGAGCTACTTTTGGGACCGCTACAATAAATAAACTACAGCACAATAAACATAAATACAGGTCAAGAAATGTCAAATAAAATTTTGCTAAGGGTTTTTGGACGTCAGAGTATTCAACTGAATTAAATAATGTATTTTTTCATGAATCTGACTACTGTGTGGCAAATGTTAGCGGCAACAATGCCATATGCGCATGCGCAAAGCGGCTGCCATCTTGGGAACATGTTTGCATTACTCCATCGGTAAGAAAGTATACTCCAGCTTTGTGTAAGTGGTTGATCTATTAAACAGACTTAGATTAGATACGAAAACCCAAATATATTTACACAGAGGCACATATTGGATTTATACTAGACTGTCGCTCACTTTGTGAACAGCTACAGGCAATGTTGGTACTAAAGTTCGATGCTTTCTTCTCCAGTGCAACAGGGGGCAGCAGAGCCACCGGTAACCGAAAACAGAAGACGAACGCGAGGAAGCTGTGTGTGTTTTTGCAATGGCTAGCTAGCATTTGCTAGCTTCAAATCATCCAAAACAGAAGGATAACGCTGCAGTTTGTGCATCAAGTACAAGAACAGTCTCTCCGGCATATTAAGCACACCAAGCGGCTCTTTCATGGCGTCTCATCGTCGCGGTCACTGGTGACGATCGGTTTGTGGGGAGGAGAACCACCGAACCTTTTCCTTCATTGTCTCGTCGCCAAACGCGACCCGACCGAACTCGAGCAGCGATGCCGCTGGGTCTCAAACCATGCTGTTCTGTCTGCAAGACCAACTCCTCGTCCATGTGGAAGAAAGGAAGCCAAGGAGAAATCATGTGCAACAACTGCTCGGTGAAAAACAGCAGTGGAGGTGGAGGGGGACCTCCGGGACCTTCGGGACCCTCCACGTCCTCCAATACTCAGCCCAGCAATGGTGGAGGCAAGCAGGTAAGAAAAAAGTTATTGGTCCTCCAAATACATGCAGTTTTACTGATTTACGATTACACTGAGACAGTATTTGTCATACACACTACTCCTTTAAATATTGTGGTAGGATTGTGGCTCTGCTGGTGTGTGTTGTGTTTAAGGACATGCCGTAATGGAGGGTGGTGTTGGTGTGTGTTGCGTTCAAGAGCTTATTGTTATGACCAGTGACGTCGGGTCATGTTTACTCTACTGTACGTCCAAGGACATACGGTATTAACAGCATTGATGCGTGTTGCGTTTAAGGACATCCAGTAAGGTATGGTGGTGTTGGTCTGCATATGTTAATGTATGTTGGTTTGTGGTGGGATGTGAGTGTGAATGGTTGTTTGTCTATATGTGCCCTGTGATTGGCTGGCCACCAGCCCAGGGTGTACGCCACCTCCCACCAGAGACAGCTGGGATAGGCTCCAGCACCCCCGTGACCCTCGTGAGGATAAGCTGTATACACAATGGACCGATGGATTGGTGAATTTTTTGTGTGTTGTCTTGAAGGCCATACAGAATGAATTAAGGTGCGTTCAAGAGCATGCCGTAATGAACGGTGCTGTTGGTGCATGTTGCATTCAAGGAGGTCCAGTAAAGAATGGTGGTGTTGCCGTGAGTTGTGTTCAAAGACATACATTAACGACATTGGGGTCGGCGTGTGTTGTGCTGAAGAACATCCGGCAATGAATGGTGGTGTGTTCAAGGACATCCAGTCATGAGCGGTGGTGTCAGGGCATGTTGTGTTCAAGGACATACTGTAATGAATGGCGGTGTTTGTGTGTGTTGCATTCAAGGACATTCTGTAGTGAACGGTGGTGTTGATGTGTGTTGTGTTCTAGGACATCCAGTAGTGAATGTTGGTGTTGTGCATGTTGCGTTCAAGGACAACCCTGTGATATGGTGGTGTTGGGGAGTGTTGCGTTCAAGGACATGCTGTAATGAATGGTGGTGTTTGTGTGAGTTGCATTCAAGGACTTTCTGTAGTGAACGGTGGTGTTGATGTGTGTTGTGTTCTAGGACATCCAGTAATGAGCGGTGGTGTTGGGGAGCGTTGCGTTCAAGGACATGCTGTAATGAATGGTGGTGTTTGTGTGTGTTGCATTCAAGGACATTCTGTAGTGAACAGTGGTGTTGATGTGTGTTGTGTTCTAGGACATCCAGTAATGAGCGGTGGTGTCGGGGCATGTTGTGTTCAAGGACATACTGTAATGAATGGTGGTGTTTGTGTGTGTTGCATTCAAGGACATTCTGTAGCGAACGGTGGTGTTGATGTGTGTTGTGTTCTAGGACATCCAGTAGTGAATGTTGGGTGTTGTGCATGCTGCGTTCAAGGACATCCCGTAATATGGTGGTGTTGGGGAGCGTTGCGTTCAAGAACATGCCGTAATGAATGGTGGTGTTGGTGTGTATTGCGTTCAAGGACACACTGTAATGAACAGTTGGGTTGTGAATGCTGCGTTCACGGACATCCCGTAATATGGTGGTGTTGGGGAGCGTTGCGTTCAAGGACATGCCGTAATGAATGGTGGTGTTGATGTGTGTTGTGTTCTAGGACATCCAGTAGTGAATGTTGGTGTTGTGCATGTTGCGTTCAAGGATCCCATAATATGGTGGTGTTGGGGAGCGTTGCGTTCAAGGACATGCCGTAATGAATGGTGGTGTTGGTGTGTATTGCGTTCAAGGACACACTGTAATGAACAGTTGGGTTGTGAATGCTGCGTTCACAGACAACCCGTAATATGGTGGTGTTGGGGAGCGTTGCGTTCAAGGACATACTGTAATGAATGTTGGCGTTGAGCATTTTTGAGTTCAAGGACATACTGTAATGAACAGTGGTGTGGTGAATGCCGCGTTCACGGACATGCGGTAATATGGTGATGTTGGTGTGTGTAGCGTTCAAGGACATACTGTAATGAACAGTGGTGTGGTGAATGCCGCGTTCACTGACATGCGGTAATATGGTGATGTTGGTGTGTGTAGCGTTCAAGGACATACTGTAATGAACAGTGGTGTGGTGAATGCCGCGTTCACGGACATGCGGTATTATGGTGATGTTGGTGTGTGTAGCGTTCAAGGCCAGGCTGTTATGAAGAGTGATGAACGGGTGCATGTGATGGGTGTCTTGCAGTCCAAACAGGAGATCCACAGGAGGTCCGCCCGGCTGAGAAGTACCAAGTACAAGGCCCCCGCGTCTGAGAAGAAGGTGTCCACCAAAGGCAAAGGGAGAAGACATATATTTAAGCTGAAGAATGTAAGTCAAGGCGGTTGAGCGTGTGTCATATTGGCATCCTTTCCACGTGTTTGATGCCCGCCCGTGCTTCCTGTGTGCAGCCAATCAAAGCTCCGGAATCCGTGGCGACCATCATCACCGCTGAGTCTGTCTTTTACAAGGTATTGATCCTATCAGCTAGGTAGTACTATCAGCTAGGTAGTACTATCAGCGATGACTTATACAAGCTATTTATCACTGGCTTTTATTGATCAGCTAGTACTTATACAGACAGTACTACAGGTACATTCTAGCTATCTCTACACTGCTCTTAAGATTGGGATCAGGGCTGGATAAGGTACTGTATTTTGTACTAGCTTTAGAAGGTATTTATCAAGGTGTTCATCATTTTATAAGGTATATATCATATTTACTGTGTTTACTGTGTATTGTGTGTGGTCAGGGTGTGTTCTACCAGATCGGGGATGTGATCAAGGTGATAGACGAGGAGGACGGGAAGCCGTACTACGCTCAGATACGAGGTTTTGTGCAGGACCAGTACTGCCAAAAGAGCGCAGCGCTGACTTGGCTCATCCCCACCCAGGCCAGCCCCAAAGACCAGTTCGATCCCGGCACCTTCATCATCGGTAAGGAGTGTTCCCACCGTATTGGTGGTGTTTGGACGCCACCTTCATAACAACCACAAGGTGTGCTTCCAGGTCCGGAGGAAGACCTCCCGAGGAAGATGGAGTACCTGGAGTTTGTGTGCCACGCCCCCTCTGAATATTTCAAGTCACGGAGCGCCCCCTTCCCCACCATTCCCATCCGACCGGAGAAGGGATACATCTGGACCCACATCAGCCCGACCCCCACCCTCACTGTTAAAGAGTCAGTGGGTGGGGCTAGTTAGCAGCACGCTAGCGAACATGGACTCTTTTTTTTGTACATTTGTGTGTTAATAATGTCTAAAAAACATTGGGACCATCCGTCGTAGCCGATGGAGGAAAGACATGGGCTAACATCATGTAGCTACATGCTAACATGGGCTAACATCATGTTGCTACATGCTAACATGGGCTAACATCATGTTGCTGTGTGCTAACATGGGCTAACATCATGTTGCTACATGCTAACATGGGCTAACATCATGTTGCTACATGCTAACATGGGCTAACATCATGTTGCTACATGCTAACATGGGCTAACATCATGTTGCTACATGCTAACATGGGCTAACATCATGTTGCTGTGTGCTAACATGGGCTAACATCATGTTGCTACGTGCTAACATGGGCTAACATCATGTTGCTACGTGCTAACATGGGCTAACATCATGTTGCTACATGCTAACATGGGCGAACATCATGTTGCTGTGTGCTAACATGGGCGAACATCATGTTGCTGTGTGCTAACATGGGCGAACATCATGTTGCTGTGTGCTAACATGGGCGAACATCATGTTGCTGTGTGCTAACATGGGCGAACATCATGTTGCTGTGTGCTAACATGGGCTAACATCATGTTGCTACATGCTAACATGGGCTAACATCATGTTGCTACATGCTAACATGGGCTAACATCATGTTGCTATATGCTAACATGGGCGAACATCATGTTGCTACGTGCTAACATGGGCTAACATCATGTTGCTACGTGCTAACATGGGCTAACATCACGTTGCTACGTGCTAACATGGGCGAACATCATGTTGCTGTGTGCTAACATGGGCGAACATCATGTTGCTGTGTGCTAACATGGGCTAACATCATGTTGCTACATGCTAACATGGGCTAACATCATGTTGCTACATGCTAACATGGGCTACCATCATGTTGCTACATGCTAACATGGGCGAACATCATGTTGCTGTGTGCTCACATGGGCTAACATCATGTTGCTATGTGCTAACATGGGCTAACGTCATGTTGCTACCTGTTAACATGGGCTAACATCATGTTGCTACTTGCTAATAAAGCTAAGTCTCCTTTCATCCTTCCTGGTGGATGTCCGTTCTTTACACGCCTTCCGGTACCACAGTTGCAGGCGGACGCCTCGGGTTGGAATCTCCACGAGGAAGCATCATCGGTATTCGTCAGGAAGGGCATCCGGAATGTAAAGGGCTCAAGCCGAAATGCGTGTGGCGACTCCGTAAGGAAAAAGGCAATACAAGCCATCCACCATTCCATAAGATCCCTCCTAGTGGCAGGGGTGTGTACTACACTACTTGGCCTCCACATTGCCAGATGATCACCCGTGACATCCCAGGATTGGGAAAGTATTCCTTTGGATCCGAGCGTACCGCAGGTCCTCCCAACTTCCTCTTTGTCTCAACATGACCAAGATTTTTTATTCAACCTTTTACTGAGTTTTTAAATATAACCATCAGGCTTTCTTAACATATTTGAAAGGTATATTTATACATATATATATTTTTTTTACAGTTTTACTGTGTCTCTAAGGTATATTCACCGGGTGTTTTACTCTGCTTCTAAGGTATATTTACCAGGTGCTTTACTGTGTCTCTAAGGTATATTCACCGGGTGTTTTACTGTGTCTCTAAGGTATATTCACCGGGTGTCTTACTGTGTCTCAAAGGTATATTTACCGGGTGTTTTACTGTTTCTAAGGTATATTTACCAGGTGTTTTACTGTGTCTCTAAGGTATATTCACTGTGTGTTTTACTATGTTTCTAAGGCATATTCACCGGGTGTTTTACTTTGTTTCTAAGGCATATTTTCAGGTATATTTACCAGGTGTTTTACTGTTTTTCTAAAGTATATTCACCAGGTGTTTTAGTGTGTCTCTAAGGTATATTCACCGGGTCTTTTACCGTGTTTATAAGGCATAGTCACCAGGTGTTTTACTTTGTTTCTAAGGCATATTCTCAGGTATATTTATCGGGTGTTTTACTGTGTTTCTAAAGTATATTCACCGGGTGTTTTACTGTGTTTCTAAGGTATATTTACCACATGTTTTACAGTGTTTCTAAAGTATATACACCGGGTGTATTACTGTGTTTCTAAGGTATATTTACCGGGTGTTTTACTGTGTTTCTAAGGTATATTTACCGGGTGTTTTACTGTGTTTCTAAGGTATATTTACTAGGTGTTTCTACGGTATATTCTAAGGTATATTTACCAGGTGTTTTACTGTGTCTCTAAGGTATATTTACCAGGTCCTTTACCGTGTTTCTAAGGTATATTTACTGGGTGTTTTACTGTGTTTATAAGGTATATTTACCAGGTGTTTCACCGTGTTTCTAAAGTATATTCTAAGGTACATATACCAGGTGTTTTACCGTGTTTCTAAGGTATATTCTAAGGTACATATACCAGGTGTTTTACTGTGTTTCTAAGGTATATTTACCAGGTGTTTTACTGTGTTTCTAAGGTATATTTACCAAGTGCTTTACCGTGTTTCTAAGGTATATTTACCAGGTGTTTTACTGTTTCTAAGGTATATTAACCAGGTGTTTTACTGTGTTTCTAAGGTATATTCTAAGGTATATTTACCAGGTGTTTTACTGTGTTTCTAAGGTATATTTACCAGGTGTTTTACCGTGTTTCTAAGGTATATTTACCAGGTGTTTTACTGTGTTTCTAAGGTATATTTACCAGGTGTTTTACCATGTTTCTAAGGTATATTAGGCTGCTAATAGACTAACAGACTGTGTGACCTGCAAAGGACGTGAGACAGCTGATTCTATAAATAACCTGACACCAGACCCCCCCATAAAAAGGACCACAGGCTACACACAGAGAGGGACGCTCCAGGCGCCATGAAGTCTCTGCGCTTCCTGGCGTGCGAGGCCTTGGTCCTGAGCGGGCCGAGCGCCGAGGAGAACCTGATCGGCGTGTCTTTGGACTTGTACCCGATGCTCTTCAAGGTCTGCTACCTGCACGAGCGGGCCGCGCTGCTGCGGGCGTTGGTGCGCACTTGGCCGCTACCCGAGCTGCACCTGCAAAGCCTGCTGGGTAGGACGGCCGACTGCCAGCTGGACCTGACCGCCCGGACCTGCCGGACCTGCCTGCTGGCCTTGGGCACGGGCCTGAAGGTACCGAGTATACCTCATCACATACCTCATCATTTAGGATTTATTTACTGTGTCAGTGAAGTCATATTTTCCCCAAAAAGTATTGGGGTTGGGGGGGTCGCCAGGGGGTGTACGTAGTGGGCGCGTGCGGCCACGCATGATGATATGAGCGTTGTCCGTAGGAGTACGTGTTGTCGCCACGAAGCACGTACGCCAAAGTGCTCCAGGTGGTGGACCTGACGGCCCTGAAGGACGTGGAGCACCAGGCGTGTCCCTGCGGGAGCACCTTGGGGCGATGGGGGCGCACCCGGCTGCTCAGCCAGATGTGCTACGAGACCACGGAGGCCATGCAAGCCACCGACGCGTCCCCGGCGGCGTTCCACATGGCCATCGAGGTGCGGCTGAACGGCTTCGTCACGGGCCGCAACTTCGAGCAGGTGGCGCAGGCCTTGCTCCTCCTGCGCCTCTGCCCCCTCAAGCTGCGCTTCCCGGCGTTCCGTGCAGATTCCCTGGCGCTCCAACAGCTCTTCTACGTGCTGCCGCTCGCCCGGCCCGAGCGCATGAGCACGCTGGAAGTGGTGCACAACGTTCCCCTGGAGGCGGCGCACCTGGAGGCGCTGCTCTCCAGGGTGGAGTTCCCCAGGCTGCGCTCCCTCACCCTGCCTGCGGGGGCGCTGGACGTGCGCCGGCTGGGACCCAACCGACAGGACCTGCTGGCCGCCATCGGCACCCTGCTGGCACGACTCACCAACCTCAGCCACCTCTCTGTGGGATTCTCCACGCTCACCGGACACCTACGGAGACTGCTCAGGTCAGGAAAACTTGCTTTTCCCTATGGAATTGTGGCCATGAGCCAAGAGAATTCCCTAGCCTGGATAGCTTGAGTGGTGTTGACAGCAGGTGCTGGTTGTTGTACTAGTATGGATGATGATGATGATGATGATGACGATGACGATGGTATGTGCTATTTGGTCCCAGTCCTCTCAACACGGCCCTCGAAAGTCTGGAGTTGGCCAACTGCGGCCTGACCCGCGTGGACATGACGTACCTGTCCAACAGCCTGCACAGCGAGGCCCTGGTCCGCCTGGACATGAGCGGACACGACGTCCTGGACGCCTTCCCCGCCGCTTTCCACAAACTCCTCAGCCGCTGCTGCGCCTCGCTGGCCTCTCTGGCGCTGGAGGAGTGCGGCATCGAGGACGCGCACGTGGACGCCTTTGTGGACGCGTTGTCCCGCTGCCAGGCGCTGGAGGAGCTCAAACTCCTGGGCAACCCTCTGACCTCCCGGGGCCTGCGGGTCATCTTCTCAGCGTTGGCGGCGAGATTCCCCAAGCTGGCGTACGTGGAGATGCCCGTGCCGCGCGAGTGCTACGCGGCGGATGCTGCGTACCCGCTGGACGACTCGGTGCTCCTGCAGTACGACCGGGCGCTCTTTCAGGACGTCAGGGAGCAGCTGGTGGGCATCCTGGCGGCGGCTGGAAGAGGGGGCGTGGAGGTGTGCACCCCGCTGATGGGGGCCTACGACGCAGACATCCGTGAGACCAGCAACGAGCTGGGCGTGTCCATGCTGAAATCCTTCCACAGCGTCATAGGGAACTTCATAGGCACCATAACCGACGTAGACAACAGGAGAAGCCACAAGAACTGATGCGTTCACACAGGACTGCTACATATCTGTGGCGGCATCACCAGTGCTTCCCCCCTCCAACTGTGGAGATATTTACCACTTTTATCTTGTTGGACTACCCGCGTCTGTCTTTGTCCTCTGGTGGCTTTATGGATGATCAACCTTTTGAGCAGGTACCCCCCCCGTTGTTGATGGCTAATAAAGATACCATGACGTTAAATGATGTCTTATATAGAATATATCAGGCTTTTCACAAGTCTATTTAAGATAATGACCCGGTGTGGAGATGCCTGGGGAGTTCCTATAGCAATAAATAACTGGGATTTGTCATAAATGCACATTTTAGTGGGGAAATTGGTTACATGTCACTTTAAATACCACGCCATTCATTTCTTCATCCATTCCTCCCTCTCTTTCCTCTCGCGGATCACCTCGTCCAGGTACGGCGTCAGGTAGTGGTCGTCCTGTACGTGGGTTCAGACAGCAGTTTTAGGGACATATCGAATACCCCCCCCCCCCCCAAAACCAACCCCCGTACCTCCTCGTATTTTGTCCACTGGTCTTTGGGGAGGATCTGCTGCTTCATGGACAGGTCCAGGGCTCTCTTGATGCGGAACATGCGGTCGTTGTAGACGTTCTCCGGGAGCCGCCTCAAGGCCTCTTTCACGTCGCCGTCCTCGTATATCGTGTCGTCTCGCATCAAACCTGCCACAGCGCATGGGGAAAAACATCTGGATTAACCGGGACGTGTACCAGATCTGGGGTGCCCGTTACGCACGTTGCCAAGGTCGCTCGGGTGGATGGCGTCAACGTGTCGCATGACATCAGCCAGCTCACTCCTGATTGGCTCTCGCTCACCCACGCCTAGCATGAAGCAGGTTTCATCTTCATTTATTTTATGTTTCTATTTTGAGTCAAATTGTGTTTTTTGCACAATAGTTTTATTTATTGAAAGAAAGTTTGATTTCTTATTTTTGTTATGATTGGATTCCATTGTGCACTATATTGTTGTATTGTTCAATATAATTCCGTCTTGATATATAAAAACGTAACATATGTTGGAAAGAAGAAATGTGTGTTTTATTCATGGAGATAAATTAGCATTAATTGCTATATTGGTCAAAAATATGGGGGAGATAATCAAATCGGATTTTAAAATGAATCGTTAGATTCATCAATGCATCGAAAAACTATTTTCTAGATTAATCGATTACAAAAATAATCGTTGAACCCAGCCCCAAGTCATGGTAGGCTCTTTAGGCGGGTTAACGCTTGCTAGCACTCCCATCATGTTGCCATGACGACAGATGGTAAACATGGTTGATACTGTCTTTACACATAAACCTAATATGTCTTTTTTTGCTGTTCACTCCCGCCATGCAGCCTCTCCACCTCATCATTTGGCGTAGCGAGGGGATGCTCAAAGCTAACCGCTGCGACCGAGTGTCAACAATGGCGCAAGCGGCAAGCTCCAAACGTAATAAGATGAACATCCATAGCTGCACACTTGCTTCAGGGGCCGCTATGGCACAAAAACAATAAGGAGGTAAATAAATAAAGCACTATTAAACACGAAAAAAAGCTACAGGAGATATGGAGCCGCCATAACTAGCTTGCACCTGGACGGCACCATCTTGAAACATGAGACCACATCAAATCCAGTCTATAGCCATGTGAACCATATGATTGTTTTTGATATTGTGCATTGAATGATTATTATTGAATGATTTTCACCTCACATGTGTGCCTTGTCAACAGTACTCAGTGGTAGTGGTGATTTCTTGCCTTATTTATGGCATCAGCATTGTGTTGTGCTTTGACTTGTACCTCGCATGCTAAAAAAGTGTGAGCACTCATGATATACAGTTCCTCCACACCGTACATGGATGCTCATATTTAGAAATGTAGTAATATATTTTCTATATTGTAGTAGGAGGTTGTACTTTGCGCCTTGATCATCAAAAGCAGCATGCAGGGTGAATGGAACAGTGTGTACTTGATGCTTTCATAGCTCTACTCTACACTACTACACTACTAGTCCTAGTCTCAGCCTTACCGAATTTGTTGAAGCCGCTCAGATTATAATACCATTTTCTCAAGCCGCTCAGAAGCCTGCCTGATGCCACTGTGGGGAAACAAACATAAGATAACAATAAGACAAGTGAATGACAATACAAAACGTGACCAAACAAGTGACAGAAGCTACAATTTAAGAGCGATCGGCTGTGTTAGCCGCCGTCATTTTAAGCACCTATAAAGCCGATTAACGTGTCTAGGTGCTGGATAATCTTTGAAGCGTGTATTAATGGTGGTTAGAAAGACGAAACAAGCTGTTTTGTGGATTACTAGCGCGCTAAGGCTGGCCGGTTTTAGCCATTAGCATCAGGCTAGCAGGGAGACGCTAGAGGACAAATACAAGTCAAACGAGTCAAAGGGCACGCTGGAAACATAACATTCATCCCAAACGACACTTTCACATATTTACGTTTCTATTTCAATAAAGCCTGTTTTATAAGATTGATATGAAAGTGAAAACGTGAGCGGAAAGGGGACGGTGATTTACCTGGTGCCCTCGACGCCATGTTTATCAGTGGGACTGAATGAGCGCGGTGCATTATGGGTAACACATACCCCGGAAGTACGACACGAAGGTGATATTGTTGTTTACGAACATTACATTGCTTAAAATGTAACCGTGTGGTTGATAATTGTACTTTTTGTAATGTTAACATAGAAAATGTATAACATGTATTCTCAGAAAGTGACTCGGTGATATTTATCTGCGAGATTTATTTAGATATCTTCATTGACTATTACAGATATTATTAAGTACGGTATATTTGTAAAAGCCAGCAACCTCCATCCATCGATCCATTTTCTGTACCGCTTATCCTCACGAGGGTCGCGGGCATGCTGGAGCCTATCCCAGCTGTCTTCGGGCGAAAGGCGGGGTACACCCTGGACTGGTGGCCAGCCAATCACAGGGCACATATAGACAAACAACCATTCACACTCACATTCATACCTATGGACAATTTGGAGTCACCAATTAACCTAATATGCAACCTTGAAATGATATTGTTATTTTCTTGTGAAAATCAAGCACAATAACAAAACATGTTCATCCATTAGATTCTTCAGAGTAAACCTATTTTTTCTCATCTGACTATTTTTCTAAAACACTGAATATGCTTTCATTTTTACATTTTTGTAACTGCTTCAAATGGCTTATTAATGTTTCAGGTTGCATTCTTTGATGCTGATGCATACATATGTTCCTGGAATTTTTTTCACATTGGATTGAAAGTGTTTTTCCTGTTAAATGAAAATATTTAGAATGATGTTACATTGTGTATTAATCTTTTTCCGTTTTTGATGAAATTAAAAAGCCAGGTTTTATCATATTTTTATTGGTACTATCCATGCTGGAAATCCAGGATATGACATTTACTGGAGACTATTTGACAAAACTTACATTCATTCGTTTGATTGAAGGTGTAAATTAGTGGAGATATTTATTTTGAGGTGCACTTTCTCGTCCATGAATCCTTAAAGTGTCTTCTGGAACAAAGCAAAATCTTTCCGTGAGGCCAATGCCACCTGGTTGCAAAAAGTCTCATCGGGTAGCGACACCAAGCGGTGGAGAGAAATGTAGTTGGGTTGAGCGGGGTCGTACTGAGCTTTTCCCAGGTACTGCAGGAACAGGTGGCGCTCTTGTATTCGCAAGAACTTGGAATTGAGAACCTGAAAGCAAGAACGGAATTGAAGATTGAGGCGAGATGCAATGCGATACATCCAGGTGAATGTCGTTCAAGCTACCTGCGGGAACTTGGTGATCAGTTGGTGCGGCACCTTCATGGTGTTGTGGAGGAAATCAAATATTTGAGTTAACTTCCTCTTGTTGGCGGTCAGAAGTTTGGGGACGACCAGGACCATGTGTTGGATCTCGTTGGCCTTGAAGCCAAGCTCAATCTCACACACCTGGAATGTTTGCACGCACAGCAGATACAGGGTTGCATTAGAGGAAGGATGAGAAGCTTTGGTCATTGCATCACCTTCAGGTTTTCTTTCACCGTCTCCAAACTGCCACAGAGCAACCGCGGAAGACGAGCGACGATGCTCCGAGTCTGGAAGGAAACACAATTGTTTGACTGGTGTACAGCCCGCACTAATAATGAAGCGCTTACGTTGGAAGCACTGAGGCCCAGCTGCTGCTGATAGAAGCCCAGACGGTTGTCCAGCCTCTTCACGCTGAAGTTGAGAAGATAAGGAGCTCCGGATACCATGGACGCTACAGCCTCAGCAGTGAACTTCTTTGACTTGAGGTAGTTGACCCTTCACATTTAGCACGGTTAATCCCGCAGCTGGAAAACGCTCTTTATTCTGGGATGGACTCTTGTCACCTGGTTTGGAGGTTTTCCACGTCCTCTGTGAGAATGAAGGGGTTGCAAGTGATGATGTGGCCCAGGCGAGAGTCGTCCACGCCGATCTCCTTGAGGAAGAGCAGCCTCGGGGCCACGTCTGTGTTGAAGTCCAGCCTGAGCAGCATGGAGCCGACGCTGCGCCTTTGCTCCAGCTTCCACAGGTTGACCCCTGCAACGGCAAGGAAGATTACAGAAGCCCACGCTGCATTCCGACGATGATGGCCGCCTGCTGTTTACCGAGCTGCACTAGCTTGGTGAGGGTCTCGGAGTTGTCTACGTAGTCTCTAAGGGAGGTGGAGAGAGCTGGGATAGGAGGAGGCAGTGTGAGGCTGACAGCCTCTTCATCACTGATCTCCTCCAACGCATACAATCCAACTGCAGCATCAAGATCTGGAATTTGAAAAAACACAGTCAAGCTCAGTGAAATCATATTACACTAAAATAGGGCGTACCTAATGAAGTGGGGTGTTCGTGCGGTGTCCCAGCATCCTTCATTCGGATTAAGTGGATGCTGTGTGACATATCTCTTCTTGACAAACTCTCGCTGTCTTCTTCACGTCTGTCAGACAAATCGCTGTAAGACTGTGTGTGTTGTTTCAAAATGTGTCTAGACAAAGGTTTTGTTCCAGTCCCAGTGGTGCATTCAGGGCCAGGCACAATCTTCATGGCTCGCCTTGCGACTGCGCAAAAATGCCGAGCTTGTGTGCTGGTCGTGAGGGGAAGACGAAGTGTGTGTCTCAGACATTGCTGCACACAGGAGGACGCCATGGTGGTTCTGATAAACAAACGCAGAGGAGTTGTTTACAAGCTTTGGCTAGCCGGTACACATTCACGGTTTGTATATGCTAGCTGTAGATGCTAGTAAGGTAAATTGCTTTTTATAAAAGACACAGCACAGCAATTCAAGTCAGTACTCACTTATTGTAAACAAACGTTTACAACAAATGTAAACCTATATTCTTCTTCTTGTCGCAAGTCCCGCAATGTCAAATGTTTCCATGCGCACATTGTGGGGATAAACTCAGACCCGGACGTACGTCACAACCCCGGGTGTGCAACATCACTAATGCAGGGGTGCCACCGTTCCACTGCTTTCGATTGGTTAGCTTTGAAATAATATTTAAAGCACCCATAACAATACGGCAAAGACTATGTAAACAAAAGTCCAATAAATTGATTATATTGTTTATTATGAGGACCAAAACCTTGGTAACGGTATAATCGTAACCCCCCTGTATGCTATATGGTTCACTCCAACTTCCTCCACTTCCTGTTTTCTTGAGCGAAAATCGATATTGCTTGAATATATATTAAAAGTACGTCTAATTTTACTTTCTAATTGTATCAAATCTGGATTTATTTTGTGTCCGTTTGTTTTGCAATCCTTTTACTACCATTTACCAATTAATGCACATTATAACAACATGAATGAACAAAAAAAGTCTTCCGGTTACAACATCGGCGGGATACATTCGCCAAAGTCAAGCCTTCAAAATAAAAGCAACATGCCAGTAAAATAACACGGTTGCACCACCGCAGGAAGTCGGGTCTTTACAAATTAGATTTACCTGACCTCTAGCCCCACCCCCTTTTTGCAATACTACACATATTTTAGAATGCGAATGTTGACAAGCAAAATATATTGATATTGATGTTGATATTTGAGTTATCCACTCCATGGTTCTCCTCTCAGTGTCCACTGGCTCCGGGTCAGTCGTAGGATTAAGTTCCTCCTCTTCGGGTGCGGGGGCACCTCCATCATGTCCATCAGCAAGGAGTGAAGTGGTCGCACCAGGAACCTCATCCTCTCTCTCAGGGGCTTCTCCATCCTTATCCATATCATCAGAGCTTGGGGTCACTGTAGCAGGAGTGGATGTGGTCATGGGAGACAGTGCACACGCATCTTCCACAGGAAGGAAGTTTGCCAGCATCAGCAGGTTCCTATGGACCACTCTGTCTTAGCCGGAGATTGTGTTCTGGATCTTGTACGTGTGTGTAACTGGGTTCCTGTCCACCACCATGTATACAACTGGCACCCACCGATCAGCAAGTTTCTTCTTGCTCCTTTCTTTCCTGTTGGCCAGGATGTCACCAACATCGATGTGGACGCCCTTCACATTCCTGTTGTACAACACTGCATGTCTCCTCTGTTCTTTGATGGTAATGGTAATGGTAATGTAATGGTAATGGTAATGGTAATGTAATGGTAATGGTAATGGTAATGGTAATGGTAATGGTAATGGTAATGTAATGGTAATGGTAATGGTAATGTAATGGTAATGGTAATGAAATGGTAATGGTAATGGTAATGGTAATGGTAATGGTAATGGTAATGGTAATGGTAATGGTAATAGTAATGGTAATTGTTTTATTTCATTTGAACATGCATCAGATTCCAATTGAGTGCATCCCATAATCAGTTCCCAGTTCCACATATCCAAAAGGAGTAGGAAGAAGCAAAGCTTATTAAATCCTACCCCTCCATCTGGTATTTTTACAATCACTAACTGTTACATTTGTTCACTTCCTGCTTTCCATAATACAGTTTAAGAGTTTACCTTTTTTTTTACATTTTTAAATTTTGTAATTTTTTTGTCCCGTACCAAAGTACTCGGTGATATGAGCATCCAATGCCATAATGTGTACCATAGTGCGTGTCAATATAGTGATATATATAGCACATCATGACTGGTTCAAGACTCTTCATCCTTGGATTTAGCAAACATCAACTGCTTGTATTGTTTCTTGAATTGGCTCATCGTTGTGCATTGTTTGATTTCCTTACTCAATCCATTCCATAGTTTGATTCCACATACTGAAATGCTATGGCTAGCATAACGTAGTCCTAGCATAGAAGTGTTTCAAATGTACTTCTTCCCTGAGATCATATTTCTCCTCTCTTGTAGAGAAGTATTGGATGACATTTTTAGCTAATTGCTTATTTTTAGCCTTATGCATTATTTTAGCTGTTTGAAGATGAACTATATCAGCAAGTTGAAGTATTTGTCATTTTACAAATAAGGAGTTAGTATGTTCTCTGTAGGCGGCATTATGAATTATCCTTACTGGCCTTTTTTGCAGTACATTTAGCCAGTGAAGATTGATCGTGTCGTTTGTGATGATATGACTTCAGAGTTCTGTGGTGTCACTTGTGGAGTTCCACAAGGTTCAGTGCTCGGCCCTCTTTTGTTTAACATTTACATGTTGCCGCTTGGCGACATCATTCGCAAACATAAGATTAGCTTTCACTCTTATGCTGATGACACTCAGCTATATGTCCCACTAAAGTTAACTGACCCGCGGGACTGCTCTAATTCGGAGGCTTGCCTCATTGATATTAAACATTGGATGTCCTGTAACTTTTTACTCCTGAACTCTGATAAAACTGAGATGGTGATCATTGGCCCTGCTAAACAGAGCCGCCTGTTTAAGGACACCACTCTGAGTTTTGATAATAGCATAATTTCCCAAAGTGACTCTGTGAAAAATCTGGGTGTGATATTGGACCCGACTCTATCCTTTCATAAACACATTAAGAATGTTACTAAAACAGCATTTTTTCATCTTCGCAATATTGCTATTCTATTCCTATTCTATCCACCTCTGATGCAGAGACCCTAGTCCAGGGGTCAGCAACCCGCGGCTCCAGAGCCGCATGTGGCTCTCCAGCCTCTTTGTTGCGGCTCCCTTTGCAATGCTTGAATATTTTTTAGCACCCGTGTGGTGAAAATGCACGTCTTTGTTATGAGTTTACAAAAATCCAACTTTGTGTGAGACCATGAATGCATCCTGACTGAGTTCTGACTGGTGACTGAATGAGCAGACAGGATGCTATCCAGTTCTCTCTGACAGGTTAACATGAAGGGAAATGAGTAATACTTTGAGTTATTTGAGTTATTAATTATTATTAATGAGTTATTTGACGATTCTAAAAAATAAATTAGAGCTCATTTAAAAACAAAAGTTTATCTCCAGTACTAGCAAGAGTACTCCAACTCGTCTTTTTTTTCCCCTCCAATGTTGTTTTAAACATACAACGTTTTGCGGCTCCAGGCTATTTTTCTTTAGTGGGCAAGTGGGTGAAATGGCTCTTTTCATAGTAAAGGTTGCCGACCCCTGCCCTAGTCCATGCATTTGTCACGTCTGGCCTTGACTACTGTAATGTACTGCTTTCTGGTCTTCCAATGGCGAGTCTCAAAAGCTTGCAGTTAGTACAAAATGCTGCAGCGCGACTTCTTACAAGGACACGTAAGTGTGACCATATTTCACCAATACTAGCCAACCTGCACTGGCTCCCAGTTCATTTAAGATGTGACTTTAAGGTACTGCTTCTGGTTTACAAAATATGACATGGGTTGGCACCTTTTTATCTGGTTGACCTAATTGTACCCTATGCTCCGTCTAGAAACCTACGCTCACGGTCTTTTGACTATCCCGAGAGCCAGAAAGAAGTATGCGGGCTCTAGAGCCTTTTCCATTCGGGCCCCAACGTTGTGGAATGCTCTACCTGTTAATATTAGAGCTGCTACCTCAGTAGAAATGTTCAAGTCCCGACTTAAGACTCATTTCTATACTTTAGCGTTTAGTTAAAAATATTCCCTGCCGCTCCTTCTCTCTCCCATACCGCCCCCCCCGGCTGAGGGGGGGGGGGGGTCCAGGAGAGGCTGTTTTGGAAGTTTGCCTTGACGAAACTGGACATCGGACGTGGCCTACCTTGGAGGCGCTGCAGCAGAGGGATAGTGATCATCTCAAGACCCGTGGCTGCCCAACTGTCCTAATGGCATCACATCTTGGACCTGGACTATTATACTCTATGTTTATATTTAACTGTCACATGTAAACCTCTCCACATCCATTGCAGCCTGGTCATCCTAGAAGGGGGATTCCCCCATCTGCGGTCCCTTCTCAAGGTTTCTTTTTCCCTAATGGGTTTTGAGTTTTTCCTTGCCCTGATGGGGGTTCAGATCAGGGGATGTCGTTTGTCCTCTATTGTCTGTCTTCTACTGTTGCCTGCTTGTTAAGCCCTTTGAGGCTCTTTTGTGATTAAGGGCTATATAAATAAACTTGACTTGACTTGACTTTTATAGTTATTATCCCATATTTCCACACAATAAGTAAGATATGGTAGAACCAGAGAGCAATCAAGAGTGTGGAGTGATTTCTGATTGAGAACAAATTTTGCTTTGTTCAGGATTGAAATATTTCTGGCCACCTTATGTTGTATATTTGTAATATGAGGTTTCCAGCTCATATTTTCATCTATTGTGATCCCCAGAAATGTATTTTCCTTCACCCTTTCAATGTCTACATCGTCTATTTGTATTTGTTGGTACGTGTCCTTTCTGCTGTTACCAAACAGCATGATTTTAGTTTTACTTAGCTTCAAGGACAATCTATTATCATCAAACCATCTTTTTAGTGGGACCATTTCTTCTCTGACCTTTCTAATGATTTCATCTGTACTCGTCTGGACAGCATGGTCCTGAGCAATCAACATTGCTTCCTTAAGATGATTGGCAAGTTGTGCCACATATCTGTCATAGCCGGTCACAGCACACGAAGGACGGAACGGAAGAGCACATCAACAGGTAGGCGAGGAACGCGGGGGTAAAAGGGGGGGTAGCCCGTCTCGTGGGCTGTACACTTGTACGTGAATGTCAATGTCTGTCAGTCAGCTTTCTCGGCGCGGCGGGGGACAAAGCAATGTCCCACAACCTCCCACCTCGGAATTGACTAAACGTGTTACGCTGCTGCATTTTCTCCATCATCACTTGAAACATGTCCACCATACGAGTGAGAAGGTCCTCTTCTCACTGTTGAAGGTTCTGTGCCACAGCTGGTACGGAGGCCTGGCACTGAGCAGAAACGGATGTTGCAGGAGGGTAGAGAGGCTGGCACACAAGTCGGTTATGGGAAGGTAAAAGGCGGGAAACTCAGAGAGTGGCACGGCTCGTGAGGAGGGGCGGACAAGGGACCCCGAGTGTGAAACTGCTCAGACTTAGCACAGTTTAATGACGGCGAACCGTACTGCCCAGGGGCGATGATGGCGATGTGGCTCTTCAGCTGTGAGACATCGGCAGTCCTGCCACCTGCTCTCAACTCTCTCTGATAATCATCCACCCTCACCTGGACATCACGAGAGGTCCACTCATGAATTGGCTTACACTTCAAGGTGCTGGACAACTCTGGGTCCGGGTAGTGTTTGACGAACATAAGCGTCATGACCCTCATCAGCCATGTTCCCAGTCTGCTTCCTTGTCTGCGAGGCCTTCAAGCCTTGTTCAACCTTATCTAGATCCAGTAGTCGACTGGGTTCTCCTTTGGCTTGGGCAGAAATCACTGAAATAATGGAGAACATCGAATATCAGAGCAGACTTTCGTGAAATGTCAAGTGCAGGATCACTACGCAAGGCAATCTTCACGACATCTCTGGCCTTGCCAACTATGATTGGTTGGCCCATGATTTCTTCTGCATGCTCACACACACGGGAATGTCTTGTTTTCTGAGTCAATCCAGTCCTGGACTGAGTATTTGTCACTGTTGTCACCCCCAAATGTCGGTAGTACTTTGTCAGATTTAACATGTACTGTCACATGTGGGGGGTTCCTGTCGGGTAGCATCACATTGAGTCGCCTGGGAAGGTGAGAATGTCTGGTGGTCACCAATCAAGTTCACAACATCAGCTTTGAAACAATGGACTCACCTAATTGACCCACCATGTATGGTAGCAACATCACTGCGGGGAGTGGAAGTTTGGGGACCCCCTGTAAACATCCCACCCACAGGAGTACAGCTTGACCTTTGACCTAACCCAGAGTCTGTACAACCGTCAGGCGTGAACTTCGAATGTCCCACAATGCCACTGTCAACATTATTGGGGAACCTTTAGGTAAAGTTGGAGTAGCAAACCTATTCATAGTTAGATTCCTGGCGCCCACGAGCCCACTCATGTACCTGCGTTGTGGATTCACGCAATAGCAAAGTGATTAAAGAAGTAAGGTGGCTAACAACATGTTCATGACCATCCGGGCATCCAAGCACACCACTACAGGAGAGTCTCCAGCTTTGCTCATGATTGGCCGGGAACTGAGGCAACCACTTGACTGTTTGAGGGCGGGACCAGATCCTGTACAAAAGGGACCAGCACCACGGGCGGCCCGAGCTCAGGTCCAGAGATCACAACTCAAGATGAAGGACCGTTTTGATGCTTTGCACAGAGTTCAGCCTCCCTCTTTGTCAGCAGGGGTCTGGGTGCGGGTAAAATACCCCAACCGCCACAACAAGCTGGGAACCTACTGGTCGGAGCCACGTCGGGTGGATCGACAACTGGGCGCAACAACCTTCAGATTGGCAGATGGGTCCCGTTGGCATGCAAATCGCCTAAAACATGTTCCAGCCCCAGGGAACCCTTTTCCATATCCAACTCCAGCAGCAGTTCTTGAGTGGCAGACTGGACCTGAATGTCACCACGAGGGTGGTGGGGAGCCACCGGGTGGGGATGACCAGCCAGTGCGCCCGCAGCAAGCCAGGGGCCCACCAATCTGGCATGGTGACTATGTCATGGGTAATTGAGTGGGTCGGGTCATCGATGTTTGTTCTAGGGGAGGGGGGAAATGTTATGTTCATACATGAGTGTGTGGTTTGTGGAGGGTTACTGTTCCTTTAAGGCATGGCAGTCCAGTGTAACGGTTAACGTAAAGTGTGTCGGTGGAAGTAAACAGTTACGTTAAGCATCCGACACGTTGTGGTTATTGTCTAGTGCACAGACACCACATAGAGCAGGGGTCTCAAACACGCGGCCCGCGGGCCAAAGGTGGCCCGCAGGACACTCGTTTGAGGCCCCCGCCTTGATATGAAAGTTTAATGTTAGTGCGGCCCGCGCAAGTTTGATATGGATGCTGTATGGTATCATGTACCCAGAAAAAAATATTACGTTTGATTCATGTTCATGTTAAAGGTTAAATAACTGTTAATAGTTATCCTCCCTATCCGTGTGGAAGTGGTAAGTTTTTGGCTTTTTAAGTTTAAAGGAAATAACTAGCAGGCTACCGTTTAGGTCGCTAGCTCTCTAGTTTGCGAGTTAGCATGTGTCTCAAGACCCTGCGGTTGCGCAATATGTTGTAAATAAAAAGACTATAAATGTGACTATAGTCGTGTTTTGTCATGTCTACAGGGCTCTAATAATGCTTTGTTCATTTTAATTTGAAAAAAAAATCATTTGTCTACCCACCAACTATATGTGGTTTCTTAAGTTTTTATTATTTGCTGTTTTATTATTATTATTATATTTATTTATGACTGATTGATTGATTTTCTTTATTCTTGATTTGTTTATTTATTTTTCATCTTATTTTGTGCAGAAAAATAAAAATTAAGATATTTGAGAACAGTGGAATGTTTTATCAGAGCTTTTCTTGTAGAAAATTGGAACCAAAGCAAAGTTTTTTCATTTTTCTGTTTTTAATAAATGCGTTTTTTGGGTTTTTTTTTTGGAAAACCTGATGCGGCCCAGTCTCGCCCAGACCCTAGCTTCAGTGGCCCCCAAGTAAATTGAGTTTGAGACCCCTGACATAGAGTAAACAAGATAAGAAAAATAAATAATTCACACAATTACTAAATAATAATTAATTCACACATTTAGAAAATAAATAATAAAGTGTATTGTTGATAAAGTTGATAATTGCTAGTCAATACACCGGCTAGCCACCAACCAAATAGCTTGTGGTTCTTTTGGCGTTTGGCTCCCAGGCATTTCACAATGAAATTTCTATTTTCATTATTTTTTCTGACATTTTAAGTTATAAAATTACAGAAATCACAGCGGTCAAGAAGTAAACTTAGCCCCTTTGTTCAAGTCTGCAGAACTTTTGGATGTGGCAAAAAGAAAGACAATGTGTACAGTGCAAAACCATGAAGAACCGGAAGTTGCATTAATGGTAAAGTATTGTATTTATTATTGTTTAGCTTCCGAATAACACCGTTATTACAATAATACATTCAGAGACTTATGCCATTCTAATGAAGGAAGGAAACTAAATGTCGGTCTAGCTTAAAAATACACGCATTGAGTTGTAGCCAGTGTTAAAAATTACAATACGTCTCTCACTGATTGAAACTTGAAAATGACACTTGAAAATACCTTTTAGCATAAAAGTGTCCGACCCATGCTGTAAAGGTATTGTTAAGTGGACGGTCGTTGACTACGTTTCCCATGATTCTGTGCGACGTTAGCCACTGTGCTGGATGACAGCTATCCGGCGCCAACAGCGACAGACTCTCACAACGCAAGAGCCATGGCGGCCACGGGTGGAGGGAAAATCAGAAGCAGGAGATATCACATCGCCTCTAAGCCGTACGCCAAGAGTAAACAGGTAAACTTGTTTAAACTACTTGCACGTAGAACCCAGTGAAGCTGAGGAGACAAGGCCGCTCATTTCCTGCTAGTGTTTTTGTTTAAGTTGGGAGACATTTTATGGCCTACTTGTTTAGCGCTCGTGGCCTCCACGCGCTGTTAGCATTGGCGTCTCGCTCGTGCTAACGAGCTAGCACGCTGCCTTACCGCGGAGCCAATTTAGCTTCATCTGACAGCACAAACGACAGCACAATTCATTGAGTAGAGTGCATAAACCCATTCAACACAGGCGAAGCATAACGGCACCCGCGTCACTTTAACATACGACGTTGTTACCTTCTCGTAAAGTTAGCGGAAAGCAGGGAAGTGGAAAGCCGAGCAAGCTAACGGGAGCTAGCTAGGCTAACGCTAACCAGCAGCGCATTGTTGTCCTCGCCGCTCTAGTTTGGGGCAATGTAAGTCTTTGTTGGGGGGTGAGATGACGTGATTGTGTGCTGGGAATCGAAGTTTATCCGCAGGCGTGCATTGCCGACCCGGGTTGAGATTGTGTCGCTCTTGTCGCCGCAGTGAAATTTGTGGAAGTTGGGCAGGCTAACGTTAGTCAAATCTCAGTTGCATTGCGCAGGAGGCATCGCTGTTAAAGAGCCCACATGGTTGGCATGAACAAGCTTGCTGCTGCTGCTGCATTCAATATTATTATTATCACAGAATCCCGAGTTTTCCTTGGACTACAATCTGCTAGTTGATGTCCTTTCCTTTGCTGGACATGAAATGTTTTAGTGAAGCGGTGTGAAAGCAATGGCCAATATGACAATAAGTCTTAATGCACTACCGGGGAAGTGGGATTGTTTCACGTGTGTGTGTTTATGTTTGACATTGTGCAATCAACTGATTGACGTGGTTAGGGTCTTAATTAGTAGTGTCTTGTGGAACAGTATTGATAGATTTGAGTTGGAAGGGAAATAATAATACCCAGTGAGTTGTCTACACCGTCCAGCCAAAACATTCTCAATGTAATAACATCCGATATAAATATTGCCTCTATGCAGACCGCTATACACACGTTTTCATTGATATTAACAATATGCCTGGAAGTCGTTTGGCATTGCTTTTGTACTGGCTGTCATGCCATTGTGCATGCAATCTAATAAAGAATGTGTTTGGAAGCGTACATCGTGATCAGGGTTGGGTACATGTTATCTGAATTCATGCTGGTGTTTTTTTTTTTTTTTAAAAAGGAAATTTAGGGGAAAAAAGGGAAATCTTTTTATTCTTATGGGATTTTGTGACATGCGGCTTGAAATGAATAGTCAGTAAAAAATGTCAACATTCTAACAAAATGATAACTAAGTAAGAAATTGACTAATACCAAATTACCAAACCCAAACATATTGTGGGCAAAATGTGGATAAGACGATTGGAGACTGTAAATTGAAATAATTTCATTTATTGATGCAATATATCGCGGCACAATTTAGCCCAGTATTTGGGGAAAGGGTGTTTCTTGTAGATGTGGTTGCTGATGGTTTTATTATAACACGCTGTAAGCAGACTGACACAAACTAGCATGCTCTGCTAAACTAAGCTAACCCAGCTAGCTTTCACACATTCCCAGTGACAACTTAGAGATGAATTTTTTTTTCATTCACTTGGCCCGTGTTTCAGGTGGCTGCTTGGACTTGTTTAGTTCGGGAGGTGGAGATGAAGAGCACGCCACCAACAAGGCGCTCTCAGGGGAATATTCCCACACACAAATGTTTCTTCTCCTAGTGATGACAGCGTTTCATACCATACCTCACATTCCGTCACGTAAGACTTGTGTTTTCATGGAGCAAAACGAAACGAGTGCAGCAGCCCGGTTTCGTCCGTGCCACATTGTTGCCGCCAAGTCGGTTTACGTGCGTCCTGCGAAGCAAACAAGCAGCATGGTGTTTATTACACCGGCTGTTGATGAGTTAAGTGTGTATTTACACACAGGTCAAAGTGAACGTGTTCATTTCACAGGCAGGGGGAGCTTATGTCCTCGTCCTGTTTATGAGCGGACTCGTGCAGCCAGTGGCGGGAATGTCGATCTGCGTGGAAGCGTGCACAGCCGCTGACCCACTTTCCCCCTTCTTAGCAAGCTAACGGTTTGTTTTGCATGAGGAAGACTTCTCCTTGGAAATGGTGTGGTGCCGATGCAAGCACATTGCTTGTCTTGGTGTTGTTTTTATTCATCAAATGCATAGTAACACCCAATATTGCAGAGCCTGCACTTTAGCTCAGCGTTTGACTCTAGGAAGAACGTGTGTATGTGGTGGGAGGGTGCTTGGGTTATCAGCAATTTGCTGTGTGACTGATCACAGCTGCTTCTATGTTGAAGAAAATCATCTTTGAGACCCATTTGGAAAGTCTTTCCGGCCCAAGTACCACAGTGTGTACATGGAGGTGTGTAGCAGTACATGTATTTATAATGGAATATGCCAGTACAAGGGGTGTCACGAGACAGGACCGTTGGCCCCGAGGACGAGATGAGACAAGATTTGAAGAGAAGTACAGTCTAAAAATGGGTTTTGTTGTCTTACCTTCATTTCGGCTGTTCTTTCAAAATAATTATCTGTCTGTCGTATCTTTAATGGTTGCTAATCCCTGAACGGAACTAATGAATGATCTTTTACCCATGAACCCTCAACCTCCATCGAAGTAGGGCTGGGCGATATGCTGTGATGTCCTTAAAAGAAATATTGATATTTTTTTGAAATATCGATATTCCTTTTAAGCACGATACGGAAAAACAAGCATACGGTTCAGATGGATATTGACTGAATTTGACGCACAGGTCTCATGTTTCAAGATGGCGCCGCCCGAGTACAAGCGAGTGAAGGCAGCTCCATGTCGTTTTTAGTGTTTAATAGTGCTTTATTTATACTTTTGTGTTATTTGTGGTGCCATAGCGACCCCTTAAGCAAGTGTGCAGGTATAGAAGTTCATCTTATTATGTTTGTAGTTTGCCGTTTGCTCCATTGTTTACTACCCGGAGCAGCCGTTAGCTTTGAGAATCACATTTGCTATGCGCAGCGACTGTAGATCCCCGCGTATATAGTATGAAGGAGGACAGGCTGCATAGCGGGAGTGAACGGCAAAAAAGAGGGTATAAAGGTTGCTGGATAAAGATGGTATCAACCATGTTTACTGTCTGTTGTCATGGGAACGTGAGATGGAAGTGCTAACAGTGCTAACCCGGCTACAGAGAGACTACCGTGAGTGCAGCATGATTGTACTGAAGATTGAACATTAACTTTTTCTATATTCATTTAAAGAGAATATACTATTTTATTTCAGGGGCTATTGTTCTATAAGATTGTTGACATATTAATAAAAAACAAACTTTGCATGCGTATTTGGCTTTGACTTTTGTCTAAACTCACTTTGTGGAAAAAATATGGGGATATCTATGGTATATGGATATTCTACCTAAATATGTGGGAATCTAGGATAGCTGCTATCTATCTACCCTGACTAAATATGTGACAGTGAGGAAATTATTCATGTACTCACAAAAGTATTCTCCTGTTTACGTGAAAGGAAATAGCACTGTTTTTGTTCATAAGTACTCTTTACTACAGATAGATTGCATAAGTCTATATTTCATTGTTGCAAAAGTATTCACACCCTTGCACTGAAGTTGTCATTTTTAGTGGAAAATGACTGCACACCAAAAACTCCTGCATCAAGCCTGCATTTCCACACCTGTCACTCTTCAGACTTCAGTCTATATCCATGTGAACCATATGATTGTTTTTGATATTGTGCTTGACAGACATCGCTATTTTAAAAATATTGATATATCACCCTGCCTTATTAAAAATGACACTATAATTTCATATAAAAAGAAGATATAATAAAACAGTGATGTTTACCAGTTGTTTGTCTCAGCCAGGGGTCGGCAACCTTTACTATCAAAAGAACCATTTTACTCCCTCGTCACTAAAGGAAAATTGACTGGAACCGCAAAACATCATTTGAAAACAATATCTTCTAAAATGTAAAAATAAAAAATACTACAAATAGAAGTGTAGTGTGTCTGTGTAATGGATGCAAATGTCCCCACTGAGGGATGAATAAAGGCATATCTTATGCCAACTCCTAAGGTAATCAGTCTCCCAAGATTTTGATTGACTGCCAGTTTTGGAGGGAATTTTGCGGTGTCAAAGTAGTTCCGAGGAGATAAAGCAAAGTTGATCGAGTACTCTTGCTAGTATCGGATCAAGCTAATATTGAAGATGAATGTACATGAATATCTGTGTAAATTAAATGTAAACTTGTAAACCTGGTATTTTTATAACGCTGAGAGAGTAGTGAGGTCTGGTTTGTTCTGGTAGCCATCGTTGTGATGCTTTGAAGGCATATTGTTTAGCGAAGCCAAACTCTTTACTTACTAGCTGGAACTACTGGGCCCAGGACACCAAGTGGGGTGTGACTTCACCGCTTATGGGGGTGTCATACACCGTGTCAACACGTCCCAACTATCCCTTTTAGGTTGAATTCCCATGTTTTGCAAGTTGCACTAGCGCAACAAAGGCGTTGTTGTGATGTTGTGTCTAGTGCCGTTAAGGAAGCATGGTTGCACGAGTTGGAGATGCATACAGTACACGGTGTTGATGTCAGAATGAAGTTGCGAAAGAGCGCCAGACTGCGCCCCCATCTGTTGTCATAATAGAATAGAATAGAATAGACTCCCTTTATTGTCATTGCACAAAAACACAGCAGTGAAATTGCCAACGAAATGTCGTTGCCTGGCTCCCATATAACAACAGACACAAAAGAAGATAAGTAAAAACAAATAATAATAATAATAATAATGTGGAGAATAAATAGATAGAATAGACACCAAATATGAACAACATAACAACATAATGTAAAGTGCAGCGTGAACAGTAAATTGCCCAAATAATAAACAGCTTAATGTGGTGCGTATGCATTCATTATGCAAAAAATAGGTGATATTTTAAAACATTTTGAATACTATTAATAAATATGAAATAGAATTCATTCATTCATTTTCTACCGCTTTTCCTCACGAGGGTCGCGGGGGGTGCTGGAGCCTATCCCAGCTGTCTTCGGGCGTAAGGCGGGGTACACCCTAGACTGGTCGCCAGCCAATCCCAGGGCACACATAGACAAACAACCATTCACACTCACATTCATACCTATGGACAATTTGGAGTCGCCAATTAACCTACCAATTAACCTATTCCTAACCTTGGAATGTGGGAGGAAACCGGAGTACCCGGAGAAAACCCACGCATGCACGGGGAGAACATGCAAACTCCACACAGAGATGCCCGAGGGTGGAACTGAACCCTGGTCTCCTAGCTGTGAGGTCTGTGCGCTAACCCCTAGACCACCGTGCCGCCCTGAAATAGAATTGGATGTAAAATATATTACTATGTGACTTGTCAAAATGCTTGTTTTTTTTAGTTTGTCACACATCCTGTTTTCTCATCAGCAGCAGCAGCAGTCAGGCCTGATCAGTCGAGTGACGGATACGGTAAAGAGCATCGTTCCTTCCTGGCTGCAGAAGTACTTTAAGAACGGAGATGCTCCAGAGGAAGAAGAAGGAGGCGGTGGAGGGGGAGGACCGGGAGATGTGAGGCAGCATTGCCAGACTCCTCCTCTTCCTCCTAACGGCAATGAAGAAGGACCGCCTTCCCTGGATGGCCGCAGCACACCTGAGCCCAGCACGAGTAACACAGGTGAGCGTCTGGCATTGTGGAAGGAACGCCGCTTCAATAAAACCCTCACGGACCCATTTGTGTCTTTCTCGTGCAGAGCCCTCAAACAGCCGGGCGTCTCTCAACTTTCAGGACTATGTGCTGTCACGACCCCCCCTTAGCCGCTCCCACCTCCACTTCTCCCCGCTGGAGGCCTCGTCGCCCACCCTGGGGGCCCCCAGCGGGCTTGTCTCCCAGCCCTCCACGTCCTCGGCGCCGGGGCCCTTCTCCACCGGCTGCTCCTTAGTCAAAGAAATCAAAGATAACCTCTCGCAGCACGAGGACGACAACATCTCCACCACCAGCGGCTTCTCCTCACGCGCCTCCGACAAAGGTAGGCTTTGATGGCGCCGATCCACATGACTCGAGCCACCCCACCCCACCTCACTGAGGGCGTCTCTCCCGCAGATGTGCCCACTTCCAAAACAGCGTCGCTTCCGCAGCTTTGGTCGCCAGAGGTGGACAGGACCATCTCTGTGCCACAGCCCTCACAGTCCGGTCTGAAAAGGCCCGCCTTCAACCTGTCTGTCTTTGGCACTTCGGCCCATGTGAGTCTTTATCATGAAGTCCCACTTGAGCCTGTTATGATCATTAATAACAAATGGTTGTCCTACTGTAAAAAGCAGGTGGGTAATTATGAGCCATCATGGACGTGTCTGCACCATCTATCATCTCTCTGTGCTACACAGGCTGGATGACAAGAGGGTTCACTCTGCATGTGTCTGTGTGCGTTGGCTCTATATGAAATGAACACAGAAGAGAGTGAGCATCTTCTCAGCTATTAAGCCTCTTTGTGCCAGCAAGCAGGCCTACACCAGGGCTAGCAGTTAGCAAGCAGACGCCAAAATGAATGAAGGCCATAGCTTGTTAGCCCAATGCCACAGTTCCCCCCCTCCTCCCGACATCAGCACTTACTCGGTCTTTTGACAGGCAGAGTAAATATGGAACCACAGTGTTGTACGCTGTGGTCCAGCTTGTAATGCACAAGAAACGGTGATGTGTAGGGGCGTATTCAAGCAGTTGTTATGACGTAAAAGGATGGCTACCATCTAAAGCAGGGGTGCTCACACTTTTTCAGCATGTGAGCTACTTTTAAAATGACCGAGTCAAAATGATCTACCCACTACAAAAATGCAAAATATATATTATTATTTGTACGTACAATGTATGTTGATGTACCTTACATAACCAAATGAGCCAATATTGCAAAACACACATAATTAACTATTAACATTTTTTGTAATTACCTGAGTTTACTTTGATGACTTGCACTGAATTGAACCAGCCAGGGATGCATAGTCCGGACAGTAGCTGCTGATAGCCAGGTTAGCCAGGCAAACGCACTTCGAAAAAGACATTGTGAAAAAAAAAGTCCACCTCCCATTCCGTATGGAAGTGATATGTTTTTGCCTTTTTACTTGGTCCAGCTCCTTCACTCATTTTAGTGACCATAAACTTTAGCGAGGGCTTAAAATCTAACGCAATTCGCCGACTAGCTTAGCACTTTGCATCGTTGTTTACGCATGAGCGGTGACCTAAAGGTCAAAATTCAGTTGTCATCTGACTGGTTGTCCTGTATGTCAATCAAGTAACGGGGATGCATGATAGGCTGACATCGTAAGTTCTGCTGCACTTAGAGACGTTGTTTGATTTGATTGGTCGCCCGAAGGGCAACATTCAGTTGTCATCTGAATGGCTGCCCTGTATATCAATCAAGTGACGGCATTGATGCTGGGATGATATTTTTTTATGTCACGCCGCGATCGACCGGTAGATCGCGATCGACTTAATGAGCACCCCTGATCTAAAGTCACTCCAGTCTGTCATATCCATCTCCCTGCCATAGTGTGACAATACACTACATACCTGTGTGTGTTTAATGTAAGTGTTTGTTTCTTAACAGAGACCAGCTATATCATGTGGCGTCCCTGGGAGTAGATCCTGTTTTGCAAAGTGCTCTACAGTTTTTGTAAAAAAAAAATCAAATAAAAAAAGGCTAGAAAGCAGATGGTTAGAGCTCACATAGTAGGGTTGTGTGATATTTTTTAATATACCGGTATACCCGTATAGATTAGAAAATGACCTGTACCAGTATAAATGATAAAGCCAAGATGGCTGCATTCTACAGTGGATACATGAAATGAATCAAATGTTGTCATGGTGCGAAGAAACGTTCGTTACTCGGCACCCCCCCCCCCCCCCCCCCCCCCGACAGAAACAAGTTGAAATGGTGACAAACGCTGGCGAAAGCTGGTTGAATCTCCTCATCCACAGCGTGAATAGAAGCTAGCAGAGTTTACTTTAATTTCGGACACCGAGTAGTAGTAGTGAAACAATTATGAGAAGCACGTTTATTTTGAAACTAGCTCATCTTAGCTGTAAATAGTCTTGCCTAAACAAAACAAGTGTGATAAAAAAATATATCTTCCATATGCCGGTTTGGAGCTCTTTCAATCGTTTTATATCATCATATCTTGATACATGTTAAGGTCCATATTGCCCAACCCTAATTGATGGGACAATTATTGTGACAGGCCTAGTCCCAATGAAATGATGTCGTTGATTAGTACAGTAAACCTTGGATATATCGGATTCAATTGTTCCCACTGGTTTTGTCCGATATAAGCGAAATTCGTTATATGCGTATACCGGAAAATTTATTCGAAATTTTAATTTTATCCGTTCTAAAAAGGCACTTCCTTGACTGTTTCCAATGTACCTGGACTGGGCAATGAAAAGAGACGTAAGGTCATGAGAATTGAACTTTATTGGACTCTGAGCATAACAAATTGTTAATTAAGCTAGGCCCTGTTACGCCCGTCAGGCCTACGTTATTTCCAATAGTGAGGTTAAGATCTCATTCACTGCTGTGCTAGTATTATTGACGTCACTCACTTTTATATTTGTCCTAAATCTGGAGCCAGGAGAAAGACAATAGCCAGTGACATCAACAAGATTAGCATAACGATGCGATGAGGGAAATTTCATGGAAATGCATTGGAACGGGACTGGAGATTTTGTTCGAAATAGGTGAAATCCGTTATAAAAAATCCGATATATGCAATGAATTTTTATTGGAAATGCATTACAGAAAAATCTGTTCTTTTTTTATCTGTCCGTTGTGAGCGAATTTCCGATATATCCGAGGTTTACTGTACCGTCCGCTGGTGAGTCACGCCCCCTCCCTGTCATCCCAGTCCACGCTAAACAGCACGGTGTTGAACAACAGCCATCTGGGAGACTCGCCCTTCTATCCCGGCAAGACCACGTACGGCGGAGCCGCCGCCAAGAGCTGTCGCACCCGTCCCGGAACGCCTTATCAGGTCAGCGTGCGGCTCTCGGCAGAGTGGGATTGTAGCTAACGTGAATGGAGAGGATGTGTGATTTTATTAATATCACATATGACTGTACGGTCACTAAACGAAGTGCTGTGATTCTAGGCCCCGGTGAGGAGACAAATTAAAGCCAAACCCGCTGGAGCGCAGCCCTGCGGGGTGACCAGCGCCACCGCCAGGCGCATCCTGCAGTCTTTGGAGCGCATGTCAAGTCCTCTGGCAGTAAGTTGGCCACCTTTTTGAGGGGATATCTCTAATGTACTTGGCAGGGGAAGACGTCTCATTGGCTGGTTTTGTCATCCACAGGATGCCAAGAGGATCCCTGCGGCAGCATCCCCTCGCTCCACAGTAAGCCTTCCACTTTCTTTCTCATGCAACGCTGACTTGAAATACAGTCTTTCCAAAATGCTCATTTGCTGAAAATGTCCTTCTAGTCACTGGATGATACCAATCTTGATGTGTCACATTTCCAGTCCAAAAAGAAAAGGGTAAGTATACTCTTGCATGCAGGAATCTGCTGTCATTTTTAGGAAATTAAGTCCAAATATTAGGAGGAAAAAGACATTGTTATGTCACAAGGAACAATAATGTCATTTATTAGAATCGAGTTAATATTAAGAAGACATTTTAAGGTGTAATATTATCAGAGGGCGGCACGGTGGTCTAGGGGTTAGCGCACAGACCTCACAGCTAGGAGACCAGGGTTCAATTCCACCCTCGGCCATCTCTGTGGAGTTTGCATGTTCTCCCCGTGCATGCGTGGGTTTTCTCCGGGTACTCCGGTTTCCTCCCACATTCCAAAAACATGCTAGGTTAATTGGCTACTCCAAATTGTCCATAGGTATGAATGTGAGTGTGAATGGTTGTTTGTCTATGTGTGCCCTGTGATTGGCTGGCGACCAGTCTAGGGTGTACCCCGCCTTACGCCCGAAGACAGCTGGGATAGGCTCCAGCACCCCCCGCGACCCTCGTGAGGAAAAAGCGGTAGAAAATGAATGAATGAATATTATCAGAAACAAGCAAAGTTGCATTTGCTGAAATCGGGTGATGGCAAAATGTTCCCAGGACAAGTTTAGAATATTATTCAGTAGGAATAGTCGTCATTCGGAGAAAACAAATGTCAAGAAGAAAGCTGAAATAGTTGGAGTGCAAAGAACAGCAGCTGAATTGGAAGAAACAGCTGTGATTTTATGGCCAAGCTGGGATGGGGTGGATGAGAGCCGCCTCTTTAAGGCCCCGGATGCTGTGGGCGTGTCTTGGGTGACAGGACATCGGGGGCGGTGCCTCTATATCGGCAGACCAGAGGGTGTTTTAGAGCTATGGTGGGTCCCGGCAACCCCTGGCAGGCATTCCCAGCTGTGACAGCTGCGGCTCTCCAAACAGTGGAGACCCAGCCCATACAAGGCACGGCAGTGTTTCATACAGCTGTTGAGTGTACAGTCCATACAATGGAAGCCATTCACAGACCATCGTGGCTCTTCATGTTGTCCTTAGCTGGATTCCAACCTCCCGCCGGTGCAGAAGCTCGTTGTTCCTGCTGCACTGCCATCCTCGGCAAATCGCTCCGTCTCCTTCAGGCCTAGCCTGACCCCAGGAGGGCTTAGCCGAACCCTGGACCGGACCCCAAGAGACACGGTGAGATCTTTGACACGGCATCGATGGAGCCACAATATTCCCAGAAGTGCTGATTGTGTTTCTTGGAAATACCCAGCCTCTCAGACAATCGCCGCTACTACCTGATAGAAGGCCCGGCCCCTCCCAAAGCACAGCGGGCTCCAGTGGGGGCCCGGCCTACCCCATGTCCAGCACACCTGCAGCGTCCAGCAGTTCTGGGGGCGGCAAGATGAAGCGAGAGAGGACCAGCACAAGGCCATCCTCCAAGCGCATGGAAGATGACGAGGTGATACATCCGTCCCTGGTTCATGTCTGCTGATTCCTTCCAGACCCGATGAATCAATGAACGAGTCGATGTTAAGAAATGGAATCTTTTCCTAGTTGGAGCAGACAAAGCCTGTTTATGACTTGGAAATATATGAAATATCTTGAATATTATTGGAGCCCTGTAGACATGTTGGAACACAGAAGTGTTGGGCAGTCAACCAGTATATATTTCTATATCAGAATATTTATTTTATTTTATATTTAGCTTATATCAGGATATTTTAGGGATGCAGAGTCTTGTATAAAAAGCTCCAAACTTAAGCCATGTCATGAAATAGGCACGTGTATTTATTGGTGACAATCTGGCTAACCGTTCTAATGGATGTCAGCCTCTACACACATTGCTACTGAACCTTCACCCAACTGTAACGCCTGTGGCTGTCATGAAGGAAGATGTAGCCACCCATGCCATTCCACCTGCACATGGAAGACACTCTCGTTTACACAGTTAGACGGTTAAATGTTGCTTTTATTTTCATGGCCGCTAGTATGTCCTCTGTGAGCGGACGAAGAATGAACCTCCTCTGTCTTCACTCAGAACCCGCACACTGTCGCTGCATTGTGAAACACCCCTTACATTAAAGCGGTGAAGATATACTCCTCCAGCCCGAGTCACGCATGCTAAACCAAGCTAACCCCACTAGCTGCCATTCACTCTCTGAGGTGCCGACAACCTTCACCGGCGTTTATCGCCATTTCAGCCTGTTTAGTTGGGTAGGAGGCCGTTCAGTGTTTATAGTGCGAGTGCTCCGTCTTCTTATGTAGCAAAGATCACCGTGGGGCACAACAGGTAAAAGTCATGTTCTTACCATTGTCAGTCATGACTCTATACCAGTGTACCAGTATAAAACAAATTACACATCTATAGATACTTTGTTGATCTCACAAGATATTCACATTTCCAGCAGCTTTGCAATGAAAGTCATGAACTTAATCACAAAACACAACCAACACAAGACGCAAGAGACATGAAAAATAAATAAATATTCAGCAGATCATGTCAAATTTGTATTGCAATAATACGTAATATTTCATATAGTCATGTTTACACTCCTGTTATTCTTTGTTTACACCGGATTGCACAACCATTATGCTGCAGTGATGGCCGCTAGCTCGCAAGCTAACCAGTCAGCCTTCAATTTCTTTCTTTAAATGGTTTTATACCTACCACTTCCACACAGAATAGGAGGAGGAGGGCCTTTTTTTTCACTGGGCATGCACGGCTGGCTACATGGAATGCATGTCATAAAGATGTAGCAACGTCGCATTATGGTCACTAGGAGGCAGTAACGCTACATACCGTATCACCTGAACTCAGACTAACAATAGACCACAGCCATCATTTATTTAGTGCAGTATTGCCAGGAACGACTCTTATGTTCTTGGGAATCAGCAGATGTCCTGTACTTCTGACATTAGGTGGCTGAAGTACCAGACCTTCCAAGCATTTCACTCCCCATCAGCACGTCTGCCTTGCCTGCCTTCAGCTTCTCCTCCCCCCAGCCGGCCCTGGCTACCGGCTCCGCCTCCTCCTCCGCCTGCGTCGCTTCCGGCATTGCCGTCACTCTGGTCAGTGGTGCAACATTTCCAATTGGCTACCAAGTGCAATCCTTGAATACTGTTTTTGCCCCCTCAGGAGACAAGTGCGTCACCCCCGTGTGCACCCTTTACCTTCTCCTCACCCATCGTCAAAGCAATTCCTACTAGTCCTCCAGCCTTCTCCCCTACGGTAAGTGGTTTGTGCGTGTCTCTTTGGAAGACTCGGGCTGACATGAAATGTGGAGAAGTGTTGAGCTTGTGTGTTCTGTACCCTGTCCAGGCTGGCTTCACGTTCAGCGCCCCTGTAGCCAAGCTAGGTCCCTCCCTGTCCAATGGGAAGCTGGCCACGCCCATAGCGACGGCAGGTGAACAACCTTCCCTTTGTTGCTTAGCAGCTTCGTGCCTCTTTATGTGTTTTCATCGTCCTTGTGTGTGTTTGCAGTCAAATCGCCAAGCACAGAAGACTTTGAAGGACCTTTCAAACCAGCTAAGACATTGAAGCAAGGCAGCGTGCTGGACCTCCTCAAAGCTCCTGGTCAGAAGCACTGACAGAGCAATGTTTCCCCCACCTGACACCTTCATCAATGCCTTCTCTCTTCTCTTCAGGCTTTGCTTCCATGCCTGCACAAAAGTCATCCAGCTCTGATGACTCTTTCCAGAAGACCTCCTCACAGTCCATTGCCACCACCACTACCACCTCCTCCTCCGCCCCAGCAGGCCTTAGTGACTTATTCAAAGCCCCCGCAGGGTGGAGCTGTGACACGTGTTTTGTGCAAAACAAGCCCACTGATACAAAATGCGTTTGCTGCACGGTGGCTCGGCCCAGCGCCTCATCCTCTTCCTCATCCTCGTGCAAAGCAGCAAGCGTCCCCTCCTCAGCCCCGAAGAGCAGCCCAGCAAACAGCACCTCCTCCAAGCCCACGGGAACCTGGTTGTGCGACACCTGTCTGGTCATCAACAAGGCCGACGCCGTCAAGTGCGTGGCCTGCGAGACGGCCAAGCCCGGAACAGGGCTCAAGCCGCCAGCTTCCTTTTCGGCCTTCTCTGCTCCCAAGACCCTCCCCGGTCCCTCAGTGACCGCCCCCACCCTGCCGTTAGCTGTTGGAGAGCTGAAAAAGCCTGAGGGACCGTGGGAGTGTGACGTGTGCTGGGTTCAGAACAAGGCAGAGGATACAAAATGTATAGCCTGCTCAAGCGCTAAACCAGGTACACAAAGCATCACGACACACCTGCAGGCCTCTGTCCTGATGACTGCTCACCTTCAAACTTGTTCCACCACAGGAGCGCCAGCAGGAACCTCCTCTGCAGCCGCCGGTGCACCGTCGTTTGGCTTTGGGGACAAGTTCAAGAAGCCGGAGAACGCTTGGGATTGTGACGTGTGTCAGCTGCAGAACAAGGCTGCTGATGTCACCTGCGTCGCCTGTCAGGGAGCCAAACCTGGAGCTCAGGTGGAGCCCAAAGGTAACGCATCTAGACCAGACCAGCTCCTGGCTGGTCCAAACACACACCATCCAAACTCACCCCATTCATACAGATGCCAAGTGCCAGGAATGTACATGTAGCACTTTTGGATCTTAAGGAGGTTCCAAGTAGAGATTCCAAATGCAGAAGAAGAAATGTGAGCGAGACAAAAGCAGTCCATTGCAAAAAAGCATTGGAGTCAAATAGGCCGTTCATCAGATGATCAACGTTGAAGACCACAGGTCAAAAAAGGCTAAAATAGATACCAGTGTACCCAGGAGGCCAGTGGGAATGTTGCTCCAGGTGCTGAAGATGGCTTCACTGTCTGGAACTCCATCCCCAAATGTTCCCCATTGGATTTAGATGAGGGGAAGACGCAGGACGGTCCAAAAGAGTGACAGCATTCCTCTGGAAGAAGTCCTTTGTCAAGTGTTGGAAAGCCAGTCGTGACCACACAGACCAGGGCCTTCAGTCATCAGCAACATCTTGACATAGCCGGCCGCCGTTTGACGCCCCTGCGCCACACGAAGCTGCGTTGTTGCATTGAAGATTGATGGTGGTTGGAAACATCTCGGGTGGCATCTCTTTGTCAGCTAGTAACGTTGGAAGCCATCAGGAAGAAAACCTTCCACCGTTCCATGTCCCGTGTTTGTTGCTCTCCTGCTCATTCCAAACCTTGAAGGAGACCAGGCCATTTAAGACTCCTCTGGCAGATGGCATCAGATGGCACCAGTGACATCCTTAGATCCAACAGTGCTACATGTACGTTCTTCAGCTGCTCTTCACATTGTGATCAGGAGAGACGGTAGCAGTTTGTAGGCTACATCCAAACACATGATCCAGGTAACAGCCATATGTCAGTGTGTAAAATGGCTTCTTGTTTCTTCTCCTTCCTCTTCCTCTGCAGGATTTACGTTTGGCACATCGAATGTTACCTCTCTATCCGGATCTGGAGGGATTAAGTTCGGGGTGGCAACGTCGCAATCCTCCTCGTTCTCGGCGGGTGGATTCAAGTTTGGTATCCCGTTTGGAAGCGCCCCACCAGAAAGTGCATCTAAAGACACTAGTAGCTCCTTGGGGTTCAAGTTCAGTGGGCCGTCAGAGGGTTTTAAGTTTGGGGTTTCTTCTGCTGATGAGAAGAAGTCGGAGCAACCCGCCGCAGCATCCCAGATGAAGTTTGGAAGCAGCGGTGGGAACATGTTTGGAACCGGATCACCTGGCACGGAAAGCATCTCCTCCAAGAGCACCTTCAGCTTTGGTCTCACAAAGCCTGAAGAGAAAGCACCAGCCGCGACCACACCCTCTGTTACGGTTGCACCGCCTGCTTCCTCTTCCTCTACGGCCTCAGCCAATGACGGCACGTCCACAAGCACCGCCACCGGGTCTGTGTTTAGAAGGCTGGGGGAGGCCGCCCCGGCCGCCTCCACGACATTTGCATCGTTAACCGCCGAGACAAAGCCGCCCGCTCCCGCGTTGCCATTCGTGAAGCCCGAGGAGAAGGAGGAAGCACCAGCCACCTCCACACCATCCAGCTTCCTGTTCGGTGGCACCAGCAAAGATGCAGAGACCGCGCCAGCCACCTTGGGGGGCTTTTTCTTCAGCAAGCCGAGCGTTCCGGCGGAGCAGGCACAGCCCACGTTCGCGTTTGGCAAACCCGCTGATAAGAGCGACGGTTTGAATTCGGAGGCTCCAAAGCCCGCTTTTACTTTTGGACAAGCGGCCACAGGTACACACCTTTCTCTCTCTGCTCTGCCCCCGCTGGCACCATCACATGACTGAGCGTATCTCTCTCCTCCCTGACAGACTCCGATGCTCCAAAAGCTGCCTTCTCTTTCCTGACCACCAAGCCTCCCAGCACCTCATCAGGCCCCGCCCCCACCCCCAGCCTGTTCGGCATGAGCGTCATCACCCAAGCGGCGCCCGCTCCTGCCGCGGCCCCCAGCACTTTCATGTTCGGTCAGCCCGCCGCGGGCGCCAGCGACGCTCCCCCGGCCAAAGCCTTCGTCTTTGGACAGAACCAGGACAGCCAACTGCCCGTTACCTCCACCCCGGCCCCCTCGCAGCCGTTCGTTTTTGGTGCCGGAGCCAGCACCGCGCCTCCCGCCGCGCCTCCCGCCGCTCCTTCCATCACTTTTGGAGGGTCGACGCCCACTGCTGCCCCCCCTGCAGGTCTGTGTCCGAGCATCATTCCTCATCTTGTCCACATGTTGAGTCGCTAACGTCCTCTCCGTTCTCAGCCCCCAACCCCTTCCTCGTCAGCTTGTCAACCCCCCCGAAGTTTGGTGCCAGTCAGGCTCCGGCATTTGGGTCATCTTTTGCTTCCCAGTTCCCGTCCGCCACTTCCCACACGCCAATGTTTGGAGCCAAGCCCGCCGACGCCCCCGTCTTTGGTCAGCAGGCCAACCCCACCCCTGCCTTTGGCGCCGCCGCCAACTCTGCACAAGGTGAGTACTAATCGCATCCGTTAACCCCTCCCCCCTCCCGTACTTGGATTTCACCTGGGGACGGGGTGACCTTGTACTCATCAGGTGCGGGCTTTCAGTTCGGAGGAGCCGGTGCGTTCGGGTCCTCAAACAGCACAGGAGTTTTCACTTTTGGGGCCGGAGCAGCGGCATCTCCCGCCCCGGCTGCCAGCCCCGCCCTCGCACCGCAGTCGGGACCACCTGGAGGCGGATTCAACTTTTCGCAGCCTCTGGCTTTTAATATCGGGTATGTATCCTCTCCATCACCCATGTTGATGTAGGTATTGGCCCCGCCCCTCCATCGTCCATGTCGATGTAGATATTGGCCCCGCCCCTCCATCGTCCATGTTGATGTAGGTATTGGCCCCGCCCCTCCATCGTCCATGTTGATGTAGGTATTGGCCCCGCCCCTCCATCGTCCATGTTGATGTAGGTATTGGCCCCGCCCCTCCATCGTCCATGTTGATGTAGGTATTGGCCCCGCCCCTCTATCATCCATGCCGATGTAGGTATTGGCCCCGCCCCTCTATCATCCATGCCGATGTAGGTATTGGCCCCGCCCCTCTATCATCCATGCCGATGTAGGTATTGGCCCCGCCCCTCTATCATCCATGCCGATGTAGGTATTGGCCCCGCCCCTCCATCGTCCATGTTGATGTAGGTATTGGCCCCGCCCCTCTATCATCCATGCCGATGTAGGTATTGGCCCCGCCCCTCCATCGTCCATGTTGATGTAGGTATTGGCCCCGCCCCTCTATCATCCATGCCGATGTAGGTATTGGCCCCGCCCCTCCATCGTTCATGCCGATGTAGGTATTGGCCCCGCCCCTCTATCATCCATGCCGATGTAGGTATTGGCCCCGCCCCTCTATCATCCATGCCGATGTAGGTATTGGCCCCGCCCCTCCATCATCCATGTTGATGTAGGTATTGGCCCCGCCCCTCTATCATCCATGCCGATGTAGGTATTGGCCCCGCCCCTCTATCATCCATGCCGATGTAGGTATTGGCCCCGCCCCTCCATCGTCCATGTTGATGTAGGTATTGGCCCCGCCCCTCTATCGTCCATGCCGATGTAGGTATTGGCCCCGCCCCTCCATCGTCCATGTTGATGTAGGTATTGGCCCCGCCCCTCTATCATCCATGCCGATGTAGGTATTGGCCCCGCCCCTCTATCATCCATGTCGGTGTAGGTGTTGGCCCCGCCCCTCTATCATCCATGCCGATGTAGGTATTGGCCCCGCCCCTCCATCGTCCATGTTGATGTAGGTATTGGCCCCGCCCCTCTATCATCCATGCCGATGTAGGTATTGGCCCCGCCCCTCCATCGTTCATGCCGATGTAGGTATTGGCCCCGCCCCTCTATCATCCATGCCGATGTAGGTATTGGCCCCGCCCCTCTATCATCCATGCCGATGTAGGTATTGGCCCCGCCCCTCCATCGTCCATGTTGATGTAGGTATTGGCCCCGCCCCTCTATCGTCCATGCCGATGTAGGTATTGGCCCCGCCCCTCTATCGTCCATGTTGATGTAGGTATTGGCCCCGCCCCTCTATCATCCATGCCGATGTAGGTATTGGCCCCGCCCCTCTATCGTCCATGCCGATGTAGGTATTGGCCCCGCCCCTCCATCGTCCATGTTGATGTAGGTATTGGCCCCGCCCCTCTATCATCCATGCCGATGTAGGTATTGGCCCCGCCCCTCTATCATCCATGTCGGTGTAGGTGTTGGCCCCGCCCCTCTATCATCCATGCCGATGTAGGTATTGGCCCCGCCCCTCTATCATCCATGCCGATGTAGGTATTGGCCCCGCCCCTCTATCATCCATGCCGATGTAGGTATTGGCCCCGCCCCTCTATCATCCATGCCGATGTAGGTATTGGCCCCGCCCCTCCATCGTCCATGTTGATGTAGGTATTGGCCCCGCCCCTCTATCATCCATGCCGATGTAGGTATTGGCCCCGCCCCTCCATCGTTCATGCCGATGTAGGTATTGGCCCCGCCCCTCTATCATCCATGCCGATGTAGGTATTGGCCCCGCCCCTCTATCATCCATGCCGATGTAGGTATTGGCCCCGCCCCTCTATCATCCATGCCGATGTAGGTATTGGCCCCGCCCCTCCATCGTCCATGCCGATGTAGGTATTGGCCCCGCCCCTCCATCGTTCATGCCGATGTAGGTGTTGGCCCCGCCCCTCCATTGTTCATGCCGATGTAGGTATTGGCCCCGCCCCTCCATCGTCCATGCCGATGTAGGTATTGGCCCCGCCCCTCCATCGTCCATGTCATGTAGGTATTGGCCCCGCCCCTCTATCATCCATGTCGATGTAGGTATTGGCCCCGCCCCTCCATTGTTCATGCTGATGTAGGTATTGGCCCCGCCCCTCCATTGTTCATGCTGATGTAGGTATTGGCCCCGATGTGGACGATGTGGTGGTGACGATGTGGTGGTGACGATGTGGTGGTGACGATGTGGTGGTGACCATGTGGTGGTGACGATGTGGTGGTGACCATGTGGTGGTGACGATGTGGTGGTGACCATGTGGTGGTGACATGTTCCTTCCAGGTCATCCAAGTCCTTCACCCCTTCTCCCGCTGGACAAACAATCGGCGGACGCAAGATCAAGACGGCTGTACGGCGCCGTAGAACGTAGACGTGCTTTGTGTGACGTGACGTGCGGACAGCGAAATGACCTTTTGGAGGAAGGTCCGCCGCTCTGTTTGTTTTTGTACCCCCACCCACAGGGGGTCAGGTGGGTCTGTGGGTGTTCTCCTGCTGCCGACTGAACAAAAGACACCGACAGCCATCCTGCCCTGAACGCCACCAGCGGACATCTTTGTTTCCAACACCGGCGCGTGTCTGCCAGACTCCAGGCATGGCCACCCCCCCCCCCCCCCACCCCCCCACCCCCTCAGCTTTGTTTGTAATGAAAGGAGACGTGCTGCGGCGAATAGCTGAGTGCAGACTTTGTAGAGCCGTGGCGTGCAGAGCGTCCGTACGCCACGCTGGATGTACACTGACCCCCCCGCCCCCGCCCCCACCTCCATGTATAGACTTGAGGTGTGTTTGTATACGTATGCGAGTTGTTAGCAAGCAAATGAATGTTTGGAAAGGAAAGGAGGGGAGGAAGGAAGGAAAGGAGGGACTTTGTAAATGCATCCTTTTCATCTTCCATGTTTGACATGTGTGCTTTGCTCCACCTTCTTTTTCACTCTTCTTGCCCTCTCGTTTCTTTCCCGTCCTTCCGACCTCACGCTCGCCCTTTATCTCTCTCTCTTTATCTCTCTCTCTCTCTCTCTCTCTCTCTCTCTCTATCGGCCTTTGAATATGATACAAACGTGTAAATAGTGATTTTTTTTTTTTTATCTGTGAAGTTGATTTTGTGAGTGTGTGCGTTACCAGCTCTGTTGAGCCTTTTTTTTTTCTCTAGAATTGTCTGAGTCCCTATATTCAAAGTTGCCCCAATCCATTTAATAGGAGCTAACATGCTAATTGGAGAGCCTTTGCTGACTAAAGGCCGATTTGGCTCACTGATCCACTTTTGTTTGGACCAAAAGCAGTATTGTACAAAGTATTAAGTATATATTTTTCTATGGCGTGATTAAATGGACCAGGGTGACTTTGGATGATAAGGAAGTTGAGTTTCATTTTAAAGCCATGACGATGATGACGATGATGATGATGATTAGCGGATGAGTGATAAAAGTTCCAAACCATGGTTCATTACCATCAATAAAAGTATCCAATGAAAGCTTGTCTTCTTGTGCAGCATCTTCACGCTAGTCCTAAATGTTTATTACATTACATATTACAATTACATTCACTAGAAGGATTTCTGTGCTGCAACTATCCAAAGCAAAAATGGCTAACCTATCAACGATGTGCGATACCACTGATTTCGTTTCCGATCCGATCCCGAGTAAAATTGAGGCTGATATCAGTGATACCAATCCAATATCGATTCCTTGTGCAAGTTCAACAAATACAATAAAACTGTTAATTTATTGATTAGATACATTCTAATTGTACAAAATGTATAACCTTTATTGAAAAATAAATACATGAACAACGGAAAAGAGGAAGTCATATTTGTGAAAGAATAAAAATACACGAATTATTAAGGATAAAAAGTTTATACACAATGAAGTTGATCATTTCAACATTGCAAACATTACCTCAAGTGACTCCCAAAAGTATCCAGATTTTCATTTGAGAATTGATTTTAGTTTCCCAAGAGCTGGTATCGGAAGTATCGACCCAGACCTCATCACTTATGATGATGCCGGGTATGGAACCAGTGAACCGCGGTAAACGAGTACGGTATTTGCTTTTTATGTTATCAGAGAGCACGCGGTGTCTTACCGTACCAATATGGCGCCCATGCGCACGCGCTCCGTCGTGCCTCGTGTGCCGCTGAACCATCGGACAATTAACTCAAGCGCTTTGCTGTTCCTTTTTTAACTTTGGTATTTTTACACAAACACGTGGCTCGTCGGGTCATTAAGGTTCCATTTAATACAAATTTGGTCCAATTTGAAGCTAATTAATTTGTTACATGGATACATTTAGCCGAGCCGAGGACGCGGCTACTTCCCTTTAACCTGCGCTACCTGTCATGACCGCCGTGGGTGTGTCCGTGTGGCGGAGATCTTGGCGGGTCAGATTTATTGTAGCAACCACCCCTAGCAACGCCGAGTCGGCGTGGCGGGGGGTCTGCGTGAAGGAACGCAGAAACTTGCGTGTTCGAGACAACATGGGATGCGTCAGCTCCAGCGCCACGGTGGTCCGCCCGCTACGACCCCCCAGCAACGCAGCGCAGGTAGGACGCTCTCTTCAAGCCACTGCTGCTCGCCTGCCATGTATCCCACCCGGCACCTGCACGTCCAACGGACCCAATATAGCATCATTTTTCACCTAATTCTGTATTATTTATATCAGACTTTTCATGTGCTGTTGCCACGGCAACCATGCTCATGCGTGTTCTCAGGACCAAACAGGAAGTAAAAGCGCACGTAGCAACTCGGCCGTGTCAAAGGTCACGCAGGACAGCGGCGTGGAGGTGGCGCCGTTGGACAACGGGGCGGCGTTACCCGGGGAGGTGCCAGGGAAGCCACCCCCGCCCTTGGGGGGCGGAGGCCTACTGGAGCAGGAGCATCCCACCTCCAGCGAGATCCTGGAAGAGCTGCAGAGCGAAGGAATCATCCAAGTCAGCCCCCGCAGGGCGACCCCCGCCGGGGAGGCCTACACCGTCACGGTGGGTACCTGCCGTCTCTCCCTGTCCTTTCCCCAGCCGCCTTCCTCGCTAGGACTAGCATGTTGGTGTCTATTTGTTAGCTTGATAAGCTCGTGAACTCTGCCTAGCAACTATTATTTTCATGAATTTATGTGTTTTCTTTTTGATGAAATGTATTTGTAAGTTTGATTTTTTTTTATGTCTTTTATGATAGATTTATTGGATTGTTTGTGTATTTTATTTCTGTTTATTGATGAAGTATTTATGTATTTTATAGATGTTTCATGCATTTGATTGGATGAATATGATTATGCTTAATGTGTGTGTGTGCCTGTCAGCTGGGTGACAGCGAGGGGGTCAAACGGCGGCCCCCGGCCAGGCTGCAGTCCCTGAGGGTCAAGCGTCTCCCCAGCAGAGAGGACATGGAGGAGAAGATGACGCTGGCGGACAAGAGACGAAAGGTTGGAGACCACCTGACCTTCTTCTTTGTCCTTCGTCCTCCTCAATGTCCTCCTTGTCTCAGCGGAGGGAAGATGAGCTGACGGCACGTCTGAAGTCGGCCCGTGTACGCCGACCCGCCGCTGTTGGTGCGGAGGAGGAGGATGATGGAGAACCTGGAGAGCCTCAGCAGGGAGAAGATGCTGGAGATGAGAAGGTGATGAATGCAGCTTCAGAGAGCAACCCCAGCATCCAACGAGGAGGAGGAGAAGGAGGCCAAGAGGAGGTGTCTGGGCACCCAGATGCAGTGAAGGCCCCAAAGTGATTGTTAGTTTTGACACTTCGAGTTCTTTTCAAAGTCCAGGAGAAAGACCGCAGGGTTTGCCATCTACCTGGAGTGTCATTTTTATAATGACCGCTGGACGTCACTGTTTACCCAAACTAAGCTAGCAAGACCCCCTCGATCGTGAGCTAACTTATTATGTATTCTTCGTTTCTATTATCGTTAGCTAGGCAGCCCGTGTTCATCATTAGCTAACTAACTTTAAGAGGGAGTATTTGGGCCACAGTGGGAGAGAAAAACCTCGAGAATAAAATGGAGAATTTATCCATACATCCATTTTGTGTACCGCTGACCCTCAGCGTTCTTTTGAATTTCTACGTCTGGACCTGTCTATCGGGCATGTCGTGTTTCATAATGACCGCTGAGTGTCGCTGTTTCCCGATGTGTGTTGCGGTATTGCTTGACACCATTTGAACGGCTTGTTCTCCTGTAGGTGTCCGTTCATTGACTTTGGTATCCACACACACCGAAGTTCTTGTTATCGTGGCGTGAATTGCCGAGCCGACATATTTATATTAGTTGTTAAGCATAAGCTATGCTGTATGATTATCCCCCATTGTCTGTTATCCCACACACGTTAATCACGTTGGCCACTTGATGATGAACAACCTCCACTAAAGTGGCCATTTTATAATGGAGCGCTTGCATCGCATTCCAGACTTCCATTGGGGAATGGCTGATTTCAGCATAGTGGATATTGTACTAGCAGCTTTTCATCTGAATAAGAGCATGGAAATGTTGGAGGATGTGGACTACATCCGAGAAATGAAAGTAGCATAAACTTTTCCATCTCCCGTCACACCTTTGACCTTCCGTTTTTCCGTTTTTTTTACCGAGTTGAACTTTTTCCCGAGCTCGTTTTCCAAAGCGGTAACTTTTTTGTTCCCGTCATCAGATGACTTGATTCCCAGCTATAGAAATACATATTATAGAATGGTGGTCGTCCCCCCCCCCCCGCTCCACCCTCCCCTACCGAACCCCCCGGGCCGCCCGGCGGTTGGTGCGCCCCTGTGGGCGGGCACGGAGGAGGAGTTTGGGTTGTGAACTTTTTAGGAATGGGTTTCTCTTTGGACCGGCAGAGGAACCGACACGAGCCGCCGAGTCCCGATGGTCTCCTTTGGAAGCTAGAAGTTCCCGCGTCTACCCCCTCCATCCATCTTTCCTGTGACGTCACCCGAAGACGCAGCCAGAAGGAGCCCTTTTGCACTTTTGCGGTTTCCCGGTTTGGCACCGACGATGCACAGCACGCAGAAGGACACCACCTACACCAAGATCTTCGTAGGAGGTCTTCCTTACCACACCACGGACTCCAGTCTCAGGAAGTACTTTGAGGTGTTCGGGGAGATCGAGGAGGCGGTGGTCATCACGGACCGGCAGACCGGGAAGTCTCGCGGATATGGATTCGTGAGTGCACGCGCACGCGCACACACCAAACTCACCTGCTGCTTTCTCGTGACTCAAAAATAAACCAAACCATAACTCACTACAGTACACAGTAGGCGTGGTATACCACTGTATAGCATGGTATACTACAGGGCAGCGTGGTATATAGCGTAGTATACTATAGCATAGTATACTACATTATAGCATGCTATACTACAGTACAGCATAGTATACTACAGTACAGCGTGGTATACCACAGTATAGGGTGGTACACTAAAGTATAGCATGGTATACTACAGTGTAGCATGGTATACCATAGTATAGCGTGGTATACTACAGTATAGCATAGCAACTACTGTATAGCATGGTATACTACAGTACAGCGTGGTATATATCATAGTATACTATAGCATTATATACTACATTATAGCATGGTTTACTACAGCATAGCATAGTATACCATAGTGTAACGTGGTATACCATAGTATAGCATGGTATACTACAGTATAGCATAGCAACTACTATATAGAAAGGTATACCAAAATATAGCATGGTATACCACAGTATAGCATAGTATACTACAGTATAGCATGGTATACTACAGTATAGCATAGCAACTACTATATAGAAAGGTATACCAAAATATAGCATGGTATACCACAGTATAGCATAGTATACTACAGTATAGCATGGTATACTACAGTATAGCATAGCAACTACAGTATAGCATGGTATACCACAGTATAGCGTGGTATACTAAAGTATAGCATGGTATACTACAGGGCAGCGTGGTATATAGCATAGTATACTATAGCATAGTATACTACATTATAGCATGGTATACTACAGTATAGCATAGTATACCATAGTATAACGTGGTATACCACAGTATAGCATAGCAACTACAGTATAGCATGGTATACCACAGTATAGCGTGGTATACTAAAGTATAGCATGGTATACTACAGGGCAGCGTGGTATATAGAGTAGTATACTATAGCATAGTATACTACATTATAGCATGCTATACTACAGGGCAGCGTGGTATATAGCATAGTATACTACATTATAGCATGGTATACTACAGTATAGCGTAGTATACCATAGTATAACGTGGTATACCACAGTATAGCATAGCAACTACAGTATAGCATGGTATACCACAGTATAGGGTGGTACACTACAGTGTAGCATGGTATACCATAGTATAGTGTGGTATACTACAGTATAGCATAGCAACAGTATAGCATGGTATACCACAATATAGCATGGTATACCACAGTATAGTGTGGTATGCTAAAGTATAGCATAGCAACTACAGTATAGCATGGTATACCACAGTATAGGGTGGTACACTACAGTGTAGCATGGTATACCATAGTATAGTGTGGTATACTACAGTATAGCATAGCAACAGTATAGCATGGTATACCACAATATAGCATGGTATACCACAGTATAGTGTGGTATGCTAAAGTATAGCATAGTATACTACAGTATAGCATGATATACTACAGTGTAGCGTGGTATACTACAGAATAACATGGTATACTACAGTATAGCATAGCAACTACTGTATAGCATGGTATACCACAATATAGCATGGTATACCACAGTATAGTGTGGTATGCTAAAGTATAGCATAGTATACTACAGTATAGCATGATATACTACAGTATAGCATGGCAACTACAGTATAGCATGGTATACTACAGTATAGAATGGTGTACTACAGTATAACATAGTATACTACAGTACAGCATGGTATACCATAGTATAACATGGTATACCTTAGTACAGCGTGGTATAGCGTATAGTATGGTATACCATAGTATAGCATGTATACCATAGTATAGCATGGTATACTACACTATAGCATTGCAACTACAGCATAGTATGGTATACCATAGTATAGCATGGTATAACAAAGTATAGCATGGTATACTACACTATAGCATAGCAACTACTGTATAGTATGCATACCATAGTATAGCATGGTATACTACACTATAGCATAGCAACTACTGTATAGTATGGTATACCATAGTATAGCATAGCAACTACAGTATAGTATGGTATACCATCGTATAGCATGGTATACTACACTATAGCATCGCAACTACTGTATAGTAAGGTATACCATAGTATAGCATGGCAACAACAGTATAGTATGGTATACCACAGTATAGCATGGTATACTACACTATAGCATAGCAACTACAGTATAGTATGTTATTCCATAGTATAGCATGGCAACTACAGTATAGTATGGTATACCATAGTATAGCATGGCAACTACAGTATAGTATGGTATACCATAGTATAGCATAGCAACTACAGTATAGTATGGTATACCATAGTATAGCATAGCAACTACAGTATAGTATGGTATACCATAGTATAGCATAGCAACACCAATATAGTATGGTATACCATAGTATAGCGTAGCAACTACAGTATAGTATGGTATACCATAGTATAGCATAGCAACTACCGTATAGTATGGTATACCATAGTATAGCATGGCAACTACAGTATAGTATGGTATACCATAGTATAGCATAGCAACTACAGTATAGTATGGTATACCATAGTATAGCATGGCAACTACAGTATAGTATGGTATACCATAGTATAGCATAGCAACACCAATATAGTATGGTATACCATAGTATAGCATAGCAACACCAATATAGTATGGTATACCATAGTATAGCATAGCAACTACAGTATAGTATGGTATACCATAGTATAGCATAGCAACTACAGTATAGTATAGTATACCATAGTATAGCATAGCAACACCAGTATAGTATGGTATACCATAGTATAGCATAGCAACACCAGTATAGTATGGTATACCATAGTATAGCATAGCAACTACAGTATAGTATAGTATACCATAGTATAGCATAGCAACACCAGTATAGTATGGTATACCATAGTATAGCATAGCAACACCAGTATAGTATGGTATACCATAGTATAGCATAGCAACTACAGTATAGTATGGTATACCATAGTATAGCATAGCAACACCAGTATAGTATGGTATACCATAGTATAGCATAGCAACACCAGTATAGTATGGTATACCATAGTATAGCATAGCAACTACAGTATAGTATGGTATACCATAGTATAGCATAGCAACACCAGTATAGTATGGTATACCATAGTATAGCATAGCAACTACAGTATAGTATGGTATACCATAGTATAGCATAGCAACACCAGTATAGTATGGTATACCATAGTATAGCATAGCAACACCAGTATAGTATGGTATACCATAGTATAGCATAGCAACTACAGTATAGTATGGTATACCATAGTATAGCATAGCAACACCAGTATAGTATGGTATACCATAGTATAGCATAGCAACTACAGTATAGTATGGTATACCATAGTATAGCATAGCAACACCAGTATAGTATGGTATACCATAGTATAGCATAGCAACACCAGTATAGTATGGTATACCATAGTATAGCATAGCAACTACAGTATAGTATGGTATACCATAGTATAGCATAGCAACACCAGTATAGTATGGTATACCATAGTATAGCATAGCAACTACAGTATAGTATGGTATACCATAGTATAGCATAGCAACACCAGTATAGTATAGTATACCATAGTATAGCATGGTGTCCTCTCCAACAAGCATGATCTGTCTTCCTCATTGGGGCTAAAAGGCCAAAGCGTGTCCAAGTTAGCATGTTTTTCTTGATACAGGATACAAAAATGACAACATACATACATACATCTGTTTTCTATGCCGCTTATCCTCACTAGGATGGGGGCATGCTGGAGCCTACCCCAGCTGGACTGGTGGCCAGCCAATCCCAGGGCACATGTAGACAAACAACCATTCACACTCACATTCATACCTATGGACAATTTGGAGTGGCTAATTAACCTAGCATGTTTTTGGAATGTGGGAGGAAACCGGAGTACCCGGAGAAAACCCACGCATGCACGGGGAGAACATGCAAACTCCACACAGAGATGGCCGAGGTGGGATTCCAACCCAGGTCTTCCCATCTCCTGACTGTGTGGCCTACATGCTAACCACTCGTCCACCGTGCGGCTCCAAAAATGACAACACTTGGAGATAAATATCTTTGTAATATTTATATTATACACATGATACATTGTATACGTTGTATATACAGTACCATATGTTATACAGTACACATTGTACATGTTATATACATTGTATACATGTTATACAGTACACATTGTACATATTCTACATGTTTTTTCATCAGCCCCACATACTGCCTTTCACTCATTCACGTTCATACGGTCATTCATTCATACTTTCACTTTCACTTTCATACATTCATGAACCTTTATTCATTTACACTTTCACTTTCATACATTTCATGCATTCATTCACCTCGATTCATACATTTTCCTTTATTCATTGATCTCGTCATCTCGGCGTACATTCGCTTCACACATTCCTTTATTTCGTCATTCATTCATACTTTCACTTTCATGTGTTTGTTTGTTCTTTCATACGTTTACTTCCACTCGTTTTACATTTTCACATTCATTTGTGCGTACGTTTATACAATTCATTCATACATTCACACTTTCACTTTCATACACGCATTCATTTACATTCACACATTCATTTCTACGTTCAAACTTTTACTTTCACTTTCATGCATGCATTCATTCACGTTCATAGATTCATTCCTACATTCACGCTGTCACTTTCACTTTCATGCATACATTCATTCACACTCATAGATTCACTCCTACATTCACACTTTCACTTTCATACATACATTCATTCACATTCATAGATTCATTCCTACTTTCACTTTCACTTTCATGCATACATTCATTCATATTCATAGATTCATTCCTACTTTCACTTTCACTTTCATACATACATTCATTCATATTCATAGATTCATTCCTACTTTCACTTTCATACATACATTCATTCACATTCATAGATTCATTCCTACTTTCACTTTCACTTTCATACATACATTCATTCACATTCATAGATTAATTCTTACATTCACTTTTACTTTCACTTTCATACATACATTCATTCACATTCATAGATTCATTCTTACATTCACTTTCACTTTCACTTGCATTCATGCATGCATTGCTGGCCATAATGAATGAGTGACAGCCCCATGCATGCATGCATGAGAGAGTGAGAGAGTGAAAGAGTGAGAGAGTGAGAGAGCGAGAGAGTGACGGGTGTCCATGTGGTGTGTGAACCAGGTGACGATGGCGGATCGTTCGGCAGCAGATCGAGCGTGTAAAGATCCGAACCCCATCATCGACGGCAGGAAAGCCAACGTCAACCTGGCCTACCTGGGAGCTAAACCCCGCCTCATGCAGCCAGGTAGCCACGCCCACCACCACCACCACTCACCAGTACTACTCTATATGTACTATGTACTACATAGGCTGTAATGGACAGAAGAGTACGCTAATATGATGCTGTACTATAGTAGTACTATAAAAGTGTTGCTGTCCACCTTGTGGTACTTGATCCTAGTATTTGTTCCAATACTTTGCAGGCTTTACTTTTGGAGTTCCCCACATTCACCCCGCTTTCATCCAGAGGCCTTATGGGTAAGTACCCGCTACTCTGATGATGATGATGGTGATGATGATGGTGAGGATGGATCTCTGATTGGCTGGGAGCAGTCACATGCTTGTGCTGCCACGTCCAAGAAGGTTGTCGTGTTCTTCACTTGGAAGCTGATGTTATGGCGTGATTGTGTAGCGTGTGCGTGTGTGCGTGTGCGTGCGCGGCGAGGACAGGCAGCAGACTGACGGGTGCTCTGTTTCTCTCTAGCTGAGCGTCATCTCTAATCTTTGCGGGGTGAATGTGCGTCTCGCCACGGTGATTATTGATTATGTTTGTGTTATGAAGTGATGCTGTTAGCTGAGCGTGTGTGTGAAACAACCAAAGCCGTGACGTCGTTGGATTGGTTGGTTGGTTGTGTTGGGGTGACGCGTGTTAGCTTAGCGCACCTTTCCCTTTGGACGGCTTTTAGTTTAACACATGGTGTTATTGGTGTGTGACTTCCTTTAACAACACCTGATTTTTGCATCTTTTGCAAAAAAAAAAGACTTGTCTTGTCTGCAACTCACTTTCCAAACACATCATTGTGTGTGTGTGTGTGTGTGTGTGTGTGTGTGTGTCAGGCTCCAAAGTTGCAAACAAATGTCTTTCTCCCTCTGTGGCTCTGTCATTGTGTGGGATGGAGCTTTGGTCACATGGGTGCTGGGTGTTAAGGAAAACAAGCGCACCCATTGTGCCCATACAAAGCCCCCAATGCTGACACTGCAGTTGCATGAAACTCTGTGTGTATGTGGGGGGGTGGGGGTTTGGGGGGGTCGGTAGTGTCTCTCGGTCAAGCCAAAGCAGCGGCCACCACCGATCACTTTATTAGGCACACATGCGCCATTCATTCATTCATTCATTTTCTACCGCTTTTTCCTCACGAGGGTCGCAGGGGGTGCTGGAGCCTATCCCAGCTGTCTTCGGGCGAGAGGCGGGGTACACCCTGGACTGGTCGCCAGCCAATCACAGGGCACATATAGACAAACAACCATTCACACTCACATTCATACCTATGGACAATTTGGAGTGGCTAATTAACCTAGCATGTTTTTGGAATGTGGGAGGAAACCGGAGTACCCGGAGAAAACCCACGCATGCACGGGGAGAACATGCAAACTCCACACAGAGATGCCCGAGGGCGGGGACCGAACCCTGGTCTCCTAGCTGTGAGGTCTGCGCACTAACCACCAGACCGCCGTGCCGCCACACATGCGCCAATGGAAGATTAAAAAAAAAAGACAAGTACACGCTGACACCACCAAAAGAACCAAACATGGTTGGTGACGCCTGGCGCACTTAGCGCACATCCTGCGTGCAATGAAATGCTCCAAACATCAACCTTCGACCTTGATACAAGGTCACATGTACAGGGGAAGTGCACCTTTTTGGAATGTTGCCCATCATTCCCAATCCTTATGTGTTTCTTTCCCTTTTCTCTGCATTCCAACACTTGAATAAGAGAATAAATGACGAGTTAATATAAGCTAGCTTACAATGCTGTCATTGGGAACTATTTGCACTATGGTTTGACATCCATGCTGCGATCATGCAATAACACGCACCCTGATGATAACATGTCATAGTTGAGTATCTTGAGTATCCAAACCTCTTTCCCAGGTGCGTTGACGCACATACTAGCACATGCTAGGTCCGTCAACAACAGCAGCATCGATACGGCGACAACACTTCCGATGTCCGCTCTCCTCGGGATGGAGATGTGTGCTCAAGTCCTCAGGTCAAAAATGCTGACGGCAAACCAGCGTCTCGTTGAGTCTTGGTAGCCAAACGGAGCGCTAGCTAGCCGCTCTTCCGTCTGGGAATGACGCTGACACGATTAGCGAGGTGCCGAGTTAATTAGTTCGTATCAACACACCGAGTAAAGAGGTTTGGCTAGTGTTTTAAATCGTCCAGATAGGCCACGATGCTCAACTATGACATCTTGGAGATAAAAACATGCCACTAATTATGAGTTAACTGCACAGAATGCAATTAATCATGATGAAAGTTGAAGTGCTACATTCCATTGGTGAGCATATGATTATTACTGCTGGTCTCCAAGGGCAGACAAGAAGAACATTCTGAATATTTCTTTATTATAAAACATGGAGCTGGATTTCCTTCATCACTTTGTGCAATTAAAATAACAAAGCTTTAAAAAAGTAACTAAAAGTAACTAAGTAAAGTAACTATCTGGAGGGACTCGTCTGGATATTGCCATCGGAATGTTTCATCATCTTAATCATCATCTTTAATCAATAATCATCACAGGTTCAGACACAACCAAGCGGCCACTCACTGGCACCATCAAAGGCCCCCGCTTTTCCCCAGTACTGTCCATGGGTCGGGGGTGGGGGGTTGGCGGGGGGGGGGGGGGGGGCAGCGACAGCGTCTCTATTGGAAAAATGTCCATCTGACATTTTCACAAAGCTTTACCCAAACTCCTCCATTCCAAAAGCCCAACAACAGCCCCCCCCCTCGCCCCCCCCATGGGACCCACGGGGGGGGGGGGGGGGGGTACAGGTGAATGACCTCCACTGTAGCAACAGGTGGCGCCACATCATGAACATCATGAACACTCAACATCTCAGCTGTTTATTTCTTGACCAACGTTATTTCTTTTTCCTTCTTCCTTCTTCCGTGACACGTTCTTCTTCCACGTTTGGATATTATTATTCTCTTATTCTTATTATATTATATTATATATTATTATTATTATTATTATCTTATTGGGATGTTTGACTCTTCATATGCTGTCTTTATTGTTGTAAGTCCATCCACCCACCCACCCACCCATCCATTCATCCATCCATTCATCCATCCATTCATCCATCCACCTTCCCATCCATCTATTCATCCAGCCACCCATCCATCCATCCACCCATCCATCCACCTACCCATCCATCTATTCATCCATCCATCCATGCATCCACCCATCCGTCCATCTACCCATCCATCCATGCATCCATCCATCCACCCATCCATCCATCCATCCGTCCACCTACCTATCCATCCATCTATGCATCTATCCATCCATTCATCCATCCATTCATCCATCCACCTTCCCATCCATCTATTCATCCAGCCACCCATCCATCCACCCATCCATCCATCCATCCACCCATCCATCCACCTACCCATCCATCTATTCATCCATCCATCCATGCATCCACCCATCCGTCCATCTACCCATCCATCCATGCATCCATCCATCCACCCATCCATCCATCCATCCATCCGTCCACCTACCTATCCATCCATCTATGCATCTATCCATGCATCCATTTATCCATTCATGCATCCATCCACGCATCCACCCATCCATCCCTCTACCTACCCATCCATCCATCCACGCATCCACCCATCCATCCCTCTACCTACCCATCCATCCATCCATGCATCCATCCATGCATCCATCCACCCATCCATCCACCCACCCACCCATCCATCCATCCATCCATCCATCCACCTACCCATGCATCCATCCATGCATCCATCCATGCATCCATCCACCCATCCACCTACCCATCCATCCATCCACCCATCCATCCATGCATCTATCCATCCATGCATCCACCCATCCGTCCATCTACCCATGCATCCAGCCATCCACCTACCCATCCATCCATCTATGCATCCATCCATGCATCCATTTATCCATCCATGCATCCATCATCCATCCACGCATCCACCCATCCACCTATCCCATCCATCCATCCACCTACCCATCCATCCATCCATCCATCCATCCATCCATCCACCTACCCATCCATCCATCCACCTACCCATCCATCCATCCACCTACCCATCAATCCATCCACCCATCCATCCATCCATCCACCTACCCATCCATCCACCTACCCATCCATCCACCTACCCATCCATCCATCTGTCCATGCATCCATCCATCTACCCATCCATTCATGCATCCACCCATTCATCCACCTACCCATCCATCCATGCATCCATCCATCCATTTTCTAACCAATGGCGATCCAAAGGCAGGTGCTTCTTGCTTGGATGGGATTGTATGAGACTGTGGTTGGTTCTGGAAGGCCAGCATCCACATGCTAAAGCTAAGCTAACCATGTGTTCTTCTTTTCCCCCCCAGCATCCCCGCCCACTACGTGTACCCTCAGGCCTTCGTGCAGCCCAGCGTGGTCATCCCTCACGTGCAGCCTGCTGCCGCCGCCCCTCCCGCCACCGCGTCCTCCCCTTACATCGACTACACCGGAGCGGCCTACGCGCAGTACTCAGCCGCAGCGGTCAGCGCCGCCGCCGCTGCCGCGTATGAGCAGTATCCCTACGCGGCATCCCCCGCCGCCGCCGGGTACGTGGCCACCGCCGGGTACGGCTACGCGCTCCAGCAGCCTCTAGCCACCGCCGCCGCCACCCCGGGTTCAGCGGCGGCCGTCGCTGCCGCCGCCGCCTTCGGCCAGTACCAGCCGCAGCAGCTCCAGGCCGACCGCATGCAATAGCAGTCGCTGCCACCGGGGGTGGGCGAGTGGGGGGCACAGGAAGGGGATGCCGATCGGTCGATGATGATGAGGATGATGATGGTGAGGTGGCAACTTTTTGAACTTGCTGTGCTTCAACCAAAAACCCAGAGGTGGTGCTAGAAATACTAGAGGAAGTACTTCTTCTAGGAAGTACGAATCCCGTTGCTGTCTTTCATGTTTGATCCGCTGACAGCGTTCCTTGTCCTGGCTGGACCTTTCCGATAATCAGGGAAATGTTTGCACCTCGGATTGATGCTGAGACCCCGCCCCTGGCCCCACCCACCCCCGTTCCTCCGATGCAAAGCAAACACCAAAATGACAGGAAATAAGAACGCAAAGGGGGGGCAGTGTTGTTGTTGTGCTGGCGGGGGCGGGTGAGCCCCCCAGCGCCACCCAGACGGATCCCTCTGGAAACTGGTTTGTTGAGCTGTCACATTCTAATCCCCCCCACGCCACCCTTTTTTTTTTGGGCGGGGGGGCAAGTTTACAGCCCACAGCTCAATATAGAGGCCCCACCCCACCCCAGCCCCCAGTCGCTGGGCCGTGTCAGCACTTCCACCTCCTGCAAATCTACCCGGCAACCGCCTGCCTCAGCGTGCCTGACTTCCTGTTTCACTGCTATTTAAATCATCCCATATTTAAAGTATTTATTTTTCTGGACGAGTAGTGCCGGTACTGTGTTCATAATATTACTGTGTACTCATCTCAAGGCATACTGTATACACATATACTCGATATAACTTATTGATTAGCTGTAGTTTTAATATTATGATATATTAACATACTCAACCAAAAGTAGCTATTTAAGATACATGCACTGTATTTTTATTTTTATTTTCAACTCTAGCTTTTGTTTTTTTTTGTAAATGGAGGAATTTTATTTAAATGCATGCAGATTGTACTCATCTGTGTAAAAAAAAAAAATCTTTTTGACAAAAATGCTGCTTTATCCACTAGAATGTGCCAAGTCGTCAGTAGCTGTGCTTACAGTATTTGATCCTGTGCTTCATATTCATCCCACGGCTACTTTACAATGTTTTTATACTTGAACTATTTCTTACAAGGGAAATGAGAGAAATAAATGGCACACATTTTAAAAAAGCTTTTCATTGTCACTGGATGAAAACATGTCAAGTGTTTCTATTTCTATGCAAAAACTTTATTACTCCAAATTGGAATAAAATGTTGTATATTTCCAAGACTTTACGCGTACTGTCCTGTCTTTGTTGACTCGCAGGATCAGCATCACAAACGTTTCCTGTCAACCGTGCATTGCTAATCAATAAGTCCATGGCATCCGGCTCTTGGGTGACACGTGGTGGGCGGGTGCAACAGTGCAAGGGTGCAAAGATCCATGCAGCTGATTGGTCAGGAACCACTGAGAAACAGGAAGTGAATCCAATCTAATTACGCTAGCCAGTAATTACAATCTATCTATGCAACTTCCTAGTTAGTTTACATGCTGACAAGCTAAGTAGCTCATTTACTAGCTTTTTTGTACAATTTTATAACTATTTCACTATTTTTCTACCTACTGTGCAGCTGTTATATCTATGGGACTTAATATGGTAGGTAGGTTTCCATGTAAAAGTGGCCTCTTAAATACTACATATGTACAATACTACAAGTGGATCCAATGAACGACAATAAATAGAATTACCTATTTCGATACATAGATATAACTGTCTTTATATCCTTTGAATTATTTTAACACCTATCAATTGAGCCTACCTACTTTGGTTTTAGTGGCTAATTTACTAGCTTTATTTACTGCAAATTTCGTAGCAATCTGACCATTTACCTACCTACTATCTATATGTTTAGATTGTTTGTTAGATTTAGTATATCTTTGAGACTTGTATGTGCCTGTAGTTTACATTTTTATTAAAATTTAAACGCTACATTTGTGGCGTTTTCTGTCTATGTAGCAAACCTAGCTTGCAAGCTAACAGGTACTTCTGCTAATACTGAAAATGAAAATGTAGTACAAATTTTGTCTGTGGCAAAGTTTTGACTGTAGCTACTTCACTATTGATGAATTATTTAGTTCCATTAGCAAACTAATATTACATCTATGGTTGTTTTATGTAGTTACAGCGTTAAAATGAAAAAAAAAAGAAAAACGCTGCATATCAGCCATATTTGTAGTCTTGTTCATTAAGATACACTCCTTGGGTAGCAAAGGGCCACTTTGCTGTTTTTCAATTTATTTAACACATACTGACTGTCAACATGTATCTCCCTAACTATTTATTAATTATTTACTCACATATGTAGCTATTTAATGGACTTTTCATGTGTGGGAAATGTATGATTATGCCATTATTATGCCTGCTAGCGAGATAGCTGTTTACCGAACGATTAGCTATCTATTGAGTAGGTTTGCTAGTTTAACTTCTAGCTAATTTAACTTGCTAGTTAAAATATGTGTCTATATTGTATAGCCTATATAAACACAGTGTTTGCCTTCTACACGCCAGTTTTTTTCCCGTGGGATTGGTCGATATAGCTTAGCATCGGCAGGTGTAGCTAATGCCAAGACAACACTCCATCATGGCGTCTCACGCCCTCTTGGTTATTTTTAGTGCGGACCATCAGAAGCTCGGTTTGTGCTAACCGAGCGGCGCTCCTGTTGAGTCACGGTTCTGAAAAGGTTCTCCTCGGCTCAATTAGGACATCCGAGAAGGACTGACGGAACAACACGGCCGCGCCGCAGAGCTCCGCCGGTGCCAGGACACTTTACCGGAGCGTATCCCGGTGCCAGAACCTTCACCGAGGAACAAAGGTATCGAACGTTGTGGTAAAAGTTGCTGAGTGCATGTTTGGTGCGGTGGGCTTTGTTTGAGGAACCATCGCGAACGTCTGCAAGTGTCAATAAAGTTTGGACTGTCGTTTGGAGTGTTGTTTATTAACGTTATTATTACTCGGTACGGTCCGAATCATATTTATTTGTATCGTTGTGACAGCTCAGGCTCGTGCAAATGACTGGTCACTTTATTAGGTACACCGAGGGTATCCAATCTGGGGACGGGGGGCCACATTTGGGTCCACAGCTCCTGTTTATCCATGTTTTGTCATCTAAAAACATAATCAAGCACTTCCAAGGACGATTAATTAAAGACACACTCACTTATTAGCCAGTTTGATCAATCAAATAATAATGTACAATTAAAGACATGACAAAAATAATAATAAAGTAATAACAAACAAAAAATATATCAATGTTCTGAATAAAATATATAATAAGAAACATTATACATAACTTAAAAAATAATATAGTAATGCATAATAAAAACAATCAAAGGCTGCTAAAATCTATGATATCTATAAGTAGCATACGTAATAATAATAAATAATAAACAAAATAATGTCATAATATAATTTTAAAAATGTATTATATCGAACACGACAAAAGACAATTAGAGACACACCAAAAATTCACCAAAGTAGTAATTCTATAAATAATACAATCATATGATATACATAATAAAAACAACCATAATAATAATAATAACATAATATGATTAACACTGTTACGGACAAATAACTAGAGACACAGAAAAATAATCCATAAATAAATACATCGTCATTAGAGGACAGATAGAAAAAGGGTACAGGAAATATTGTTTGTGTATAATGTGTATTTCTCTACTGCCTTGCAATAACAGAAGCTAGCATGTTGCATTGATTCAAGTCAAACTCTAGGCTTGATGTTTGTACTATATATGTGGTTTGTACTACTGTAGTTTGTACTATATGTGCTTTGTACTACTGTAGTTTGTACTATATGTGCTTTGTACTACTGTAGTTTGTACTATATGTGCTTTGTACTACTGTAGTTTGTACTATATGTGCTTTGTACTACTGTGGTTTGTACTATATGTGCTTTGTACTACTGTGGTTTGTACTATATGTGGTTTGTACTACTGTAGTTTGTACTATTTGTGGTTTGTACTACTGTGGTTTGTACTATGTGTGGTTTGTACTACTGTGGTTTGTACTACTGTAGTTTGTACTATACGTATGTGGTTTGTACTACTGTGGTTTGTACTGTATGTGGTTTATACGGTTTGTACTACTGTGGTTTGTACTACTGTAGTTTGTACTATACGTATGTGGTTTGTACTACTGTGGTTTGTACTATATGTGGTCTTGTACTACTGTGGTTTGTACTATATGTGGTTTGTACGGTTTGTACTATTTGTGGTTTGTACTATATGTAGTTTGTACTACTGTGGTTTGTACGGTTTGTACTATATGTGGTTTGTACTACTGTGGTTTGTACTATGTGTGGTTTGTACTACTGTGGTTTGTACGGTTTGTACTACTGTGGTTTGTACTATGTGTGTTTTGTACTACTGTGGTTTGTACGGTTTGTACTACTGTGGTTTGTACTATATGTGGTTTGTACTACTGTGGTTTGTACGGTTTGTATTACTGTGGTTTGTACGGTTTGTACTATATGTGGTTTGTACTATATGTGGTTTGTACTACTGTGGTTTGTACGGTTTGTATTACTGTGGTTTGTACGGTTTGTACTACTGTGGTTTGTACGGTTTGTACTATTTGTGGTTTGTACTACTGTGGTTTGTACGGTTTGTACTATATGTGGTTTGTACTATATGTGGTTTGTACTACTGTGGTTTGTACTATATGTGGTTTGTACTACTGTGGTTTGTACGGTTTGTATTACTGTGGTTTGTACGGTTTGTACTACTGTGGTTTGTACGGTTTGTACTATTTGTGGTTTGTACTACTGTGGTTTGTACGGTTTGTACTATATGTGGTTTGTACTACTGTGGTTTGTACTATATGTAGTTTGTACTACTGTGGTTTGTACGGTTTGTACTACTGTGGTTTGTACTATATGTGGTTTGTACTATATGTGGTTTGTACGGTTTGTACTATATATGTGGTTTGTACTGCTGTGGTTTGTACTATATGTGGTTTGTACTATATGTGGTTTGTACTCTATGTGGTTTGTACTACTGTGGTTTTCTACTATATGTGGTTTGTACTACTGTGGTTTGTACTTTATGTGGTTTGTACTACTGTGGTTTGTACTATTTGTGGTTTGTACTACTGTGGTTTGTACGGTTCGTACTACTGTGGGTTGTATGGTTCGTACTACTATGGTTTGTACTATATGTGGTTTGTACTACTGTGGTTTGTACTACTTTAGTTGTTTACTTGTTTGCTTCTAATGAAGCCAAACAAGAACAAGAATACGGCGTCCCTCCCATTGTGTTTGTGTATTTGTATGCTACGTAAGGTAGCATAAAGTGTGTATGGCGTACATGTTGACATGCCAGCTTGCTGCGGCTTCGCGACGCTAAAGTCCCCGCCGTCAGACGGCTGCTGAATATAGCTGCAAGGATCAGATATGCACGCTAGACACGCCTTGCTCAGCTGTCGCTGGGCGTCGTGCAGCAAAGACGCAAACACCGAGTCACACAGCTGCTGTGGACGCTGCAGGCTCCAGACGCCACCAGTCCACCAGTCCACCAGTCCACCGGTCCACCAGTCCACCAGTCCACCGGTCCACCAGTCCATAAGCGTGGTGTCCCTTCACGGTGCTTGGTGGTGATCACATTAGCGTTTGTTGTTAGCTGCCAGTCACTCGCTTGCTATGTGATTTCTGGCGGAAATATGGAAGCTCACGGCTGGCCTGCTGGATGAGCAATATGGCCGCCACCATCAGTGCTCATGAAGGAGAACCTGCTCTCCTTCATACGACGTGTTGGCTTGGCTTCATAAAATGGACATGACATGTTGCTAACATGTTGCATGTCGTTAACGTGCTGTTGTAGACGAATGGCGTGTGTTCCAGTATCGTGGTATCAAAGGGTTGGCTGCAGATACATGTATCGCTTTGTCACCATTCTGCTCACTGTGTACTCATACGTATTTATATTTCATGTTTCCGTGTTTCAAGCCAGTTACCATGGAGGTTTTGATGGAGCGTCTGGAGCGGGCGGTGACGCGCCTGGAGCAGGTGACGGCGTCCGGGGGCGTGTCCAACGTGGCAAACGGAGGCAAGCCTGCTGGGATGTTTGCACCATGGAGCGAAGACAGCATCTTGGAAACGTATCAAGGTTCACGTGTGTGTGTGTGTGTTCCAGATGCTTCCCAGTGCGTGGAGGCCTTCGATGTGCTTCTGATGGGTCCACTGACGGACTACGTGAACATCAGCCGGGCCATCGGCAGCGAAGTGGAGAAACATGTCAGTGATGCCCGTGCACCCAAATATCACCATCTTCTCACTGTCTCTGATGGGTCAGGTGTCCCAATAAGGTGTCACCCAGCTGATGGTTTACCTCCTTCACTCTCGTACGGCTTCATGTCATCGCTCCTCTCTTACAAACGCACGCTAGTACAGGGGTGGGCAAACTACGGCCCGGGGGCCACATCCGGCCCGCCAAGTGTTTCAATATGGCCCGCCTGTTTTTTCCAAATATTTCATTTGAACTCAACATACAACCTGGCATCGTGGCTTGGGCCAACTTTTTGATGGTTGAGGTAGCTGCTTTATCAATTTCGTTATTTGATGTGGTCTGTTGTTTACAAAATGCTCCTGGAAAAAGGGACACAAGCACAATAATAGTAATACAAATAATAATAATAATAATAATAATAATAATAATAATAATAATAATAATAATAATAATAATAATAATAATAATAATAATAATAATAATAATAATAATAATAATAATAATAATAATAATAATAATAATAATATGATAATAATGTTGTCAATAATGATAATAATACTACTATTATATTAATATTGTTGTTAATAATATTAATATAATAATGGTAGTAATATTACAAAATACTCCTGGAAAAAGGAGCACAAGCACAATAATAGTAATACAAATAGTGATAATAATACTACTATTATATTAATATTGTTGTTAATAATATTAATATAATAATGGTAGTAATATTATTATTATAACAAAATAATAATAATATAATAACATTACTATAACTAATAATAATAATAATTCTAATAAAAATAACAATAATAATAATACATTTATAACACACTTTACATCAAATAAATGATTTCAAAGTGCACATATAGCAGATTGCATAACACCTTTACATGTAAAATATGTGTAAAAATATAGGTGTAAAAATGGACTGTTACGTGTAAAATACTACATAATCCCCCCCCCCCCCCCCGTCAATTTTGTTAAATTAATGCGGCCCGCGAGTCAAAAAGTTTGCCCACCCCTGCACTAGTATGTGGACCTGGCTGGATCTTCCAGAACCGCTCGTGTCCAAAGTACAGCCCCCTTTTTATTATGTTATTGGAACATTCTAAAAATAGCAGCAAAAATGGAAACATTTCTCGTCGTTGTACAAGAATGAAGCCAAAGTAGTACAAGACAAAAGCGACAAATAATAGTATGAACTAATAATAGTATGTTGAACTATAAAAAATAAAAAAATAAAACTAAACAAAATTTGTAATCTGTAAAAAAAAAATGGTTGGGAATAAATAAATATTTATTTTCGGAATAAAGTCATATTATTAAGACGAGGGAATGTGCAGGAAGAACATTTCAGTCATTGTAAAATAAAAAACAACAACAATGGAAAAACAGCTGTATTGGTACAAGAATAAAATGGAAATATTAAGATAAAAAAGGGAATGTCATATTCCCACTATTGTAACTTCTAGGAAAAAGAAGGTTTGAGAATAAACGTGAATATTGTGATGAAAAGTAATATCATTTTAGTAGCATGGAGCATTGATCTCTTGGAGATGAATAAAGTATCGCCACATCAAGCCGTCCATCCATGGTAGGATCTTCTAGAGGTAGAGGGGTGTCCAAAGGGCAGCCCAAGGATCATTTGTGGCCCACATTCTAAAACTGGAATTTAGCTAGAACAAAAACAGCTGTACTTCATAAGAATAAAGTCAAGAATCATTTCAAAACTTTGGCGAAAAATGTTTATTTTTAAAAAATGATTTGTAATTTTCCAAGAAAAAGCTGTAAAAATTCCGAAGTTGTAAAGTTACAAGAAGTCAGTCGAAATATGATGGGAATAGGACCAACATCAGCCTGTGGGGATCTTCTATTTGAGGAGACCCCATGTAGACAAACAGTATTTTAAGGCTCAGACGTTCTCCAACCAAGCAACTCCAACTCTAGCAAGCAGCCAATGACAGAAAAGAATTCAGTCACATGGATTTCCAACAATGGCCTGTGGGACTCCTGAAGCAGCTGACGGGTACCGTCAGGCCAAGGAGTATGCAGCAAAAACTCCGGTGTGGGAGGAATTCGGTGAGGTCATGGAGCACAACTTTCGGTCGGCCTCAAAGATGTTCTGGCAAACCGTCCGGTGCCTCAGTGCCCTGCCCACACGGTTTATAGTGGGGACGGGGGCCTGCTGACCTCGACTGAGGATGTAGTCGGACGGTGGAAGTGAAGACTTTGAGGCCCTTCTCAATCCCACTAACATACCTTCCATAGAGGAAGCAGAGTCTGAGGTATCTGGGGTGGTCAAAATGCTCCCCAGTGGCAAAGCTCTGGGGGTGGACAAGTTCCATCCAGAATTCCAAAAGAATCTGGATGTTGGCTGACACGTCTCTTCAACATTACGTGGAAGTCGGGAACAGTACGTTTGGATTGGCAGGCCGGGGTGGTGGTCCCCCTCTTCAAGAAGGGTGAAGACCGGAGAGGGATCACACTCCTCAGCCTCCCTGGGAAAGTCTAAGACCTAAGACCGTTGGTCGAATCTTTGCTACAAGAGGTCCAATGCGGTTTTCGTCCCGGTCGCGGAACAAGTTTGCCCAACCGGTCTACATGTGCTTTGTGGACTTGGAAAAGGCATTTGACCGTGTCCCTCGTGGCGTCCTTTGGATTCTCCCGGAGTACGGGATTGGTGGTGCCCTGATTGCCATCCGGCCCAGAGCAGGAGCCCGGTTGGCATTGCCGGCAGTAAGTCCAGCCTGTTTCTGGTGAACGTTGGCCTCTGCCAGGGCAGTCCTTTGTCATCCATTCTATTCCATCATTTTCATGGACAGACTTTGTAGGCGCTTCCAAGGCGTCGAGGGAGTCCAGTTCGGGGGCCTTAGAATCTCAGCTCTGCTATTTGCAGATGATGTGGTTCTTATGGCCTCTTTGGTTTGCATCTGAGTGTGAAGCTTCTGGGATGAGACTCAGCACCTCCAAATCAGAGGCCATGGTTCTCAGTGCTCCCTCCGGGTTGGGAATGAGGTCCTGCCCCAGGTGGAGGAGTTTAAGTATCTGGGGGTCTTGTTCACGAGTGAGGGAAGGTGGGATCGTGAGGTTGACAGATGTCTGCAGGAATGCGGTCGCTGGACACCGGACCGTCGTGGTGAAAAGAGATCTGAGCCGGAACGCAAAGCTCTCAATTTACCCCCCCATTTTGTTCCCACCCTCACCTATGGTCAGGAGCTTTGGGTCGTGACCGAAAGAACGAGATGGTGGATACAAGGGACTGAATGAGTTTCCTCTGTAGGGTAGCTGGACTCACCCTAAGACGTAGGGTGGGGAGCTCAGTCATACGGGAGGGGCTCAGAGTTCTCCTTCACTCCGAGAGGAACCAGTTGAGGTGGCTCGGTCATCTTTTCCGTATGCATGCCTAGCCAGGAAATGGACACGCTGGAGGGATTATGTCTCACAGCTGGCCTGGGAACACCTCGGTGTCCTCCCGGTGGAGCTGGAGGAGGTGGCCGGGGACCGGGAAGTCTGGGCTTCCCAACTGAGACTGCTGCCCCCGCGACCCGGACCCGGATAAGCGAAGGAAAATGCATGGATGGCTTTACAACAATTTTACCCAAGAAAAATATACGTATGTGTTGGTATTGGAATGGCTGCACGGTGGTCGAGTGGTTAGCGCGCAGACCTCACAGCTAGGAGAACCGAGTTCAATTCCACCCTCCCATCTCTGTGTGGAGTTTGCGTGTTCTCCCTGCACATGCGGGTTTGTGGGTTTTCTCCGGGTACTCCGGTTTCCTCCCACATTCCAAAAACATGCTAGGTTAATTGGCCACTCCAAATTGTCCATAGGTATGAATGTGAGTGTGAATGGTTGTTTGTATATATGTGCCCCAGGGTGACAGCTGGGATAGGCTCCAGCATCCCCCACGACCCTCGTGAGGAAAAGCTGTAGAAAATGAATGAATGATTGAATGGTATTGGAATCGGAAATTGTGAGTCGGACAATATCGGCATAGCGGCAATCGGCAAAAAAGCCAATATCAGACTACCCTACAAAAATAGCTGTAATTGGACAAAAGGAGAGTATAGAGCTGAAATATTCAAAATATCTTCTTTTCTAACTTTGTAATGCGGTGAGAATCAAGCCACGCAACATCAATAATTGGAAAATGAAAAAGGAGCCAATGTGGGGAAAAGGTTGTGATATTTCGATTAAGATGTGGGAAATGTTGGAATCTTACGAGAAAACATCTCACATTCTATTGGGAAAAAAGATGCAATTTGACCAGAATAAACTTGAAATATTTGGAGGAAAAATAATGATCATTTTTACTAGCAAAGAGTTGAACTATTAAAGAAAAAAGGGCATTGAAAAGTGGTAATGTTAAGAGAAACAATACATGCTTAGGTTGGGTATTATTCAAGTCATAATAAAAAGTCACAATATTATTCATAATATTAGCAATTATTTAACAATATGTTGAAACATATGTGGAAAAGGAAGGAAAGTTGATATGAATAATACGTGGTCCCTTGGGATGTAACGGGTGGTCCTAAGTGGCCCCACGCCACATTCTGAAAATATGACTTCAAATAACGAGAAGCGGTCATTTTATGACCAACATCAGCTCATTTTACACGGTGCCTTGCTCCGAAGCCGGGCCGGCTCCTTGTAAGGGCAACAGCTCCGTGGTGATTCCTTGGGACACCTTTTCCCAAACAAAGCTCCGCTTTCACGCTCTTCATGGTCTCTTCTTACAGGCGGAGATGGTGACCAAAGCCTTGCACACTCAGAAGACTTTCCTCCGCGTGGCTGCGACACACCAGGAACCCGCACAGGTACGAGCACGCGGGAATTCCATCATCCACCACGCTTGAAATGGAGGTGCAGGTCCACCTGATATTGTAGGTCTTCACAGAGGGATGAAAACAAGCACGCATTCCCTATATGTGCCCTGCCATTGGCTCGCCCAAGCCAGCTGGGGTAGGCTCCAGCATACCGTGGTGCCACCCTCTTGAGGATAAGCAGCATAGAAAATGGATGGAATTTAATATTTAAAATATAAAAAAAAACATAAACATTCATTCATTCATTCATTCATTTTCTACCGCTTTTCCTCACGAGGGTCGCGGGGGGTGCTGGAGCCTATCCCAGCTGTCTTCGGGCGAGAGGCGGGATACACCCTGGACTGGTGGCCAACCAATCACAGGGCACATATAGACAAACAACCATTCACACTCACATTCATACCTATGGACAATTTGGAGTGGCTAATTAACCTAGCATGTTTTTGGAATGTGGGAGGAAACCGGAGTACCCGGAGAAAAGCCACGCATGCACGGGGAGAACATGCAAACTCCACACAGAGATGGCCGAGGGTGGGGATTGAACCCTGGTCTCCTAGCTGTGAGGTCTGCGCGCTAACCACTAGACCGCCGTGCCGCCCAAAACATAAACATAGTACATAAAAAATAAATGTCAACAAAGTGGCATTCAAAAGTGTAATATTAGCACTTTAGCATGACATGGCTATGCTAGCTTGCTAATGTGGCATCCACGATGTTGGATGGACTGTCAGCGGTACGGCCATGCTAGCACACACGCTAAGCCTTCTTCCACAGGCACAGCTCTGTGACTTTTTATGGTCATGTTCTATGGTTGGGTCTGTTGTCATCCGTGTGTGTGCGTGCTATCCTTCATCTGTAGCCTACCAGTGGAGGAGATCTTCCACTCCCACCACGTCACGTGATGCTTGAAATCCAGGGGGCTCCCATCTGTGAGGGAAGGTCCTCAGGGGCGGTCTGATGATGAGAATAAGCAGGGCTGTGTGTGAGGTGAGCAGTTAACATGGATGAGGTCGTCTGCCTTACAAGGCCACAGGGATCTCCTCCAGCGCCCAGGAATGTTGCAGGAAGGAGTGACCAAGACGAGGGAGCCAAATGGCGTGAGAGGGGATGTTGTGATGGAAAAGTTACCCTGCAGCAGCTAATAAAAGTTAGCGAGCTGCTTTAGGAAGCAGATGAACCATCTCCAGCATCTTCTTATTAGCTTACATATGATCTGCACGGGTATCCATCTTTCATAAGCAGGAATCTGATCAGATGTACGTATATTCCCATGAAATCTTTCTTGCCAGTTTGTGTCATCTTTCTAATGAAGCACAGTGACTCCAGGCACCTCAAATGACCGGTGTATCAAAATATCAACATTTTCATAGAATCCATGATACAGCATTAAGCTGTGTTATCATCATGTCAGGAATCGATAGTTTGGTATCGACCCGCATGTCACTACCTCTCTGCCCTTTAGTACTCCATGACACGGCAAGTGCTGCTTTCAATTGACTCATGTCTCAGACACCACAGCCGTGCCTGGCAACTTTCACGACGTGATGCTATGTTGCTAGATGCTAATGCTAATGCTTGTTAGCATTTAAGCTAATTGACTCATGTCTAAAGGCAAATACACACATGGCATTATGCAGAGAGGTTATAGGACAGCCTTGGCACTTTCTGTACTTGAGGTTCTCTTGCTAGGTGCTAGCATGATGACTGTTAGCATGTTAGCATTTTAGATAATTTACTTATGTCTAAAGGCAAATACACACATGGCATGATGTGGGGACACTATGGGACTGCCTTAACACCTTCGGCTCTCTTGCTAGTTGCTATCATGATGCTAGTTAGCATGTTAGCATTTTAGCAGTTTAGATAATTTACTCATGTCTAAAGGCAAATACACACATGATATGATGTGGGGACACTATGGGACTGCCTTAACACTTTCGGCTCTCTTGCTAGTTGCTATCATGATGACCATTAGCATTTTAGCATTTTAGATAATTTACTCATGTCTAAAGGCAAATACACACAGGATATGATGTGGGGACACTATGGGACTGCCTTAACACTTTTGTCTCTCTTGCTAGTTGCTATCATGATGATCGTTAGCATGTTAGCATTTTAGCATTTTCGATCATTTGGTCATACATTCTACCGTGCCTCACGTCATATTTGCAGATGGAACTTCACGACCTGCTGAAGCCCATTTGTGACCACATCCAGGAGATCCAGACCTTCAGAGAACGGAACCGGGGCAGCAGCCTCTTCAACCACCTCTCGGCCGTCAGCGAGAGCATCCCCGCCCTCGGCTGGGTGGCCGTGGTAGGAAATATTATCTGAGAACTCCAAGTCAAATCCTCACGCGCCTCATCTCATGGTGCTGATGGTTATGGTCTGCACCCTTCCAGGACCAGAAGCCGGGCCCGTATGTGAAGGAGATGAACGACGCCGCCACCTTCTACACCAACAGAGTACTGAAGGACTACAAAGAAAGGTAACAGATGTATTATATGTATATATGTATATACGCTGTATTTTAGCATATCAAATCTTTATTTTGGTAATATGATATTGTTATATCTTATTTTTAAGATATAAAAATGAGTCGAGTAGCCTGTTCATTGTCGGCCATCCACATCCAAAATCCCAGCAGTTAGCATGACGCCGTGCTAATCCACACCACAATGATACACATTCATTTGGTCGACGCGTGACGTGCCGTACGAGTGGTTCAACCTCCATTGTCGATGCCTTGCAGGGACCGACGCCACGTGGACTGGGTACGCTCCTACCTGTCCATCTGGACCCACATGCAGTCCTTCATCAAGCAGCACCACGCCGGCGGACTCGTCTGGAGCAAGACCGTCAGTTGACTGATCATATCCTACATCTCACATATCACTGACTTCCTGTGTGTATGCGTGTCTCGGTGTGTGTGTGTGTGCGTTTGTGATGAATGAAGGGGCCTCGGTTTTCATTTCGTCATTAAGAAAAAATGATAGCATTTAAAAGCTAAAGCGGAACTAATGTTAGACAACACGTGCTGAAACCTGAGCACCTACAATGTGTGTGTGTGTGTGTGTGTCAGCTGCTAGCCCTCCTGTTGTCGCACAAGTGTGTGTGTGACAGGTGGAGTTCATTGAATGGAGGTTTTCTTCCTCACATGACAAAGGGTCTGTGTGGCGACCCGCCTGCACCGCCGTAACTTCAACTGCAGGATACGCCGTCATGTGACGCTCAAAGCGTCCACTGATGACACATTGCACCGGCCGTCCACGCAGCTGCCCTCCTCTCACACACGCCACTCTGCTCTTCCTAGCGCACCTTCTTCGCGCTTCACACCATGACAGGCTCGCTCTTGTAGATTCACATTCAACACAGTCGATGTCCTGCCAATTAGTCACCAGATGGTACGTTACACATACCATGGTATGGTATGTTATACACCAGGCACAGTCAACCTGGACCTCTGTGTTCACATTACACCTTCACTTCTAAGTGGATCCAGCTGTACTTCTGGTCCACTTCAGCTGTGATGGGCTATCAAAGTCAATATAACATCAACACAAGGCAAAATGAACCTGAACCACTTTGTGTTCACATTACACCTTCTTTTCAAAGTGGATCCAGCTGTACTTCTGGTCCACTTCAGCTGTGATGGGCTATCAAAGTCAATATAACATCAACACAAGGCAAAAGGAACCTGAACCACTTTGTGTTCACATTACACCTTCATTTCAAAGTGGATCCAGTTGTACTTCTGGTCCACTTCAGCTGTGATGGGCTATCAAAGTCAATATAACATCAACACAAGGCAAAATGAACCTGAACCACTTTGTGTTCACATTACACCTTCATTTCAAAGTGGATCCAGTTGTACTTCTGGTCCACTTCAGCTGTGATGGGCTATCAAAGTCAGTATAACGTCAACACAAGGTGAAGTGACCCTGAACCACTTTGCGTTCACATTACACCTTCACTTCAAAGTGGATCCAGTTGTACTTCTGGTCCACTTCAGCTGTGATGGGCTATCAAAGTCAATATAACGTCAACACAAGGCAAAAAGAACTTGAACCACTTTGTTTTCACATTACACCTTCATTTCAAAGTGGATCCAGTTGTACTTCTGGTCCACTTCAGCTGTGATGGGCTATCAAAGTCAATATATTGTCAACACAAAGTGAAGTCACTCTGAACCACTTTGCGTTCACATTACACCTTCATTTCAAAGTGGATCCAGTTGTACTTCTGGTCCACTTCAGCTGTGATGGGCTATCAAAGTCAATATAACATCAACACAAGGCAAAATGAACCTGAACAACTTTGTGTTCACATTACACCTTCATTTCAAAGTGGATCCAGTTGTACTTCTGGTCCACTTCAGCTGTGATGGGCTATCAAAGTCAATATAACGTCAACACAAGGCAAAATGAACCTGAACCACTTTGTGTTCACATTACACCTTCATTTCAAAGTGGATCCAGTTGTACTTCTGGTCCACTTCAGCTGTGATGGGCTATCAAAGTCAGTATAACGTCAACACAAGGCAAAATGAACCTGAACCACTTTGCGTTCACATTACACCTTCATTTCAAAGTGGATCCAGTTGTACTTCTGGTCCACTTCAGCTGTGATGGGCTATCAAAGTCAATATAACGTCAACACAAGGCAAAATGAACCTGAACCACTTTGCGTTCACATTACACCTTCATTTCAAAGTGGATCCAGTTGTACTTCTGGTCCACTTCAGCTGTGATGGGCTATCAAAGTCAATATAACATCAACACAAGGTGAAGTGACCCTGAACCACTTTGAGTTCACATTACACCTTCATTTCAAAGTGGATCCAGTTGTACTTCTGGTCCACTTCAGCTGTGATGGGCTATCAAAGTCAATATAACGTCAACACAAGGCAAAATGAACCTGAACCACTTTGTGTTCACATTACACCTTCATTTCAAAGTGGATCCAGTTGTACTTCTGGTCCACTTCAGCTGTGATGGGCTATCAAAGTCAATATAACGTCAACACAAAGTGAAGTGACCCTGAACCACTTTGCGTTCACATTACACCTTCATTTCAAAGTGGATCCAGTTGTACTTCTGGTCCACTTCAGCTGTGATGGGCTATCAAAGTCAATATAACGTCAACACAAAGTGAAGTGACCCTGAACCACTTTGCGTTCACATTACACCTTCATTTCAAAGTGGATCCAGTTGTACTTCTGGTCCACTTCAGCTGTGATGGGCTATCAAAGTCAATATAACGTCAACACAAAGTGAAGTGACCCTGAACCACTTTGCGTTCACATTACACCTTCATTTCAAAGTGGATCCAGTTGTACTTCTGGTCCACTTCAGCTGTGATGGGCTATCAAAGTCAATATAACATCAACACAAGGCAAAATGAACCTGAACCACTTTGTGTTCACATTACACTTTCATTTCAAAGTGGATCCAGTTGTACTTCTGGTCCACTTTAGCTGTGATGGGCTATCAAAGTCAATATATTGTCAACACAAAGTGAAGTGACCCTGAACCACTTTGCGTTCACATTACACCTTCATTTCAAAGTGGATCCAGTTGTACTTCTGGTCCACTTCAGCTGTGATGGGCTATCAAAGTCAATATAACGTCAACACAAGGCAAAAAGAACTTGAACCACTTTGTTTTCACATTACACCTTCATTTCAAAGTGGATCCAGTTGTACTTCTGGTCCACTTCAGCTGTGATGGGCTATCAAAGTCAATATAACATCAACACAAGGCAAAATGAACCTGAACCACTTTGTGTTCACATTACACTTTCATTTCAAAGTGGATCCAGTTGTACTTCTGGTCCACTTCAGCTGTGATGGGCTATCAAAGTCAATATATTGTCAACACAAAGTGAAGTGACCCTGAACCACTTTGCGTTCACATTACACCTTCATTTCAAAGTGGATCCAGTTGTACTTCTGGTCCACTTCAGCTGTGATGGGCTATCAAAGTCAATATAACATCAACACAAGGCAAAATGAACCTGAACCACTTTGTGTTCACATTACACCTTCATTTCAAAGTGGATCCAGTTGTACTTCTGGTCCACTTCAGCTGTGATGGGCTATCAAAGTCAATATAATGTCAACACAGGGCAAAATGAACCTGAACCACTTTGTGTTCACATTACACCTTCATTTCAAAGTGGATCCAGTTGTACTTCTGGTCCACTTCAGCTGTGATGGGCTGTCAAAATCATAGAAGGTGAAGTGAACCTGAACCACTTTGTGTTCACATTGTCGGTCAGCATGTCCTGCACTTCTTTTCAAATCTGCTCCCTTTTAGTGAGAACACATTGTGGCACATAAGCATTCCAATCCACATCACAATGTGGTCTGACTTTGCCTTTCATAACTTAAAGCGGATCAGAAAGAGAACTGGATCTTGTTTCAAAGTGTGAACACAACAAGAGCCTAGCCAGTTTGTTGTTGGTACCATTTTGGGTTTGCAACACAATGATCTCAGACCCCTGTGAAGCACTTTGGTTTGCTGAGCTTGTGCAATGTGAACACAAAGTGGTTTGGGCTCTCGTAAAACTTGCAGATCTATGCTGATCCACCTGCTGCAGTAGAATGGAGTTGACACCTTTTCTCCTCCTCCTCCTCCAAGCCCCGCCCTTTGAAAACGACTGTGTGTAGTCATGTGCGATTACAATGATTCCCTTCTCAGGTGATACCATACAGCTCATGTATTTGGTAGATTTTAAAGGTTTTATCTTTCTAATGAAGCACAGTGACTCCAGGAACCTCAAATGACCGGTGTATCAAAATATCAACATTTTCATAGAATCCATTAAGCTGTGTTATCATCATGTCAGGAATCGATAGTTTGGTATCGACCCGCACGTCACTACCTCTCTGCCCTTTAGTACTCCATGACAAGGCAAGTGCTGCTTTCAATTGGAAAACAACACATGGCATCATGTGCAGACACCACAGCCGTGCCTGGCAACTTTCACGACGTGATGCTATGTTGCTAGATGCTAGCATGCTAATTGCTAGCTTGTTAGCATTTAAGCTAATTTACTCATGTCTAAAGGCAAATACACACATGGCATTATGCAGGGAGGTTATAGGACAGCCGTGGCACTTTCTGTACTTGAGGCTCTCTTGCTAGGTGGTAGCATGATGACTGTTAGCATGTTAGCATTTTAGCTAATTTACTGATGTTTAAAGGCAAATACACACATGGCATGATGTGGGGACACTATGGGACTGCCTTAACACTTTCGGCTCTCTTGCTAGTTGCTGTCATGATGATCGTTAGCATGTTAGCATTTTATCATTTTAGATAATTTCCTCATGTCTAAAGGCAAATACACACATGGCATGATGTGGGGACACTATGGGACTGCCTTAACACTTTCGGCTCTCTTGGTAGTTGCTATCATGATGATCGTTAGCATGTTAGCATTTTAGCATTTTACCATTTTAGATAATTTACTCATATATAAAGGCAAATACACACATGACATGATGTGGGGACACTATGGGACTATGGTAACAGTTAGCATATTAGCTTTTTTGCTAAGTTCCTCACGTAATGTATGCACAAATTGCTTGGTGCCGTGGCACAGAAGACACCGGGCCCGGGGTTCAAAGCACAGGTTGCACAGGTTGGAATTTTCTAGTATTCTATCATAGCGTATTATTGATTTTATTTGACCATAACTTATAACAATATACTTGATTTATTTGTGTTTTATTTAATTGTATTGGATGGTATTATTTTCTCTTGTATTTTTATTTTTACATAATTTTATTTAACTTTAGTCTATTATATTTCATTTCCTGTATTTGACTATTATTTGGTTTTATTGCATGATATTTGATTGTAATATTTGACTGATATTATTTAAGTTTGTTGTATTGTCTTTGATTGGATGTTGTTGCTGTTTAGCATGCTAGGAGATTCTGTTACTGGAATGTAGCTTGGATTTGATGGTTTGGTTCCCATGAGGTGAAGCGGAGGTGTTGCTAATGTTGCTAATGTAATGCTCCCCCTAGCGGTGACACGTGTCATCTGCATTGGTGTCCATCAGCTCACCTAATGGATCATCTAATGGGTTTTCCTAACATGTCACACACAGGGGCCCATCGCACCTCCTTCTCTTTTTGAGGCCCCCAGTCCTCCCTGTCCTCCTCCTCCTCCTGGACCTCCTCCCGTATTGTCAGATGAAGACCCTGAGGTTCCGAGCTCATCATCATCATCCCAGCACTCTGCTCTGTTTGCCCAGCTCAACCAGGGCTTGGACATCACCAGAGGTTGGTTCTGGTAGTCCGTGCTGTGACAGTGTCATGTGACATCTCCATGCACCCGTGTAGGTCTGAAGCACGTCTCGGACCAGCAGAAGACCCACAAGAACCCTCAACTTCGCTCCCAGGAAGCAGTGGGGAGCCACAGCGGCAAAGCTGGGACAAAGAAGTCCCCGGGAAAGACGCCGGTGCAGAAAGGGCTCCCTCTGCTGGAGCTGGAGGGCAAGAAGTGGAAGGTGGTAGGTGGCCTGCGACCTTCTCGGCAACATCCTGGGACGTCCTGGTTATTTCCAGTTCATACAGAGCCAGGTGATTGTCTGCTCTTTGCAGGAGAACTTTGAGAAGAAGCACGACCTGCTCATCCAGGACACAGAGCTCAAGCAGGTGGCGTACGTCTTCGGGTGCCATGACGCCACGCTGCAGATTCAAGGAAAGCTCAACTCCATCATCGTGGGTCAGAAAATTATGATTGTGATGAGCAACACCGAGCGTTTACACTTGACCATCACGCTCTTCAAGATATGTATTGAAGCCTGCATGCAGTGTGTAGTCGGAATGCTGATGTGTGTGTGTGTGTGTGTTCAGATAACTGCAAGAAGATGGGTGTGGTCTTTGAGAGCGTGGTGGGGATCGTGGAGATAATCAATTCCAAGGCTGTCCAGCTCCAGGTGAGCCTACTTTACAGCCACAATATTAGGTACACGTGGTCCGTCACGGAGGTGTGTGTGTGTGTGTGTGTGTGTGTGTAGGTGTTGGGAAGAGTTCCCACGATTTCCATCAACAAAACGGAAGGTTGCCAGGTGTACCTGAGTCCCGACTCCTTGACGTGCGACGTCGTCAGCGCCAAGAGCTCGGAGATGAACATCCTGATGCCGCAAGGCGACGGCGACTACGTGAGTGTGTGACGCACCGTGAGAAAGCAGACACGAATGCTTGTCAATGTGATTGTTGTGATTGTTTCTTTTGCGTGTGTGACTTTTCGATCGCAGAAGGAGTTCCCGCTTCCCGAGCAGTTCAAGAGCGTCTGGGACGGGTCCAAGCTGGTAACGGAACCCACCGAGATGGCAGGTTGATTGATCACGTCTGCTCAGACCTCATGTCTCACCGTAGGGAATATGAATATTGTTGTTATATCGTTATTGTTGACCAATTTATCCAACATGTACACAATCAGAAACAACTGCAGGATGTCGGTGCTTATCAAAAGGTGACATGTTTAAATCTCGATTTACAAGCATTTTAAAGTGGATGTGTTGTATAATACTGGATCACTGACGCTCTGTATCATTCAGCATTTTTATTATGGGGCTGATATTACGGAATTATTACATCATACCCATAAATCTCATCATGCTATGTCGTGACGTCCCCTGAGCTCACTCGGAAACAATCACCATGCTCCCCAAAACCCGACCAGCCACCTTTTAGCTAAAATGCTAACATGCTAACAGTCAAGGCAAGAGGCAAGAGAGCCTCAAGTTTAGAAAGTGCCAAGGTTGTCCTATAACCTCCCTACACCATGCCATATGTGTATTTGCCTGAAGACATGAGTAAATTAGCTTAAATGCTAACATGCTAACGGCTACCATGCTAGCACCTAGCAAGAGAGCATCAAGTTGAGAAAGTGCCAAGGTTGTCCTATAATCTCCGTACATCATGCCATGTGTGTATTTGCCTTTAGACATGAGTAAATTAGCTTAAATGCTAACATGCTAGCACCTAGCAAGAGGGCGTCAAGTTTAGAAAGTGCCAAGGTTGTCCAATAACCTCCCTACATCATGCCATGTGTGTATTTGCCTTTACATGTGAGTAAATTAGCTTAAATGCTAACATGCTAACAGTCGTCATGCTAGCACCTAGCAAGAGAGCCTCAAGTTTAGAAAGTGCCAAGGTTGTCCTATAACCTCCCTACACCATGCCATATGTGTATTTGCCTGAAGACATGAGTAAATTAGCTTAAATGCTAACATGCTAACGGCTACCATGCTAGCACCTAGCAAGAGAGCATCAAGTTGAGAAAGTGCCAAGGTTGTCCTATAATCTCCGTACATCATGCCATGTGTGTATTTGCCTTTAGACATGAGTAAATTAGCTTAAATGCTAACATGCTAGCACCTAGCAAGAGGGTTTCAAGTTTAGAAAGTGCCAAGGTTGTCCTATAACCTCCCTACATCATGCCATGTGTGCATTTGCCTTTAGACATGAGTAAATTATCTTAAATGCTAACATGCTAATGGCTACCATGCTCGCACCTAGCTAGAGGGCGTCAAGTTTAGAAAGTGCCAAGGTTGTCCTATAACCTCCCTACATCATGCCATGTGTGCATTTGCCTTTAGACATGAGTAAATTATATTAAATGCTAACATGCTAATGGCTACCATGCTCGCACCTAGCTAGAGGGCGTCAAGTTTAGAAAGTGCCAAGGTTGTCCTATAACCTCCCTACATCATGCCATGTGTGTATTTGCCTTTAGACATGAGTAAATTAGCTTAAATGCTAACATGCTAATGGCTATCATGCTAGCACCTAGCACAAGAGCCTCAAGTTTAGAAAGTGCCAAGGTTGTCCAATAACCTCCCTACATCATGCCATGTGTGTATTTGCCTTTACATGTGAGTAAATTAGCTTAAATGCTAACATGCTAACAGTCATCATGCTAGCACCTAGCAAGAGAGCCTCAAGTTTAGAAAGTGCCAAGGTTGTCCTATAACCTCCCTACATCATGCCATGTGTGTATTTGCCTTTAGACATGAGTAAATTAGCTTAAATGCTAACATGCTAACAGTCGTCATGCTAGCACCTAGCAAGAGAGCCCGGAGCATGTGCCCCAATACAGTGCACCTTGCTGGGCCACGGCAGGCGGCTCCTCCCCTCTATCCTCTGGTTCTCCTGGCGGTAGTCATGTCGTATTTCATTGGGACTCGCCAAAGGTCCACTCGCCTTCCAAACTGCCCGATTGCCTTCTTACCTGCAGGTTCCATCTCCGTATAAAAGGAGATCTAAAAGGGTTCTGGTCACTGGTAGCATGTCCTGACAAGGACAAAGTTATGGCTTTGGAAGACAAATATCACAAGACACGGGTCCTTTCCTCCAAGTTAAAGAAATGATAGTAGTTTGTAAACGTCTTTCTCGGGTCGTCTTCTGGTCACAGGTCAGGTATCTGTGTTGCATCCAAGTACCTGTCACATGAATCAGTGACTTACAATGAGTACGTACAGTACACGCAGCACCCTTTGTACTGTTTGCACGGTACCATGTAGTAAGCAAAGGGAACGAAGTACATTGAACCCAGTTTTTCCTTTCTTGGAACTTGACAAATAAACTTCAATTTCTGTCTTTTGACAACTCTGCGTCCTCCAGTACACACATTGTACTACTCCACGTGTACTGGCCCGTCCCATGACACACCATGGCTCGTTTGTTGAAGCGCTGAAAGGAACAAAAAAAGAGAGTTTGTGGCTCCCATGGCGGCTTTTTATTGGCCATTGTAAATAGTATTTATCATGAAAACTTATAACCAACAGCAGCAGCAAAAATGGAAAACTCAGCAGTCATTTTACAAGAATAAAGTCAAAATATGAAGAGAAAGGTGAAAACAATAAAAGTATTTATGATGAGAATGTAATATTATGAGGACAGATGTTAGCAGTATGACGATCAACTGTTAAAGAAGAAAAATAGTATTTATCATTTTTGGAATATGAGGTTGCAGAAAAAGAACAAAGTGAAAACCTGATGGGAATAAATCCATCATGACAATGATTCCAAACATGGAAAAAACGTTGTCCTTGGATGAGGATATGTATTGTGTATCTATATCTGTATTCGAAAAAGAACAAAAGGTCCGAGAATAAACTCCTAATATGAGGAAATATTATTTAATTTTAATCATTTAAAATAATTTTATTTTGTTGGCATATTAAAAAAAAATCAACAAAAAAAATTCCCAAAGAAGAAAGTTAAAATAGTTGGAAAACCTAAAAAAAAAAAAAAAGAAGCAAAAATGAACTTGCTATAAATAACAGGCTTTTCCACCCTGCAGTATGTGAAATAACGCGAGTGCTTCCATTGTTGACTACGTGGACCTGGCTGGACACGCGTGTGCTCGGCCGCGGTGGTCCTGTTTGATGGCGAAATGGACGAAGCAACTTCGTGCGAGGCGGTGGAATATGAGGTATGACGCGTTACTGTACGGACGTGCAGGCCAATGTCTGCATGGTGGGATGCGGTCCCGTACCCGGAGGACGAGGATTGTTCTTCCGAAGCTGCTGTCAGTGTTTGATCAGCATGTTCCCCTGAGAGTCCTGCGTGAAAAGAAGCTCCTCTTCCTCCAACGGAGACGTGTAGGCACGGTTGGCTTTCATCCTCGTGGCGTTGCTGGGATCATTAAGTGGACTACGAGCTCGCAGACCTGGGTGTGCCATCACCCGAAACCCGTCTGAGTCCTGCGTGAACAGCATGGCCAGCCCGTCCTCCTCATCGGCGTCACGTCCATCCTCCCTGTGGGATCTGGCAGCTTCCATCCAGCTGTACCTGCCGTGGATGTTCTCCTCAGTGTTGGGCTCCTGAATGGGCTTTAGAGGGGACGCGGCTCTGGAAAGACGTGTGGGATGAGATGAGGGCCGGCCTGAGGAGTAAGACGGCAACATGTTTTCTTCCTCCCCCTCATCCATCTGAGAGGAGGACATGTGTTTCTGAGGAGAGCTTTTCCCTTCCACGTCCATCCCAAAGGAGAATTCCTTTAGCTCCTCTAACTGCTCCTCTGGGGCCTGGCAGCCGACGGAGTCAGACATCCTTGATGCCGCTCTGGCTGCTCTTTCAGTCGACGGAGACGACAAGGTCGTCTTCTCCGACTCCATCTTCCCTCCTTGAACTGTTGTTAAAAGACAACGTGAGCATAGAAAAACATCTGGAATGGAAACCCTCCCGAGAGGAGACTGCGGGAACGCACTCGGTCGACGAGGTGAGAAGAAGGTGGTTATGGAGCTCTGCTTGGTCTTCGGCATCTGGATCCTGGTCTGGGTGAAGCTGAGCACCACGGCCAGGCTGTACCCCGCACCTTTCCCCTGGGGGTTCAGCATCTTGGATATGGAGCCAGCCTTTTCTCGTTTCTGCTACACAATGGAGGAATTAGTGACGTGCCCACCCAGATCTTCATGCTCTGAAATCAAGCCTTACGTTGGATAGGCAATGTTTGTCTGCTCAAACGTAAACGCATCGTGTGTAAATTGGGAGTACAGTTTTCATTCTTTAAGTACCGTAGTTCGGAATAATTCAGCATTTATTTGAAAGGTGTTCTTATTCAGCCGCACGGTGGATGAGTGGTTCACATGCTGCCCGCACAGTCAGAAGATGGGGAAGACCTGGGTTGGATCTCTGTGGAGTTTCCCTGTTCGTGCATGGCTTTCCGCCCCCATTCCAAGAACATGTTAGCATGTTAGCTTCATTGGCCACTCCAAAATTGTCCATAGGTATGAATGTGAGTGTGAATGGTTGTTTGTCTATATGTGCCCTGGGATTGGCTGGCCACCAGTCCAGGGTGGACCCCACATCGTGCCCGAAGTCAGCTGGGATAGGCTCCAGCATACCCCCACCACCCTAATGAGAATAAGTGGTATATAAAATTGATGGATGGATGACATTGTCATTGATTTGACAATGACAATACATTCATTAAATGTCTTGTATTCTTTTAGCGCACCACTTTGTAAAACGACCCAAATCTGCAAAGTATCGGCCTGAATTTGACTCAGTATCGGAATGAAAATGGCTTACCTTCATGGCTTTCCCTTTCATCTGCACAGTGTCCAGCCAAACACCACATTCCTCTGAAGCACAGGCGGAACGCACTGCCTTCGGTGTCTTCTTCATGAATGCTGGACTTGACCAAGTACACCTAACTAGAGCACACTTTTTAAAACTAGTTCGTAAACAATGACAAATTAATCTCGTACAAACCGCGCATTAGTATGGCATACTTCCTTAAAGACTGTTTTAGTATGAATATAGTTGAACAATATTTCGCTCGATGTTCCGTCCGCTTTTTGCTTTCCAGTTTGAGTCTGGCGCCTCGACGGCAGGCTGTCTGTGGCGCGCGCCTGTTTAAAATGTAAACCTCGCTGAAATACAACCGTACACTCATTTATAAAACGGCTTTGAATGTATGCGCCTTGAAGACCACAATTCTGTTTCAGTCGTTTGGTGATATTAACTTAAAAATGTATGATACATTTTATGTCAGGCGCGTCGGGCGCACCTTTGCATATACTCACAGGAGGGTGTGTTTACACTGACGTCATAGCTGATCGGCACTAAAGGTAAGTGTCTTTCTCTTTAAATCCACATCTAAATGATTGGACTTGAGAAATATTAAACTTTATGGACGGCGGACCAATTGTTAAAGTAATGTTCACACATTGAAAGACTTTGATTTTTACCGACTGTGATCGCATTGCCAGTGTTTTACAGGCCATAGTTACCAGCTAGCATACCCAGCTAACATCAGGCTAACCTACTTGGCTAAAACAAAACAGAACAACAAGACGGCAACTGCTGGTCGACGTTCTTCTTCCGGAGTTGATGACAATATCTGTATGATTGACACATTTTAACAGTATTATTATTATTGCGCTTTGGGTTAGCGAGCAAAGTCTGATTGAGGTGGGAACATAACAGCGGCATAACGTGACATAATAGTCACACATTGTCCCCTTTCCCTAGAATAAGATCACAGATTACACATCATGTTTCATGGCATACCAGTGACAGGGAGTGTGGGAGGAGGTAAGACTTATTTTTAATTGGTCTTTTGACGTAAACATGGAGGTGTGCTTCCAACTGCGTGCTTGTGTTTTTCCAGCAGCTCCAGCCAACAAGCCTGAGTTGTATGAGGTAAAAGTCCCTCTTCCGTGTTTAGCATGACAATCGTGCCTGATTGCTGTTTCCTGTGTTCTCAGGAGGTGAAATTATACAAAAATGCCAGAGAAAGAGAAAAGTAAGTGGGATTGTATTTAATTATGCAATGGTGTAATTGTAATTAGCATAAATGTACAGACGCATGATATAATTTAACAAAGCAGTACCTGCTTCTCAAGACCAATATGGACATAAACAACTGATAACTTTTATTGACGTGTAGTTTGACAAGTGTAGTTTGTGCACACCTGGAGGTAAGAAGGACTACCAAATTAGGAAATATCATGACATGCAGCCTCCATGGGGTAGAAGGCCATGCCTTGTGGTGCCAGTCCCAATCCTGGATAAATCCAGAGGGTTGTGTCAGGAAGGGCATCCCATGTAAACATGTTGCCAAACCAAATCAAACTTCCATAACGGATCGGTCGAGGCTCGGGTTAACAACGAGCGCCATCGATGCTGTTCACCTACAAGGTGCGGGTGGAAATTGGGTACTGTTGGTCAAAGAAGGAGAGGAGGAAGATGTGTCCATGAGAAGAGAGAGAAGAGGAGCGCCAAGAACCGAGAACTGAGAGCAGGGACTTTGAATGTCGGAACCATGACAGGACAAGGTAGAGTTGGTTGACATGATGCAGAGGAGGAAGGTAGACATACTGTGTCTCCAGGAGACCAGGTGGAAAGGTAGCAAGGCTAGATGTTTAGGAGCAGGGTTCAACTGGCTCTATCATGGTGGAGATGGAAGAGGAATGGAGTAGGAGGACTTGGTAAAGAAGTTCCTGGAGGTAAAACAAGTATCAGATAGGGTGATGAGTCTGAAGATAGAAATTGAAGGTGTGTTCTTCAATGTTGTTCGTGGGTAAGGACCCTCATGATGAGGATGATGAAGAGGACCAAATGGTGGAAGCTGACACGATAACAAGAAGAGTGTTGTAGGATTTTTAGGCAGGACTTGAGACAGGTTCTGGATGGTCAGGAGGTGCTTCCAGATGATTGGACAACTACAGCAAATGGGATGAGGGAAACCGGTAGAAGACTACTTGGAGTGTCATCTGGAAGGAAAGCAGACAAAGAGACTTGGTGGTGGAATGAGGAGGTGCAGGAGTGTATACAGCCAAAAAGGTTAGCTAAGAAGAAGTGGGACGTGGAGAGGACTGAAGGGAGTAGACCGCAGTACAGAGAGATGATGACTTGTATGGTTTCAATCCAAAGAAGAGTGCTACAGATGCAGCATTTGCTTTAAAAATGTTCATAGAGAAGGTCAGAGGGAGCTGCATTGTGGAAGAAGCCTATGATGGGATGGGTGCCTAGAGAGGAACTGGAGTCTGGAGTGACAGAGAAGTATGTTCAAGTGGTGCAGGACATGTATGAGGACTGTAAGACAGTGGTAAGATGTGCACCAGGGATCAGCGCCGAGCCCCTTCTTGTTTGCTGTGGTGATGGACAGGCTGACAGATGAGCTTAGTAGACATGAATCTCCGCGGACTATGATGTTTGCAGCCCAGAGAAAGAAGAAGAAGATGACGTGACTACCACCAGGAGAAGCGGAGAATAGAGAGGGAGGAGCCGCCTGCTGTGGCCCAGCAAGGTGCACTGTATTCGGGCACACGCTCTGAGCAGCCGCTGTGACGCCGTGGAGGTCTCTGGCAAAGCTTTTGCACGTTTCGACATTGCAGTGCTGGCGTTTCAGGCGGCCGATGAGGTTTCTTGTGTGCTCCATGTTTTTGTCCCCATCATCAGCTTTCATGTCAGCCTCTTCGCTGGCTAGTTGCTTTTCTGAAAAAAAGAATACTCGACAAAGTTATGAACACCGATCCCAACCGCAGCGTCTTGGGTGTGCTACTGTATGCTACTGTATGTGTGGATGATCCATAAATTGGACTGCCGTGTCCTTCAGGTATGACAACATGGCTGAGTTGTTTGCCGTGGTGAAGACCCTGCAGGCCCTGGAGAAGGCTTACATCAAAGACTGTGTAACACCCAATGAGTGAGTTCTCCTCTCACTGACTTGACATGCGAGACGAAGCAGGCCTCTACGGGAGGATGCTGAGCCAAAAGACGTGTGAATGTTGCTGCAGGTACACGGGATCATGTTCCAGACTCCTGGTCCAGTACAAGGCCGCCTTCAAGCAGGTGCAGGGGGCTGACGTGGGGTCCATCGATGACTTCTGCCGCAAATACAGAGTGAGTCAGACCCCGATTGGTGCGTGGATTTCACTTTTGTTTCGGGAGAAGAACTATTATTTTAGGAGAATAACATTGTAATATAATGTGGAAAAATAACATTTTATTTTAGTAGCATTAAGTAGAAATATTAAAGTTTGTCATAATATTATGACAAACAAACACAACTTTTGGTAGCCGTTAGCATGTTAGCATTTAAGCTAATTTACTCACGTCTAAAGGCAAATACACACATGGCATGATGTCGGGAGGTTATAGGACAACCTTGGCACTTTTTAAACTTGAGGCTCTCTTGCTAGGTGCTAGCATGATAACTGTTAGCATGTTAAGATTTAAGCTAATTTACTCATGCCTAAAGGCTACTAAGCACATGTCATGATGTCGGGAGGTTATAGGACAACCTTGGCACTTTTTAAACTTGAGGCTCTCTTGCTAGGTGCTAGCATGATAACTGTTAGCATGTTAAGATTTAAGCTAATTTACTCAAGCCTAAAGGCTACTAAGCACATGTCATGATGTGGGGAGGTTATAGGACAACCTTGGCACTTTTTAAACTTGAGGCTCTCTTGCTAGGTGCTAGCATGATAACTGTTAGCATGTTAAGATTTAAGCTAATTTACTCAAGCCTAAAGGCTACTAAGCACATGTCATGATGTGGGGAGGTTATAGGACAACCTTGGCACTTTTTAAACTTGAGGCTCTCTTGCTAGGTGCTAGCATGATAACTGTTAGCATGTTAAGATTTAAGCTAATTTACTCATGTCTAAAGGCAAATACACACATGGCATGATGTCGGGAGGTTATAGGACAACCTTGGCACTTTTTAAACTTGAGGCTCTCTTGCTAGGTGCTAGCATGATAACTGTTAGCATGTTAAGATTTAAGCTAATTTACTCATGCCTAAAGGCTACTAAGCACATGTCATGATGTCGGGAGGTTATAGGACAACCTTGGCACTTTTTAAACTTGAGGCTCTCTTGCTAGGTGCTAGCATGATAACTGTTAGCATGTTAAGATTTAAGCTAATTTACTCATGCCTAAAGGCTACTAAGCACATGTCATGATGTCGGGAGGTTATAGGACAACCTTGGCACTTTTTAAACTTGAGGCTCTCTTGCTAGGTGCTAGCATGATAACTGTTAGCATGTTAAGATTTAAGCTAATTTACTCATGCCTAAAGGCTACTAAGCACATGTCATGATGTGGGGAGGTTATAGGACAACCTTGGCACTTTTTAAACTTGAGGCTCTCTTGCTAGGTGCTAGCATGATAACTGTTAGCATGTTAAGATTTAAGCTAATTTACTCATGTCTAAAGGCAAATACACACATGGCATGATGTCGGGAGGTTATAGGACAACCTTGGCACTTTTTAAACTTGAGGCTCTCTTGCTAGGTGCTAGCATGATAACTGTTAGCATGTTAAGATTTAAGCTAATTTACTCATGCCTAAAGGCTACTAAGCACATGTCATGATGTGGGGAGGTTATAGGACAACCTTGGTACTTTCTAAACTTGAGGCCCTCTTGCTAGGTGCTAGCATGATGACTGTTAGCATGTTAGCATTTTAGCTAATTTACTCATGTCTAAAGGAAAATACACACATGGCATGATGTGGGGACACTGTAGGACTGCCCCAAACTTTTCAGGACCTGGAAAAACTAACTTTGCAAAAAACTAATGTGACAATAGAGTCGTCATTACAAAAAGATGAAAGTTGAAACAGTTGGAAAATAAAAACACAGCAGAAGTGTCATTTTATGAGACAAAGTCAAAATAATTTTGTGAGAATAACGTTAATACAGTAAACCTCGGCTATATCGGATTCAATTGTTCCCACTGGTTTTGTCCGATATAAGCGAAATCCGTTATATGCGTATACCGGAAAATGTCCGTTTTACGCATATATCGGATTTATATCCGGTATATGCGTAAATGGGATTTTATCCGTTATAAAAAGGCACTTCCTTGACTATGTTTCCAATGTACCTGGACGCGCAGGCAACGCTGCAAACGCTGCAAATGACGTCGTATAGCGGCCTGTCACGATTCGGCGAATCGGAGCGCCACGATGCGGCCATCCGATATATGCGAAGGAAATTTAATGGAAATGCATTGGAACGGGACTGGAGATTTTGTCCGAAATAGGCGAAATCCGTTATAAAAAATCCGATATATGCAATGAATTTTTATTGGAAATGCATTACAGAAAAATCGCTTCTTTTTTATCTGTCCGTTGTGAGCGAATTTCCGATATATGCGAGGTTTACTGTATTACGAGGAAACTGATGATGAGGTTGTATAACTGATGTTATGGGAATAAAGCCAAAATATGATGAGGATAAAGCATCACTTTGAAGAACAAGAATATTGGTATTGTATTTCACTCATGGATGATTGGGATCGGTATCGGCAGCATAAAACCCTGATGGGAACGTCCCTATTCATTTTCTCGGAAAAAGTCCAAATACTGAGAACTTGTATCCTAACAAGGAAAGGAAAAGTTTCAACAAGTTTCCATTTTGTGAGCCTAAAGTGTTCATGACGAGGACAATCTTGTGTCATAAAATGAGCTATAGCTGCATGGTAAGTAGGCGTTTGTGTTTGTGCTTCAGCTGGACTGCCCGCTGGCCATGGAGAGGATTAAGGAGGACCGGCCAATCACCATCAAGGATGACAAGGGCAACTTGAACCGCTGCATTGCAGATATAGTTTCTGTACGCCTCTCCTCTTGCTCTCCAATCAGTGGCAGCACCTGGCGTCTTGTTGTCCATGGCATCACCCCCCCCCCCCCAGCCCAATCAGGCCTCATCAAGCACGCCAAATGTTGCCACGATTGATGATGAAAATCCTAAAGTGTTCTTATGTTCCAGCTCTTCATCACCGTGATGGACAAGCTGAGGCTGGAGATACGAGCCATGGATGAGGTAAGCTGAAAAAAGGCTGTAGGCGTCTTGTTTTCGTCCACCGTGACGCTATTATTCCATTCACCAACCTCGGTCTTCGCCACCAAAAGACGAGCCTGGATGACCATGTTAGCAGGCGTGCTAGCATGGATTCATGCACGTCGGCATCCAATAGGAGCTGAAAGAACACAGCATAGTGGCTTGTGTGCAGCATGATGCCTTCATGGGCCGTCCCAACAAAGTGGGACACGTGGCCGCTCGCGACAAACAACATAAACGTGCAAAACGTATGGGATTTGTATCATGTAGTATTTCTCAATCATATACGTATATTGACGTATTTTAGCTATGATATATGTACATATACATACACCCCCCTCCCCTTTACAGGAGGTGTTTGCATACACATACTCTTTGTTTCCCCATCCAATTGACAGACTAAGTACAACTATGACATAGAAATGAGTCAGACGGGACCAAAAGAAGAAGACTACAACTAAAATGGCCGCCATGAACAACAGTGCAACCGTAATGGAGGTTTTAAGGTGGCTTCCTCAGTGACATCATTTGGCGTATTTAGCCCTGACACGTGGCATGTTGAGTTCATGGACGCCGTGGGAAACAAGAAGAGAAAATTATCATCCTGAAATTCGGGAATTATGCCGTCATACCCATCAATCCCAAAACATTAATAGCCCTGATCACCAATCATTAAAAACCCTCCAATGACATTACCCGTACAGCGCTGGTGAGCAAATCAAGTGCGCCTTTTTTCCCCTGCCTGTGACCTCGCAGCGTGTCGTTACTTCCTGATTCACCTCAGCAGGAAGGACCTAGTACCAAATGACACTAAAGACCTCCGTGGCGTCACAGTGGCTGCTCGGCGCCCGTGCCCCAATACAGTGCACCTCGCTGGGGGGCCACAGCACGTGGTCCCTCCCCCCATCCGCTGCTTCTCCTGGTAGTAGTCATGTCATGATATTTCATCATCATGTCCCTCTTACCTGCAGGTGTTGCCTAGCAACAAGTCCGTCTACCGTTTGCTAAAAGCAGAAAGCTATTGTGTAAAAAGACGAATTAATTTTTAATGTCACAAACTAGACGGAGCAGCTTTTGCTGATACGTGCGTCGTGCTTCGTCTCCGGGAAGAGAAGTTGTGAAAAAGCCACCAAACTGAGGCGTGTGCGAGGCGTGTTAGGAAGCAGTCTCCATGCCACTTCCTTTCATCCGTCCTAGCGTGTTCCTTTTGAGGCCATTTCCACCGACTCTCTCACTCCGAATGTGGTTAGCCATGGTTAAGCCCTGGTCATGGTCACCTAGCAGGATGTCCTGTGATTAGATCCAACCGGACCTGCGGGAGCTGATGGAGACCATGAACAGGATGAGCAACATGCCTCCAGACTCAGAAGCCAAGGACAAAGTCAGCCTGTGGTTGGTTCCGCTTCTTCATTCTTGGTTGTCGACCTTCATGGATGGATGGATGGATTGATGGCTGGGAAGGATGGATGGATAGACAGATGAATGACAGATGCATGCATGGATGGATGGACGGATGGCTGGGAAGGATGGATGGATAGACATGAATGGATGGATGGACGCATGGATGGATGGACGAATGCATGGATTGATGGCTGGGAAGGATGGATGGATAGACATGAATGGATGGATGGACGCATGGATGGATGGACGAATGCATGGATTGATGGCTGGGAAGGATGGATGGATAGACATGATTGGATGGATGGACAGATTCATGCATGGATGGATGGATGGATGGATAGACAGATGCATGGATGGTTGGATGCATGGATGGATTTGATGGCTGGGAAGGATGGATGGATAGACATGGATGGATGGATGGATGGATGGATGGATGGATGGATGGACGGACAGACAGATGCATGCATGGATGGCTGGGAAGGATGGAGGGATAGACATGAATGGATGGATGGACGCATGGATGGATGGACGGACATGCATGGATGGATGGACGAATGCATGGATGGATTGATGGCTGGGAAGGATGGCTGGATAGACATGAATGGATGGATGGACAGATGCATGGATGGATGGATTTGATGGCTGGGAAGGATGGATGGATAGACATGAATGGATGGATGGATGGATGGATGGACAGACAGATGCATGCATGGATGGCTGGGAAGGATGGATGGATAGACATGATTGGATGGATGGACAGATTCATGCATGGATGGATGGACGCATGGCGAGATGGATGGATAGACAGATGCATGGATGGTTGGATGCATGGATGGATTTGATGGCTGGGAAGGATGGATGGATAGACATGAATGGATGGATGGATGGACAGACAGACAGATGCATGCATGGATGGCTGGGAAGGATGGAGGGATAGACATGAATGGATGGATGGACGCATGGATGGATGGACGAATGCATGGATGGATTGATGGCTGGGAAGGATGGCTGGATAGACATGAATGGATGGACGGATGCATGGATGGACAGATTCATGGATGGACGGATGTATTGATGGCCCCCGTGTCTCGCCGCGTGCAGGTTGAGCACCCTGAGCAGCATGTCGGCCTCAGACGAGCTGGACGACAGCCAGGTGCGGCAGATGCTGTTTGACCTGGAGTCGGCCTACAACGCCTTCAACCGCTTCCTGCACTCCTCCTGAGCCGCCTTCCGTGTCTCCTCCCCCCTTGCGTCCTTGCACTGGGACAGTAACACCTCAGGTTAGCTCCAATCCTGCTTTTACAGGAAGGAAATAGAAGATTCCCATCTTCTTTTTGTGGTTCGTGACGTTCCCGTACTTGTTTTTCCTCTACTAGCATACTTTGATGGAATAACCACGGCTACATGATTGAACGCTTTGTACTTTCTCACATCCTACGGAGAGACCACACATCTAGTCAACGTTCTTGTACAGAAATGTTTGAATAACAACTTGTTTGTCGAAATAAAAAGCTCAGACGTCATTTCTAACGGTCCTAGTTACTACTTATTTTCATCAGCAATACGCCATCACGCCGCCACCGCATGGATTGACTGGAACGCTCTCAAACGGCTCAGCAAAAACATCCGCTGTCATCCGTCAGGGTGGCCCACCGCACGTTTTAACAAGAAGTAAATTAAGTGTCAAATCAGCGCCCGTTGGACCGGAATGAAACCAGGAAGAGTCGTCATTGACCAGAATAAGATGAGAAGAACATCTGATCACAGCAAGAAGACCTAATATGACAAACACAACCATGCTGTCGTTGTTTGCGGGAACGTTCCAAAGGTACTAGAATAAAGTCAGAATTTGTAATATTTGAAAAATTAAAAACCAGCAAAAATGTAAGACAAAAAGTCAAAATATCCTGAGAAAAATGTATGAGAATAAACTCATAAGCAAATAAATAATTGAAATATTGCAGAAATGTTTATTGTGAGAAACAAAATAATATGTGGAAAATTGGAAAAGCAGCAATAATAAAGGTGTGATTTTTATGAGAAAAAGTAAAAATTGAATGAGAATAACCTGGTAAGATGAGGGAAATGAGGCTGGGGTATATTATGGGAATAATATCATGAAAACGAAGAAAGTTCAAGTATTTACAAAGTGAAAACAAAGCAAAGACCAAAGGTAATAATGGTAAATAAACTAGTACTTCACTAGTACTAGTACTTCAATGTGTGTATCAGCAGATTTAGACGTCAAAAATGATATTTTTTCAACTTTTTTTTTCAATTTTTGAGTAAGTTCGTTTATTTCCATAACGTACGTGATTAACCCCGTCTCTCGGCCGAAGACAGCCGGGATAGGCTCCGGCATCCCCCGCCACCAAATGCCGGGGGAAACCTTGTTGGAAGCACGAATCCCTTATCCTGATAAAACACGTCTTCTCTCTCGTGCACCAATCACCATGACAACAGCACCCACGTGACGTACCCGGAAGCGCCGGCGCCGTGGCTTGCTAGCCCTTTAAGAGACACGCAACGTCCGTTTCCAGGACGACAAGTATCGACAAAACTCCACCGGTTCGACTCGTCCGTACACGCCGTGACCCACGGCGGCAGCGATGCGGTCCGGACTGTCCGTGAGGAAGGACGTGAAGAGCCTTTCTTTAAAAACGCCGACTTCGTCGCCCTGCTTCCGGATGTGAAATGGCTCCACCTGCTTCCTCCCCCCCGGTGGCTTTCGTTTAACGGGAAGCAAACCTGCCGCCACTCCGCGGAATACTTTCACTTCCAAGGACCAAAAGACGCTCAAATCTGGCTCGTATGGCGCAGGGAAAGATGCAATAACCGCCGCGGATGCCAAATCGCCACCACTTCCGGTTAGCGGCGACCACTTTGGTGTCATCGGTGTAAAATCGTCGAGGCGCTAGCAAAACAACATTGGGAAAAAAAGCGTTGACTTGGAAGTGTCGAAGATGAGCAAAAGTTTGAAATCGGCCAGCATACCTGAAGTGGAGGAGCACATATCCATGAAATATGAGATTAGGAAACGGCTTGGCAAAGGGGTGAGTGACTTTATTGGGCACTTGGCATTTTTCAAGGCGATCGTGAATGCATCAAGCTGCTTCTCTTTTTATTATCATTATTGTTACTTGACTAGTTTTTCGAAGGGTTTTATTCTATTTTCCAGACTCAATGTCTCCTTGTTTACTTTGTAAGGACATCCTTATTTCCTTTGAGGGAACTTTCCTCGCTTTTACAGAGTTTGCAAAACACACGATTCTTTCCATCATAGCCACTTTGCTCACAGAGACACATTCTTTCATCCTATTGGCTGAGAGACGTGTCGGTGGGTGGGGCAAGCGGCTTGGCGTGTTGTGCTGCACAGCTGTTGAACCGGTTTAGAAAAGTCCAAAGTACTAAGAAGTAGTCTCGCCTGAGGGGAATGCAGCCCTCTAAGACTCTAAGATCAGGTTTAAGTACATACGATTAGTAATAAAATGGATTTGGATGCTTTGTTTATATTTTTTGCACTTTTTTCAGTTTCCAAAAAGGATAAAAAATAGTCTCCTTTTCTCTTTTTCTACGTCTTTTTGCTCTGATTTCTCAATAAAGATCCATCCCTCTTCTTGGCGGGGGTGTGCTGGAGCCTATCCCAGCGGGGGCCACTAATCACATACCATAAATGCCAAATATGTCAATATTTGAATGATATTAAACTTTTAAATGGCTGTTTGATTGAATGACATCAGGGTTTTTACTTCAAAAAAATACACAGTGACTTGATAGGATAAATATCGCTGGGAGCTGAGCTTCTATGTGCTTTTAAGATCCGCTTTAACGAGACGTAAGATTAGTCCTAAAACTCTGCTTTGTTGTTTTGCTTTGTTGTTGTTTTTTTTGCAGGGTCAAAGTTACAACTCCAAGGACCAAAACTGCGATACATTACTAAATATAACACATTTCTATTATTTTGACTGTGTTTTGCTCAAATTTCTCCATTAACTTCAATTCTATGTGGATATTTGTCAATGGCGGTAAGCTTTGAAATGCCCATTTGAGTCAATGATGTCAGCATTTGTCAGCAAAATAAAAGCCCAAAATGACAACATGGACGTCTGTTTAAAAATGGTCGTTTGTGTCGCAGGCGTATGGCATCGTGTGGAAGGCGGTGGACAGGGAGACGGGTGAGATTGTGGCCGTGAAGAAGATTTTCGATGCCTTCCGGAACAAGACGGACGCTCAGGTGTGTGTTTGGCTGGCTGACATGACCAAGGAGCGGCTGAGTAATGAGTGCTGAGTGTGATGCTATACACCAGGGGTGGGCAAACTTTTTGACTCATGGGCCGCATTGAGTTAACAAAATTGTGCGGGGGGCCAGAACATATATTTAACACACATGATTTTAATAATTTTAATAATTTTAATAATTTTAATAATTTTAATAATTTTAATAATTTTTATAATTTTTATAATTTTTATAATTTTTATAATTTTTATAATTTTTATAATTTTTATAATGTAATGATTTTTAATATTTTAAAAATATTTTTAAATAATTTTTAAATATTTTTTAATAATTTTTACTATTTTTAAAATATTTTTAAATAATTTTTAAATATTTTTTAATAATTTTTACTATTTTTTAAATAATTTTTAATAATTTTAATATTTTTTATAATTGTAATGATTTTTAATATTTTAAAAATATTTTTAAAAATTTTTTAAATATTTTTTAAATAATTTTTACTATTTTTTACTATTTTTAAAATAATTTTTAATAATTTTAATAATTTTACGCCTTTAATTATTTGTCTAATTTTAATTGTCATACTATCAGCTATATGTTCTTGTTTCCTTTTTTTCAGGAGCACTTTAAACATCAGACCACATCAAACTATGATTTATTTTATTTTATTTTTTACTGAATAAGACATCCGACTTGAAAGTCATGTTGCCAGCTGGTATGTTAAAAGTTGAAATACTTAAAAGCAACTGGCGGGCCGGATTCAAACATTTGGTGGGCCGCATGTGGCTCCCGGGCCGTAGCTTGCCCACCCCTGCTATACACGGTACCATGGTGCAAGCTGATTGGATGCCTTCTGTCTGCAGCGGACCTTCCGAGAGGTGATGTTCCTGCAGGTAGGCGGCCGTGAGCGTGGCGTTTAATGACCTTGACACACACACTGTCAGTCTCTTGACGTTCCTCCAGCACCATAAGTTGCTTTTCAAAATAAGATGGACTGTGTGCAGGAGTTTGGAGACCACCCCAACGTGATCAAGCTTCAAAATGTGGTGCGGGCGCAGAACGATAAAGATATTTACCTGATCTTTGAGTACATGGGTGCGTAGATGCTTTCACGTCGTCGTCATCATGGAGGACAAAGCAAAGCCTTGTTTCGTATTTCATGCAGACAGCGACCTGCACGCCGTGATCAAGAAAGGAACGCTGCTGAAGGACATTCACAAGCGCTACGTCATGTACCAGCTGCTCAAAGCCGTTAAATATTTGCACTCGGGAAACGTCATCCACCGAGACCAAAAGGTACCCGCCTCACTCCCTTCCATAGCATGATGCCTCTGATTGTTTCTATTGACTTGTGGACTCCTGGAGAGCAGCTACACACAATAACCGGCACGCAAAGCTTTCTAGATCTTCCACAAGCTGCACCTATTCAGCTGGATTTCTTTGGCTTTCTCGGTTCCCGCAAAAACGGTCTGTTTTATTGTATTCCACCCTCGGCCCGCCTCCAGGCACGCCCACTCCACTGTGGTTGGTCACACTGCCGAGTGCTTAGAAGGACTTCTGGTGTTGTTCCGCTAGTTGCCAACCCGACTTTATAAGAGTTCAATATGAACCGTGATGTATCTTTTTAAAATGGCCACTAACTGTGGTAGGAAACTGCTATTAGCAACCTCGCTTCCTCTATGCTACAATGCTAAAGTCCTCTATGCTACAATGTTACATTCCTCTATGCTACAATGCTACATTCCTCTATGCTACAATGCTACAGTCCTCTATGCTACAATGCTACAGTCCTCTATGCTACAATGCTACATTCCTCTATGCTACAATGCTACATTCCTCTATGCTACAATGCTACATTATTCTATGCTACAATGCTACATTATTCTATGCTACAATGCTACATTCCTCTATGCTACAATGCTAAAGTCCTCTATGCTACAATGCTGAAGTCCTCTATGCTACAATGCTAAAGTCCTCTATGCTACAATGCTAAAGTCCTCTATGCTACAATGCTACATTCCTCTATGCTACAATGCTACAGTCCTCTATGCTACAATGCTACAGTCCTCTGTTACAATGCTACAGTCCTCTATGCTACAATGCTACATTCCTCTATGCTACAATGCTACAGTCCTCTATGCTACAATGCTACATTCCTCTATGCTACAATGCTAAAGTCCTCTATGCTACAATGCTACATTCCTCTATGCCACAATGCTAAAGTCCTCTATGCCACAATGCTAAAGTCCTCTATGCTACAATGCTAAAGTCCTCTATGCTACAATGCTAAAGTCCTCTATGTTACAATGCTAAAGTCCTCTATGCTACAATGCTACATTCCTCTATGCTACAATGCTAAAGTCCTCTATGCTACAATGCTACATTCCTCTATGCTACAATGCTACAGTCCTCTATGCTACAATGCTACATTCCTCTATGCTACAATGCTAAAGTCCTCTATGCTACATTTCTCTATGCTACAATGCTAAAGTCCTCTATGCTACAATGCGACATTCCTCTATGCAACAATGCTACATCCCTCTATGCTACAATGCTAAAGTCCTCTATGCTACATTTCTCTATGCTACAATGCTAAAGTACTCTATGCTACAAAGCTACATTCCTCTATGCTACAATGCGACATTCCTCTATGCTACAATGCTAAAGTCCTCTATGCTACAATGACTACCATGACTTCCCCAAAATAAAGACAGTTAGGACCCTGATAAACTGCTAGTGACTAATGACATAGTGACTACTGACTACTGACATAGTGACATAGTGACATAGTGACATAGTGCCATAGTGGCCCATGTTCACTAAAGAGTCCAGTGTGAAATGCCCTTGACAGATGAAAATGCATTCCTTTTGCTGGTAGGGAATCAGGAACTCCAACCACTTGTGTCTGACGGTGGCGTCTTTAGGAATTGGAAACATGCGTAGCTTTCCTTTACGAGCCATTGCTAGCAGCATAAACACAGAAGCAGCACATTCTAACTCCATTTATAGACCAGAAAAGTGGAAAAAGCACCATAGGTCCCCTTTTAAACCTGTAAGATTGTGACAAAGCATTTTTGGAAAATTAGCTTGGGGGAAAAAGTGAAACGGAGTAAGGTGAAAATATTATGGCAATAAAGTTGAAATTGTGATCAGAAAATGTAGAGCTGAAATAGTTGGAACGTTTGAAGTCTAAATTTAAAACAGCTGTCATTTATGAGAATAAAATCCAAATATTATGAGAAAAAATGAGCCAACCAAAAGAAGGCAGCTGAAAGTCGAAATGTTATGGGAACAAAGTCAAGGATCAGAAGCAGAAAAGAGTTTTTCACCTGTATCGTGTTCTTTTGTCACCATGACTTTCCCAATATGGTTTGGCTTTTATATTGTTAGAGCCCTCTAGACATGAAACAGCACCCCTATAGTCAACTTCACGCTCTATTCTTGGTTTACATCACAACTCTTAGGCTGCAGGGACTCGAGGCTACCAAGCTTAACCAGTTAGCCAACAGAAAGGCCAAAAGCCTACCACTTCCACACTTCATCTAGTGACCACAATACTACATAGCATGCCAATCCTTCAGTCTGTCCGGACTACTAATGGGGCATAGTCTAGCAGCAAACAGCCAACATTCACGGCAGAGAACCAGAACTGGTTCCAGTATACTGTAAGTGTCAATGTATCTAAGTGGCAGCAACGGCTGGGAGCATGAGATCCATGAGATCCATGAGATCCATTAGATCCATGAGATCCATGAGATCCATGAGATCCATGAGATCCATTAGATCCATGAGATCCATGAGATCCATGAGATCCATGGGATGCATGGGATCCATGAGATCCATGGGATGCATGGGATGCATGGGATCCATGAGATGCATGAGATGCATGAGATCCATGAGATCCATGAGATCCATGAGATCCATGAGATGCATGAGATGCATGAGATGCATGAGATCCATGAGATCCATGAGATCCATGAGATCCATGAGATCCATGAGATGCATGAGATGCATGAGATCCATGGGATCCATGAGATCCATGAGATCCATGAGATCCATGAGATGCATGAGATCCATGAGATGCATGAGATCCATGAGATCCATGGGATGCATGGGATGCATGGGATGCATGGGATCCATGAGATCCATGAGATCCATGAGATCCATGAGATGCATGAGATCCATGAGATCCATGAGATCCATGAGATGCATGGGATCCATGGGATCCATGAGATCCATGAGATGCATGAGATGCATGAGATGCATGAGATCCATGAGATGCATGAGATCCATGAGATCCATGAGATGCATGAGATGCATGAGATCCATGAGATGCATGCACCTAGCCACGCTAGAGTATGGGAGTCTCCTCTCGAGGGGGTCTTCATCTGGTATCAGTGGTGCCTCAGGTACCAGGAGGTCGGCGTCCACCTGGCTAAGAGTCCTCCCGCACTGGTGGAGAGAAACCTTACCGTTGATTTAGTGTCTGAGGGAAGCCAGCAGGAACTGATGAAGGTTTGCTCGCAGCCGTCCAACGTGCTGGTGGACTCGGACTGCGTGGTCAAGCTGTGCGACTTCGGCCTGGCCCGGTCCCTCAACCAGATCCAAGAGGACAGCGGGAGCCCGGCACTGACGGAGTACGTGGCCACCAGGTGGTACAGAGCTCCTGAGATCCTGCTGGGCTCCACCAGGTACGCTGACTGCGACACACATACCTTCCGGTTCGACAAAGTCCAGGGCTGCAGTCCCGGGGCGCGTCCACTAGGACCACTATCACGTTTGGGGAAGGACGCTTCATGGGGGACGTTTAAGCGACGTTTTACGGCTCTCGGGGGCCTCTACTTCATTTTTGGTCCCCACGGTGACACAGGCCCCACCGGGTGAGAGTATTCAGGATGAGGTCCCCCCTCCCAGACTGTGTATTTGTCTCGTCCCAAGGTACACCAAGGGTGTGGACATGTGGAGTCTGGGCTGCATCCTGGGTGAGATGCTGCTGGGGAAGGCTCTGTTCCCCGGGACTTCCACCATCAACCAAATAGAGAAGATCATGAGCGCCATCCCGCACCCCTGCCCGGATGGTACCTCCCGTCTTCTTCGGGTGTGCCTTCTTCCTTGCCAGCGGGCTTCCTTAAACACGCTCATTCTTTCCCAGATTTCCTCTCCGTCAAGTCTGAGATTGGGTCCTCGTTCATCCAGAAGATGCTGCTGAAGTAAGAAGGTTTTTGTGTGAGGGTGATGGTGCATCCTTCACTCCTTCCTTCCTTGTTTCCTTCCCTGACCAGGCCACAAGTGCCTTTGGAGGAGGTCCTGCAGTCTTCGGTACCTCCAGACGCTCTGGACCTGCTGAAGGGCTTGCTGGTGTTCAACCCGGACAAGAGGCTGACTGCGGAGAAAGCCCTGCAGCATCCTTATGTAGCCAGGTACTGTAAGCCACGGACGTACCTCATCGGCAGCCTTTGAAGACCTCTTCCTGTCTTTGGAGGTTCCATAATCCAGCCAAGGAGCCTGCTCTCACCTACGATGTCACGCTGCCGCTGGACGACGACGTGCAATTATCCGTGGAACAATACCGCAACAGACTTTACCAGGTACGGACAGTGGGCTTTTCCCAAGACCAGACCAGACCAGACCAGGATGCTCCATGACCGCAGTCTCCTTGCAGATGATCCGAGACAGGAGGAGTCCCCTGGGCGCCCTCACACACATCCATCACAAAGACACCGGCGCCGGCAGGGACAGGAAACACCACCTGAAGGACACGGCGGCCAACGACAATCAGGAAGCCAAGACGCAAGAGCCGCCGGCGAGGGCTGAGAAACACGAGCCAGCGAATGCATCGCCGCCCCCGTCAGAGAACCCTGCCCTCAGCAGATCCACGTACAACCCCATCACACACACTCAAAGTAGGTGGCTCGTTTGTGATTGGATGGTGACTGGGGGGGGCGGGGGGGCGGGCGTCTTGGGCTTTTTTCTGGCCGAGGTTTCACGTCTAAAATGTTGATTTGGGGTCACAGGCCCTTTATTTAGGGGCGGCTGTTGCCTGTGAGGTTTTGGTTACGCGTCTGCACTGTGCGCCCGTCAGCCAATTTTCCATTACGCAGGCTGCGCTTCGCCTGCGCTTCGCCTGCGCTTCGCCTGCGCTTCGCCTGCGCTTCGCCTGCGCTTCGCCTGCGCTTCGCCTGCGCTTCGCCTGCGCTTCGCCTGCGCTTCGCCTGCGCTTCGCCTGCGCTTCGCCTGCGCTTCGCCTGCGCTTCGCCTGCGCCCCCAATAGACCAGGTCGGAGCAGGCAAGCTTTCTTCGCACCTTTTGGAGGGGCTGTTTTGTCACCCAGTTGTCATTGTGCCAAGCTGAAAAAGTGGACTGCTCCCCTGGTGCGCCCATCTCGGCACAGTCCAGTCTACTAAATTACCAAATTGGCTGCGCACAGCAGTGCACCGGACCAAATGACCACTGCGTGGGCTGCGCCGTGCTCCACCACCCTGCGCCACGAAATTGGGGCCCAACGTGTCATATAGGAGTCACCCTCCATAGTAGCGGATGCATGGATGGAGGGATGGGATCAGTCCTGTCATGGCCGTGTGTCGATGGCAGCCTGTCCATATTTATTTACATAGCTCTCATAAAATGACCAGACTCTGGTCTTCAAGCCATAAAATTGGGAGGTTTTTCACCCTCGTGGGGGTATGGTTTCTCTTTTGAGCGGCGCATGTGTTTGTTAGGCGGCGTATCTCTACAACGCTCATGTCGGCAACATGTCGCTGCGGTCCTAAAATGGCGCCCATGGAAGTATCGGGAGAGTTTGGGTTGCGCACCTGATCCAAGATGGCGGCTAAAACAAACCAGATGGTATTTAGGATGCAAAAGGAGCCAAAGCAAAACCAAACTCAAGACCCGGGGACATATCCCTTAATAATAACATCATTTTATATTTGGATATATACATACTGTATTTTATCTACTTCTTTGTTAGATTTATTATATTGTATAGTGATTGTATCGTTTTTATTTGATCTGCTAGGAATAGTATTTATGATTTGGGAAAAATTATTTAAAAATATTACTGCTGTATTTTACATTTTTTTTATTTTGTGTATTTTTTTAATCTATTTTTTAAATTTAGATTATTTTTATGTTGTATTTTACATTTCCTTATATGATTGTATGTTGTCATTAAAAAAAAACTTTAAAATAACTACATTTTCAGTTAAATGTATTTGAAAAATATTGGGGAAAAATAACTCTTACTGCTATATTTAGTGTTTTTTTCCTAATGATTTTATTTTGGGTACTTTTTAAATGTACTGTAGTAGTTTTTGATATTTTTACACCATACATATGCATTTCATAATTTTGCGTACTATTTTGAATATTTTAATTAGCTTTTATAATGAGGTATATGTTAATATATATATTTAAAAATCCCTTTGTATATAACTATTTTATAAAAATACAGCGTTCCAAAGGATTGGATTTTGTCCCCCATTCTTCAGTCAATAAATGTGTCAATATTGGCAAAGATCCCATGGAAGGTGCAGGTAGACTCCAGCTGGATAATAACAGATAATAATAACAGATATTATAGAGTAGCCATAAAGTATGAAAGACACGTACTAGTATACTAGCTATTTCCCATCTTGGCTTCTGAGCGCTGTGGAAATGACGAGCACGTCATCGGGCTCTCACGGGCCGATACTTCCATGAACCCGTACCTGGCTTCGATACCTGTGATGGCCTGAATGATTGCCCGTAGAGCGGAACTAACACGTGAATCCTCCCCCAGGTGTTTTCGCCCAGAGCCACGCCAGCGCGGCCAGGAGAGCCGCCGCACCCGCCGGCGGCAGTGCCGGCCCCTCGCCAACAGATGGCGTCAGAGCCCACACGGTAAGATGAAGAGACGGTCCACGGCCCCCCGCTGGGGCGTCGCCGTTGTAGCGGGTGTCCTGTGCGTGTTTGAAGGAAATGTAAATAAATCTATTGTCCTCCTCAAAAGTCCATGGACCAGATCATCCAGCGCGGACGTTCGGCCCCCGCCCACCACAGCCGCTCCTTCTCCCTGACGCTCACCCAAGCTCAGAACAACCCGCTGGTGCGCAAGAACGACACGCCTCTGTCCTCGGGGCCCAGCGTGGCCTGCGCTAACCCGGTAGGCCGCCCCGGACGCCAGTGGTGAGAAAGCCCTCGGGACGCTCTTCTGATCACGGATCTCTCTTCCCGTTCAGAGCCAGCAGTCCGTCTCTCACGCCCGCGAAGGTCGACCGCCCCCCCGCTACAGCAAGAAGGTCTTCCAGAACAACTGCAACGTGTCGGCCGCGGGCGACCCGCGCGCCAAGCTCGGCAGCTACTGCCAGGCCTACGGCACCATCAGCAAGACGGACCTGGACAACCTGCTTCAAGCGCGCGCCTGCAACCAGTAGCTGACCCGCCCACGGTCAGGGTGCGGGAAACTCCTCCCACTCGCCCCGGACTGCAGCTTCCGTTTCACACAAGGAAGCTTGAGAAGCCAAACCAGGACAACACATGAGACTTGTCATGTTGATCTCCGCCCATCATCTCTCAAATGATGAGAAATGAGAAATGAAAGGGATGACTTTGGATTGACTGCAGTGACATATTTCTATTCTTAAAACCAAAATAATCATGAGCCGCTTGGGGTCACAATAAAAGGATCTTATGTTTTCACCTTCTTTATTATGACCAATAGATGGACAGATGTTAAGCATACAACATGACGTATTTATAAATAAATACCATGGAGCTAAAATGTCCTAACCACTTCAACACGTTAGGGAGAGACCAGTGGCCTGTACGTCATACTCGTGGCGTCCAGATAATAAACCACGTGACTCGCACATCAAGCGCATTCGACATTAGAAACGGCGGGTTGCGTGATGACGTCACGCCGGCGTCAAACTGCTACTTCCGGTAGCAGTTTGGCTTGCCCTCGAGGGCATCTCCGCCGCCATTAGAAGTCTCGGTGAACTCCAACCCTTTGGCCGAACGTCGACAAACCAACCCCGTACCGGCAGCTACTGTTAAAATCAAATATTTTTAGCTAACGCTAAATTAAAACAACGCAACCTTGGAAACTAAAACTAATTTTCTTTTACTAAAAGGTAATATACAAATACTATTATTTGTAAAGCGTGGGCGCGTGGTCGCTTGGGCCGGAAGTGAACAAGCGAAGGTGCGTTCCATTTATCACTTCCCACTTCCCTGGACTCAGCAAGAGGCCTCCGCGTGACGCCGACACGACGTCATACCAAGTGCCGAGGGGAAGTCGGCGAGGGCAACTCCAAACGGTGTTGGAACGCATCGAGAGATTCCCGCACGTTACGTAAACACGTCGCAAGGTGACGTCATCGCCTGACCCACTTGACTGGGCTGGGCAGAACAGACGACAAGGAGGAGGAGAAGGTCCGTTGACGGAATTTAAACACCCACTAGACCTTCCAGGAGGACATTAGAGGAGCATTCAAATAAGGCGAGTATCATTATTATCATTATTATAATTATTATTTGGCAGCGGGTTTAGCTTAACTGTTGATGGCGCCCTCTAGTTAAGCACCGCTTGTTGTTTTAGCATCCCTCGGCTCGCCTCCATCAGACTGAAATAAAAGCCACAATGTTGCCTTTTACATTGTACGCCACCGGGCAAAGCTGAAATGATGCAATAAAACGTGTAGCGTACGGCCGTGGGGGCGAGTGTGGGGACGATGTTTTGAGATAAGGAGATCGGCTGTCAACATGCTAACAGCTAGCGATGCTAACAAGCGTAGCATGGATAACGTCGTCATAACCGCGAACGATGTTATTAACGCTCGGTTAGGTGACGTTGGGGAACACGTGACCGCCGGCGAGGCCGCGAAACCCGGGAGGTGAGAATGTTTCTCTTTCTGTTCCCGATGGCGCAGTACGCCTGCGTGGTTCTTCAAAGGACGCGACGTCTGTAAGGGCCTACTTTGGAGTCATTTGGTCGGTAATCACTGTAATGGCTGTGGGGGTTATTAATGGAGGCTAGATTTAGTCTATTTTTGCTATTTAAGATGATGGTCCAGTCCAAGAATACAGTGTTGTTATTGTAGTGACACATGTTGACGTGTTTGACCACAGCTAAAACAGTAGAATGTTGCTATTAGAAGGCTCTAATCCCAGCACACAAAGTATTGTCATGTACTTTATGTACTGTAATGCAGTTTGTTTTGAAAATAGAAGACGAGAAGGCAATGTTCAACTGATGTGTGTCCTGCTAACTGTCACAAGGCAGCCGCTGCTCAAGCGTGCTGGAGCTGGAGGAGGATGATGCTGACATGGCAGCTGCCATTGACGGCAGCCTGCTGCATTACCACACACACACACATTCATCTCCCCAGTGGACCTTGTGACAGCACCCAAGGTTGAACGTTAGCCGCCAGTGTGACGAGTACAATTGGCCAAATCAAACATGTGACAGTGAGCTAGCATGATGTTAGCATATCACGGCGCCGACTCCATCACAACTCGCCTTCGGCATGTCTCTCATCCAAGCAGGCTGCTTCCTCCGGGCAGGAACTGATAAGGCCTGCTCAAAGACTAGATAGGACAGCTTCCACTAGATAGGACAGCTCCGGCCTCGCGGAAGCTATCCTATCAGCATGAGCCGATGAGGCCTGCTTTGAGACGAGATAGGAAGTAAATAATCCTTCCCCTTTGTACTGTGTAAGTAAATAATACTCTGCTTTTGTACTGTATGAGTCATTAGCTCAGGCGTGCACTTAGCATGTTATGATGTTCTAATACGGCTCTGCTGTGGAGTTGTGCTTCACTAATTGTGTCAACATGGGCCCCTCCCCTTCCTACCACCGTTTAACTCGATTGGGTGTCCGCCACCGGGCCGCCATGTTAGGAAGCGAGTTGATCCTCAGATGGAGAGCGTTTCTCTCCTAAGAGGATGGGGGGAGCCTCGTAATGCTGTAAAAGAGCAACCCCCCCCCCCCCCCCCCCCCCCCCCCCCGCAGTGCCATCCACATTCAGGATCCCACTGATTGACGTTGATTGATGTGCTTCAGTGTGGTTTAGTTGGCACTGTTGGTCATGTGACATGATGCAGTGTTGCCATGAATATAATCCATCACAGATGACACCGTGCTAAGAGTTGGTGAAACGAGACACACGTGGAGTGTAAATAGACGATTGATTAGTTATGGCTGCTGTAAACGATGACTCATTGCAGGCTTGTGGCCTTTGGACTGGATGCAGATCACATGGTAGGGACTCCTCGTGTCACATGACGGCAGGCCCGTCTGTCTGTCTGTCGGACTGATGGTCTGTGGTCCGCTTCCTGGGTCACATTCAGTGGATCACATCATGTTGTGCAGAGATGCTGCAGGATGGCGGTTGAGGAAGCTGACTATACCTTAGTCACGGCTCGTATCTACTTTTCATGTCTTGGTATGTCTCACACAGCACGGAATCGTACATTCTTCATCCAAGGTGACAGGAACAGCGTCTGCACGTCCTCCATGAAGGAATGAAAAACATTGTAGATTTCTAAGGCTGCTTGTTGGAAGTCATCAGCACAATAGGAAGTGTATTTTGTCTATATTGTATGGGGCTCCATACAATATATCTTCTCAAGGTGACGAGTCAGTGATGGCGGTGGTTTTTCATGTTAACAATGCCATGACTGAAATGAGCACGGCACTGCGTACATATCTTCATGAATTATCCATATATCTACTTTTAAATCCAGATTAACCACATTATTATTTTGTGTATATTGATTGGTAAGAGGCTGCACAGTGAACAAGTTCTTAGCGTGCAGGCCACACAGCTAGGAGACCTGTGTTCGATTCCCCCCTCGGCCATCTCTGTGTGGAGTTTGCATGTTCTCCCCGTGCATGCGTGGGTTTTCTCCGGGTACTCCGGTTTCCTCCCACATTCCAAAAACATGCTAGGTTAATTAGCCACTCCAAATTGTCCATAGGTATGAATGTGAGTGTGAATGGTTGTTTGTCTATATGTGCCCTGGGATTGGCTGGCCACCAGTCCAGGGTGTACCCCGCCTCTCCCCCGAAGACCCCCGCAACCCTCGTGAGGATTAAGCAGTACAGAAAACAGATGATTGAATGATTGGTAAGAGTTGGTAACACTGTAAGGAAGGAAAATGTCAAAGCTAAAATGCTAACAATAATATAAATAGAATCATTAATAATGCTGCTAATCCTGAGCAATGAATAATAATTGTAATAATTACCAAGTGTAATAATGATAACTATCATCTGGACATTTCCGGCATCAAGCAGTGCGTGCCCCCCCGCCCCCCCCATGTGGGTAATGGTCTCACCTTGGCCACATACCTGGCTCCAACACCGTTAGCTTCCTAATGCTGTCTTTTATCCTCTTAGATCACTTCCTGTACCCGCCTGAACCTTCCTCCACACCATGTCCCAGGACAAGAGTGGCTACCCCGTCATGGGGGAGACCAACCCACTCCATAACAACGTCTACGGACCCACGCAGCCGGGCTTTGGCATGCCCCCGCCCAACTACCACCAGGCCCCCGGGGGAGCGTACCCGCCGCCGCCCGCCGGCTACGGCCAGCCAGGGTTCCCCCAGGCGGGCTTTGGCCCTGCCCCCTACCCCCAGATGCCCTACCCCCAGATGCCCTACCCCCAGGGTCCCTATGCTCAGGGGCCCTACGCTCAGGGTCCCTACCAGGGACATGGGCAGCCTGGCTTCCCTGGAGGCCCCTCTGGTGAGTAGGAAGAAACCATGCAGCCCAGTTTATGTTTACAATGTCTGAGTGCGTCTCTCCCCTCAGTGAAGTGTCGGGTAAGATGAGGGGTAAAGTGTAAGATGATGGGTAAGGGGTAAGACAAAGGCGAAAGGGTAAGGGGTAAGACGAAAGGGGCAAGACGTGAGGTAAGATGAAGACGAGGGGTAAGATGAGGGGTACAGGGTAAGACAAGGGGTAAGATAAAGGGTACAGGGTAAGACAAGGGGTAAGATAAAGGGTACGGGGTAAGATAAGGGGTAAGATAAGGGGTACAGGGTAAGACAAGGGGTAAGATAAGGGGTACGGGGTAAGACAAGGGGTAAGATAAAGGGTACGGGGTAAGACAAGGGGTAAGATAAAGGGTACGGGGTAAGATAAGGGGTAAGATAAGGGGTACAGGGTAAGACAAGGGGTAAGATAAGGGGTACGGGGTAAGACAAGGGGTAAGATAAAGGTTACCGGGTAAGATAAGGGACAAGGGGTAAGGGGTAGGTACGGGGTAAGACAAGGGGTAAGCTGTAAGACGAAGGCTAAAGGACAAGGGGCAAGACGAGGGTTAAGGCTGATCTGATCTGTGGCGGTAAGGTGGCAGGAAGGGACGCCATTAAGTCCTGGGACTCCAGAGGCTGACGGTACCAGCAGCCTAAGGAGTCCGTGGCTCAGATGTGGGAGGAGTTTGTGGAAGAAGCCATGGAGGACAACTTCCAGACGGCCTTTGAAGGCCATCTCAGGTAGGGGAAGCAGTGCACAGTCAACTGGAGATGTGGACCGGTGGAAGGAAGACTTCCTCGATCCCGTCTTCCAATGACAAGCAGTCCCTGGGGGCGGTGACAGAGGTTGTCAAAACGTTGGGTGGTGTTTAAGGCCCTGGATACTGTGGATGTGTTTTGGTTGACATGACTCTCCAGAATCATGTGGATGTTGGGGGCGGAGCCTATTGATCGGGGAAAGCGGCATGGTGGTCCCCCTTTTTAAGAAGGGAGCGTGGAGGGCATGTGAGAGCTGTGGTGGGATCAGGGGGCAGGATGCCTCTCGGGGAGGTCCCAGGACATCTCTGGTGGCTCCATGACTGGCAGAGGGTATGGAAGCAGGTCATCATGTTTTTCCCTCACCAGCTGACGGCAGCCCCGGTTACCATGGCGATGTGCCTCCCACCTACTACGACAACGAGGACTTCACCAACTCAGGCTTTGAGGACAAGAGCATCCGACAGGCCTTCATCAGAAAAGTACCTTCTCATTCAGAAGCATCTATCATGTCTCCATGGCAACATCTCTCCCATCATCTTCATCTTCCTCCATCTGTCAGGTCTTCATGGTTCTCACTGTGCAGCTGCTGGTCACCTTCTCCTTCGTGGCCGTCTTCACCTTCGTGGACGAGGCCAAGCTGTTTGTGCGGATGAACCCATGGACGTACTACATCTCCTACGTGGTCTTCGTGGTCTCTCTCATCGTGCTCAGCTGCTGCGGGGACTTCCGCCGCAAGCACCCCTGGAACCTGGTGGCCCTGGTGAAGAACATCACCCGACGTCAAGCCTCTTCACCGCTCAGCTCCTCCTCATCCTTTCTTCTCTCTGACAGTCCATCCTGACCCTGAGCCTGTCCTACATGGTGGGCATGATCGCCAGCTTCTACGACACCGACACCGTCATCATGGCCGTGGGCATCACCGCCGTCGTTTGCTTCACCGTGGTCCTCTTCTCACTCCAGGTCTGCACCCCCGACACAAACATCTCCACACCTTTTAGCGTGATGATTGGTATCAGCATGAGACGTGCACGTTATCTGAGGACCAACAGGGTGGCATCAGCAGTGACCTTAGCACATGGAAGTGTCCTTAGTACACAGCAGGAGGTCACCTTGAAGGACAGGGAGACACCAGGATGGGAGCAAGTGTACCCGTTGATGAGTCCTGATGAAACATCATGCAAACATCTAACATGGGGAGACCCAGGGGATAGAGGGGGAGGAGCCGCCTGCTGTGGCCCAGGAAGGTGCACTGTACTCGGGTACGCGCTCCGAGCAGCCAGTGTGCCACCACGGAGGTCAAAGGTGGCCGATGAGGGGCTGTGGTGTGCTTGATGGGTTTTTTGGCGGAGCATTCGGGACAGCTAGCATGGGAAATGTCTTCCTGGGAAAGGGAATGTTTACCAGTGAGCTCTTGCTAGCACAGACCGTTAGCATCACAGGAGAAAAGAGGAGGGCTTGATTTGCTCACCCATACAGTACAGGTAATATCGCCAATTGGATTCATCAGGATGACATGATGATGATGATGATGATGATGACCGCTGGCCTTCCTTTGCTGTCTTTGGTGAACGCAGAGCAAGTACGACTTCACTTCCTGTCAAGGCGTGCTGTTCGTGTGTCTGATCGTGCTGGTGATCTTCGGCTTCCTGTGCATTTTCATCCGCCATAAGATCCTGCACATCGTCTACGCCTCGCTGGGGGCCCTCTTGTTCACCTGCGTAAGCGCCGCCAACGTTTCCTGCGTGCGTCGTCTCCTCTTTTGGTCTGAGCGATGTTTTGTCATCCTGGTTGCAGTTCCTGGCCGTGGACACCCAGATGCTGCTGGGCAACAAGAAGCTGGCCCTGAGCCCCGAGGAGTACATTTTCGCCGCCCTCAACCTCTACACGGACATCATCAACATTTTCATCTACATCCTGGCCATCGTGGGACGCTCCCGTGAATGAGGACGCGCCTTCCTCTCGCCGTCCCTAATTCACGCCTCCTGCCCCTCATTCTGCCGTGTCATGTGGCTGCGGCTGAGACATCATGATGTGGATGTGGCCGGGCGGGGCGCGTCCTTGATTGTTTCTCAGCCGCCACTTTAGTGCTCCGTCTCGCTTTTCTTCACTCGCTCACGTTTACCAGTCCTCCGCTTCTACTAACACGGAATGGCGGCTTTGGTGGCCACGTCACACGGCGCCCGGGGTGTTTGGGCATGAAGGCAGAAGGTAAGCGGCGCTTGATGGCCAGATGCTAGATATCTCCTTCCTCCTCCTCCTCCTCCTCCTCCTTCCCGGCCCGCCTCACTGCATGCCAGCCATGGAAACCACTCATCATCATTCTGTAGCGGTACGGAGATGAACGCCTCTACGGCTGTAAATAGCCCCCCCCCCACCCCCACCCCACCCCACCCCGCCCGAGTCTGCTGCAGTCATTCCGTGCCAGGCTTTATCTCCCCTCCCTTCGTCTTTTTCTTGATCAGTCTTTGATCAGCGTGAAGTGCAGGTTTGAGTACTGTATTTAGTTTTTCACCTTTCAATGAATGAAGCATTGAAGTATCGGTAGAGCTGCTCCATATGTTCTTGAAGTAGAAATTGAGTATTCATGAAGTAGCCCCACACTGGAATCGTGACTTATTTATTTATTGATCCTCCAGCTGCTGTTACATCTAACATGGAAGCATGGAAGTACATTTCCTCTTTCTTTCACGTCTTAACATAGTACTTCCAATTTGAAGCTGCATGGCCCTGTCGTGTTGCACGTGCGTGGTTGGCACATGAAGGATCCGTGGTAGCGTCGAAGTAAATGTGCAAAAAGTGTGTACATAGAACTGCAAAGTGGTTTGATTTGTACAGACCAGGTACTTTTGGGCTGTAGGTGTGTTCCGCTTGTACATACAGTATGCCTTCCTCCTCACTGCTGTTGGCTTCACATTAAACATACAATGTGAAAACGCTCGTTTGGGTATTCTTCTCAATGTAACGTCAACATGGTGCTAGGAAAGTATCGTGTGTTGGAAATACAACAAATGAGTATTTACTTGAATGTGGATACGCAGTAAAGCGCTTTTTCCGATGTTTCTTGAAACAAGTGGCATGTACCAACACACTTTATTGTCATTTTACATACAGTAGAATGAAACAGCATGCTGTTCCGGAGTTGACAGCAGAGTTTAGCATAACTTTATTTAACAGAGCATTAGAACAGAGCATCAGTGAGAGGAATATTTCAACATAACTGGTATGATAGAAGTACAAGTGTTAGAAGTACATCTAAGTGTCTGAATGTAAATAGAGGAATGACTATTTGACCGAGTCATCTAAAAGTGAGTAATCCCAAGTGGCCCATAAAAAATAATGCAGTATTAACCAGGAATTGAATAAAAAGGGCTGCACGGCGGTCGAGTGGTTAGCGCGCAGACCTCACAGCTAGGAGACCAAGGTTCAATCCCACCCTCGGCCATCTCTGTGTGGAGTTTGCATGTTCTCCCCGTGCATGCGTGGCTTTTCTCCGGGTACTCCGGTTTCCTCCCACATTCCAAAAACATGCTAGGTTAATTGGCCACTCCAAATTGTCCATAGGTATGAATGTGAGTGTGAATGGTTGTCAGCTGGGATAGGCTCCAGCACCCCTGCGACCCTTGTGAGGATAAGCGGTAGAAAATGACAAGACAAGACAAGACTTGCTGTGTCGTAGGAACAAACGTCACCACTCGACTGTCATCACAGAACGTTGCAGACATCTTGGATGGTCTGAAAACGGAGATATCGGTCAGGAGCTCAGGAGGACACGGAAGGTGCTATGCTAGTCTGTCTGATTTATGGCTAATCACATTCTATTCTGCTTTATGTACTTGGAATATATTCTGTAAATCTAATACCACTTGACTCTTTTTTTCCTTCTCATCGCAGGAGAGTAAAGAACACAAAACAACAGTTGAAGCTTAACTTCAACTGATTAAAGTGTCCCTTTTGGCCTTCTTAGGTTGAGGAAATATTTCATATCCAACATTGATGGCATTGGAATTTGGGACAGGCATACGGAACCATTGCAAAACCAGTAGAGGAGATGTGATTGGTGGATGCTTCTTCTGGGAGCATCCCGTTTGGAGTAACACCACTGTAACGTGGAGAAGGGGTAGGATGGAATAAGCTCTGCTTCTTCCTGCTCCTCTTCAGACGTGCTCAGTAAAGAATTCTAATGGTTAGTCAATGACAACACAGCTCGACACTTGGTGGACTTTGGAAATGAAACTTTTGATGATGAAGGGAGAAAACGATGCAAAGCTCCAAAACGTTGTGGTCCCCTCACCTGCAGATGGCCAGGCATTCTCCTTCTGCAGAATTCATGCTTCCACTTCCACATTTGACTCTTCCTTTTCTCAAATGCCGGGTCAAAAGGCACGCACACCCTGTCTGACGAGCCTTAAAGGCTTTCATTTTTCTACAGGCCTATGAATGTTTGTTTTCTAATAAAAACTTTCTTTTAAAAACTGCATAAAATGATCAGTTGTGTTGTCATTGTGGAATATTTTTTTTAAATATTTAAATAAAAATTAAATAAATTTAAATTCCTGTTTCACCTATTTCACCTAAAAGGACCCGAAAAAAATAGACTCTTTTTCGTTATCCGAGCAGAAAGAACCGGTTCTCTGAGAAGAGCCGAACTGTCATCACTTGCGCTAACACCAGCTAGCTCGATGGATGCTTCATTCAGCTCACGTGCAATTACGGCGTGGCAATGTTTGTCTCACATGGTGATTATGAACAAAGTCGAAAGCCGACAAAACAAACCTGTAATGTTTAGGAGTTCTAACGTGTGATGTTACGTCATGGTGGTAAAAATATACTCTTGTGTTGTAAAAGCAGTGTTTATGTAGCCCACGAGAGGGCGCCACAGTTCCACGGTGCACGAGCAGGCTCAGATTCAAGATGGCTGACTGGACAGAAAGGTAAACAACTGTGACGTAGCTTTCCAGGTTCTATAAAGAGACTGAACCTAACAAGAAGTACATTTCCCTTTTTGTTTCACTTCTTCCCATTTTGAGCTGCTGAAGCTGGCTTCTGATTCAGGCACTTAAGGGGAACTTTCAGCCGGAACTGACGTAATGAGCAGCGCCAGTGTTCATCCTGGTGGTCATTTTAGCTAAGACATGATCTTAACCTGACGCTATTGGTCAAACTTGATTTGGTCAAATCCAACAAAGACACATTTAGACGTTTTTTGTTTTTAGCATCTAGTCCATGTTAGACCTGGTCCACTTTGAAAACACCCAGACTTAGACTTATCCCATCTGGAGTGGATTCATCCACAGACCCCAAATATTGATAAAGCCCCCATTGTAACCTGATATTCTGGTAATGCCACACCGTATATGCTCACCTATGCACAATGTCTCCCTCTGCTGGACAAAAACGCACATTGATTGTATTTTCACAAATACAATAAAGGTTTCACAAAAAACAATAGTGGGTGTCAGGCAAAGATAATGTCTTCCCTAAAATGTTTTCACATGGACAAGTGTCACAAAAAACAAAATACTTTTAATTTGTGTATTTTTCCAAAAGGAAAGTGAACTAGCTTTATTGCATGTGAGAAATATGACTGAAACAAATGAACGTTTACTTTAAATGTGGATCGGTTACTCTGAATCCGCCATGATGGATCTGGGGAAGCATTTTCCCGCCCAATATCCGGACATCGCCACCGAGTGAAGTTGGCCAAACAAACAAACAAACTGAGTCAGACTATCTGGATAATAAACACTGAGCTCAGACTATCTGGATAATAAACAATTCCGTCTGACATAAAAATGAGTGGTTCGGCAGGTGAGTGGGTGCACACATTTAATATATTAGTCAAGTTAAAGAACGATTAGCTAAGCTAACAGCTAGTACCAAATTAGCATTGTTAGCTAAGCAGCATTAAAATAAGGCATTGGTTTTTACTTGATAGTACCTGAAAACTACTGTATTGTGACTCGTTATTGAAGTAGAATCGGTCCGTTCGCACATTTTGAGCCCAACTAAAACAAAAATATTTAGATGATACATAAATTGTCGATCTTAATTCACCTCATAAAACATAATCACTGCATCCTTTGTTTCCTTGATTGTCTTTACATGGAGGATTCATGGAGGACGTCCTTAAAGTTGAAGGAGGTAAGCTTGTGCAATATTGACGACGTGTACGTAGATGTATTAATCCTGTATTAATCCATATCCTGTTACGCCACACACTTTGCTACTCCAGCAGGTGGCTGCATCCCGGAGCCTAAAATTGATCAACTGAAGAGCAAACTTACGAGCCTGCAACGAGGTGACATAACACACTGTTTGGTACACGTATACAATTACTAATTGTTACTAATTTTTCTTCACTAACTAAAAATTACTAATTAATCTTACAACAAATGGTGATTTGGCGTTATCTGATGGTTTAACTGTGGAAACATGGAACTCGGCAGTGACATCTGCTGGCCAAACCCCGACATAATCTCTCAGGTTGACAACAACTTCTGCTTCCGGTTTTACGTCGCCTGTATTTTTATACTGTAACCAAAACAACGAGTCGCGGTACTTTGGGGATATTATATAATAACAATAATACAAAATAACAAGAATGGGAATAATAATAAAGATAGTAGGTATAATCAGTCACCGCGCAGTCTAAGAAATGTTTGTTCGTAGCAAACCCGGAAGTGTTTTTTATTCTTGATTTGATTCAAAAAGCAGCTAACCTCCCAGTTGTAGGTGTAGGAAAGGGGAAATAAAAGAGTTATTTATAAGAAATTGGTGACAGGCTGCAACATTGGCTTCCATTGTGACTTTATTTCCTGTCCGCCAATGAGAAGCTTGCTTGAAGTGACGACACGGATGAATTTGCATGTTACGGAGTTCCAAAACAGAAAACATGACCATTTAACTGAAGTCTCCGATTATGTTTGAGTGTCGGTTGACCCGGGGAGCACATACGAGGACGTGGCAGTGCACTTGAACAGACATGTTGCCATGGTTACGTGAAACCGCGACTTAGATAGCTGTGTGTGGAAGCCAAAGCAGCTGTTACGATATCAAGGCAGTATCGTCAGTGAGGTATATCCTTACCTGTATCTCCAGAAATGGAGTTGCAGAATATGATGAGTGGAGATTTATGAGATATGATTAATATCTCCGGCTTGTAGAGACTTGCAACGCTCTACGAGCTCCATTCTGATCTGCGTTTCTGTTAGCATCAATGTATTCCTTAAATAACTTCTATGTAGGAGAACACATGTAACGCCTTTCATCCTGGTTATAGTCTTGGAAGGGGTTAATTAGTTCAATTTCATTATAGATGCTTAGCACTATCATGCTAGGTGTTATCATATTAACTTGACCATGTTGGTATGCTAATTTTAGCATACTAGCATTTTTGTGTTTAGGACAATCTTTCTAGGTGTTAGCATGTTAGCATGCTAATGTTAACATAATAATATTTTTTGCTATTTCTATGGGTAAACATATATGTATAAACACTTAGCAGTATCATGCTCGGTTTTATTTTCACAATGCTGTACTGTGTACTCTCGGATGCTGCTTTTTGGCAGGATTTCTGTATGAAAGACATCCCGATGACAACGAAGTATGAAAAGTCTGGTTAATGCTAATGTTAGCATTGTTAGCAGCTAACATTAGCATACTAGCATATTTTTGCTGTTTTCAGACTTTATTAATCCCTTTGGGATTCCCTCAGGGAACTTGGCAATATATATATATATATATTCATTCATTCATTTTCTACCGCTTTTCCTCACGAGGGTCGCGGGGGGTGCTGGAGCCTATCCCAGCTGTCTTCGGGCATAAGGCGGGGTACACCCTGGACTGGTCGCCAGCCAATCACAGGGCACATATAGCCAAACAACCATTCACACTCACTTTCATACCTATGGACAATTTTGGAGTCGCCAATTAACCTAGCATGTTTTTGGAATGTGGGAGGAAACCGGAGTACCCGGAGAAAACCCACGCATGCACGGGGAGAACATGCAAACTCCACACAGAGATGCCCGAGGGTGGGATTGAACCCTGGTCTCCTAGCTGTGAGGTCTGCGCGCTAACCCCTAGCCCACCGTGCCGCCCTATATATATAACAGCTATTATTATATTATTATTTATATTATATATATATATATATATATAATATTATATAATTATTATAATATTAATAATATAATAATATAATTATTATATTAATAATTATTAATATAATATAATAATATAATATTAATATAATATTATATTATTATTATATATATATTATAATAATAATATAATTATTATATTATTATTATATTATTATTTATATTATATATATATATATATATATATATATATATATATATATATATATATATATATATATATATATACAGTGAAGAAAATAAGTATTTGAACACCCTGCTATTTTGCTATTTCTCCCACTTAGAAATCATGGAGGGGTCTGAAATTTTCATCGTAGGTGCATGTCCACTGTGAGAGAGATAAACTAAAAAGAAAAATCCAGAAATCACAATGCATGATTTTTTAACAATTTATTTGTGTGATACAGCTGCAAATAAGTATTTGAACACCTGAGAAAATGAATGTTAATATTTGGTACAGTAGCCTTTGTTTGCTATTACAGAGGTCAAACGTTTCCTGTAGTTTTTCACCAGGTTTGCACACACTGCAGGAGGGATCTTGGCCCACTCCTCCACACAGATCTTCTCTAGATCAGTCAGGTTTCTGGGCTGTCGCTGAGAAACACGGAGTTTGAGCTCCCTCCAAAGATTTTCGATTGGGTTCAGGTCTGGAGACTGGCTGGGCCATGCTAGAACCTTGATATGCTTCTTACGGAGCCACTCCTTGGTTTTCCTGGCTGTGTGCTTCGGGTCGTTGTCGTGTTGGAAGACCCAGCCACGACCCATCTTCAATGCTCTGACAGAGGGAAGGAGGTTGTTCCCCAAAATCTCACAATACACGGCCCCAGTCATCCTCTCTTTAATGCAGTGCACTCGTCCTGTCCCATGTGCAGAAAAACACCCCCAAAGCATGATGCTACCACCCCCATGCTTCACAGTAGGGATGGTGTTCTTCGGATTGTACTCTTCATTCTTCTTCCTCCAAACACGCTTATTGGAATTATGACCAAAAAGTTCTATTTTGGTCTCATCTGACCATAAAACTTTCTCCCATGACTCCTCTGTATCATCCAAATGGTCATATGCAAACTTAAGACGGGCCTTGACATGTGCTGGTTTAAGCAGGGGAACCTTTCGTGCCATGCATGATTTCACATCATGACGTCTTAGTGTATTACCTACAGTAACCTTGGAAACGGTGGTCCCAGCTCTTTTCAGGTCATTGACCAAGTCCTGTCGTGTAGTTCTGGGCTGATTCCTCACCTTTCTTAGAATCATTGAGACCCCACGAGGTGATATCTTGCATGGGGCTCCACTCCGATTGAGATTGACCGTCATGTTTAGCTTCTTCCATTTTCTAATGATAGCTCCAACAGTGGACCTTTTTTCACCAAGCTGCTTGGTAATTGCTCCGTAGCCCTTTCCAGCCTTGTGGAGGTGTACAATTTTGTCTCTGGTGTCTTTGGACAGCTCTTTGGTCTTCGCCATGTTACAAGTTAAAGTCTTACTGATTGTATGGGGTGGACAGGTGTCTTTATGCAGCTAACGACCTCAAACAGGTGCATCTGATTCAGGATGATACATGGAGTGCAGGTGGACTTCTAATGGGCAGACTAACAGGTCTTTCAGGGTCAGAATTCTAGATGATACACAGGTGTTCAAATACTTATTAGCAGCTGTATCACACAAATAAATTGTTAAAAAATCATGCATTGTGATTTCTGGATTTTTCTTTTTAGTTTATCTCTCTCACAGTGGACATGCACCTACGATGAAAATTTCAGACCCCTCCATGATTTCTAAGTGGGAGAAATAGCAAAATAGCAGGGTGTTCAAATACTTATTTTCTTCACTGTATATATATATATATATATATATATATATATATATAATATAAATAATAATATAATAATAATATAAACACGCCCTGTGATTAGCTGGCCACCAGTCCAGGGTGTACCCCGCCTCTTGCCCAAAGACAGCTGGGATAGGCTCCAGCACCCACGCGACCCTCGTGAGGATAAGCGGTAGAAAATGAATGAATGAATGAATATTACAAATTTATTCTCATAAGATTGGACATTTTTTCTCATTAGAATGTCTTTTTTCTCTTCACAATTTCATTATACCATGTTAGTTTGTAGTGTAAGTAATAATCAGGTTCCTGTATCTAACTAAAGGTAAACGGGAGCTTGAGCAAGACATCGATGAGAGGACTTCTGTCAGTGAATCCCTCCAGAAGGAGCTGGATACATGTAAGGCATCATAATAGAACCTACAGCATACTCTGCCTGCTGCTGCATGTCTTACCATGTCAGCTGTTGGTTTCTGTCATTGCAGTACAAACAGAAGCTTGCCAGCTGGAGAAAAGCCACCAAGAAAAGGAAGGTGAAGTCACCGACCACCTCGTTTGTGTTCATCTAAACTCGCGTGTTTGTTGTTTCATCTCCAGCGTTGTGCCGGAAGCTGCAGTTCCAATGCGAGGAATCCGAGCACGAGTCTTTCAGGTGAGCTTGACTCCAACCAGGTGGACAAACAACACACCTCAATATTCTGAAGGGCTTGAAGAAACGGCATGAACGCACCGTGTTCCTCTGTGTTCCTTCCCAATGCTGCTTCATAAACGTGTGTACATACACTCCTGATCCTACATGGACATTTTGCACTGCTCCATCTTCAGGAGGTTCTAAGTCGAGTTTCAAAAATGCAAACAGAAGACATCTGAGCGATACGAACGTGAGACAAAAGAAGCGTTGGAGTGAAATAGGCCGTTCATCACATGATCAAAGTTGAAGACCACAGGTCAAAAAAGGCTAAACTAGAAATAAAAAGGAGTGAGTCGGGAGTCGCTGCGCCATTCTTCTTCATGAGGTGAAAAATAGCTTTGGGCATGCTTGATGCCAGTGTTCCCAGGAGGCCAGTGGGAATGTTGCTCCAGGTGCTGAAGATGGCTTCACTGTCTGGAACTCCATCCCCAAATGTTCTCTATTGCATTTAGATGAGGGGAAGACGCAGGATGGTCCAAAAGAGTGACACCATTCCACACTTGACGTCCTTTGTCAAGTGTTGGAAAGCCAGTCATGACCACACAGACCAGGGCCTTCAGTCATCAGCAACATCTCCACATAGCCGGCTGCCATTTGATGCCCTTGATGATGGTGGGAAACATCTCAGGTGGCATCTCCTTGGCTATGTTCACACTGCAGGTCAATTCCCATTTCCAACATGCTAACCACTCGGCATGTTCACATGCTAACATTAGCATACTAGCATGTTTTGCAATGCTTAGCACTAGCATACTAGCATGCATGGGTAAACATATCTAAACGCTTAGGACAATCTTTCTAGGTGTTAGCATGTTAACATTAGCATGTTAGCATGCTAATGTTAACATAATAATATTTTTTGCTATTTCTATGGGTAAACATATATGTATAAACACTTGGTTCATGCTAATGTTAGCATTGTTAGCAGCTAACATTAGCATACTAGCATATTTTTGCTGTTTTCAGACTTTATTAATCCCTTTGGGATTCCCTCAGGGAACTTGCCAATATATATATATATATATATATATATATATATATAATTAGCTGGCCACCAGTCCAGGGTGTACCCCGCCTCTTGCCCAAAGACAGCTGGGATAGGCTCCAGCACCCAGCACCCCTTGTGAGGATAAGCAGTAGAAAATGAATGAATGAATGAATATTACAAATTTATTCTCATAAGATTGGAAATTTTTTCTCATTAGAATGTCTTTTTTCTTCTTCATAATTAGACTTTATTCCAATAAAATGACAGCAGTTTTTCCCCCTTTGCTGTTTTTTAACATTCCCTTCTGCCACTTGACTTTTTAGTTCCACGAGGCTCAGGATGTTTTGGAGAAGTTAGAAATGTCTTACTGCGTCCAAGCTCGGCAGCAATGGCGTGATGATTAGAGCCCTCTAGACATGAAATAACACCCCTACAGCCACCCTTACACTCCTATTACCCAATATGGTAGACATCATTGTCGGCAGCAATGGCGTGCTGCCAGAGGCCTCGCTGATCAATCCCAAATGTTGCCTTTGCCACCAAGAGAGGATGACAGTGTGAATACCCGACACTACATCACATTCCATCCACATTTTTACCAACATGTTGCCTTTTCCACTTTTCATCAGTAGCCTATTTCGCCTGAATGCTTCTTTTTCGTCCCACTTCTCCCATTTCCTCCATTTGCATTTGAATCTCTACTTGGAGCCTCCTTAAGATCCAACAGTCTACATGTACATGCTCTACCTTTCAGCTGCTCCTAAGAGTTGGATGAGGAGTGTGCTGTGTTTGTGCATGTGATAGAACGATGCCAGCACTCTTAGTGAAAGCATGAGTGGAGGAGATGTTGGCTGATCAATCATCAAGTTCAATTAATGTGTCCAACAGCAGTTCTTTTTATTTGTGCGTGAGTGTTGCAGACTCGCCGAGGAGAACAGGAAAAGAGAAGAACTTGTGGCACGGCACAGGTGTGAAATCCAGGAGTTGAAGCTGAAGAAGCGGAAGATACGGTGTGTAGTTGGTCGTAACCAGTGATGGGACTTTTCCTCTTTTAAGGGAGCCAGCTCTTGGCTCTTGGCTCTGATTCTCTTGTTGCCGACACAGATTTACTATCAAAATATGTGTCAGATGGATTGTCTTATGCAGACCTGTCCACATGTTGCACTGTTTGTACGTAAAGGCTGTGGTGGGTTGGCACCGACACAGCCATCATAAGACATAAGAGAAAATAAGGAACATTAGGCATAGAAAACCGTTTTACCACCTTGTAAATATGTTTTTAAACATGATTAGAGCCCTCGAGACATGAAATAACACCCCTATAGCCACTCTTACGCTCCTATTACCCAATATGGTAGACATCATAAGAGAAAATAAGAAACATTAGGGAAAAAAAAAACTGGTTACCACTTTCTAAATAAGTTTTTAAACGTGATTAGAGCCCTCGAGACATGAAATAACACCCCTATAGCCACCCTTACAGTCCTATTACCCAATATGGTAGACATCATAAGAGAAAATAAGGAACATTAGGCATAGAAAACCTGTTTACCACCTTCTAAATATGTTTTTAAACATGATTAGAGCCCTCGAGACATGAAATAACACCCCTATAGCCGCCCTTACACTCCTATTACCCAATATGGTAGACATCATAAGAGAAAATAAGAAACATTAGGCAAAAAAAAACTGGTTACCACTTTCTAAATACGTTTTTAAACGTGATTAGAGCCCTCGAGACATGAAATAACACCCCTATAGCCACCCTTACAGTCCTATTACCCAATATGGTAGACATAAGAGAAAATAAGAAACATTAGGCATAGAAAACCTGTTGACCACCTTCTAAATATGTTTTTAAACATGATTAGAGCCCTCGAGACATGAAATAACACCCCTATAGCCACTCTTACGCTCCTATTACCCAATATGGTCGACATCATAAGAGAAAATAAGAAACATTAGGCAAAAAAAAACTGGTTACCACTTTCTAAATAAGTTTTTAAACGTGATTAGAGCGCTTGAGACATGAAATAACACCCCTACAGCCACCCTTACAGTCCTATTACCCAATATGGTCGACATCATAAGAGAAAATAAGAAACATTAGGCAAAAAAAACTGGTTACCACTTTCTAAATACGTTTTTAAACGTGATTAGAGCCCTTAAGACATGAAATAACACCCCTATAGCCACCCTTACAGTCCCATTACCCAATATGGTCGACATCATAAGAGAAAATAAGGAACATTAGGCATAGAAAACCTGTTCACCACCTTCTAAATATGTTTTTAAACATGATTAGAGCCCTCGAGACATGAAATAACACCCCTATAGCCACTCTTACGCTCCTATTACCCAATATGGTAGACATCATAAGAGAAAATAAGGAACATTAGGGAAAAAAAACTGGTTACCACTTTCTAAATATGTTTTTAAACGTGATTAGAGCCCTCGAGACATGAAATAACACCCCTATAGTCACCCCTCCGCTCCTATTAGCCAATATGGTAGACATCATAAGAGAAAATAAGAAACATTAGACAAAAAAACCCTGGTTACCACTTTCTAAATATGTTTTTAAACATGATTAGAGCCCTCGAGACATGAAATAACACCCCTATAGTCACCCCTACGCTCCTATTAGCCAATATGGTAGACATCATAAGAGAAAATAAGAAACATTAGGCAAAAAAAACTGGTTACCACTTTCTAAATACGTTTTTAAACGTGATTAGAGCCCTCAAGACATGAAATAACACCCCTATAGCCACCCTTACAGTCCCATTGGAGTACGTTCACTGCCAGAGAGAAAAAAACAATGCTGCTGTGGTAAAAGAGGCGAATCGTTGGCCAACAAGCCATCACGCACGGCCAGCCAATGATTTATCTGAGAGAGAAGCCGACGTGACCTCGGCAGAAGCACGGCAACAACATTGCTTTTGTCTGCAGGGTGAAGTTTGAGAATCATCTTCACCAGCTGATGGAGCAGCACAAGAAGCTGTACTCCGTCATTGTAAGTTTGCATCCTCCTCCGTGCACGCTATTCTTATCAGCTCATACCGCATGCTTTCTTACTTGCTGTCCAGAAAGACTCGCAGCAGAAGCAGTGAACGCACCACACCTCTTCTACGTGTATTTGTAAGTATTGGTATTGGATGTATACACACACTCGTTCCATCAGCCATTTTCTTCTCATCTATTTAGGAAACATCTCAGCTTCTCGCCCCCGGGTGTCCCCACTGTATGTCTCGCTTTTCCTGACACTTGACTATTTGATTGGATCCAAGACATCTCTCGTGTGTCAAATAGTATCAAAATACTTTGTCACTGCTGTCACCTTAAAAAAGTATAAGATAAACTTCCAGTCAAAAGAGTGATTTATGACCCCCACGTGACATCCTTTCACGCCAGTGCTGCATGAACATGGGAGGAAGCCGAGCATCACGGAGCTAAAAACATGAAGGGGCGAGTTTCATTGAAAAAAATACAGTAAAAGTTGATTTGCTAACCAAAGGGGACATCGCTGATATCGGTCCGTCTCGCCATCTCACACAAAAACAAAGAAAAAGTCTAATCACCTTTTTGGATGGTGATGGCTTCTCACAATGACGTACGCATGTAGGAAGAAGCAGAGATCATGTAATCCCGCCCCTTGTCCTTTTTGCATGAGCCACCGATAGTTGTTCACGTATCCGATGTTTACAGATTTTTCCCAATTTGAATGAAAATGCTTGATGGTGCAGTTTTGCCAGCTTGTGGATTACTCCTTCAGTGATTCATTCATTCATTCATTTTCTACCGCTTTTCCTCACGAGGGTCGCGGAGGGTGCTGGAGCCTATCCCAGCTGTCTTCGGGCGTAAGGCGGGGTACACCCTAGACTGGTCGCCAGCCAATCACAGGGCACATATAGACAAACAACCATTCACACTCACATTCATACCTATGGACAATTTGGAGTCGCCAATTAACCTAACCTAACCTGGAATGTGGGAGGAAACCGGAGTATCCGGAGAAAACCCACGCATGCACGGGGAGAACATGCAAACTCCACACAGAGATGCCCAAGGGTGGGATTGAACCCTGGTCTCCTAGCTGTGAGGTCTGTGCGCTAACCCCTAGACCACCGTGACCCTTCAGTGATTCATGACTGCAAAAATAAACCAATAATCAACTAAAATGTAGGAAATAGAACCACAACAACAAATATTTGCACGATATTAAATAATAGATGCTGCATGTTAACGACGCTAAGTAATAACCGACATAGCAATATGTAGTATGAATAATTCACAAATACAGTAAACCTCGGATATATATCGGATTCAATTGTTCCCACTGGTTTTGTCCGATATAAGCGAAATCCGTTATATGCGTATACCGGAAAATGTCCGTTTGTCGGATTTTATCCGTTCTAAAAAGGCACTTCCTTGACTATGTTTCCAATGTACCTGGACTGGGCAATGAAAAGAGACGTAAGGTCATGAGAATTGAACTTTATTGGACTCTGAGCATAACAAATTGTTAATTAAGCTAGGCCCTGTTACGCCCGTCAGGCCTACGTTATTTCCAATAGTGAGGTTAAGATCTCATTCACTGCTGTGCTAGTATTATTGACGTCACTCACTTTTATATTTGTCCGAAATCTGGAGCCAGGAGAAAGACAATAGCCAGTGACATCAACAAGATTAGCATAACGATGCGAAGAGGGAAATTTCATGGAAATGCATTGGAACGGGACTGGAGATTTTGTCCGAAATAGGCGAAATCCGTTATAAAAAATCCGATATATGCAATTAATTTTTATTGGAAATGCATTACAGAAAAATCTGTTCTTTTTTATCTGTCCGTTGTGAGCGAATTTCCGATATATCCGAGGTTTACTGTAATAGGAATATTGTGCTGTCCACACATGGGCGGGTATCTCATAAAACCAAGTTATTTTTCCATGATTTGGGCTATCATCCACACAGGCCCACCGATATCTGGCACAAGGTTTTCAAAAGCTCCGGCCAAGAGACAAATCGGCTTAAGTTTGGGTATGGACACAAATAACTGTAGTTTTACATTTGGAAATGTCACCGCCTGTGACAAAGTACGCAAAGTAACATCACACACGCGACATGTGTTTACATCAGAAACAACATGGCTGATTGACAGCTCAGCCACTCAGCCACTCATTCACCATGAATGAATTTAGATTCATTTTGTAGGCGCATGACAGTTTACATTTGAATAGTAGTGTTTGTTATTGTTTATATTATTTAGGTTTGTTGTGATCACGTGGATGAGGGAAGTAGGTCAAATGGATATGGGCGGTGATGGTTTGATAATAATAATAATAATAATAATAATAATAATAATAATAATAAGAAGAAGAAGAAGAAGAAGAAGAAGAAGAAGAAGAAGAAGAAGAAGAAGAAGAAGAAGAAGAAGAAGAAGAAGAAGAAGAAGAAGAAGAAGAAGAAGAAGAAGAAGAAGAAGAATAATAATAATAATAATAATAATAATAATAATGTGTCCAGAACATGTGGAAGCAGGTCTGATGATACGACTACAAAGTCCATCAGAGTCCATCATCAGTCCATCATCTGCTGTCTTCGGCACCCTGGACTGGTGGCCAGCCAATCCCAGGGCACATATAGACAAACAACCATTCACACTCACATTCATACCTATGGACAATTTGGAGTGGCCAATTAACCTAGCATGTTTTTGGAATGTGGGAGGAAACCGGAGTACCCGGAGAAAACCCACGCACGCGCGGGGAGAACATGCAAACTCCACATGGAAATGGCCGAGGGTGGAATTGAACTCGGGTCTCCTCGCTGTGAGGCATATTCAACGTAAACATTTTTCCACACCAACTATACAAATCAAACACAAGACTTCCATAACGGATCGGTCGAGGCTCAGGTTAACAACGACTGCCATCGGTGCTGTTCACCTACAGGGTGGAAATTGGGTACTGTTGGTCAAAGAAGGAGAGGAGGAAGATGTGCCCGTAAGAAGAGAGAGAAGAGGAGCGCCGAGAACTGAGAGCAGGGACTTTGAATGTCGGAACCATGACAGGACAAGGTAGAGTTGGTTGACATGATGCAGAGGAGGAAGGTAGACATACTGTGTCTCCAGGAGACCAGGTGGAAAGGTAGCAAGGCTAGATGTTTAGGAGCAGGGTTCAACTTGTTCCATCATGGTGGAGATGGAAGAGGAATGGAGTAGGAGGACTTGGTAAAGAAGGTCCTGGAGGTAAAACGAGTATCAGATAGGGTGATGAGTCTGAAGATAGAAATTGAACATGTGTGTTGTTCAATGTTGTTCGTGGGTATGCCCCACAAGTCGGATGGGAGTTGGAGGACAAAGGACCTTGATGAAGTGTTGCAGAGCATCCCTAGAAGGGAAAGAGTTGTCATTGGAGCAGACTTGAATGGACATGTTGGTGCAGGAAATGAGGGAGGCGGAGAGGGACCCAAGTGGAAGAGTGAGGTTACAGGGAGAAGAGATACAGAAGGTGGATAACTTGAAGTACTCTGGCTCGACAGTCCAGAACAATGGAGATAGTGAAAAGGAGGTGAAGGCAGGATGGAACGGGTGAAGGAAAAGTGTCAGGCGTGATGTGATAGAAGAGTTTCAGCTAAAATGAAAGGAAAAAAACTGTTGTTTGGTCTGGAGACAGGAAGCAGAACTGGAGGTAGCAGAGATGAGGATGCTGAGGTTCTCATTGGGAGTGACCAGGATGGATAGGATCAGGAAGGAGTGCATCAGAGGCACATTACATATTAGAGGAGAACTTGGAGATAAAGTCAGTTATCGACCAGACTGAGATGGTTGGGACATGTCCAGAGGAGAGATAGTGAATATATTGGTAGAAGGATGCTGCCAGGTAGGAGGCGTTAGAATAAAATGTAGATAGAATGAATATAGTGTTAGTTATCACCCTTATATCCATTTGCTTAGACCAGGGGTGCTCACACTTTTTCAGCATGTGAGCTACTTTTAAAATGACCGAGTCAAAATGATCTACCCACTACAAAAATGCAAAACATCTATTTATTTTCAAATGTATTGAGGATTATTTGTACGTACAATGTATGTTGATGTACCTTACATAACCAAATGAGCCAATATTGCAAAACACACATAATTAACTATTAACATTTTTTGTAATTACCTGAGTTTACTTTGATGACTTGCACTGAATTGAACCAGCCAGGGATGCATAGTCCGGACAGTAGCTGCTGATAGCCAGCCTCAAGCACACTTCCAAATGTTTATCAGTCATGGATAATATCCGTATCACAATATCCGTATAATATTCCATATCCGTATGGAAGTCATATGTTTTTTGCCTTTTTACTTGGTCCAGTTTTTGCCTTTTTACTTGGTCCAGCTCCTTCACTCATTTTAGTGACCATAAACTTTAGCGAGGGCTTAAAATCTGACGCAATTCGCCGACTAGCTTTGCACTTTGCATCGTTGTTTACGCATGAGCGGTGACCTAAAGGTCAAAATTCAGTTGTCATCTGACTGGTTGTCCTGTATGTCAATCAAGTAACGGGGATGGATGATAGGCTGACATCGTAAGTTCTGCTGCACTTAGAGACGTTGTTTGATTTGATTGGTCGCCCGAAGGGCAACATTCAGTTGTCATCTGAATGGCTGCCCTGTATGTCAATCAAGTGACGGCATTGATGCTGGGATGATATTTTTTTAATGTCACGCCGCGATCGACCAGCGATCGACCAGTACCACCTCCGCGATCGACCGGTAGCTCGCGATCGACTTAATGAGCACCCCTGGCTTAGACAATAGAAAGTGTTTGAATGTGCTGAATTCGAAGAAATGTTCCCGTGACCCTGATCAGAGACCCCCAGCGACCCCCAGATCCTGGAGGTGCCTGGATGCGCCAACAGCGAACCTGCAGATGTTCATGTTAATCCTGCAAGAATGTGTCAAGATAAGAACTCATAAAACAATAAAAGTAATGACTCTCACATATACACACACATACAGACAAACAAATACAGCTGGCCCCCCCCTTAGAGTTGCACGACCATGTAGTAGGGACCCCCGACCCCTGACTGCATATTCCGAGTGGAGCGGCATGTCACTGGGTATGTTGTTTCACTCTCCTCGCTGCGAGTAACTTTGAATATTGTTGTCTGTCTCTTCTGTATTTCTGTATTGAAGTATTAAGTAGGAGGCGTAGAGGAAGACCAAAGAGGAGGTTTACGGATGTAGTGAAGGAGGACACCAGGGTTGGCATAAACCAAACCATGTCAGCAGACCAAATGCACCAGAGTTCCTTTTATTGGAAGCAAACACGACACGCGGACATAGCCTAGCATGCGTGTGATAGCACGTCATCCGCCCTCACGTGTTCTTCTTTTCATTCTGCCGTTATGCTTCATATCGAGGTGTTACTTTTCTGGCTTGGCACAGGAAACGGTCCAAAGAAAAAGACACCAGCAGAGAGCACGGGTGCTACAGGAATACAGTTTTTAGGTTTATTTCATGGCATGTGTATTTGCATTCATTCAGGTGAAGGTTTTACTTTCTCGCTCTTTTCAGTCGTGTCCACACAAGTCCTTTCTTTTTCCGATGTCACGTTAGCACGTCCTCTTGCTCAGTCACCTTATATGGTCAAAGATCGTACCGCTGTTTGTTTGGCAAACAGGCACATTCCGCACCCATTGGTTTTTCTTGTTGCTGCGTTTTTCCGTGTCAGGTTTCAAGCTTACTTCCGGGGCGGAAATCCAGCAGGGAGAGAAAGACACAGAGCGGACTTGGACTGTCGGTGCGGTGCACGGTGCGCCTGTTTGATCGTCTCGCTTTATTAAGATGCCACATCCACGGTCACTCGTCCGTCCGTCTTTGGCGCTATCCCAGGGTATTCCCCATCTGTGAACACAACATTGTTTTGGTGTCAATCAAAATCAGACATGGGTCTCAAACCTACTTGACCATCAAATGAATGATACTTTATTCCTTGAGCGATACCTTCTCATGTACTAAAGCTCGTTTACACAAGCGAGTATTACTGCATCTTCTACTTCTTCAACATAACAGCACCTTCAGCGGTAGACTACCTCAAAGCGGCTGTAGACCTTCTTCTCCTTCCTCAGGCTCTCTATCCTCTTCAGCAGCCCCTCCCTCTCCTGGCCACCCACTTGGGGTCGCAGGAAGCGGTTCTTTTTGACGGAGAACTCGCTGTCGCTGACACCCTTGGCATCGCGGTCTCCGTCTGCTGCGTCGTCCCGCTCCAGTCGGTTCTTCTGACTGTTGGCCGAGATCTGCTCCAGGATGACCTTGGTGTCATCGCGGAGGTTGCTGCTGAACAGGACCGAATTAGCGGGCGGCAGGTAGCGTGAGCCGGAAGTGGCGGCGGCTGATGTGCGGTGATTGGCAGTCACATGATCGGCAGCTGAGGAACCCGTGTCCTTCGTGGACAAACTCTGCTTTTTGCTGTAATCTTCCACCATTTCTTTCACCGTGCCCATGCTGCGATCTTCTCCCGAAGCTTTCTTCTCCTTATCTTTGGGTCCTATCAGGCCCTTCAGCCGCTGCGTCTGTTTCTTCAGGAAGTCCAGCGCTTTGCCGTCGCTCTTTCCCTCGCCGCTCCCGAGCGTGTTAATGGAGGTGTTGGATCCCTTCTGCTGGGCTTCCTTGGATTCGTCACGAGGCAGCGTGGAGGAACTATGAGAGCGACTCTTCTTCATCTCGCTCTTCTCTGTGTCTGTAGCATCTGTTAGGAGCTCCTCGCCGCAGGATATCCTCCGAGGGTTGAGTCCCTTGAGCTTGAGCTGGTCCCTCTTGAAGATCTTGGGGGAGGGAAGGGGCTTCAGCGACTTAAATATATCTTTCTTTTGACCTTCTGATGGGTTCTCCTCCTTGTGACTTTCAGAAGGCTTCACGGGGCTCACAAAAGGCTTTGGGGAGATTAGAGAAGCTTTTGTGGATGTAAATGAAGATCGACGATTGAGGTCGGCGAGTTTTGCCGAGACGTCTGGTTTCTTTGTCTGGGATTCTGTTGAAGCAACATCAGACGGGGCCGCAGCGCCCACCGTCGTGTTTTGGGGAGCCTTTCCTGACAGGTCTGGCTTTTTCTCAGCCGGGACGTTCACCGTTGACTCCGACTCCATCTTTGATGCTTTTCTCTTGGCGGCGACTTCTTTGAAGTACTGCAGTCGACTGGCGGGGTCGTTGACATTTAGAGACGTTGGTGTGACATCGTTAGAGGTTGATTGGTCGTGTTCCTGAAGTTTCGGGTGCTCGTCTTTTGTTTCTGTTATATTTGTCAATCTGGTCTCCCTCTCCTGTTGCGGATTTGCATCCCCACTTTTCTCCTCTTGCTCTTTTTCTTTACTCTGCTCCTCAGCTGTCTTCCTCCACTCAAAAGGTTCTCGAGATAATGACCTCCGCTTCTCGAGGATCTGGGCTACGATGGAGGAAGTGCGCCCGGCGTCCAACTTGTCATCTTCCTCTGTGGCTGGTCTGAGGCCAGTGCTCCCGCTGTGTATCTCTGCTTTTGACGATGAGAAAATGAGCGAGGAACGTAGACGGGAGCTGCGCTGAAGGACCGGGTTAATCCGCGTACGGAAAGAGTCGTGTTTTGTCAGGAAGCGATCTGGCGCCTCTTTTTCCCCGCTGTCCTCCTTCCCGACTCCCCTTTCGTCTTCTTCACTTCTGTCCAGAGAAGCAGACTTCACGTCGCTGGCTGAAAGGAGCCCATCCTTCACGGTTGAGGTCTTCTCGGCGCTGTCGGGTTTAACCGGCTTTCCGAAGCGCGGCCTTTGGATATCTGCTCTGGGCTTCGGGGCCACATTGGGTGGCTGTTTTATTCCAAAGCGGGTCTCTGAAATGTCTTGCTCTTGAGAAGGTAGGGTATCTTCAAATGCGTCAGGCCCCAGGGGTTGATTGAGACCTTCTTCTCCGCCGTCCTCGTATGCGCTAAGATACGAGTGAATCCTCCAGTTCCTCAAACCGTGCCGAACACTTGCGTCCTGGCCGTGCTCCTGTTCTGACTGTTTTGGAAATATTTTTTTCTCCGGCGGGTGAGGCTGCGTGGGCGAGCTCTGACAAGCGTAAGCCTGTCCTATGGTGGGCCTCTTCAGGGCAGAACTTCCTCCATACCTTCCAGCTATCGGTGGCGCCTGAAACCCTTCCGGTCCGCTTAAATCCTCCGATGAAAGATTGACATAACTTCTGCCATAGTTTCCATAGCTCGGCTCTTGATCTGAGCGGAACGAGCTGGAGTCGGAATACTGGTCAATGCCTGGATGTGGAGGACGTAGTCTATCATAGTGTCTGTGACCAGAACCTGGTCCAGGCCCTTCATTGTAGAAATGGAGTTTCTGTTCCCTGTAAAGACAATGAAACGTTGAATCGCTAGAAGTTCATCGCTAACAACGCGAGGTAGGAAATATGAACCAACCTGCTGAAGTCTGTCTCGTCGAGATTGTTCATGACTCTGTGCTTCATGTAGTGTCTGGAGGACATGTAGGTCTCTTGGGTTCCTTCGGCGTAGCTGTGTCTCTTGAAGCCGCTCATCTCCATCTGCCGGGACACTAATGACCTTCCCTGGTCCAAATACGACGGCTGCAAGCGAAACTGTTGCTGGGAGTACTTCCCAATGGTGATTCCTGCGCCGGGCTCAATGGTGTGACGAAATGGGTCGTTCCTCCGGAAGGCAAGTGCAGTGTTGCGGTCCTGGTCTCCGTACGGGAAACCGGAGGAAATGTCAGGTTGCCTTCGGAAACCCAGAGGATTCCGCAATGACTGGGTCCTTTTAAAACCCATCTGTCTGTTTAAGTAGCTTCCGGTGTCGGGCACGGCGAGCGTTCCGTCCGACGGGTCGACCACCAGAGGCTCTGACTGAGCATAGAGGATGCGGAACTCTTCATCAAACGTGGCGACCAGCTCTCCGAGGAAAAGGTGAGCGATGCAGCGATGAATCTTCTCATACGACCACATGAAGCTGGAAGAACAGTCACAAATAATGTGAATGTGATAATAATCAATAACGACAGACAGACGATTCCAACGACACATTGGAATGAATATTGTTTCTTTTTTACAAGTGAACAAAAAAAATGGAAAAACTATCATTTTATGTCCGAGATGCAAATGTGACGGCAGCTTTAATTCATTCTAGGGGTGAAAGTGGTGCAATGGCGGTAAAAACCGTGTGACATCCCGTCACCCTAAATCCATGCACCACCTTCCACCTTCCGCCTCCGTACCGCCACCAGAACCTCAAATACGCCAACACAAACCATGTGAATTAAAGCCAAAGGTGAATTGGTTTTTCACCCACCTGTAGTTCCCACTGAGCACAGCCCGGCAGTCCGCCAGCAGAAAGCGATCTTTCATCTGTCCCTTGAAGGACTTTCCTGTCCGGGAATGATATGTTATTCCTGCCACAGTCCTAACACGCATCATCTGTAAAACAACAACATGTGTCAGGTGTGATGTCATGGAGCCGTGGCGTGCGTACCTTACTGGGAGGACTGGTCAGTGAATACTTACATGGATTAGGTCCAGGTTGACCTTACAATTGATCACCATGGAGACAAAGTTATGGGCTTCCTGCTCATCCAAAAGAATGTAAACAGGGACGTGGCGTGCCGCTGCGTCCAGGAGGTCCGCAAATATGTCAACATCTGTAAACATGTCCATCACCACAGCGATAACCTAAAACAGATGAAATATATGGCGTGAGACGCCTGAATATTTAATGCAGTTCTTACATTGGATGGTACACACTTATATAATATAATGTTTCATCATGTGTCATATTGACTTCAATTGCCAATTATTGAACAATATCAACTTTTATATAAACTGTAGATGTGTTATAGTAAGAGGTAGATCATTTTGCTTTTGAAATGAACATAAATACTAATATTTATAAATATATGCGGGCGGCACGGCGGACGAGTGATTAGCGCGCAGACCCCACAGCTAGGAGACCAGGGTTCAATTCCACCCTCGGCCATCTATGTGAGTTTGCATGTTCTCCCCGTGCATGCGTGGGTTTTCTCCGGGTACTCGGGTTTCCTCCCACATTCCAAAAACATGCTAGGTTAATTAGCCACTCCAAATTGTCCATAGGTATGAATGTGAGTGTGAATGGTTGTTTGTCTACATGTGCCCTGGGATTGGCTGGCCACCAGCTGCTCGGAGTGCTGGGCCACGCCGGGTGGCTCCTCCCCCTCTATACTCTGCTTATACTGTCAGTCGGCATGTTATGATATTCCATTAGGACTAATCAACATCAACATAATCAACATAATCTTCCAATCCCTCTTACCTCCAGATGTGCACAAACTCACTTGCATCTAAATGCAGAGTGGATACCGAAAGCAGACAGTTAGCGGCATTGAAATCGGTTTGAAAAAAAAAACCCATATGGTGCATCTGTCAAATATTGATATTCTCTGTGTTTATATTAGAGGCTGTAGCTTTGGGACTCGTGACTCAGTCATGTTAAAAGTAGCTCACAGGCTGGAAAAGTGTGGATGGTATCAACACAGGTGCCATAAAGACACACGTTCGGCCGAAGAAGATCAAATAAAAGAGATATGGAAGCTAAACCCCAACAAAGCAGGTCTAACCGCTCCCGAGCACGTGACTTCTGGCATGTACGTCTCATACTAATTACCCTTTTCAGACAAAAGCCTGCCAGACAGACGGTCATCGGGAAAAGGGCGTGGCTGCAAAGTTGGCGCTGGCAGATAAAAACGACAATTAAGCTCCTCAGGAGATAGCGTTAGCTAAACAGTCAGCAATCTTCATGGCCGTACGGAACATGGAGATAGAAGACCAGATAGCCTATGTTGGTTTGCCGTAAGATGACACGTGGCAGCCATGGACTAAAGTAGAATCCCAGGCTGTGTACGAGCTACACATGCTAGCTTGAATGCTCAGAAAGAGTCTTCAGTGGCTGTGTTTCCCCCAAACAAAAGCAGGTTCTGCCGGTTTTTTTTAGCTGGTGGTTCTTACCTGGCGAGCGTTCTTAATGAGTCTCCTGGCCTGCTCCTTGATGCTGGGCATGTCTGCTTCCGAGGGGTTGACCAGAGTGGTGACCTCGGTGGGTCCGATGAAGCTGTGCTGGGTGAGCGGCCAGCCCAGGTCCAGGCCCGGGGCGGCCATGTCGGACTGCATGGGCCAGTAGGTGTCGGAGGACCCCTCTGCATTGTGGCCCACCTCCGGGTAAGTCAGATCCGGAACGCTGTGGGCATGGGCGGGCCCCTGGATGGTAGACTTGATGTGCTCGATTTCGTGTTGCGCCAGGAAGCTGACCACGTCCGCGTTCTGGAGGAACTCATAGTACCCCTGGTGGAGGAGGAAACGCAGTCCATGTCAGTCTGTACACAAATAATGGCTGAAATACTGCAAATATTTAGAAATGAAAAAGAAATGACGCCAAATATGCATCCCAGATCGGGAAGAATGGCCGATGCCGTTGTCCGTACCCTACCATGGCTTTGCAGAAATGAATTAAGAAACGACTGCTGTCTCATCGTAGACTGGGGTCTAGTATTAGTCCAAACGTAGAAATATTGAAGTATTGGTGGTATTCCGGTCACTCGGCAGTAGTAATGACACAAAACATTGAAACAACAGTTAACGTTAACTTAACACCTCCCTTTCTGTGTGGAAGTGGTACGTTTTTTTTTACTGAAATACATTTGAGGCTAACTGGTTAGCTTGCTCGCTCGCTAGCTCGCGGCTGTCTGGAGTCCCTGTAGCATAAGAGTTGTAAACAATGCATAATTGGAGTGTAAAGCTGACCATAGGGATGTTACTTCCTGTCTACAGGGCTCTAATGAGGTTTAAAAACATATTTAGAAAGTCAGAAACTGTAGATAGGAAAATATTCTATTTATTAATATTTAATAAATATCGCAGAAATCATTGAATTTGCTTTACCGCTACGTCACTTTCTATCAGTGCATCAATGGCGAGACGATACTCCTCCTTGTAGTGTGGGGGCAGGTAGTTTGGGTCCAGGGGGTTGTCTCCGATCGAGGAACTCTGAGACCGGTGAGCCATGGTGACAAGAAAGGGGGGCACGGATCAGGGTCCGATTGGCGAACGAGAAACTCTGCAACACAAAAGTGATCAAGGCCATAAGCAGCAAATACAATTTGCTTCCATTTTCACGTTGAGCTTTGTTTTGACACAAAAATAACGATAGAAACGACCCATCCCGTTCATTCACCTTCTAACTTTAACATTCAAAAAGGTACGCACAGGTATGGACGTAAGGTATGGACGTAAGGTATGGACGGGTTACCTCAGACTCAACTTGTCACAATTCCAGTCAGCATCTTGTGTTATTGTCCAGTTCCCAATCTTTACATTGATTCATAACAAAAATACTAAAATGGACGTCACCGAACGCCTCGCCCACGTCCAACATGGAAAGACGTACACAAACCAAAACTTCAGGCTGAGCCAACTGGGACAAACCCCCAACCCCCCCCCCCCCCGCGCCTCGCTTTTTCAAATTTAATTTGGCCCTGACAGCTCCGTACGAGATGTCTCATCTGGTAGCGGAGAACAGGCTTTACGAGCTGCTCAAGTCACTCCGAACTTCAGGCTTCCTTTCTTTGAAGAGAATTCCAACTCAGGAGGAGCGGGAAGAAGCCTGAATCTATTTGCTTTTAGGCAGGACTAAGAAGAGAACCACAATCCTGTTCCACGACTTGCTGCAGCATGTGGTTTTTGACTGTTTGGATACGTTTCCGTGGAAACATACCGTAGGCATGGAGTGTCGGGATCCCATTAGCTGTCACGATACGTTATTGTGCAAACTTAACGAGCGTGTCAGCTTTCCAGACTCTTGCATGCACACATAGCGATTGGACACAAGGAGTCCGGGGACGGTCCACGTGAGTCATCAGGTAGCCCCGTTGTTGGCCCCGCTCCACTGTGGTGATTCATCTGGGAGTAAAATGGCCCACTTCCTGCTTTCGCTCTTTCAATCCCAGCAGTAGGAATCACGGCTTTGTGGGCTGCCAGGGAAGTCCTGCATGTTGGGCATGGACTTCCAAGACTTCCAAGACTTCAAGACGACACACGTTCCATATCTGCCTTCGGTTTTATTCCTGCTGAATCATCACAGCTGAGACGGCATTCATGCATGTTAGGAAATCAAACTCGGCCTGTTGCTTTCTGATTCACAACTTCTTCTGCGGAAAAAAGAAGCTCTCTCCACCCTGCCCCCCCCCCTGGCTTACTGCTCAAACAAAAACTGACGCCTGCTTTGTTTTGACAGCAACATCAGACTGTTGAAAGTGACTAAAGGTGACATGGACCATGCCCTCTCTGAACCTTGAGCAAGGACACTTTGACCTTGGACCACTGTGGGTTTCAGGTATGGATACCACTTCCTGTCCACGGGGACCTGAAGAAATGACTCCAAATATGCATCCCAGATCGGGAAGAATGGCCGATGCCGTTGTCCCTATCCTATCATGGCTTTGCAGAAATGAATTAAGAAACGACTGCTGTCTTCATAGTAGACTGGGGTCTAGTATTTCTATTCAAAATATTGAAGTATTGGTGGTATTCCGGTCACTCGGCAGTAGTAATGACACAAAACATTGAAACAACAGCAATAAAAACAATAGCTTATGTTACATTAACTTGACACTGTATGATGTCAGCCGCCTCCCTTTCTGTGTGGAAGTGGTAAGTTTTTACTTTCTTAAGTTTAGAAGAAATACATTTGAGGCTAACTGGTTAGCCCATCTCTGTGTGGAGTTTGCATGTTCTCCCTGTGCATACGTGGGTTTTCTCCTTTCCTCCCACATTCCAAAAACATGCTAGGTTAATTGACGACTCCAAATTGTCCATAGGTATGAATGTGACATTTGGCTGGCAACCAGTCGAGGGTGCCCCGAAGACAGCTGTGATAGGCTCCAGCACCCCCCTTGTGAGGAAATGCGGTAGAAAATGAATGAATGAATGAACTGGCTAGCGAACTCGCTCGCTAGCTCGCGGCTGTCTGGCGTAACTGTAGCATAGGAGTTGCACAATGTGTTGTAAACAATGCATAATCGGAGTGTAAAGCTGACCATAGGGATGTTACTTCCTGTCTACAGGGCTCTAATGAGGTTGAAACCCATATTTAGAAAGTCGGAAACAGTGGAGTGGATCAAGATATGTTGGCGGTCTGTGCCTTCCAAACAGTACCACCCTAACAATTACACAGAAATCGGGTCTGCATCGGGTTGCCTGCTGCCAGAACCCGGAGCAGCAGCACCACCGCCGCACCAAAACGGGAATCCAATCAATTTGCTTTACTTTGATGATGATTACCAGCGACACCATTACCACTAAGAATCAGCCCCTAAGTTTGACAACATGCCACCGGCTCATTCTGGGCATTCCTGTCCTGACACCGACGTCAAAGTGGCGAGAAGGACGAGCAAAGCGGCACGGAAAAAAATGGTCTGAACATGTGAAGAAAAACCCTGTGAGCCATCTTCACGTGTCGACACGCCTTGAGAAGCCACTGGGACGGATTGGCATACCTCATGCTCATCTTGTGTGATCATCTGGCATGAAGGAAGCCAGCGAGGAATACCTGAGAACAGGTTGGGAGGGATGAGCCAGTTTGGGTGCTGATGTTGGTGCTGTCAGGACCTTTCAGCGGCGCCTCGGTCACGTTAATACGCTCGGACAGACGAGCATAAAGCCAACGCATAACATATCCCTCCTCGGATTCTGGCACCTCGGCATGAGTGAGGAATGCCGACGTTGCGTGTGTCATCCAGCTTAGCCGGACCAAAGCCAACAAGCTAACGTGGTTCCTTGCCTCTTTTACTCTGAAAGTTGGACACCCTACGGATCTGGTCATCTGTAATCTGGCTCCAACAGAACTGTACTGCTAATCGCTGTAATAACTTCATATATTACTTAATAATGTAATACCAAATACTAGACAAACAAAATGTAATACCAGGAAAATGCAACAAAATGGAGAGCATACGAGCTTACTAACATATTCATAACATATTCATAACATATTCATCTGTTGACTACCATGAATTTGTCCTGGTCTTGGACCATGCTTGGATGAGAGGGAACGCCTTCTAGGACAACCTGAACCGTCTCGTTGCCATCCGTTCAATGCCCTGAGAACATGACCGAGTACAGCAGATTACTACTACTACACAACTACTACACAACTACTACACAACTACTACACAACTACTACACAACTACTACACAACTACTACACAACTACCACACAACTACTCCAAATGTATGTGCCTTAGGCATTGGTTCCCCATTAGTTCCTCCGTAACTACTCTAAATGTATGTGCCATAGTCATTAGTTCCTCAATAGCTACTCTAAAAGTATGTGTTTTGTCATTAGTTCCCTATTAGTTCCTCAGTAACTACTCTAAATGTATGTGCCTTAGTCATTAGTTCCCCATTAGTTCCTCCGTAACTACTCTAAATGTATGTGCCATAGTCATTAGTTCCTTGATAGCTACTCTAAAAGTATGTGTTTTGTCATTAGTTCCCTATTAGTTCCTCAGTAACTACTCTAAATGTATGTGCCTTAGTCATTAGTTCCCCATTAGTTCCTCCGTAAGTACTCTAAATGTATGTGCCATAGTCATTAGTTCCTTGATAGCTACTCTAAAAGTATGTGCTTTGTCATTAGTTCCCTATTAGTTCCTCAGTAACTACTCTAAATGTATGTGCCTTAGTCATTAGTTCCCTATTAGTTCCTCAGTAACTACTCTAAATGTATGTGCCATAGTCATTAGTTCCTTGATAGCTACTCTAAAAGTATGTGCTTTGTCATTAGTTCCCTATTAGTTCCTCAGTAACTACTCTAAATGTATGTGCCATAGTCATTAGTTCCTTGATAGCTACTCTAAAAGTATGTGCTTTGTCATTAGTTCCCTATTAGTTCCTCAGTAACTACTCTAAATGTATGTGCCTTAGTCATTAGTTCCTCTGTAACGACTCTAAAGTTACATGTGTAACTTTGCCTTAGTCATTAGTTCCCCATTAGTTCCTCGGTAACTACTCTAAATGTAAGCGCATTAGTAATCAGTTCCCCATTACTTCCTCAGTAACTACTCTAAATGTATGTGCCTTAGTCATTAGTTCCTCGGTAACTACTCCAAATGTATGTGTCTTAGTCATTAGTTCCTCGATAGCTACTCTAAAAATATGTGCCTTAGTCATTAGTTCCCCATTTGTTCCTCAGTAACTACTCTAAATGTATGCGCCTTAGTCATCAGTTCCCCATTAGTTCCTCGGTAACTACTCCAAATGTATGTGACTTAGTCATTAGTTCCTCGATAGCTTCTCTAAAAGTATGTGCTTTGTCATTAGTTCCCTATTAGTTCCTCTGTAACTACTCTAAATGTATGTGCCTTAGTCATTAGTTCCCCATTTGTTCCTCAAAAATAATAATAATAATAATAATAATAATAATAATAATAAATGTATGTGCCTTTGTCATTCGTTCCTCTGTAACTACTCTAAAGTTACATGTGTAACTTTGCCTTAGTCATTAGTTCCCCATTAGTTCCTCTGTAACTACTCTAAATGTATGCACCTTAGTAATTAGTTCCACATTACTTCCTCTGTAACTACTCTAAATGTATGTGTTTTAGTTATTAGTTCCTATGTAACGACTCCAAATGTATGCGCCTTAGTCATTAGTTCCCCATTAGTTCCTCTGTAACTACTCTAAATGTATGCGTCTTAGTCATTAGTTCCCCATTAGTTCCTCAGTAACTACTGTATTTTGTCTCCCTTATTGTAAAGCCATACCAGTATACCAGTATACCAGTATACCAGTATAGCAGTATAGCAGTATAGCAGTATACCAGTATACCAGTATACCAGTCTATGTTTTGATGCAATTGTTCCAGCTTGTATATCAGGAAATAAATTTGAGATTAAAAAATGTTTACATTTGATCATGAACCAAATTAGCATTTATTACCACAGCACATGAATACACACCAAAGTACCAAAATGTGTACCATTGAGTACCAATTCCCATGTAGCAGGTACTGTATGTATACAGTATCGGTCCAAAAGTAGAAGGTACCCATCCCTAAGTCCTTAATGGTGAAATCCTGCCGTGTTAACCTTTGAACCTTGACGACTCTCCTGAAACTGGGCCATAAAAGCTGACGTCAGCGTGATATGAAGATTGCGAGGAGGCGTGGCCAAAGTGTCAGCAACGCCCCTGCTGGTACCAACCGTCATTCCACCTTTCCTGGACGCACTTTCAAGGAAAAACTGCAGACTATTCCCAACCTCACTTTTTCCCCAAGTCTGGTCTGCTGTTGCTGGGACAACGATGACGTTCTAGAATAAGACCCGCCGCAAGACATTTGCCACTATAGCCCCGCCCACCCCCCCCCATTCCACACTGTAATTACACACACACACACACACACACACAGGGCGCACTGTTCCTAGGAATGACTCATGCCAAAAAGCCTCCGTATGAATTAACAATAACAATATTATCCTCGTTAACTCATTTGATCAAAGGTGCGGATCAAAGTCTGCAGGTGATCTGGAGACTTGGGCACACCTGTGGGCACACCTGTGGGCACACCTGTGGGCACACCTGTCCTCTTTCCCTCCCAATGCTGGCCACTAACGCCCCGTCTTATTTGCTAAGGTACCGCAGGGTCTCCTCAGGGTGGCCAGCAGTTAGAACACACTATTGGGACCCATCAAGACAGCCTCATCCACTCACCTTTATTTCATCCCAAACTCCAATCCCAATCCCAATCCAATCCCAACCCCATGAATGAAGAAACCCGTCCTAAAAGCCTAGCAGGACAACCGCAGAGAGAACCAGGAACTAGAAGGAGACCAGACAGAAGGGACAGTCAAATATGAAATACGGACCAGGATGCGGTGGAACAGAACTTTGGCAATCGAGTACAGATCCATGATATGACCCCGAAGTGCAGTACTTTCAAAGTAAGGCAAAGTAAAGTCACGGAATGGAGGAATCGGACCCACGGATCGTTCGTTCGAGGTTTGCACAAACTTGCTCCCGACTTGAATTTACCTCCAAAGTTTCCAGCAACGACGACGTCTTCTTCTTCCGTCACATCCCGCATTCAAAGGAGCCAAAAAAAAAAGCACGTTTGTCATCAAATCTCCTCCGGCGAGGCTGCAGGCCCGGGATCCGTCTCCACCCTCGGGGCCGCCGCCACTACGGCACGGAGCAGCGCGGCGAATGAGGAAGGAGCGGGACCCGCGGCGAGAGGCTCCCCTTCGCCGGCCGGGAGACTCCTCCCCCGGAGACGTCGTTGCCCGGTAGTCGCTGGAGGCCCGCCCCTAGTGGCGGCTTTGTGAAGTGTCATGGCTGCTCGCTATTAGGTACACTAAATGGACTCGAACTGCGAGGAAATGTTATTTGATCGATTGGAAGGATTCAGATACGTACTGTTAATAAGGTATGCTGACGATACATGTGTCTGGGTCATTTAACACGAATAAAGTCCAAATATCAGGAAAAATTATGAGACCAAACTGAAAATATTATGAAGTAAACATGTTTTGTTTTTTAGTCATAATATGAGAAACAAACAAAACAACTTGTCAACTTGTCATTTTTGGAAAATTATTTTATTTACAAGTATAAACTTGTAATATTATGTGGGGAAAAAAACACAAAACTGACACAGTGTAAAAATGAAGAGGAAAATAATAATCTTATGAGAATAAATTGGTAACAATATGATGAAACATACACTATGTTTCATCATTTTATGATAACTAAACCAAACAAGGACGAGGATTCAAACTCTTAGAAATGATGAGCATGGAGTCAAATAGTTGAAATGAAGCCTTGCAGCAAACATGAGATGACATGAGGTGAAATGAGATGAGATGAGATGACATGACATGTTATCATTTTAGCAGAATCACCTGAGAATAGAGAAAAGAGATGATTCCAAGTAAGAATTCCAGGAAGCTAAGCTGCTAACGTCCTATGAGGGAAAATAACGCCAACAGGGTTGAAAAAGACACGATCAAATGTTTGCTAACACAATGGCCATTTTTGTCCAATTCTGTTGGGAATAAAGTCGTCTGATTATGACAACAAAATCATATACATGGAAGAAAATGTCACATTATTTGGGATATCATATAATCATATCTGGGAACATTTGTAGGGAACACCGGCCAAATGGCAACGTTGCATGCGTTCCATGAGTACGTGAATACATGCATGACATGAGATGACATGAGGTGACACCAGATGACATGAGGTGACATGGGGTGACATGAGGTGACATGCATGACATGAGATGACATGAGGTGACACCAGATGACATGAGATGAGATGACATGAGGGGACATGGGGTGACATGCATGACATGAGATGACATGAGGTGACATGGGGTGACATGGGGTGACATGCATGACATGAGATGACATGAGGTGACATGGGGTGACATGGGGTGACATGCATGACATGAGGTGACATGCATGACATGAGATGACATGGGGTGACATGCATGACATGAGGTGACATGCATGACATGAGATGACATGAGGTGACATGCATGACATGAGGTGACATGCATGACATGAGATGACATGAGATGACATGAGGTGACATGCATGACATGAGGTGACATGCATGACATGTGGTGACATGAGGTGGTACGCATGACATGAGCTGACATGAGGTGATATGCATGACATGACATGAGATGACATGCATGACATGAAATGACATGTGGTGACATGCACGACATGAGATGACATTAGATGACATGAGGTGATACGCATGACATGAGATGACATGAGGTGATACGCATGACATGAGATGACATGAGCTGACATGAGGTGATATGCATGACATGAGATGACATGAGGTGATACTCATGACATGAGATAACATGAGGTGATACGCATGACATGAGATGACATGAGGTGATATGCATGACATGAGGTGACATGAGGTGATACGCATGACATGAGATGACATGAGCTGACATGACGTGATATGCATGACATGAGATGACATGAGGTGATACTCATGACATGAGATAACATGAGGTGATACGCATGACATGAGATGACATGAGGTGATATGCATGACATGAGGTGACATGAGGTGATACGCATGACATGAGATGACATGAGGTGATACGCATGACATGAGATGACATGAGGTGATATGCATGACATGAGGTGACATGAGGTGATACGCATGACATGAGATGACATGAGGTGATACGCATGACATGAGATGACATGAGGTGATATGCATGACATGAGGTGACATGAGGTGATACGCATGACATGAGATGACATGAGCTGACATGAGGTGATATGCATGACATGACATGAGGTGGCAAAAGGTGACATGAGATGACATGCATGACATGAGGTGAAATGACAGGTGACATGAGGTGACAAGAGGTGACATGAGATGACTGAGTTGATACGCATGACATGAGATGACATGAGGTGATACGCATGGCATGAGGTGACATGCGTGACATGAGGTGACATGACATGATATGCATGACATGGCATGAGGTGGCATAAGGTGACATGAAAGGACAGGTGACATGAGGTGACATGCATGACATGAGGTGACATGAGATGACATGAGGTGATACGCATGACATGAGATGACACAAGGTGACATGAGGTGACATGAGGTGACATGAGATGACATGAGGTGACATGAGGCGACGAGATGACATGAAATGACATGAGGTGACATGAGATGACATGAGGTGATACGCATGACATGAGATTATATGAGGTGATATGCATGACATGAGATGACATGAGGTGATACGCATGACATGAGATGACACAAGGTGACATGAGGTGACATGAGGTGACATGAGATGACATGAGGTGACATGACATGACATGAGGTGACATAAGGTGACATGAGATGACATGAGATGACATGAAATGACATGAGGCGATGAGATGACATGAGATGACACGAGGTGACATGAGGTGACATGAGATGACATGAGGTGACATGAGATGACACGAGGTGACATGAGATGACACGAGATGACACGAGGTGACATGAGGTGACATGAGATGACATGAAATGACATGAGGCGATGAGATGACATGAGATGACACGAGGTGACATGAGGTGACATGAGATGACATGAGGTGACATGAGATGACACGAGGTGACATGAGGTGACATGAGGTGACATGAAATGACATGAGGTGATACGCATGACATGAGATTATATGAGGTGATACGCATGACATGAGATGACATGAGGTGATACGCATGACATGAGATGACACAAGGTGACATGAGGTGACATGAGATGACATGAGGTGACATGAGGTGACATGAGATGACATGAGGTGACATGACATGACATGAGGTGACATGAGGTGACATGAGATGACATGAGATGACATGAGATGACATGAAATGACATGAGGCGATGAGATGACATGAGATGACACGAGGTGACATGAGGTGACATGAGATGACATGAGGTGACATGAGATGACACAAGGTGACATGAGGTGACATGAGGTGACATGAAATGACATGAGGTGACATGAGATGACATGAGGTGACATGAGATGACACGAGGTGACATGAGATGACACGAGATGACACGAGGTGACATGAGGTGACATGAGGTGACATGAAATGACATGAGGTGACATGAGATGACATGAGGTGACATGAGATGACACGAGGTGACATGAGATGACACGAGATGACACGAGGTGACATGAGGTGACATGAGATGACATGCGTGATGCTTGTGTTTACGACCTCCGTGTGTTCTTGTGTATGTGCAGGGAGACAGTGAGACACGGCCACGTAAGAGCAGGTCGGACCTTGACAGCAACTTTCATCGTGTCATGGCCGCCCTTTGCCCGGCCCGGACACACCTTGTTCCGTGCACGCTCTCATTGCACACGCACACGCACACGCACACACAAAAGCACACACTGGATTCTCCCAAGGGTGTGCCGCCATGTTTTAGCCTCCCGCTGGGCCTGTTTGAGCTTGTGTGTGCACGGCTTTGTGCGCGTGCACGTGAAGCGAATGCGGGGTGATCCGTGACAGAGACATGTTTGCATCCACACGGCACGGAGTCAAAGAGTTGCATGTCAAACACCAGAGGTACACACACTCCAACAGCAAAGGGCGCGGCCGCTCGGAGGAATGCGCTGAAGGCATCTCGACACACCCACCCTCACCCAACCTTCCTATCTCGCCCCCGGTCCCCTCCCTCCACCGCCGTCCTCCCTGCTGACTCACCTGCTGAACCAGTATGCGTGCAAGTCCAGACAGTCCTGGCCTCGCAACACACCTTCAAACGCTAACAACTTTATTAGCGCACGCGCTGCAGGACTTCCTCTTTGCTCGGGATGGCCCATCGCTTTCGTTCCAAGGGACGCTTGTGTACCGTGAGAGTTGGCTTACTGGGTCAAAGGTGAAATGAGAGCATTTTATGGCGGTAAACAAAGATGGAAAACTCCCATGGAAGGGGGGCGGGGGCGGGGGCAGCCAGTGAATCCTTTTCACTTCTGAGACCGGGACAAAAGGGAAGTGGTCTGGGAGGAGGCCAGCTTTCCCAGCATGCCTTTTTCCCGCTGTAATGTCACACCTGAGTATAAGGTGACTCTTTGGCCCCCGGGTCATCTTTACACCATTGTGCTGCTGGCGTGTCCCCGTTACTGCCGCATGGCGCTCAGGTACCGGGCCTGGGCCCGATGGAACACCCCGCCATGATGCCAGGGAGCCACGTCTGGGGTTGGCTCCTACACGAAGCCATGCAGACGAAGAAAGGTTCCATCACACCTTTTTCCCGAGCCATAAAAGGCTGAAAACTCCTCAAGGCCAACGTCCTCTTTTAAACAGGAAGTGGGGCGGCGTCACCATTGCACACCTGCGGCAGGTTGATGCTTACACAGGAAAGCCAATTGGTGGGGGGGCTCTCATGGAGACACACACGTGTGACCTTCACATGACCTTGCAGGATGTCAACATACAATAACAATATTTTTACCGACTGATATTTTTAACTCCGTTATACAGTATTTACTCAGACTTAGACTTAGCTTAGACTTGGCAAAAATAGACTTTCTTGACATATTTCATGACATAAGTCACATACTCCAAAACACAATGTTGTCTGCTATCAGCAAATCAAGCAAGTATTGTACATGCCAGGTACTGTAATACTCAATACTATGAAAATACTTCCCAAATGGAAACACCTCCATTTGAAAATGCCTCCCCAAAGGAAACACTGACTTTGCTTCTACTGCCCTCTGGTGGTGACCAGGTGACATGTACTCTCCTGATCCACATGTGAAGAGCAGGAAAGGCTTTGTCATGTCATGGCGCTTAGTGAAGGGAACCTCGATAAACTTGGCAAAAACGTCTCTGCCATGACGGAAGCCTCGAAGCCTCGGCAGTGCCGAGTCGGCCCGTCTCGTAACATCACTAATAGGCTGAAGTCGTCTCAGTCGTCCTGTCTCCTTGTTATTCAGCCATTTGTCATCTTACTAATGCTAGTATCTGCGTGATGACAAGCGGAAGTACCAAAATAAAGTGATAGTGACGTTTGCTCCATTGACAAAGCAAATCAAATTAATATATATTTTCAAATACATAATTAGTCTTACAAAGATTGACGGAATATTTTTTTTGCCCCACGGCATAATCACGAGTACGCTAACTAAAATAAATGACTAAATTAAATAAACTGGGGACTATTTTTTTGGTGCTTCTTAATCGTGATTTTATTTTGACACTTGACAAAGTTGAACGGAAAAGGGAGATTTTACGACACAGAATAATGTAAATAATGTAAACAATCTCGTTAGCACCTCGTTAGTGGTATGGAAGCTCATAGGAAACATGTTATGATGCCTTTTACGACGTGAAAATCCTCTTTGATAAAAAAAAGGCAATGGGTGCAACAAAGCCAACATATGATGCGCATAAAGCACATGTCGTTACATTAATAGGGCCTTATATTTTTGCAATACCCCCCCCCCGAAATGCTATCTTTGAAACTCAATTATAAATATCTCACCATTTACTGACTAAAGTAAACTCAATTAAAAATTGGAAGTATTAACACGACCAATAACTCACAATATTATGACACTGCAATGCTTGCCAATAAAATTAAATAAAGCTGTAATTTTACAAGAAAAAGTCATATTCCAATGCGGAAAAAAGTCCCAATTTTATGAAATGGGGGAAAAAAACTGCTGTGATTTTTGAACTGTAGGTTGAGGAAGAAATGTAAAAATATTACAGGAATAAAATCATAGTATAGCAAGAAATTATGTAACTTTTTAGCATAACCTTCACAGTGGTGGAAAAGGTTTGGCCACCCCGGATCTCGACTGAATACTTGATGCCGACCAGCCTCGCCGGGGGAGTCTCACGGCTGGCCTGGGAGCAGCTTAGGTGTCTGGGCTAATAACCAAAGTTGCCTGAAATAAAAAAGGCGGCCATATTTGAACATCCATTTATTACAGTGTAGAAAAGAAGTCAAACTGAAAATGAGCGCATGAACATGTCTGTTATACAAGCATACAGTACAAACAGTTCATCCTGGACCCGCGTTAAAAAGGGGCCACTGTACTCAACATAGTATCAAAATAAAAGACGGAAGGGTGGGTGGGGGTGGGGGTGGGGGGGCAGTCCCACAAGAGACGCAAAGGACATTGTTTTCACAGAAAACACTCTTATTGCCGACCTACAGAATGCGTCATCATAATACTGACATTCGAACCCTTTGAGGGGGGTATGATGGGGGCTCCGATGTTCGATGTTTGAGGTCATTCGTTTCGAGCGGCACTCGTGTGTCGTGATGTTTTGTTTTTTTTTTTTGCTGACGAGAGCGGAAGTTTTTGCGAGGTACCACACGTGGGGTCTGCACATCCACTTAGCAGCAAAGGAAAGGAAACGAGGCTTCCTGGGCTCAGCCTCCTTTTCATCTCCAGGACGTAACGTTCCATTCGAGGCCACGTGTCAAAACGTTACACGTGGTTGGATTGGATCGGCCTTTTCGTTTTCAAAGTGCTGCTGAAGAATTCCGCTGCTTGGCGACTGAAAAGAGAACGACGTGGAAGGCTTTGTGTTGGAAAGTTCTATTAGCATGCTCCTGACGTGGACTTAGTGGTAAAGCTTGTGAAGGTTTCAGTCCAACTCAATATGTACGTATGCTGTTATAAATAATGGTTAAAAAAAACACCACAGTCCCACTCATGATCCTCCCACGTACCGGGGCCATAGTCTGTGCAGTGGTTTGAGGAAAAGAAAGTGGAAGGTTCACAGTTCTGTCAGCCGCTTGGTAGCGTACTTTAATGTCCGTGTTGGTTGCTTCCAAGGTGGTTCGGGGGCAAAGGTGGTCCGTTGACGCCAGGGTGGTAAAAGGCACATTTGCTCTCGTACCTGCAGTTTCCTTTCATCATGAAGTGGCGACACACCGGCCGATTGGACATGTCTATTGGGGAGGCAAGGAGACAATATGAGGACATCAGACAAGAACATACGGCGACTTTCGCTGATGCTTATTTGTCTAGCTTTTCGTTGCAGGCGACAAAGCAAATAGTATAATAATAATAACTGTTCACATAGAAACAATGAATGAATTAATGTTAGTTTTTTTTTTTGACGCTGTGCTGTGAAAAATGTGAATTTACTTAAAGACAGGCAGCACAATCATCTACTAGATGACAAAGTACGCCATCCAATATGTGCCATGGCTGGATTGAGGCTGGGAAACAGCGCCCCCGCTGGTCATAGCTGAGTAATGCACGTCATTTAGCCACGCTTATTAAGAATAATTGGCAGCCAACAATCCATCGTTTCAGATAAATAGTGTCCACGTACCATTCATATTGCCGTGTCCCCCTCTGGGCCCCCCGCGTCCTCGGCCCCGGAAACCCGGCTCTCCTCCCCGACCCCTTCCTCCGCCTCGGAAAAGACCGCCTCGGTGGGGCCCTCCTCTCATGGAGTCGTCCCCCCAGTAATTGCCGTTATCTCCGCGGCCCTGTCCCGGCGGCGGCCCCATCATACGAGGTCCTCCGGCGTTGAACGGCGGTCCGTGATTGTGCGGGGGCGGAGGGTGGTTGAAGCGGGGGCCGCCCGGGGGCATGTTGGGCGGGTAGCCGCCGTTCATGGGCATCTGCATGTGCATGTTGTTCATCCCTGGACCATGACCCAGCAAAGCCTGGTTGACTGGATGCCAGACAGATTGTCATCAAGACTGCCAAGTCACAGACCACGGATCTTCTCTACGACATGCAGGACATGGAACCTACCTGGGGGTGGGCCCTGGGTCTGGTTCTGCTGCTGCAGCGATCCGAGGAGTTGTTTAATCTTATCTGAGAAGTCAGGCTGCTTGATGAGATCTTCGGTAGACTGGTTACCAGAAGCACCCTACACACACACACAAGGTTTGGTTAACGACAATATTAAATAAAATGGCCAGCATTGACTTGCTACGTTATGACTTCAAGCCTACAACAGCAAAAACCACTAAGACAATGCGTCAGCGGTCTCGGACAAACCTTGCTTGGTCATAATTCTTGGATGATACAGGAATAGAAATGGTAAATATTGACATATTATTCCGAAAATGTTTTCCCCTGACATCATCAAGAACCCTGAAGTGAACATGTGCTTAATGATCTGACCTTTGACACCTCCTCCATCTTGGGTCAGTTATGCTTTCAAATGTTTTGACTGTCAATAACTGATGTTTGTCATATGAAATGATCTATCGTGGTGGAACAATAAGCCCGGGGCTGAACATTGGAGAGTAACAGACCGCAAACGGAGTCATTGAACCTACCACCTCATCATGGTTCATACCCATCAACAATAAGGTGCTTCTTGCCAACCAGGCTAAATCCTGAGCTGTCTCTCTCATATGTATCAGGACTAGACAATAGCAATATGCAATATGCAATATGCAATATGCAATATGCAATATGCAATACTGTAAGCAGTGTAAACCAAGTCAATCAAACAGACGGAAAAGCTTTATTTCACTGCTGACAAAGGCTCCCAGTCTGCAGTAAACATGTACCATGATCGACGTCAGCAGCTCCTGTACGTTGACGGCAGGCGTGACAGGATTGTTGACAGTGTTTGTGGGCTGTGGGCTACGCGAGTTGTTGTTAAGGTTGCCCATCAGGTTGGCGAGGACGGGCGGCAGCTTGGAGCCCTCGTTCTGGACCATGCCGGGGACCTGCTGGGACGTGGTGTCCATGGGCTCAACGTATCCGTCATCCAGCATGGAAGAGTCCTGCAAGCAAGGAAGGCAGACCACATGTGAGTGACGGGGCAAACAAGCACGCCATGTATGGCTAGTGGAAAATACATACAAACTGTTTGGCATGTAAACGTGAAATCAAGCTTGTGTGTGAATACAGTACAGACATGACTTGTTTATGGAAATTGATTGGTAAGCTCATTTGTGCAAGGCAGCATCTCCTATTTATAAATGGAATATTTTGGTAGAGCATAAAAAACCCATTTACCAACTTCTTCATTATTAGAGACCTCTCAATATAAAATAACAACCCTATAGTCACCATCACGTTGCCCATATAGGAGACATAAGCGACAATAAGATATGTAAGAACTAAATAAGACATAATATAGATTCATACGTTAGTATCGGGAGAGTTTGTTACTTCCTGTTATGTCCAGTACTTCCTGCAGTGGCTATTGTGTCATCAATGTGACCAGTGTATGTGACACTACATATCAACGTGAATGTTGTGTATTGTATTTTAGGTTTTGTAGTCATTTTTATGCTGGAAAATACTCCATTTAAGCAAAAAATATGTACAACTTTCTTAAATATCTACTTTCTAATTAGGTGGTATTCAACACAAAAGAGCACTTTCGTTCATTCATTCATTTTTTACCGCTTATCCTCACAAGGGGGTGCTGGAGCCTGGACTGGTGGCCAGCCAATCCCAGGGCACATATAGACAAACAACCATTCACACTCACATTCATACCTATGGACAATTTGGAGTGGCTAATTAACCTAGCATGTTTTTGGAATGTGGGAGGAAACCGGAGTACCCGGAGAAAACCCACGCATGCACGGGGAGAACATGCAAACTACAAAAGAGTACTGCTTTGTTAATATATTTTTGAAAAATCATGATAGACTGGGGCGGCACGGTGGTCTACGGGTTAGCGCACAGACCTCACAGCTAGGAGACCAGGGTTCGGTCCCACCCTCGGGCATCTCTGTGTGGAGTTTGCATGTTCTCCCCGTGCATGCGTGGGTTTTCTCCGGGTACTCCGGTTTCCTCCCACATTCCAAAAACATGCTAGGTTAATTGGCGACTCCAAATTGTCCATAGGTATGAATGTGAGTGTGAATGGTTGTTTGTCTATATGTGCCCTGGGATTGGCTGGCCACCAGTCCAGGGTGGACCCCGCCTTACGCCCAAAGACAGCTGGGATAGGCTCCAGCCACGAAATGCAGAGGGATGACTGTATGCATCTCACAAAATCAGTTATGGATTCATCCCAGGTTATCTGTGATGAATGTTTCAAGCTGTAACGCAAAGCTAGGATGTTATGCTAGCTTATATTGACCTCAAATGAATTGTTTTAGCATCTTGGGTGCAAAAAAGTATATCCCAAAGTGGCCCCGTCGCATTCTTCCTGTTTGTTCAGGTTTGGACACAGAAGTGGATACACCTCTACGGGAATGTACCACACGCTCCACGGGGCGTGACACACACACGACTAGCGTTGACGGAGACGATTCTATACTGACCTCATCCAGAGGTATGAGTCGAGGAGGCATTGGTTCATAAGGCTCTGGGTCGGGTTCATGCGGGCTGTCAGGCACGCTGGTGAGAAGACGAGGCTTTTAAGCAACATATCCAACATGATATGAGACATCGGTACACGTCCAGGTCTGGCAGCCCTCACCTCTCCTTACTGAGGAAGATCTCCTGCAGGATGCCCATCTCACGATCCCGCTGGGTGAGTTTCTCTGTGCTGTTGGACCCAGGGTTCACCAAGCTGCCAGGCAGTGTCAGGGGCCGGGGGGGTGTCCAGGGGACCCTCTCCTCCATCGTGTCGTGAGAGAGACGACGGGCCATCTCAAATGTCTGCCTGTCCATCATCAACTCCCGCTTGGCGGCCTCCCCAAAGTCCTTGATCTTGTTGACGTTGACTAAGACATAGGAATAAGACACATGGTTCCAATGTCCGCCTGTAAGTCACCTGCGGTTTCATCGGCCAACAGGTCTTACGTACCCCTCTCCGTCTCATCCAGGTCGAAATAGAAGTAGTGTTTCAGTTGGTCCTCGTGGGCCCAGTGAACTGTCTTCTTCTTCTTGCCCTTCTTGGTCAAGTCCTCTTCACCACGAGGCTCTGATAGCGCGTTGGGTTTATCTCCTGCAAATGGCAGCAGTTTCATTAAAAAAAGACAATTCCAATCCAAAAATCCATCCTGTTATGCTGCATGCAGTCTTTCCACTCCGGTGGGATGGGGTACAAACTGGTCCCAGCGTGTGTGTGTGTGTGTGGGGGGTGAAACCCGGTCCCAGCATGTCTCATGGCTGTGCTGGCAAAATGAATGAAATTGTTCCTCGGCATGCATTGCGAGTGCAGATGACCAACGTAGTAAATAAGGCTACATTAATGTTGTCCATGGGCGGTAGCTGGTTCCACACCTAATCGTGATATAAGTGAATTTACACCAAGTAGGATTGCTTGTTTAGGAATGGAACATTTTCATAGAAAACTTCTTTTACTTCATATAAACATGTTTATACATGAAAATGCATAATTTAGACAAAAAATATGTCAAACATGACTTGTTAAATAACCAAGAAAAAGTGATGATGAAAGACCAGGATTAGGACTAAGACTTTATCTAGGAAATGGAAAGAGCAACGTTGGCAAGCTATTACTGTAGTCTTTCCTGAACAGACGGACTCACCGGTGTCCATTGAATCTGGGTCTTCATTAGGAACAGGGGTGCCAGGCCGCTCAGGCTCCTGGTTCTCGTCAGGATTACTTGAAGTGGTCTCTGGAGATGACGGTTTGGTAGAAGACGAGGAATACGTGGATGGTTTGCTGTCAAATGGACTTGGCTGAAAATGAAGAAGGGACACATTAAGCAACACTTGAGGAGAACAAAATATACATACGTCAAAATAAAGAAAATCCCTGTTGATCCATTTGTTTTTAAAGTTCAAATTCTATATATGTGTCTTCAAATGATTTTAAATGTAGGGTTGAATAATCACAAGTCAACACACACGACATTGCTTAAAGCTGTTGAACAAACCAAAACGAATAAAAAAGAAACAAATAGTACCAATTATTACAAATTACTCAAAAATGAATATGACAATGAATAACATAATGAAGAAAAATTATGAGAAAATAATGGGGAAATCTGGACTTTGGGAAAATTTTGAACCAATACATGTAAATTAAATATTATTTAACAACATATATTTAATAATTATATGTAATTACAAAAATATGTTATTTCTCACCACATTATTATTATTATTTATTATTACTTGTCTTCCTTTGTGTCTGTTATTATATGGGAGCCAGGCAACGACATTTCGTTGGCAATTTCACTACTGTGTTTTTGTGCAATGACAATAAAGGGAGTCTATCTGTCTATCTATCTACTAATTGTACTGAAAAAAGGTGCGACATAAATGTAGCTGTGTGTACAAAGTGTGTTCAGTGTTGGTACTGCATATATAGATATTCTTACATACACACAAGCTGACATACAATGCACACATTGGTGTGTTTGATTCCCGGTAGCCCAATGTACCGTGCAACAAAGCATCACAAGCGCTACCTTGTTTGAGGTCGGGGACACGGCCTTGGTATTAGAAGGTGAACCAGCGGCAGCCTTCTTCTTCTTGATCTTTATTCCCGGCACGGGGGCCGAGTTAAGTGCGTCTAGGAACCCTGTACACTCCATTGCTGCAAAAGAAAATTGGGCGACGCTGTTATGGCGATCATCACGGCAATCGGTGCTTCAAATGGAATCCACGGGTGTGAACTTACGTTGTGCAGGAATGATCTTGACTTTGATTTCTTTGGTCGAGTTTGAAGGTGTATTCAAAGGTTTGTATTTCTTTTCCAGCGGAGGAGTATCAAACGGACCAGAACTATCGGGAGCACATACACTGAAAGGTCAGCATCGTAACAGATGGCTGCAGAGAGCCTTCGCCATCAGGTGCATTGAGCTTCATGACCCTACCTTGGTCTCTTTATTAGTGGGGGCTTGATGTTGTACTTGTCACCCAGCTGTGGCGCCACCGGGGTCTTCTTCGTGGGTGCGGGGGTAGGAGTGTCCATTTCTAGACCTACATAAACACAATAGTCACTCAGAAGAACCGGATCCAGCATTAAGAGCAGCATGATGATAACGTGGGTTCCTCAGGCTGACCTATGGAACGAATCTTTGCGTGGCTTGGTGCGTGGGCTTTAGCCTTGTCTTTCTTCTTCTCCTCATCGCCACTCTTGTCCTTCACGTCACGGAGAGGGACCTTGCCTTCTTCCTTCTTCTTCTTCTTATCTGCACGTTGAGTAGAGCAAGTGTATTAAGCTGATATAAAAAGGAAGAGGCACCGATTTAAAGTTCAAATACGAATAAAAAGGCAAACCGTCCATACCGGCGGGACTGCTGGTGCTGCTCGATACACTTTGCGAGCGAATTGTTGCCATCCAGCCATCAACAAGCACGGATGCTAACTTTCTTAGCTCTACGATAGAAATATGAATAGTGGGGTTTAGCAATAGAAAACATAAAAAACAACAACAAAAAGAACAAACTCACCTTCAGTGTCTGCACTTTTACTCAGTTGTTTGACCAACTTTGCCGTGTTGTTCTGGGGGGGAAAGCCGACAACGAAATGTATTTTAATACACATCTGCTAGAGTTATCCTTGACTGTAAAAAACAAGTGAATACAGTGGAAATAGAGTTGGGGCTGTTGGAAATATTACCTGCTTGAGGTGATCCACTTTGAGGGGCAACTTCTGCAACGTGAGCAGGATGAGCTGCAGCAGAGGAGTGTTGTTGGTGGTTTTGGAGTAGGTGAGCCAAGAGTTCAGCAGCCTGTAGCCACCGACTCGAATGAACCTTAAAAAAATAGGTGGGGGGGTGAAACATTGTTTTATTTTAATTAACAAATGTCCTTACTTAAATAGTCGTCCCTCGTCACAAAGCGGTTTGAATCGCATGGCTTCACCCGATGACAAATTTTGCAAAAATAGATTCAATAATGAATCATGTTTTGTGCTTGAATACAGCCTGCTATTAAAAAGTGCATATTTAAGCAAATTTTAGTTTTTTTTTGGCCCAAATTAAGCATTTGCAATTATAAAATGAACTCAATACTATAAAGGTATTCAGAAGACACAATCAAACATTTGTGTTGTATTCTACACTAGCCACAGGGTGTCTGTAATGTTGGGTGAGATACCCAAGCACCAGACTTGATTGCCAAAACAACAGTCTTTTATTACAGGTTTCAATTATTTTAGGCACAATAATCTCTAATAAAAATCCCTCTAAGACACGCCAAGGTAAACTTCAATTCTGAACCCTCACTTCCTGTCTGTCTCACCAGTCAATTGCTAGGAGAAACACATTCATTGCAACAAGCACGAGTTTTATGCCAAATTATTCATTAAAATTATATATGATGAATACCTACATTAAAAATAAGTGTCATTTGCAGTTGTATTTAAATATTTTTTAATATCCAAACAGAGGCCAAAGCTTTGCTTTTTCAACAAAAAAATATACAATTAATTGTTGCTCTAATCATTCTTTGTCATTGTTTATTTTTTCATAACATGCAGCGGCCCAACAAAAAAAAGGGTCAGATAGATTTGCTCTGCGATAGAAAAATGTATCTTTGAAGGTGAGAAGTGCTTGTAGAGTGATAAAAACAGAGCAAAAAAAATGTTTGTCTTTTGAGTAATGATCGGATGCAGGCTGCTTTTAACTACTTAAAAAAAATGCAACAGATCAACAAAAGAAAGCTGTGGTCCGAGAATGGCCCCTGGGTCAGACTTTGGATACCACTGATCTAAAGCAGCTTGTTTCAAATGGCCTTTAACATATTTCCCATCTTGCTTTGAGATATAAAAATGCATCTCTTAGACAAATAAGTGCTTGTAAGGCAATGAAAAGGTAGAAATATTAGTATATAAGTATCCCATTAAAAGAGCTACAATAGCAATAGTAGTAGTGTAACCAGATGGAGCACAAGAACAAATAAGTGTCTTACCTATTTAGAACATCATGGGACTTGGTGTGAAGCAGGATGTTAAGGTACATACACCGACTGACCATCTTCGCTGATGCTTTCATTAGGCTGTGTTGAAGAAAGACATCAGGTTTGCATTTCATAATAGCAGCAGACTCAATAATAGCCCGTTTCATAAGGCACTTTGCTCACCTGAACATCTTTGGGACTCCCTCTAGGCTGCAGAGTCCTCCATCCTTCCCTAGAAGAACCTCCACGCCCTTCAAAATCTCTTTGGGGTCCACTGGTACCCCCTCCATTTCTGAAAGACAAATCCCTAAGCAATTAATGCATGCTGCTGCGGGGCAAATATGTATTGCATGTTCTAATAATAGGTAAATTGTGTGGCATTTAATGAGGCGTATTTGCTTGTATGATAAAGAAGTAAAGCTCCACAGAACTGAATTCCACCCTGTCATTACCGTCCATTAGGAAAACACAGCGACACACACACACAAGTCAAGACAGCTTAAGGGCATCTTGTGACTGACACCACGATTCAACTTGCCAAAAGTAAACCACTCCACATAACATGTGGACCCCCCCCCCCCCCCCCCCCCCTTTCAAAACAAAAACTCTACACCAGCCAACATCCATCCATGGCAGCCTTGCACCTCCACATCAGACTTGAGCTGTTTGGAGTGTTGCATGCTGACCTCGGGTCAGTAGGGACACGGGCAGGACAGCCGGGTGTCTCACAGCACCAGTTTGTCCTCTCTGGACCATGGAGGACATTTGAACTGATATGTGCTTCTGCGTTAAGGTTGCCATTGTTTCTGTTCCTGTTCAAACTACACTTCAAGACAAACAAGCGTGTGTGACCTATGCAGTAATCAATCATTCACTATTATTTATGTTGTCCATAATTAAGAATAACAAAAATCAGTCAAATGTATTCACAGTCAATGCAATAAACCTGAATGGTTACATTCAGACAATATTGTCTGATTATAAATTACACTTATACATGAATTAATGCCTTCTGTGAGGGGAACCTGCATGAATGGAATGCTTGAACTGAATACAATGTGTTCAAATTGGGTCACATGATTGTGTTGCCTGCAAATGTTGATGTGCATGTAAATTACACAAGCATTACTCATACATCAAAGTCACCATATATTAAACATTTGTGTTATATATATATATATATGTGGGATTAGATCTAGGCTGTCAGATTAATTGGCCTTTACTGTTATATAAATGAAATATATATATTGTATTCCAAGGACAGGGCTGGTTGGGACTGCATTTTCAACAGATTCATCAGTCATGTTGTACAAAACCTTTCATTCTATTCCATATCAGTTCATTGGAAATGCCATGATGTGAGGAATCAGTTAGGTCTTACCCGTTTAACAGTTGTAGTAGACGTTTTATATTGTCTCTGAACTCCACAACACTGCAAATAATTCACAGCCTGTAAATGGCACAATTGTTACACATATACACACAAAATAACAAGTGTCAAAACAGGACTCTCAAGTCAATTCAGTATGGCGCCCCATCTGTTTCAAGTAGTGCAGATTTGCCAAATCAATGTAGCTAATATATAAAACTACATTTAATTTAAACTTTGCCTAAAGTGGCTATTTAAAGTTTTAAAGTATCTGATAAATGACATTACGGTAGGTGGAAATCCCGGTTACATAAAGACAGTTCAGTGCCTCGATGGGCGGGGGAAGAGAAGGCAGTCAGCCAATGACAGCCCTCCTGCCATTCACCCCCCTTTCCACGCCAGACAAGTGTGGAAAGCTAAAACAAGCAGCGGCTTAGTTTGGCGAACAAAAGATGACATACGTAAAAAAAAGCGCGGCACGACAGTAAATTAATTGCGGTTGCGTTTCGGGTTTGTAACAAAAAAAAAAATACTCCCCCGGTGTTACGCCGACACGGCCCCTGGGGCGACACACAAAGCAACAGTCCACCATTTTGTCTACTCCGACTATCTGTGCTTCGGAAGACCCACTTCGCTCGAGACATCCCGCAATCTTTATCCACAGATTGCCAAGTACGTGGTGCGGGCTTTCGGGGAGTCCCTGAACTAGGAATATAGTCAATGCAACACAGCAAATGTCCATCAATCCTCGCTCTAATGCAATCTTTATGTATAGATTGCGGTGGGTATCAGTTCCATGGAGCAAAACCCTGGCAGCCAAAACGTCCGACTTCATGGTTGTTAGCCTCCTAGCAAATATGGCAATCTTTATGAGCAGATTGCTTATAGATCACCAATCATCGGCTATTATTTAGTCCGTTCCGTCTCACACACGAAGAAACGGTGACTTATGTCGCCGTCCACGTTCCTGTGTGAGCTCATGCTAAACAAAGGCTATGCTATGCTGACGTGTGGCGGCTGCTAGCCAGCTACCTGCGAGCTTTTATGTTGCATTTCCACTATTCCAATTCACTCAAAAATATACAACCATATTTTATCTACGTGTCCTCGACGTCCAAAGAACAACATAGCGTGCCTTTCGGGCACTTTCATTAAACATACGGTCAACTTTGATGGTTTTAATACCTGCTTCAAATTTTCTATTAGGTGTGGCTGTGGTAGCTAAAGGCTAGCCTTTCCTTCAAGAACAAACTGGAGGCAAAAATGGTAATCGGATGTCCATTACTTGAAGAAAAAACATCAGTAAGTAGCTGGTCGAAGTCCTCGACGGCTGATTCTTCGGGAGAGCGAATTTAAACCTGAAAAAATACACAACAAAAATGCATCTTAGTTGGCACGCAACACACCATGTAGTCAACTACATGTGTTGATTTGTGTGAAAAGGTTTGGGTGATTTCACCCTCAAGACCGACAAAAAAATATGCTCGAATGATTTGACGTCTTGACTTACCTTTGACCAAATCCAGGAATGAACTGGAGGGGGAGGGACTTTCCTTTTATACAAAGCGACGACTTCTACGTCACCGCAGCCGTTTTGTCTTCGTAACTCTGAAACAAAATGGCGGACAAACGACCTTGTATTGCTGGCCAAAGACATAATGGCGATTCGCGGAGTTTTTCTACAATTGCGTTGGTTTCCCATCAAATTAAGCGTCGCGAGTTACATACTTCGATATAGTGTGGACTAGAGGATGCCCTTAAAACAATGTAGTGATCTCACCTGAATGTAAACATAATGTAATACAATAAATGTATTTGTCCAAAATGGCGACTGGTTGCGAGTGACAACACCCGCGTGGCTAGTCGTCGTGCATAAAATTAAAATTAAATTATCAGGTTCACGTTTTTTTTAAACAAACCCGCCGACTTCGAATAAACCGACACAACAACCTAACTGGGGGCTTTACACTTACAACAATTTTATGTACGGCAACGGTTTTTGATATGACGTCACCTTTACCCTTTAACCTTTCACCCTAAGCCACAGTAGGAAAAATGTCTGCTTCCATTCAGAGTGCATTGAGGACGGTGTGCCGCATCTCGCCTTCCATTTTATACCCCCTGCGACAATACCAGGTACATTATTTGGTGGGCTCTTATCTGTGTATCGTCCGATTAATCGAGTTTTTGACGTCAACGTGAATGTTGGCCATGTTGTTAGCGGTATCAATGTTGTGTTGTGTGCTAACAAATGCTAACCATTTAAACATATCTGATATTGTCTAAACGGTGGGTTGTGTTTTGAGAATTGAGACGGGTTCGTTAAGTTACAAGATTTTGTCTTGTTTTATGTTCAGGAGTTGTATTTACTATCAGTTTTCAGCTACAATTCACAATGTAAATCTTCACATTTACCCGTCGTAAGGAAAATCACCTTGAGGTGCACTATTTCTTACTAACCTTAATTCCGCCGTGCAGCCCGCATATATCCTCATATATATAAATGGATAAATGTGTTTTGTTTTCTTTCTCTCTATGTATTTTTTAATGTAACATATCAAATGGATAGCTTTGGCATAATACTTGTTTTGTCATCAACCACAAGGTACCCGGAAGAACATGCAGAGCAGCTCTTCCGCCATTTTCACTACCAAGCCGCGCTTTCTGCCAAGCGGTGTCACTGCCGGACCAGGATGTCGCTCAGGCGACCGAGGCGCTCTCTCGCTACAAAGACAGACCGTGGGATTATCTGGAGAGTGAAGGTATCTTGTATGCGGATTAGCGTCAGCCCTGTGAGTCTTTTGCATATTGACATGCCTGGAAATGGATGAATTCTTTATTGGCAGAGTACATTGAGAGATATGGAAGCCAGCCCGTGTGGGTGGGCTACAGAAGGAACCACAAAGGAGGAATTCCACCACAAAAGACTCGCAAGACCTGCATAGTAAAGCGTTCATCACACATTTTTTAGCAACCTTATTATTATTATTATTATTATTAATCACCTCTGGTCATGAGCTTTGGGTCATGACCAAAAGAATGAGATGGCGGATACAGGCGGCTGAAATGAGTTTCCTCTGTAGGGTAGCTGGACTCACCCTAAGAGATAGGGTGAGGAGCTCAGCCATCCGGGAGGGGCTCAGTGTAGAGCCGCTTCTCCTCCACATGGAGAGGAGTCAGCTGAGGTGGCTCGGGCATCTCATCCGGATGCCTCCCGGACGCCTCCCTGGTGAGGTGTTCCGGGCATGCCCGGCCGGGAAAAGGCCCCGGGGCCTGGGAACGCCTTGGTGTCCTCCCGGTGGAGCTGGAGGAGGTGGCCGGGGACCGGGAAGTCTGGGCTTCCCTACTAAGACTGCTGCCCCCGCGACCCGGACCCGGATAAGCGGAGGAAAATGGATAGATGGATTATTATTATTATTATTATTATTAAAAATAATATTTTTATTTTTTTTATTATTACTATACAAGGTCAGGCAAAATGATCTGACACATTTGTAGGTTAAGTAAAAGGCAAATAAAGTAAAGTAAACACATGCCATTTTGTTAAAAAAAAATAAAATTAAAAAAAGTTTTAATTAAGTAAAAGTATTAATAAATAATTATTTAATAAATATTTAATTAATAAAAAATTAAATTAAATCAGGTCGGCCACTTGATTTTGGTTTCAATGCAGATCCAGTATCTGTTTCGATAAACGTTTCCACAATGAAAGCGCCTGAAAAAGAAACCAAAAACAATGGCGGTCTAAAGAAACAAAATGGCATTATATGTACTTTTGGAAAATACAAACATTTTTTTGTTTCTTGACTTTATTTGCCTTTTATTGACCCTACAAACGTGTCAGATGATTTAGCCTGAGCCTGTACTTATATTCGTATAAGTACATAATATAACGTATATTCTCAACGGATGGCCAAGCAAACAATGCAGGCGTGTTTTGAAATGTTTCTAATATCCCACAAATTGACACTAAATGTTATTACCAGCATTTCCTAAAACGTTTTCTGTGTTTCAGAGAGGAGACAAGATATGCGGGAACCCTTGTCCAATATGTCGAGATGCCAATGTTATTGTTCATCATCAGGTGGGTTTATGGGCCTGGAATGCGAATGATGCAACTTCCTGTGGACCATGTGACTTGTAGAACATTTCAGATGTTTTCCGAGGGTATGCAAGGACAGCCGACATCACATCAACGTGTAGGACACTTTTTTGTTTGGGGGCCATGCAAGTGGCACCAATTGGGTCGAATGGGCCATTATGGAATTTGTCCAAGTCTAAAAGAACCACTATGCATTCGCAATACACATCATACAGGAACCTTGATGTGGCGGCTGAAGGGTGAGAAGGAACGGCATCCCGCTGAAGAAGGTAAATCATTGTACCGCATCCCAACCACCGCAAATACTACAAAACTGACATGAACCCAGAAAACACTTTGTTGGAGAAATACCATGGCTTAAAGATCTGCAGAACGGATGGTCACATGGCCGCTACCTTCCCAATCACAAGGGAAGGAACGTTGTTCAGCAGGTTGGCGTTCCTTCTCGCCCTTCAGCTCCCACAGCAAAGTTCCAGATAGCGAAGAAGGTCCAGATGCTCCAGGATCGGCCAGGCCAGTCACCACACATGAACATTATTCGGCGTGTTTGGGGTTAGATGAAGGTTGAGAGTATCTTCACGAGGTCTGGGAGTCATGCAAGACTGCTTTCTTTGGCGTTCCACGTGATTCTATCGATGACTGTGTGCTTATTGGTGGACTGTTTCCTGTCGAGTGACGTGTTCCACATGCTGCCGTTGGAATAGAGTTGCTATGTTACACCTTTATTTTGGAAATACTCACATTTTCACTTTGCTATAGTAATGTTATTACTGTTATTAGCATACTTATTTTGGAAATACTTCCATTTTCACTTTGCTATAGTAATGTTTTTACTGTTATTAGCATACGGAGCTGAACAGAAGACCACCGGATGAATGGAAGTGTTTTCCATGTGTCCAATGAGCTGCTAGTTCCCATGTTGGCTTCCAGTTGTGCTCTTGCGGTAAAAGTCTTCTTCCTTCTTTCCTTCCTTCCTTCCTTGCAGAACGTGAAGCTGTTGCAGCAGTTCATCAGCCCCCACACGGGAATGCTCTACGATCCCACTCAGACCGGTGAGTCGCTCACGTGTTTGTGTGTGCGCGTCTCATGGGAATAACATGGTGAGGGCTTTTCCCAGGTGTGTGTATGAAACAGCAGAAGAAGCTGACTGCTGCAATCAAGATGGCGCAAGACCACGGTATGTCAATCTTTTCATTTCTTCTGGTAGCCCCCCGGAAGGTCAATGAAGTCAGTGAATGTTTGTTTACAAGTGAGCTCAGGGGAAGCTACATCAGGCTAACATCACTGGCAGGAGAAAAAAGGAGCGCTTGATTTGCTCACCAAAACAATATGGCTAATCTCACCTCGTTGGAGCATTTTTTTTTTTTTAATGAATGAATGATTTATCCATATCAAATTTGGATACCTGATGGTACTACACCAAAATATCTGCAAATGTAGCTAGAACAATATCAGCAAAATAAGCCAGGGGTGGGCAAACTTTTTGATATAACAAAATTTCCGGGGGGCAGACTATATATTTTACACGTAACAGTCCACCTGGTATTATTGTATCTGTAACATTGTCATGCAATCTGCTATTATTATTTATTATTTTAAATTAATATTTAAATATTTTAAAAATAATAAAATATTATAATAATTAAAATAATAATAATTATATTATTATGTAAAATATGCAAATATAACTATTATTATATATAATTAATATAATAATTAGCATTAATACAATAAATATAATAATCATAATAGTTATAATAATATAATAATAATTATTTTAATTTTTATTATTATTATGTGCTTGTGTCCCTTTTTTCATCAGCACTTTGTAAACAACAGACCATGTCAAACAACGAAATTGATACAACCATCAAAAGGTTGTCTCAGGCCATGATGCCAGCTTGTATGTTGACTTTAAATGAAATACTTTGGAAAGATTGGGCGGGCCGTATTCAAACACTTGGCGGGCCGGATGTGGCCCCCGGGGCCGTAGTTTGCCCACCCCTGAAATAAGCCGCCTGCGTCTATGAGGATGCGTTCACAGCTTGAACGTCGTCCTCTACAGCCAAGCGTCATATTGCAGACACAAGTTTTGCGTGACCACAAACGCATCAGATGGGGCGTTTGGTGCTCTTGTGGCTACGTTCTCTTCTATTATTTTTGCTGTGTTGATACTATTTTGGCTACGTGTTCACATCAAATAAGTCGTTTTTTGTGATTAAAACAGTGGCCATAAGCATACTGTAACCTACCTTTCCCAAATCAAATGCAAACTGAGCTTTTTTTTTTAATCCTTTTCAGGCTTCCTTCCCTTTCAGATTCCCTATGTGGACTTTGTAGGGGAAGATTACTCCAACTGCCACGATGCCGTGGGTGTGACGCCCCCCGCCCCTTCCTTAACATCCAGTGAAGACTGGTATCATTGGTATGGGGAAATAACACCTGATGACGATGAAGTGGCCAAAGTCAAAAAGACGTATAAGGCTTACCTGAAGCCAGGCGTGTGACCACTGTCCACGCCATCACTACTAGTAGTACTACTACTAGTAGTACCACTACTAGTAGTACCACCCGCTCTGTTGTATGTGTAACATATTTTACTGTGGCTTTCTACGAGTGTATCACTGACAAAGACTGCAAATAAAAGAAGTTGAAAAACAGATTTATTTAGTAGTTTGTTTCCTTTACCCAAGATAATGATTGGAAAGCTGTTATCTGCTGCACTGCATCATCAGGCTGGCATAGAGGGTACAGTCCTGGAAAAGGCAAGTACTACTTCGGTGGAACATGACCGGTCCATCATGGATTAACCTTATTGACCATGGTCTCTCCGAGGGAGTCCAGCACTTCCCTCTTATAATCGTCAAAGTCTCCATCGATGTGATTGACAGTGCTGTCCTCTACCACCCACAGCTGGCACTGCGTCTCCGTGATCAGACGGGCGTCGTGGCTCACGATGATCACGGCTGGACAGGATAAACAAACACGGTCGTCACTTGATGTGATGATTGATGTGTCATCTTGCAGTGCAGGCAGAGCATTAGCTCGAGACCAGGCTTGAGTTTACACCCAAGTAGGATTCCTTATTTATAAAAGAAATATCATCTATTGTAGTTAGAGAACAGAAAACCTGTTTAACATTATTAGAGCCCTCTAGACATGAAATAACACCCCTACAGTCACCTTTACACGCCTATTACCTGAAATAGTAGTTGAGTGAAAGGCGAACAGGAAGTGACGTCGGGGTTTTAAGAGTTGTGTTGATGGATGGATTATTTTGCCTGTATTGTGCCTGGTGCTTGTGTGTCTCAACCAACATCACTGACACACAGTGACCGCTGTATGTTTTAAATAAAGTTTTAATGAGTCTTCTCAATGCTATTTGGAAAATTAAATTGCAGACGTTGTTCATGAGAAAGTCATATTGTGACAGTTAGGGAAAAAGTTAAAATATTAAGAAAAAAAAAGTTGTAACTGTGATAAGGAGAAGGTGTGAAGTGGTGTACTGTACTGCATAGAAGTGTGTAGTCATGCAGGGGTGTCCATACTGCGGCCTGAGGGCCATTTTCTGTTATTGGGCCTTAAAGATGATGAATTCATGATCTATGATTTTTCTGAAGGGACCCGTCTGGTTCTCACATGGGAGTTTTTTTATTGAAAATAATGGGAATAATTTGGAATCTTCTCACTTACCGCCTTTGTAGTCATTGATGGCCTCTGATAAAGCATCGATGGATTCAATGTCCAGGTTGTTGGTGGGCTCATCCTGTACACGCGGAGCCGAGAAATACACAGAATACTTATTAGGACCATCTTAGCATCTTGAAATCACAAGAGTTACTGGCATTGGACTACACGGGACATGTGAGGGGCCATATCGTATCCACGCTGCGTGATGATCATGACGTTGAGAATTATTTACCAGAATTAGCACGTCTGGCTGGCGGCAGGAAAGTTCAGCAAACACAACTCGAGCTTTCTGCCCACCTGTTGGAAGACAGCATCCATACATCACACGTCCATACATCACACGTCCATACATCACACGTCCATGCGGTGCATTGTGGGATGCTTGGTTTATACCGGACAGTTTGGAGATCTGAATGGTGTGTGCGTGGCTCTCCAGGCCAAAGCGCCCCAGGCACTTCCTGCTATCCTGGTAGGGCAGGTTGAAGTTTCTCATCAGGTACTCGGTGGGGTTCTCCTCCATGTTCAACTGATCTGCGTACTGCTGGTTGAAGAAGCCAACTTTCTGGAGTGAAAAAGGGAACAAAACGTCATCAACTTGAAAGAAAAGAAATACAAATAAACCCCCTTTCCCTGGTTTATGGCGGCTAATTGGTTCCCGACACAAACGTGAATTGAATTTTTTTTAAAATAAATGGAATATTTTCATCCGGTGTAGAAAACCTGCCGCCATGAAATGACACCATTATAGTACCCTTTTACCAAATTCAGTAAATATAGTAAGACAAAATAGTCACACTATGTAAAATACTGACACCTAGTGGCCAATGTAAAATACTACACATGACGTCTTTGAATGGCAAAGTGTATATTTGTATTAGGCCTCATTTAGCCACGTTATGCTTGATCATGCTTCATTCAGGCCACAAATGTGTACAATTTGCTTGAATATGAATATTTTTGGACTAATAATATGCCATATTCTACAACAAAACAGCAAGATATATCGAAGATGAAGTGCGGGAGGAGCTGCTGCGGTCAAGATGGGTATCGGCGTGGGAAGAGCTGTGTCGCAATATCACCGTAATATCAGGACAACATCGGTATTATGAGATATCGCTGATAGAAAAAGCACTTGCTTACCAAACGGTGGTTCTTCCTCATCTCACCCTTGCTCTGCAAAAGATAAAAGTAAATGTCAGTCATGGTGGCGTGTGGACATCACCGCCATCACCACTCATACGTACAGGGTTGAGCTTCCCATTCAGCAGTAAGAGCAGGGTACTCTTCCCAACGCCGTTTGGTCCAACTATGCAAACTGGGGGGGGGGCAAAAGAAACGCAAGCTGTGATTGGCTCGGAATTTGAAAATTATTTTCCCCTTTCCAAATTGGGAGAAAATTCAGAATAAATTTAGGATTATGAGAGTTATAGCACAGAAAACCTGTTTAGGACCTTGTGAATACGGTTATTAGAGCCCTCTACGCATTGAATAACACCCCTATAGTCACCTTTACACTCATATCAGTTAATATTTTAGCTCAAATAAAATAAAATGTTTTTATAAAGGGATCAAGTCTGGTGTTTACATTCCAGTAACAACACTGACACCTAGTGACCGGTGTGGAATACTACATATCACGCCCAAATGCCTTCTTATTGTATTTGGCTTCAATGAAGTATTTTATACTTGAATATGCATATTTGTTTTGCCTAATAATTGGTGGTATTCAAGCAGGAGAGGATTTAGGAGGTTTTTTCGTACGTCAACTGGCGGGCGTAATTACAGACGAGCGAACTTACTTCTGGATTCCATGTCGATTCCAAAGTCGACATTCTTGAAGAGTGGCTTCTGACCCTCGTAGCCAAAATCTACACCTGGAATCATCAACAAAGTCCACGTCAGGTCTTTGCACGGGACGCTACGTCCAGCGGATGGAGGCGTTTAGCCCTTAGCATAGATTTTTAACAATAACAACGTTAAGCTACACCATAGGCTAATAAGATGTATTACAGATCCTTACTGTGCAGGCCCAGAATGGGTGGCGAGAGGGGTGGGGGGTTGGGGAAGGTGAACTTGACGGTGTATTCTTTGGGCCGCTTCAGCAGCTCCGGGGCCTCCTGGCTCTCCTCTTCCTGGCCTCCCTTCTTCTTGCCTTTCTGTTGCTTTCTCGTCAGAGCCACCTTGGTCTGCTTCTCCTGCCAGCACCATCCGCATTTTCCCAAGTTAGGAAAAACCATGGAGATGTCACCAGTCCAAGAGGGTCGTTGGCGGGGACACTCACCGCCTGTTTGGTGGACTTGCCGCCGGCCTTGAGGTCCTTAATTTTCTTCTCCTGCTTGTCGTACTGCTTCTGGAGTTCTTTTTGCTTCTGGACATACATCTTCTTGAAGGTCACTACACCAAAGAAAGAACATCGATTTGAACCTTCCTTTTGTGTTAGCTTTCTGCTATCATCTCTTATGTTAATGAGTCGGTTTTGACCCGTTATTATATTAAATCAGCTATAAAATACACTAAAAATAATAAGTTACCATCAAGTTTGCTTCCCATGTCTTGGTTACCTTCTTAGGGTTCCTCATCCATGAAAATGTTGCTTTTGATACTTTTGGTGTGGGCATGGAGGCCTTTTTTGTCACTATACCCCTCCATTTCTATTTCCAAAAATGAACCTCAAAAGAATCATATTCATAATTGAAGGTTCTTTTGTTAGCTGGCTATTACTGAGGGATATAGAACATATCTCTTAAATCAATTAGTTATTGTCTCATTTTAGTATTAATCACTAAAGAAACATCTATGGCAGGGGTGGGCAAACTGCGGCCCGGGGGCCACATCCGGCCCGCCAAGTGTTTGAATACGGCCCGCCCAATCTTTCCAAAGTATTTCATTTAAAGTCAACATACAACCTGGCATCATGGCCTGAGACAACCTTTTGATGGTTTTATCAATTTCGTTGTTTGACATGGTCTGACACAAGCACATAATAATAATAATTATAATAATAATAATAATTATTATAATAATAATAATAATAATTATTATTATTATTAGATTATTATAATTATTATTAGAACTATTATGATTATTATATTATTATAATTATTATTAGAACTATTATGATTATTATAATTATTATATTAATGCTAATTATTATATTAATTATATATAATATTATTGTTATATTTGCATATTTTACATAATATAATTATTATTTTAATTTTATTGTAATTATTATAATTATTATTATTAGATTATTATAATTATTATTAGAACTATTCTGATTATTATAATTATTATATTAATGCTAATTATTATATTAATTATATATAATATTATTGTTATATTTGCATATTTACATAATAATATAATAATTATTATTTTAATTTTATTGTAATTATTATAATATTTTATTATTTTTTTAAATATTTAAATATAAATCTAAAATAATAAATAATAATAGCAGATTGCATGACAATTTTACAGATACAATAATACCAGGGGGACTGTTACGTGTAAAATATATAGTCTGCCCCCCCCCCCCTGTAAATTTTGTCATATCAATGCGGCCCGCGAGTCAAAAAGTTTGCCCACCCCTGGCCTATGGTGTTGGGGTCATCAACAAAATGAGAACCCCCTGAAGCTTCCATGATGAGAAGAGGAGCTGGTTGTCATTGTGTTGGCTAATTGTACGCTTATGATTTCAGTTTTGGCTCAAAATATGACTTTATAATCATATTATTATAACCAGGTCCAAACCGTGGTCATAATTTCAACCAGACATATTTAAAATGTAGTAAAAATGATTTTTTTTGTTGAAATAGAGTTTCCTGACAAAGTCAAAAATCCTTGATGCAATAAACAAATGTTATGGGATTATGTTTATGCATTCAAATGTAAAACGGGTCGGAGGGTTAAGTAATACTCCATTTCAAATGAATGATGCCGAACGGTAAAAAAAAAAAACAAACCTGAAATGATAAACTAGTTTGATGCCCCTGCCTTCAGCTGTGCTACTTAGTAGACACCAAGAACACGGTACCAGGAAAGATTATCATTAAATTATCTTCTTGCCAAACAGTCACATCAGAAATGGAAATAAAATTTTGTTCTCACTTCCACAAGCTTAGCTCTCACTTGTCCATGAAAGTTTGACTCTCTGGGGACGACAGACTTTGGGTACTGACATCGACCTTCCTCGTTCATGCTAGGGTACCTTTGTCTAGAACAGGGGTCAGCAACCCGCGGCTCCAGAGCCGCATGTGGCTCTCCAGCCTCTTTGTTGCGGCTCCCTTTGCAATGCTTGAATATTTTTTAGCACCCGTGTGGTGAAAATGCACGTCTTTGTTATGAGTTTACAAAAATCCAACTTTGTGTGAGACCATGAATGCATCCTGACTGAGTTCTGACTGGTGACTGAATGAGTAGACAGGATGCTATCCAGTTCTCTCTGACAGGTTAACATGAAGGGAAATGAGTAACACTTTGAGTTATTTGAGTTATTAATTATTATTAATGAGTTATTTGACGATTCTAAAAAATAAATTAGAGCTCATTTAAAAACAAAAGTTTATCTCCAGTACTAGCAAGAGTACTCCAACTCGTCTTTTTTTCCCTCCAATGTTGTTTTAAACATACAACGTTTTGCGGCTCCAGGCTATTTTTCTTTAGTGGGCAAGTGGGTGAAATGGCTCTTTTCATAGTAAAGGTTGCCGACCCCTGGTCTAGAAGTAAGTTAAGCTAGTGAGCCACAACAATACATCTATTGTGTGTCTCCCTGTATTTTTCCCCTCCTGACAGTCGTATGTAAGTATTGGGCAACTGACTCTGCTATGTGCATGTGTGTGTCTGAAATGGCAAATAAAGAACAAAATATGAATGCAAAAAAAGTGTTATTAACACAAAGACTCGTGAGAGAAGGAAGCCATACCATTCAAACCGCAAAGTGGCCAAGCATGACTGTAACGCTTGGGGGGTCGGATACTTACAGTAGTTTCCTCTGTAGTAGTACAGTTTCTGGTTGTCCAAGTGCATGATGTCCGTACACACGTCATCCAGGAAACTTTGGTCATGGGAAACGATGAGAAGAGTCTTCTTCCAGCCTTGAAGGTAGCTGTCGGGGGGGGAGAAGTCGTACATATGAGATCTCCTGGACTAAATCGACCGATTGAACGTTACGGATGCTAAACGCCATCTATGGAGGTCGGGTCACGGGGGGCAGGGACAGCCTAAGCAGGGAAGCACAGACTTTGCTCTCCCAGAAACAGAGACACCGATGGATATAAGCCAGGGGTGGGCAAACTACGGCCCGGGGGCCACATCCGGCGCGCCAAGTGTTTGAATACGGCCCGCCCGTTCTTTCCAAAGTATTTGATTTAAAGTCAACATACAAGCTGGCATCATGGCTTGAGACGACATTTTCATGGTTTGGTGGTTTTATCCATTTCGTTATTTGATGCGGTCTGTTGTTTACAAAGTGCTCCTGAAAAAAGGGACACGAGCACATAATAATAATATTAAATAATAAATGTATTCTTCTTATTATAAATTGATAACGCACTTTACATCAAATAAATGATCTTAAAGTGCACATATAGCAGATTGCATAACACTTTTACAGATACAATCATTTCGTTATTTGATGCGGTCTGTTGTTTATAAAGTGCTCCTGATAAAAGGGACACAGGCACATAATAATAATAATAATAATAATAATAACAACAATATAACATAATAAAAAAAATATTCTTATTATAATTTTATAACACACTTTACATCAAATAAATGATCTCAAAGTGCACACATAGCAGATTGCATAACACTTTTACAGATAGAATAATTTCGTTATTTGATGTGGTCTGTTATTTACAAAGTGTTCTTGAAAAAAGGGACACAGCATATAATAATAATAATAATAATACAATTAATAATAAATAATATAAATAATAATGCATTTATTATTATACATTTATAATGCACTTTACATCAAATAAATGATCTCAAAGTGCACATATAGTAGATTGCATAACACTTTTACAGATAGAATAATTTCGTTATTTGATGTGGTCTGTTATTTACAAAGCGCTCCTGAAAAAAGGGACACAAGCATATAATAATAATAATAATACAATTAATAATAATAAATAAATAAATAATATATATTATTATTATATATTATTAATATTAAAATTAAATAAATTATATAATAATTATATATTATTATTTTATATAATTTATTATTTATTATATATATTATAATATATAATGTTCAATCTGTGGCATAGGTTTTTTACGAAATCCAGATTTGAAAATACACACCAGAATACACACTGGAGAAAAACGTTTTACTTTTTTTTTCTTATATTATTAATTTATTATTATATATAATAAATTAAATATTATATATTATTATAAATAATAATAATATAAATAATAATGCATTTATTATTATAAATTTATAATGCACTTTACATCCAATAAATGATCTCAAAGTGCCCATAAAGCAGATTGCATGACACTTTTACAGATACAATTAAGATATTTTAAGATATGCCTTTATTTGTCCCTCAGTGGGGAAATTTGTAATCATTCAATCATTCCAGGTGGCCTCTTACGTGGAAAATATGCAGTCTGGCCCCTCGTCAATTTTGTTAAATCAATGCGGCCCGCCAGTCAAAAAGTTTGCCCACCCCTGATATAAGCACACATTGGACTCACTATCGGGAATTGTGTTTAGAATAAGACGCAAAGTAGGAGTTGAATTGATTGGAGGAGGGGAAATAGGACCGTCTCTGCAAAACATGTGAAAAACCTCCCAAAAGATTTATTTACTTGTTAAGCCAGATGACAGCGTTCAAGTCCAGGTGGTTGGTGGGTTCATCCAGCATCAGCAGGGTGGGTTCCATGAACAGAGCCCTGGGGGCGTACAAATTGACAGCACAGTAAGTCCTGGCCATTTCACTCCATCACAGATTTGATATTCTGCTGCTTTGTGGTTGACTGGAGCCTCCGTAGTATCCTAATTCTACGTGAGGAACTCATCACGGTGCATGATGCTAAGCCAACCGACGGGATCATGACAAATGAGGTCCGCGTACCTGGCGAGTGAGACTCTCATCCTCCAACCTCCCGAGAACCTCTTGGTGGGTCTGTTCTGCATCTCGGGCGTAAAAGACAATCCAGCCAATATTCTCCGTGCCTTGGCCTCAGCTGCTGCGGCTCCAATCACTCTCAGCTCCTCGTAGACCTGGTCCACAATTGGTGGTCAAAACCAAACACAAAGAAACCAGAGGCGGCGCTGATGACGCTTGATGGATGTCACCTTGTCCAGTCTGTCCGACACGCTGTCCTCTCCCTTCTCCAGGCGAGCCTGAAGCTGCTTCTCCTCCTCCAGGAGCTTCAGGCGCCGCGTATCCGCCTTGAGCACCGCCTGCACAGCCGGCGTGTCGTCGGCCACCACCTCTGATCACAGAGACACGCAAACGTGAGCGTGAAAGCAGACGCGCCACAACAGCCGGCGTCTAACTCACCTTGCTCGCACAGCAGCACATCGATGTTGGGCGGAATGCTCAGGGCTCTGTTGGCAATGTGCTTCAGCAATGTGGTCTTTCCTTTGCTGGAGGAAGTGCAGCAGGTTCAGGCTGTGGATGCGTGCAGCGGAGGAAGGACGGGTTGCCCAATCCGGGCTGCACCAACCAAAAACAAAAAGCAGACATTTACTTACCCATTGGGTCCAACCAAACCGTATCTTCTTCCCGCCACGATGAGAAGGTCAGCGTTGACAAAAAGCTCCTTGCCGTGGGCAGAAATGCTGAATCGCTCCAGCTAGCAAACGCAGAGCAGGACTTGGTGTCAATTCAATGGAAAGTCGGAGCGAGTGTGGTGAGGATCTCCTCTAACGTTCATGAGGTGTCGTTCACCTTGATGTCCGAGGCGTTCTCCAGCATGGCCTGTCTGGAGGACATTTCCGCCTGGGAAATGGAGAAATCTCCCTCCAAGGCATTCTGAGCGCGGAGGCTGGCCACCTGACGCGCGTATTCCATCTGTGACAAGATCCAGGAGGAACACCATCATTTCACTCATTTGACATTTCATGTATTCGTCCATTTTTAACTGGCCAATGTCAAAGTCTAAAAATACCATAGAACAGGGGTGTCAAACATACGGCCCGCGGGCCGGAACCGGCCCCCAAGGAGGTTCGATCAGGCCCGCAGGATAATTTGAAAGTGGAAAAAAATGCATAAAAGACATGGAATTAATATTTTTAATTCGCTGCAATTCATGGATCATCCGCTAAGGGGCGCACTCTTTCCATCAGAGTAGAAGACAAGCCGCATCACTGAGACAGACTGAAAACAGCAGACGGTATCAATGCGCCATCTGCTGCTTGTTACGACGTTGTTAATACCTTGGTCTCGACCTCTCCGCTACACCCTCATTAGCCAAAATGTCGTTATCCAAACGGAGAAAAGTAGATAAGGAGTGTAGAATTTTCAAAGAAAAATGGACCACGTCCTATTTATTTACAGAGATGCACGGAGGTGTGTTTGCAACAAGTTTCGGTATTGAAGGAATATAATATTCGACGCCACTACGAGACTCATCACAGCCAAAAACTACCAGGGTACCCCAAATTAACAGCCCTGGCTGCTAAAATTTTGTGCATGTTTGGGACAACCTACCTTTGTGAACAAATTTTCAATGCATATTTGTGAATGATAAAAGAAAATTGCACATTTGTCTAAGGAAATATGAGGTGTTTCATGAAATGTTTTGTAAAAGGATAGTTCATTCAATTTCAATATTTTCCTAATGTTCTTGTGCTTCTTTACACCAAAACAAAAGGAAAGACATGATATTTTGGTTATTTATAGCAGAGTATGGTATCATTTTAATGGTCCGGCCCACTTGACATCTCCCTAGGCCAGGGGTGGGCAAACTACGGCCCGGGGGCCACATCCGGCCCGCCAAGTGTTTGAATACGGCCCGCCCAATCTTTCAAAAGTATTTAATTTAAAGTCAACATACAACCTGGCATCATGGCCTGAGCCAACCTTTTGATGGTTGTATCAATTTCGTTGTTTGACATGGTCTGTTGTTTACAAAGTGCTCCTGAAAAAAGAGACACAAGCACATAATAATAATAAAATTTTTAATAATTATATTATTATTATAACTATTATGATTATTATATTTATTATATTAATGCTAATTATTATCTTAATTATATATAATAATATTGTTATATTTGCATATTTTACATAATAATAATATAATAATTATTATTTTAATTTTATTTTAATTATTATAATATTTTATTATTTTTTTAATATTTAAATATAAATATAAAATAATAAATAATAATAGCAGATTGCATGACAATTTTACAGATACAATAATACCAGGTGGACTGTTACGTGTAAAATATATAGTCTGCCCCCCCCCCCCGGAAATTTTGTTATATCAATGCGGCCCGCGAGTCAAAAAGTTTGCCCACCCCTGCCCTAGGCCGTATGTGGCCCACGATGCCAAATGAGTTTGACACCCCTGCCATAGAATATGTACTTCTTAGTTGAAACACTGGGTGGCGCCATTGCTAAGGGAACCAAATCGCAGAACCAAAAGCAGTTGGTGGAACCAAAGAAACACAAGATAGTTCTGTGCTACGCGTACGGGCCTGTGATTTTTAGTCCAGGGGTGTCCAAAGTGTGGTCTGGGGGCGTGGTAGAATGGTACATGGTAGAAATACAAGGGGCCCTATTATGCTTTTCCGCCTATAAGTGTTACTACAATGTTGTATGGTCGTGTTAATGAGGTTCGAGCATTAAGAAGCGAGCCCTGAAAGCGGGTTTGGATGCTCTGCACACTCAGAGTCCATCATGACAAGCCACACCCCCATACATTTACCTCTTTCTTCTTCTTCTTCTTCTCCTTCTTGGTAAGGTTCGAGAAAGGGTCGTCATCATCTTGCTGCTGCTGCTTAGCTTGGTCCGCGATGGCGTCCTCCGCACTCTGCTTCCACACGGACAAACGGTGAAAAGAGACCCGCGGCAAAGAAAGAGTGGAGGGCAGCTGATCAGAAAGGGCACACGAACCATCATCATGTCACCGCCGTCGCTGTCGTCCTTCTCGTCTTCATCTTCGCTCTGCACGGCAGGTTTCTTTTTCTACGGAGATGAATGAAAAGATCGTACCTTTTATGAAATGTTTACTAAAGGGCAAAGACATCCATATATATATATATGACTTACACTTTCTTTTTTCACTTTGTTGGTCTTCTTAGGCTTCTCATCCTCATCGCTGTCTGGGGTCTATAAAGGGAAGAAGCCCATGAAGAAAACAATTCTTAAACGACACCAACATGAACACAGCACAATTTGGCAACGGCCGAAAGGCTGCTGGGACACGTCTTCAAATCCAGCAATCCGGTAAAATCCCTCCTTCATCACAGCTAACTGGTTGCCAGGTAGGATTCCTTATTTATGAAGTGGATTATTCTGAGTTAGAGCATAGAAAACCTGTTTAGCACCTTCTAAATATGCTTTTTTTTTTTAAACAATATAGCGCCCTCTAGACATAAAAATCACAAGTCATCTGCTGAATGCCTTATATTTGTATTTTACTTCATTTATCATTTGTTTAAATATGCATATTTCTTTGACTTATAATTCAAGCAGGAAACAGCAGGATTTAGTCATTAATATATTTTTGAAAAACCGTGATGACGTTAAGTTGCAAAATTCAAAGTAGCAAAGGCACAGAGTATGAAACCTCATTTTTAGGGCTCATAAAAGATGATAAAATGAGCTAAAAACTACACAATGTAAAGTGGCAAGATGCACTAGGATACTGAATCTAAAAAAAAAAACATGCCATATTCTTTATTGTTCTGTGATGTTAACTTATTATTGAATTATTGTGAGGATATGCCAAAATATTTAGAAAGACTTCATTGTCTACCCATACTGCAGTTAGCATAGCTTCTGTCCAAACTACATTTGAGAACCAAAATGGCAAAATGGCTCCTTGCACCCGTCCACGTGTTTGCTGATATTCTCTTAAATATATGCTGATTCTCTTGGTTATGTTGGCTGACATTATGGTAGAGGTGGTAGAGGAAGCCAATATTGATAATAAATGAGTTTTTTGTGCTGTGATATAACGGTAGCCATCTTCTTGATTGCATCATCGCACGTGCTTGAACAACACTGCGTAACTCTACGGCATCTGGCAGCTGAGAAGGGACATTAACGACTCCGCCACTTCTTGTACTTCCCAGAGAGCTCAAATGTCCGCGTTGTATCCTCAGGACACCAAACTTTGACACTTTATCACGGTTTGAAAAACATGACCATAATCATGATCACAATCATTTTTAATTTAAGCTATTTTTTCCCCAAATAAATAATTTTAAGCATAAAAATGGCAAACAATAAATAGGGTATAACTCAAGGATAGGCAAACTAATCCGGCCCGCCAGTTGCTATTTCAACTTTTAACATACAAAATGGCAACATGACTTGCAAGTCGGATGTCTTATTTAGTAAAAAAAAAAAGACAACAAAACTGTCAAATGAAATGAAAGTTTGACGTGGTGTGATGTTTAAAGTGCTCCTGAAAAAATGGACATGAGAACATACACTTTTACAGATATTTTGGAAAAACCGTGATGGAGTAAAGTTGCAAAATTCAAAGTAGCAAAGGGACAGAAAGGGACCAAATGTAAATGTAGTATCCTACATTGGTCAGTAGGTGTCACTAATTGTCAGGTGAGACCACTACTGAAGCTCCAGTCTTGAACAACTGGTTTAAATGATCTCACAACAACAACAACAACAACAACATGTACTACTTTACGTCGACAACCACAGAAGCGCGGGCATGAACGCCTGGGGCAAACGGCACGGAACGAGGTGCGACGAGGTATGAACAACATCGTACCTGTTTTTCCGATTTCTCTTCCTCCTCCCCATGGGAGTTCTCCTCCTGATCACTCACACCCTGGCTGAGAGCTGCAAAGATGTTCCCGCCCTGCTGGACCAGACTGATTTAGCATGGGAAGAAATCATTGCTAATCCTTGCCAAGACAAGAAAATAAACCTTGATCTTCTTCTTTCCTTTCTTGGGGGCCACCACTGCAGGCTCATCCTCGTCTTCCTCATCGCTGCCTTGCACCGACAGCTTTTTAAGTTTCAGCATGACATCTTCATCGCTGCCCTGGTCTGCGTCGCCACCTTTTCCTTTCCGCCGCTCCTTCTTCTTTTTATGAGGCTGGACAAAAGGTTCACACACAAAAGTCAGCACGTGTCCAGGCTTTAGGAACATCTTTCATCTCAAAGATAAATTGGAATTTTCTTCATAGTTCATCAATTCAACCAAAAATGGTTGAGAAAGAGCAAGGGATAACTTCATGCAGAGGTGTCCCATCCCAAGTGTGGTGGGTTTTTAAAGGCCCATGACACAGCCGTGAAAAAAAAAAATAAAAAAATAGTCAAAAATATTACTCTTAAAAGGGGAATTTTGCCCACCATTCCCAATCCTCATGTGAAACATCAACACACATTTATTTCACTTTTCTGTGCATTATAACACGAGAAAACAGGTTCATTTCAGCTAGCTTACAATGCTGCCATTGGGATACACTTACTTTGACTATGAATCCATCTAAAAAAAAACCTCTCATAACGTTGCATGGATTGATATACATGCTGTGATCAGGCATCAACACGTTCCCTGATGACAACATGCAATAATTGCAGTATCTTGCCATATTTTGATGATTTAAAACACTACCAAAACTTATTTTCTCAGAAAAACTAAATAAAATGACACACACACATACACACGTAGAGAAATTGTACAGCATGATGGATAACTGACCTGCTTTGCTTCCGTCGCAGTCACCTCGTCAACCTTCTCAGGTTTGCTGTCTGTCTGCAGTTCCTCAAAAAACTGGCGTAAAAAACACACAATACAAATGGAATTATTCATCAAGTGTACCGCCAGTGACAGCGAAAGAGTACTCCCCTGCAAGTACTCACGCTCTTTTTGCCCTTTTTGTCTTTCTTCCCCCTTTTCACGTTTTTTTCTGTAAGAACAAAACAACAGCGGATGACAAATGGTCAATAATGCCAGTTATTACTCAAATAATTACATGGAATATCACTGTTGATATTGTTACATTGAAGACAAAGTGTTCACAAATACATTTGTTGATAAAAACATTTCTTTGCGAAATCATCAACAAGTAAAAATGGCGGCTGTCAGTATTTTTCCTGTGTTTATTTGGGATCACCGACACCAACATTTGCGGTGTATGTGTTTATGCGCTCTCCAACGCTAACGCAGGCAAGATTTGATGCAAAGAGTTTGCATCAAGTGCCAAACAAGACTCAGTTGTCATTGCACATGCTTGTTGCGGCATTGCATCATTTGCCGTGCATGCATCAGGCCGACGTCAGCACGGTAGAATTCATTGCAAAGCACCCGAAGGACGGTTCTCGTAAATGGCAACAACAGCTATTGTGTCGTGTCATGTTTGCCAACACCGAGTCGGTGGAATGGTCAATTTAGTGGCAAATGAGCCACCAATGTGTCGGACATTCACGCCGTTCCCAATTGAAACAAGTAAGCAATTATGGCGACCTGTCACAATCATTGAATAATCACGTCTACGTCCGCGTGCATTGACATACTCAATGTTTAATTGTAAAAGTTGCTAGTTCACTGTTGCTAATTTCTGCTGGGTATATCACGTTAAAGCCGAATTGCCCAAAAGAGATTATGGATTAAAAATACAGATATTAATACAGATATGATTGACACCTCAGCTATATACGCGGAGGTAATCCTTCACACGCTTCTTAAATGGAGAGTTTGCATGAGTTAGCGCCGGTGGCTAGTTAGCTAGCCACTTTATTAGCCAGCTGAGCTCACCTGCTATCGGAGCGACTTCATCGTCCACCCACTCTGCTTCTTCTTTCGCTTTCTTCGGCATCTTGCTCCCTAGTGGTGTGTTTTTCCAAACGTCGTGGCCAAAGAGTTAACACAATCGCACGTCATGCGGCCCAGTGAGGTGAGGATACAGGAGACTCCGACGGATGCCGGCCAAGTTTTCTTCTTCCGGCAACTTGGCGGAAGGATTTCGCCACTTTACCGCCACCTATAGGTTGGAAGAATAACTGCATATTGTATTGGAAAAGAAATACTTTACAGTCAGCATAGCTGTTAACACGCCCATTTTCACCGGGAACCTACCATAATCGCAATTATTTCCCCGCGTCCTCCTGTTTTAATTGTTCCCCGTGCTTTTCATGTAAAAAGTCCTCTCCTGTTCTGCTGCTCGGGTGCGCTCGGGAACACTCGGCCAACATCGGTGTAATGCATTCTGTCAGGCCTTCAAAATAAAAGAAGCACACCAGCAAATTACTGTAACACGATAGCGACACAGTAGGCAAGGCAGTCGTGTCTTTGAACCAGCACTAACGCGGGGAAAATAATAACGAGAAATTATTGTGGAACTTCATAATTTCGCTTATTTTCTCTCGTTTTGCTTATGTTCCAATATTGACAAATGACAGTCCACTAAAACCGCGTACGTTTTTTTTTAAATAAATACATGTTGTTGTCATTTTGGACGAACGCATAAAAAAATAGATATATGTAAAAAGCAAGCCAAACGATTCATCAAGAGGACACGTTTCGTGAACGTCACAGACGTATAATTTTTCCCACAGTCGGTGAAGGCAGCATTACGCCTTCCTGCGTGAGGCGTGTTTGGCCAAAGCAAGGACACACAAGACGGGATGACACTTGTGTAAGTTACCCGAATGACGCATACTAGCTTATGTTTGCTCTAACCGTTTTTGTGAATACCGCATAACATGTGGCCAGGACAGCCTTCCCGGGCGTAGTGCTGTCAGTGCGGGTGCATGAGTTGAAGGTAACATGGCAGGGGACGCTTGTCCGTTCAGGGCAAAGCTTGCAGCTAGCTAGCTAGCTAGCTTAGCATTTGACAGTCCCAGTAGCCGGCTAGCACTAGCCAGCCGGCATGTAAAGTAATGTCAGTGCTGTGGAAGGACGATGGAACACACCTTATTTACACTCAGTTTACTCACCGAACCGCATTCGTGAATTCCTTCTGTAGATACTGGACACATAAAATGCAATTTAATTTGAGTAGTTCATGCTTTTGTAAAGTAATACCACTAACGTTCATTCAAATCTATGCCATCTTGCTCGTATCAAACAAAATGGAATTCACCATTGCTTCGTTTTTTTTATTTTATTTTAATGCTAATCACACCAGCAACACAACCCTATTGTAAGTGAATGTGATAATATAATGAAATTTTTATATTGGTGTTTTATCACTGAGTCGCAAAAGATCAAGCAGTTGGACATTCCCTTCACAATATACCAAAACACTCCCCAAAGACAATCGCCATTTTTGTAGTTCCGCACTATTTCCGTACCTCACAAGTGGTTCCCTATGCAGCAGCAAGTGACTGGTAATTCAATCTCAGCAGTCACTGGTTTCTTATTGTAAGCTTGTGGTCGGCTGCGCGTCACATGCTCTTGAAATCCTCAAGGTAGGATGCAAATGTGGGGCGGAAGCAAAGCTTTCCCTCAAATGTATGTTTTGGAGGATATCAAGTGAGGACTTGGATCTACTGATGATAAAATGTGATCCAGTTGGCCACCTTGCTGATGCGCCAGCAACACAAACACCTGACGGGGTCGTGGTGTTTGCATGTTTCTTTGCATGACGGCAGTCTGTACACTAATCCCTCGTTTAGCGCGGTTGAATGGTTACAGACCTCAGCATGACAAGTCCATTTTAGTCAAGTAGGATACCATATTGAAAATTGAACATTTTTGCGTAGAAAACTTGTTTACAACCTTCTCAATGTGCTGTTTAACATCAGAGCCCTCTAGACTTGAAATAGCAACCCTATAGTCACCTTTACACTCCTATGACCCAATATAGTAGACATAATAACAAAAAATAAGCCATAAATAATACAAAACATTGACTAGGGCTGCAATGAAAGATTATCAGAGTCTTCTAGACATGAAATAACACCTCTAAAGTCACCTTTACATTATGATGACCCAATATAGTAGATATAAGAAGAGAAAATAAGCCATACATAATACAAAACATTGACTAGGGCTGCAACTAGTGCTTATCAGAGCTTACAAGACACGAAATAACACCCCTATAGTCACCTTTGCATTCCTAGTACCCAATGTAGTAGATATAAGAAGAGAGAATAAGCCATAAATAATACAAAACATTGACTAGGGCTGCAATGAAAGATTATCAGAGCCTTCTAGACACGAAATAACACCCCTATAGTCACCTTTAAACTCCTATGACCCAATGTAGTAGACATAATAACAGAAAATAAGCCATAAATAATACAAAACATTGACTACGGCTGCAACAAACCATTATCAGAGCCTCTAAACATGAAATAACACCCCTATAGTCACCTTTACATTCTTAGTACACAATATAGTAGATATAAGAAGAGAGAATAAGCCATAAATAATGCAAAACATTGACTAGGGCTGCAACAAACCATTATCAGAGTCTTCTAGACATGAAATAACACCCCTATAGTCACCTTTACACTCCTATGACCCAATGTAGTAGACATAATAACAGAAAATAAGCCATAAATAATACAAAACATTGACTACGGCTGCAACAAACCATTATCAGAGCCTTCTAGACATGAAATAACACCCCTATAGTCACCTTTACCTTCCTAGTACACAATATAGTAGATATAAAAAGAGAGAATAAGCCATAAATAATGCAAAACATTGACTAGGGCTGCAACAAACCATTATCAGAGTCTTCTAGACATGAAATAACACCCCTATAGTCACCTTTACACTCCGATGACCCAATATAGTAGATATAATAAGAGAAAATAAGACATACATGACACAAAACATTGAATAGGGCTGCAGCTAATGCTTATCAGAGCTGTCCAGACATGAAATAACACCCCTATAGTCACCTTTACACTCCTATGACCCAATATAGTAGATATAAGAAGAGAAAATAAGACGTACATGACACAAAACATTGATTAGAGGTACAACTAACGATTATCAGAGCCTTCTAGACATGAAATAACACCCCTATAGTCACCTTGACACTCCTATGACCCAATATAGTAGATATAAGAAGAGAAAATAAGACGTACATGACACAAAACATTGACTAGCGGTACAACTAACGATTATCAGAGCCTTCTAGACATGAAATAACACCCCTATAGACACCTTGACACTCCTATGACCCAATATAGTAGATATAAGAAGAGAAAATAAGACGTACATGACACAAAACATTGACTAGCGGTACAACTACCGATTATCAGAGCCTTCTAGACATGAAATAACAGTTAACAAATAAATAACATAGTTGTCGATGAATTGGATAATTGATGAATGATCAATTCACTGCAGCTGAAATGTCGACTCACACATATTAGCATCGGAAGAGTGGGATTTCTCACCACGAATGATGGATTACTGTTCTATATACTGTACCTCTATTGTTGTTGTTTATGTGCTTCAGGTTCTGGGAGGCCCGGGAAGCGCTGCTGTAGAATCCAACAACCGTGACTTTGCAGTGTCCTTGGTGAGGGTGGTGGCGATGGCCAGCTACTGAGCAGGGTTGCCATCGGCCCCTGTGGTGAATGGCTGTGAGCAGAGGGAGCGTTGCCTTCTGGGTGGCTTTTGTCCGCATCCACGGCAGAAGGCAGCCCATCACAAAACGCATCGGGGGGGTGAGTCAGGTAACGTACTTGCTTCCCCTTCCGCATCTCTTGGAGACTTATCGGAGCTGGAAGCGTTATTGCAAATGTTGATCCAGAAAGAGGGGAAGGTGGGCTGTACTTCCTCTGAAACAAAACTGCAGTAAAAGTCAACCAATCACAGCCCCTGTAGGTTAGATGGTTTTCAGATGCAAGTGTGATGATCAATGCGTGTGTGTGTGTCTTCCAGCCAGCAGACTTCCAGTGGCTCTGTCCGGCACGTCCTCTGAGCAGTGCATCATGGGCCCTGGCGCCCCCCAACAGCCTGCGATATCAGACCACCAAGCAGCCGGCTCTGTCCCACCCCTTTCATCACGCCAGCTCCGAGGACGACTGGGAGGAATCGCTAAGCGTGTGTGTGCTGGTGCCACAGAGCGAGTCGGGAGCCACGCGCACCACTGTGGAGATCCCATGGTTGGCTCAGACTAAGCTAGCGGAGTTACTTACTCCGGGGACTCACAAGTCCTCGGAGTTGTCCTTCCTACTCACCACGGTGGACGGCAGCAGGGAGGATGACATCAGCGTGGTCAGCGGCATCAGGAGAAGCGACCCAGACTGTTTTAGGAGCCTGTTTGAAACGGAGAGGTGCCCCGCGCCCTTCATGTATGGCTCTCGCTTTTTTTGTTTCCATTGCCCGGGAACGGAACCGACGCCACACGGCAAGCTGAACTCTAGACAGGATGTTGGACTTGAGGGCAGTAAGATGGAGGAGTTGCAGCTGCCGCAGCCCTCCTCGTTGTGTAGCCGTGCAGCGCTAGCAGAAGGGCAGCATCACGAAGGAGACGGAGAGCGAGAGCAGAAACTGGCCGTGGTGTACGAACGGCTGAGGAGAGAGGTAAGTCTGCACAACTGATCTCGACCTCGTCGCCGCGGCGTCTGCAGTGACGGTCTGTTGAGATGGAGGGGGATATAATATCGATGTTACCCATCCTAGCCACCTTTGGTCATGAGAGTGACTGGACCGAATGTCAGTTGGCTGGGCTCTCCCTTCGAGGTAAGGTGAGAAGCGCTGTCATCCGGGAGAAACTAAAACCTCCACCCCGTCACTAACTAAGTAAACTTCCCACCCGTCAACAAAGACAACCGTGGAACACCAACTTAATCCTGAACGTTTACCCCCCCACCCTGAAAGTGTCCCAAAGTTCCCCTAAGAGTCAAAGTTAGTCCTCAAGACAGAGGTGAAAACCGCAGTTCCACTCACGGACGTGCATCCACCTGGCGTTAATCCCTAGGGTCCGGAACCAAAGTCCAAAAGCTCGAGAGAAGGGAAAAGGAAATCTCATCAGATGGTCGCTTGACAGATTGGTCCTCTCAGGATCGCCGGTCGGCGTGTGGCGTCACTACCTTTTTTTCCACCAAAACCCCCACCAACATGAGCCTTCTTAAATACACGCCCTATGCAGGCGCATCTTCTCACCGCAGTCGCCCTTTACCGATGATGAATGACAACAATGATGACGTACGTATATACGGCACGTGTACAACTCCTGTAGATGTTCCCCTGTACCGAGACCATGACAGCAGTTTTTCCTACAGCTGAGTCTTGTAATATAGTGACGCGCTTACGGACCCCACGACCTCTGCTGATGGACTTCTGTGGCCATTAAAAGTGTTGTTGCGTCCCTGGGCGAGACACGTGACCCGCTTGCCTCCAGTGGCGCCCACACTGGTATGGATGTAATGCATGGATGGCGGTGGTCTGAATGAATCATGGCTTCGCTTCACTTATTGCGGTGAATCGGCTCCAGGACTGGGTCTTCATCTACGTATTTTTCTAGCTCCGTTTGTGTCGCACTGACCGTCAACTTGTGGTTTGCAGCTGCCAAATTTCCTCCATAAGACGCACGATTACAGCATGTACTCCAACGATATTGAATTCATCAACGGGCTTCTCAACACCAAGACCAGGTAAAGGTGCTCGTGCACGGCGGTCCTTTTGACTCTTGGTTTGACTTCCTGTCTGACTCGCCACAGAGGACGCCTGGTGTACCAGCTCCACCTGTCCTTGTGGCGCCTCCTGTGTCTGCTGTACTTTGCCGACGTGAGGCTGGAGGTGCTGAAGCTGACCAAGCACGTGGAGGATGGGACCATTAAGGCTCGCTGGAGGCTGAGGGGCCTTCCCTTGCACTCGCTCATCCTACGCATCTACCGCAAAGATAAATCACACTTGTACAGGTAACGCTGCAATCCGCTGCAAGGGCATGCGTGATGATGTCACATGGGTTTGCTGTCAATCATCACAAAACTAACTCAAACATGGAAAGTCAAAATCGCCAATCGACATAACGACATAACCTAAATCATGTATTCCATGCATGCTAGCTAGCATGTCTTCCATGTGGCTCCACTACTCTTGAGTTCTTCTTCTCAGCTCGTCTCTAAGAATGAGCCCAGCCACCTTATGTCGAAAACTCATTTTGACTGTCCTTTGGGTCACCAGCCAAAGCTCATGACCACGTGACCCAACTGGTAAATGGAGAGCTTAGCCTTTCGCCTCAGCTCCCTGGGATCCAAGAATTTGAGTGGGCTCTAGTACTTTGTGTGAAAACGAGGACAGCGGCCTTGAATTAGCGTCTTACATCACAGCAAGCTAAGCTAAGCGGTTGGTATATGTTGCAGGTTCTACGATGCGTTCTCGACATTCTACGTAGGACACGATGGACTCATTCACCGCCATAAAGTTGAAAAGGTGAGAACTTCACTGGTTTTTGCCCCTTTTCCGATGTACCACCGAGCTGAGACGCGCTGTCGGGCCAATGCACGGGGAGAACATGCAAACCCCAATGCAGATGTTTGCTTAACTGATGACTCCAAATTGAATGATTCCTGGCCACCAGTCCAGGGTGTACCCCGTCTTTTGCCCGAACCCGGCATACCCCCACCGCCCTAGTGAGGATAAGTGGCACAGGCCCGCGTCGGGTAGGCGTTGGAAGAGCAGCGTGGTCCTGTTGAACAAGCCAATCCCCATTGTTCCAATGAAGGATCATGATGGCGGCGCCTCCTCAGTGCCACGTGGAAAACATCTCAGGTGGGATCTCCTTGTCGTGCCAGTAACGTTGGAAGACATCTGAACCATCAAGATCATCAGAGAATAAAACTTCCTCTTTTCAATGTTTGGTGAAGTCAAAACGGGATATTTTGTGGTGTTGAAGAAGACCTTTTTTTCTCCTCTATCAGATGGTGTCAGATAGTTATTGGACTGCGCTCAGTTATCATCAACATTTTTTATAAAGGACACCACATATGATTGTATTTACCTTCAAAGACCTGAAGTCATCCACAAAGTCAAGTGCTACGTTTGCCACGTATGATGTGATGATATGATGTGCTGCCATGTCCCTCCGTGCAGGTGATGCCGTCTCAGCCGCCGGCCTTTCCCAGAGTCACGTCCCTGCTCGCCAGCGCTCTCGTCGCCCTGGAGATGGAGGACAACCAACCCGCTCTCAATCTGCTGCCCCTCCTCCTGTCCTCACTGAGACACTTCCGAGACTAAGAGCTCTTGGAGCGTTTGGAAGGTCCATCGGACAACGTCAACATTTGAAAACGGGATATATCTCGTTGTTGAAATGCTCGCTTTTCACGATTCATGATCACGCTCACTTGGCAAAATTGGAGAGAAAGCAGCGGTTGGTGATTTGTGTTTTGGAAGTGAACAGAAGCACACGTGGTCTTCATCTTCTCACTCCATTGACCCCAGCTAAAGCTCCTCAAAGTTCCTGTGTTCCCGTGGTGGATGTGTGACGCTGCTGCTGTGGCGCTCGGCATACGACATGTTCATGTTGGTGTTAAACTTGTCACCCGACTGTAACGAGTGCAGTAGATGAAGAAAACATAAAAACCTCCAATGACTGAAACCTCACTTGGCTTCATATTTCTACCATGCTTTGCTTTCATTAGCAACTATCCTGCTAGCTTGCTGTTGGCCTTTTGCTTTTGGATCAACTTTTGCAATCAAAGTTGTAATTATTAGATTAGAAATCTGCAAAATATAAATGTTTAACACAAGTAGTTGCATACAAATACGTGAAATACTACTATATAGTTACCAGTTAAGTGGGAAATCACAATACATGTAGTAACATTTATATTTAACATATTTCAAAACTAGACATGTTGACTCAAATTTCTAAATTTACAGTAGAATTATGAACCAGTTAAGTGGGAAATCATAATACATACAGTACAATACAGTAGAATTATGAAATTTATATAAAATTTGACCTTTCTGTTAAGGTTGCATTTTTATCATGTAAGCATGTATATTTGTATTTATATGATAATATATTAAACATGTTCAACATTTACATTTCATACATTTAACACTTATTAAGGTGTTAAATGAGGGGGAAGCACCACAAACCACACAAAGCCCCTTCATCTACCGGTCCGTTATTTGGTCCTAAAGCTACATTCAAATCAATAAAACATCTATCACTGTGTTGGTCTGCAATATGATATATTTAGGCGGAATAGCAAGCAGTCATTTAGAAAGGAAAATCTTGAAAATGATATTGAAAATAAGGGGCGCCCAAACCTTTTCATTCCACTGTATACACGTTTATGAAATGTGTGTGTCATATATATGTGACACTTTCGTAGTCGGCATTAATCCAAAGCTGTTATGTATACATTCCAATCATTAGAATCTAATGAATAATAATATAATCATGAATAATCCAATATGAAAGCTGTACCGGCTGGTTATGTATAGTGTTGCATAGGCGCCCTGCAGCTGCGGCCTCTCCCGCGCCCCCTGCAGGCTGTTGGTGGCAGTGACTGGGAGCGGTCCCACAGACCCACACAGCATCAGACGAGGAGAGGTCATCCGAGGAGACAAACGCTGGAGTTCGGTCATATTGTTGTCGGTCGGAGAACAATCACCTTCTCCTAAACTGTCACCGTTCAATGAAAATCAGGAGATTGATTACGCTAAATATGAAATAGAAGTCATATAGTTCGCCATGTTTAAGTTCAAGTGGGGTGCTGGGTGTTTTTGGCGACACCTAGTGGCTTTCGGTTATTTTCACACCAATATATTCGAAGAAAAAAAACTATTAACTTCACTCTTAAAAAAAAACTTTAGCTAAACAATTCAAATGTCCTTTGTGCTATTCTCACTTTATTCCCATAATATGATTTCCCAAAACTACAACTTTATTTGGTTTTGTTTGTTACCACTATAAATAAAATATATATAATGTTTCTCATTGTATCCTGTTAAAAAATGTTCTTGTTTCTTTCTTATTTTGAACTTTGTGCTACTAAAATGTTATTTTTCCTTATAATATTATGAAGTTATTTCCGTAGAATTACAGCCTTTTTCTGATAACTCAATCCCAGCCATTTTTCAAAAGCCGCCCCCCTCACCTGTCATACATACGTATTGTGGATGAAGGTTACTGATGATTACCAAAGTAGAAATGAAGTGCAGCAAATAGCCCAAATATACGTCAGCATGTACCGCAGCCGCGCTGTGTGTGCCTGGGGTGATCTACTTACTGTTCGTGGTCAGTGTTCTGTCATCTTGGAACACTCTACCCCGGGAGATGAGCTTCTGCTTGTCAACTGGGATCTCCACTGATGATGATTTGTGGTCCTTCAACTGCTTCGCTGTCAACTCCAGAGACAACAAAAGGAAGGACAGGGTCAAGTATGACTGGCATAAAGCGGGCAGGACGCGTCACCTTGCTGCTGACTTATGGACTCATAATAGCTTCTGCTATTATAAGTATAAGACTCTGAGTCCAGAGTCTTCACTGTGACTTCAGGTAGACCGCTTGGATCCGCCACAAGCCCAGCATTACATCCCGCCTCTTCCTGTTTTGGGTATGTAAGATACGCCGACATAACACATGCACACTGGTTATGATAGCCATTTGGCAAAGTTTAGCTGCTAAAATGTAATGTACACACACGAATGTCTAGCCCAGGGGTGTCCAAACATTTAGTAAATATCTAACATGTGGAGGAACACTTTGAAATTAGTTCGTTTTTAAATCCTGTAAAACGTCTAAACCAGGGGTGGGCAAACTTTTTGACTCGCGGGCCGCATTGATTTAACAAAATTGCCGGGAGGGGGGGGGGTGGTATATAGTATTTTACACGTAACAGTCAATTTTTACACCTATATTTTTACACATATTTTACATGTAAAAGTGTCATGCAATCTGCTATATGTGAACTTTATTTGATGTGAAGTGTATTAGAAATTAAATGTATTATTATTATTGTTATTATTATTTTTTATTAGAATTACTATTGTTATTATTATTAGTTATAGTAATGTTATTATCATTATATTATATAATATAATATATTATTATTTATATCATTATATAATATATTATTATTATATATTAATAATAATAATAACAATAATATTGTTTATTATTATTTTTAATAATACTATTAATACTATACTATTAATACTATTAATTACTATTACTATTATTATATTAATATTATTAACAACAATATTAATATAATAATACTAATATTATTATTAACAACAACATTATTATTGTTGTTATTATTATTATTTTTACTATTGTGCTTGTGTTCCTTTTTCCAGGAGCATTTTGTAAACAACAGACCACATCAAATAACGAAATTGATAAAGCAGCTACCTCAACCATCAAAAAGTTGGCTCAAGCCACAATGCCAGGTTGTAAGTTGAGTTTAAATAAAATACTTTGGAAAGAACAGGCGGGCCATATTGAAACACTTGGCGGGCCGGATGTGGCCCCCGGGCCGTAGTTTGCCCACCCCTGGTCTAAACTATACACTTTGTATTTAAAAACAAAGATTTGTTTTATTAGTAGTATTTCAGCTCTTTACATTTTGCCATATTGCTGTATTTTTACCATTTTTGCATTTTTTTTTGGGGGGGGGTGCTAGCCTTTGTTTTTTTGCCTCCAAAAAACGGAATTTGGAGCTAGTTGCATACAGTCTCTTTAATAACAGAGGCGAGCGAGTTTTTCAGTTGACAATTTCTGGCAAAATGTTGCCTCTTTGTGTACATTTTTCAATTCAGAGTACGTTGTACTCAAGAGTACTTTAACTAAACTGTGTTCTCAATGTCGTGTTTTGTTGTTGTTTTTTCTTACCACAAAACGCCCTCGTTAGCTTGCAAACACATAACAAGGCGGAAGTTAACGCCCTCGCCGTCAGTGACGTCATCACTGGGTGACTGTAGTTCTTTCCTAATGTGATGAAAAAGAGGGGAGAAACACTATCGAACACAAACAAATGCAAATCAGCGGTGTCTGTGTTGCTGTCGCTGCCACATAGTCATAGTTTATCCCTTTCATTCATCATTCATATGCATTTTGAGGTGTTTTCTGCGTGTAGTTGTTGTAATTGTTAGTTGTAAAAGTTGTAATTGTAAAAAAAAGAATTTTCTAGAAGTATTTCTTATGGATAAAGGCACAAAGTCTTTCAGAATAGTGTATTTAAATTCCAGCATACAGGCATCTTGCAAACCTTGTTATTGTTATTATTAGCCCGGCAGATGACGAGTTGTACATTAGCTTACCCGAGGGCAAAATAATGATTAGAGTTGGCTATAAATAAAACGATCGACTGTTATTAACGCGATTTAAAAACCAACACTTATTGTGATAATGCGGGTTAGTCAAATTTTTGTTGTTTTTGTTTTTTTTTAAATATTTTATTACAAGCTTCAATTGTACAAAACAATATAAGCAGAATTACAGGAACATAAAAGTACAATTCTACAACATAAATAAACATAAATAAAAAAAATAAAAAAGAAAGGAATGTGCGAGGGATATTGCTTGAAAATAAGAACAACAAAATAAAAATAGAAAACATGTCACTTAAGTTTGTTCTTCATATAAATTGTTTTTAGAACGTTCTCCAATGTATGAAAGGTTTTCAGTGCTTTTCTGTTTTTGAATATCAGTTTCAGTGATTCATATCATATTTTCAGTTCAGAAGAAAACGGTGAATATTTGGCTTGCATAACATGACTCCGGATTTGTGAATATGGAATTTTCCTAATAAAAAAGACATTTCACAGCATTCTGTAAATCTTTACGAAGGTTGCATTGTAGAAACAAGACCATTTCCATTTTGATGTCGAGTGTATTAAAAGACATAAAAAGTCACATAGAAACTTCGGTCCAAAATGTTTGAGAAATGGGGGACATTCGTAGAATAATTACCTTATTGATTCCTCTTCTATTTTGCAAAATGAGCATTGTGACGAGAAATGCGGGTTAGTCAAATCGAAAGAGTTTTGACTTCCCGAAATAACACAGTGACGTCATGGACCCAATGACGTCACCAGAGGCGTCCGTTTCATGCCTGAGCGTCTTAACATTAACGATAACATGCCTCGTTGATCTCGCAAAATTGCGCATGTATTCGTTTGAGAAAATATAATCGAAACGCGGAATAGTAAAAGATGAGTGAATTATTAACATTATTAACGTTTTCTTTGTTTACGACTTAGAATTTGTCATTACGTGTGTGTGTGTGCGTGTGCGCGTGTCCCCGTGGACAAGTCGAGACAGGCGTGAAGGTGTGGCGGCAGTCGTGAGGAGGAGGAGGAGGAGGAGGAGGAGGAGGAGGAGGAGGAGGAGGAGGACTGTTCCAAGTGTCACCGGAAAATACAACTTTGCGGAACTTTTCGTTGCGCGGTTCTCCTCGGGGAACATCTGGAGGAGAGTCCTATGTCCCCGCCTGAGCTCCCCGCCGACGGCAGCCGCCGCTCGCATTGAAGGTTCCTCGGGCGGCACTAAAGTCCCTTGGACTTGGACTCTGAGCTTCCGTTCACACACTAGTTGAGCCCTGAGAGCAACAGGAATTTGGAAGATCTGGAATGGAAAGAGCCTAAAGCACCCAGACGAAGAGGTGACATTTAATAGTTACTTGATGGATGGCGTTTTGCATGTATTTAAACATAAATAAATATATGTTGCTATTTGCACTACTGAATATGAATCCTATAGGAAAATGCTTTTCTTTGCTGACAGCAGGGGTGCCCAAACCTTTTAACCGAGGGCCCCACACTGTAAAATGAAAGCATTACATTTTGTAATCCTAAAGAAGTTACATATAACTAAAAAGTTCAATAAATGTAAAGCTTTGTCTTATAGCGTATTACAAATATTTTTTTGAAATATGTATTACAAAGCGTATTCTTGCAAAATTTTCAATTTTTTTACCTTCTTCTTGTAGACTGCATTATCTCCCTGAATATTATATATATATTTTAAAAAAATCAATATTAATTATTAAGAACTTTAATCCCATAATATTTGTACTTTATTCTCACAACATTAACACTTTCTGAAAAATTTTGAAAATCGCAACTTTATTCTCTGGTTTGCTTGTTTCCCATCATATTACGACCTTTTTCTTTCATTTCATCTCAATGCTTTAGAAAGATGACATTTTTTCCTCATATCACAAATTTCCTCTCATAATATTATGACTTTTATCTCGTAAATTACAACATTTGTGTCTAAATTTTATGACCTTATACTCCTGGAATTTATGCTCTTTTTCCATTTCTGCTGTTTTTTTTATGTGTTTTTAGAATGTAATATATAATGTAATTTTATATAATATAAAAAAAGACCACAGGCCACTAAATTAGTGCCCCCCCACCCCATTTCCCAGTTTTATTTTCTTATTTTCTTAAACATTACATTTATTTAAGTTTTTAAGGCTGTGCTGAATGGCCGTATAAAATCCACAGGCTACTAAATGACTGCATTTTTTCCCATAATATTCCATTTCTAAATAAGGAATCCTACTTTGCAGAAATTCACTTAGAGTGGTGTGAAAAAGTGTTTGCTCCCGTACTGATTTCTTGTATTTTTGAATGTTTGTCACACTTAAATATTAATCATTAATAATAATATTAATGATCAAACAAACAACTTAACACAAATGTTTTATTTTGAAGGTAGGGGAAAAAAATCCACTGTATAAAATAGCGATTGCCCCCCCTGTTAAAACACAACTGTGTTTAATTGAAATCTATAAAGCCATTTCTACAGCTTTGGGACTCCAGCAAACCACAGTGAGAGCAATTACCCACAAATGTAGAAAACATGGAACAGTGGTGAACCTTCCCAGGAGTGGCCGGCCAACTAAAATGACCCCAAGAGTGCGGCGACGACTCATCCAAGAGGTCACAAAAGACCCCACAACATCATCCAAAGAACTGCAGGTCTCACTTGCCCCAGTTAAGGTTCATGAGTCCACCTGCACGGCAGAGTTCCAAGACCAAAACCACTGCTGAACAAGAAGAACATTCAGGCTTGGCTCAAGTTTGCCAGAAAATATCATGATCATAGCAAAAATATGGTGGTGGTAGTGTGATGGTCTGGGGCGGTTTTGCTGCTTGAGGGCCTGGAAGCGTGAATTCTGCTGAAGGAGAATGTCCGCCCATCTGTTGGTGACCTCCAACTGAAACCAGTGCGGGTTCTACAGCAGGACAATGATCCGAAACGCAGCAGCAAGTCCACTTCTGAATGGCGGGGGAAAAACTGAATGAAGACTTTGGAGTGGCCTAGTCCAAGTCCTGAGCTGAATCCTATTGAGTTGCTGTGGCGTGATGCTGGAAAAGCCTCCGATGTGGCCCAATGACGACAGTTCTGCAGAAGAGACTCATTGCAAGTTATCACAAAGGCTTGATTGCAGTTGTTGCTGCTGAGGGTGGCCCAACGGGGGCAACCACTTTTTCACATAGGGCCGTGTACAGTAGCTTTGGCTAGCTTTTTAAATTAAATTAAATTAAATTAAATTAAATTAAATTAAATTTTAAATTAAATTTTAAATTAAATTTTAAATTAAATTTTAAATTAAATTAAATTAAATTAAATTAAATTTTAAATTAAATTTTAAATTAAATTAAATTAAATTTTAAATTAAATTTTAAATTAAATTAAATTTTAAATTAAATTAAATTAAATTAAATTAAATTAAATTAAATTAAATTAAATTAAATTAAATTAAATTAAATTTCCAGCATTGACACCATGAAGTGAATAATTCCACGTTTGCTAAAATGAAGCAACGTTTTCTGTGAGTCACTGTCCCATCTTGGCCACTTCCCCAAACTGAACCTCGCAGTAACTCAATTCTCCTTTCTCTCCAGCACCTCCTACCTCTCACAAGCCCTTCCCAATCATCTGGTGTGTGGCCACCATGCGTAGATTCAGCTCCGAGGGATCCCTCCTGGATCTGGACTTCTTCTCTTGGAGAAAGGTGGCACTCAAGAGGCCGGAGTGTGACACCCGGCGGGAATCGGGCACATACACGCCACACGTTGCGGAGGATGAGGCAGACGGGAGGACTGCCATGGAGCCTCCGGTGATCCAGGAGCCTGGCCCTTGCAAACCCGTGAAGAAGCCACTGATGAAGGAGCAGAGTGTCAGCGTGGAGAACCTGAGAGAGCTGGGGAAACAGGAGAAGATCTATCTGGAGGTGTGCAGCTTCAATGAAGGCTACAGGGCCTACAGTGACAGCCAGTTGGCCCCGGCGGCCAAGGGAAGCACGGAGAGCGTGGAAAGAGACGACCCGCCTCCTTCGTCTCCTTCGTCTCCTTCGTCTCCTTCATCTCCCTCCTCCTTCTTCAAATCCCAGCAGCGGCATCAGCATCGGGCCAAACTGGCAGCTGCAAAACTGCACCTCAAGAGCCTCTTTGTCCAGGTAGAGTAGGTCGCATTAGGTCATAGGTCGCATTAGGTCATAGGTCACATTAGGTCATAGGTCACATTAGGTCATAGGTCGCATTAGGTCATAGGTCGCATTAGGTCATAGGTCACATTAGGTCATAGGTCACATTAGGTCACATTAGGTCATAGGTCGCATTAGGTCATAGGTCGCATTAGGTCATAGGTCACATTAGGTCATAGGTCACATTAGGTCACATTAGGTCATAGGTCACATTAGGTCACATTAGGTCACATTAGGTCACATTAGGTCACATTAGGTCATAGGTCACATTAGGTCACATTAGGTCACATTAGGTCACATTAGGTCATAGGTCACATTAGGTCACATTAGGTCATAGGTCACATTAGGTCACATTAGGTCATAGGTCGCATTAGGTCATAGGTCACATTAGGTCACATTAGGTCATAGGTCACATTAGGTCATAGGTCACATTAGGTCACATTAGGTCACATTAGGTCATAGGTCACATTAGGTCATAGGTCACATTAGGTTATAGGTCACATTAGGTCATAGGTCGCATTAGGTCATAGGTCACATTAGGTCATAGGTCGCATTAGGTCATAGGTCACATTAGGTTATAGGTCACATTAGGTCATAGGTCGCATTAGGTCATAGGTCACATTAGGTCATAGGTCGCATTAGGTCATAGGTCACATTAGGCCACATTAGGCCACATTAGGTCATAGGTCACATTAGGTCATAGGTCACATTAGGTCACATTAGGTCATAGGTCGCATTAGGTCACATTAGGTCATAGGTCGCATTAGGTCACATTAGGTCATAGGTCACATTAGGTCATAGGTCGCATTAGGTCATAGGTCACATTAGGTCACATTAGGTCATAGGTCGCATTAGGTCATAGGTCTCATTAGGTCATAGGTCGCATTAAGTCATAGGTCACATTAGGTCATAGGTCACATTAGGTCATAGGTCACAGGTCACATTAGGTCATAGGTCACATTAGGTCATAGGTCACATTAGGTTATAGGTCACATTAGGTCATAGGTCGCATTAGGTCATAGGTCACATTAGGTCATAGGTCGCATTAGGTCATAGGTCACATTAGGTTATAGGTCACATTAGGTCATAGGTCGCATTAGGTCATAGGTCACATTAGGTCATAGGTCGCATTAGGTCATAGGTCACATTAGGCCACATTAGGCCACATTAGGTCATAGGTCACATTAGGTCATAGGTCACATTAGGTCACATTAGGTCATAGGTCGCATTAGGTCACATTAGGTCATAGGTCGCATTAGGTCACATTAGGTCATAGGTCACATTAGGTCATAGGTCGCATTAGGTCATAGGTCACATTAGGTCACATTAGGTCATAGGTCGCATTAGGTCATAGGTCTCATTAGGTCATAGGTCGCATTAAGTCATAGGTCACATTAGGTCATAGGTCACATTAGGTCATAGGTCACAGGTCACATTAGGTCATAGATCGCATTAGGTCATAGGTCACATTAGGTCATAGGTCACATTAGGTCATAGGTCACATTAGGTCACATTAGGTCATAGGTCGCATTAGGTCATAGGTCACATTAGGTCATAGGTCACATTAGGTCATAGGTCACATTAGGTCAACATTTCCATCTGCAGCCTTCATCAGATTTCTATCGATGCCGTACAATTCATATTTGCATGTCAATAACTTCACCCGTTTATTTAGAATTTGTATATAAGTTACATTGGAATACAGCGTTCCCTCATTTATGGAGGGGGGATGGGTTCCCAAAATAGCCCCAATAAGTGAAGTAGCCAAGGTCATTTTTTACAATAATTATATATGTTTTATGGTCATGAAAATGGCATTTTCTCATCTCTCATCATGAAGTGACTCAGGCCTGTTTTGCTTCTGTGACCGTGTCTCTTCGCCGTTCAGCTGTGGTGTTTTTGTGTCCTTGTTGAAGTGTGTCGCTCCTGCCCTTCTTCGGTGTGTCCGGCTTGTTGTGCGGTGGTTGTGTTCTTCCATTTGGGTCCCGTGCGTGTCGTTGGCATGTACGCGTGTTGTGGGTTTTGTCATGTATGTGTGTGTGTGTGTGGGGGGGGGGGGGTATGAGGCCATGCAGCGTTTAAGTGACACATTTGGCTATGTCTGTTATTATTGTATGTATTAATATTGTATGTATGTTGTTTGTAGTACGACTCAAGCCAATCAGGAAGCAGAAGGCTACAACACTCACCTTCCCACAATGCAATTCTTCTTAATGGGCCAGGCAAACGGCGTTCATACGCTGTGTTAGCTTACCGTACTTACGCACTCAAAAGACTGAAGTGGAAGTGCGAACATTGACATTCTACCGCTTATCCTCACGAGGGTCACGGGGTGCTGGAGCCTATCCCACCCTGGACTGGTGGCCAGCCAATCACAGGGCACATATAGACAAACAACCATTCACACTCACATTCATACCTATGGACAATTTGGAGTGGCTAATTAACCTAGCATGTTTTTGGAATGTGGGAGGAAACCACTCGACCGCCGTGCCGCCCATGAGTGGACGAGTGGTTAGCGTGCAGGCCTCACAGCTAGGAGACCCGAGTTCGATTCCACCCTCGGCCATCTCTGTGTGGAGTTTGCATGTTCTCCCCGTGCATGCGTGGCTTTTCTCCGGGTACTCCGGTTTCCTCCCACATTCCAAAAACATGCTAGGTTAATTAGCCACTCTAAATTGTCCATAGGTATGAATGTGAGTGTGAATGGTTGTTTGTCTATATGTGCCCTGGGATTGGCTGGCCACCAGTTCGGGGTGGACCCCGCCTCTCGCCTGAAAAAGTGGTAGAAAATGAATGAATGAATGAATACTATATCATAAAATAGCGTTGAAATTTGCGAAAAGCTTGTTTTCATTCTTCTGCAAGGAGTACGATTCCGGTGTAAAACATGGAATAGTGCTGACAGTAAGACTTAAAAGGGGGTTTTAGGATTCCCTGTGAATGTTGTGGTTTGTCTTTCAGAGTCCTCATTCCTCAAACTCCAACCTGGCAACCACGGAACACAAAGACAGGTGAGGATGGTGTGTGTGTGTGTGTGTGTGTGTGCGTGTGTGTGTGTGTGCGTTCCATGAGGTTGAAGAGCGGCCAGGTATGCGTCTGCACCTGACGGCGGATATTTACGTCAACCGCCCACGGAGCGAAGGCCCAGCATTTTTAGAGCGTGACTCACGGTTGTTTGGAAGATGATCTGAATAAAACGATGAGCGGAGATCTGACGTCACGTCTCACGTGTTGGTGGTCCTCAGTGCCAAAGAGAGGAGGTCACGTCTGCACTTCATGCGTCAGTGGAGCCAGGTGGGCCTCGGCAAGAAGCGCACCATAAGCCGAGAGGAACTGGACAGATGGGCCAAGTCCCTGGACTCCCTGCTGGCCAGTCAGTGTGAGCCTGCACGCACTCGCAAGTCACGTGATCACGTGGTCACATGATCACATGATCACACCACCACGCCCATTTTTCACACACACACACACACACACACTTTTAAAGGTTCATACCACATGGCTTGATCAGCTAGCTGCACTTTTTCTTCTGGTTCTGGGATGCGCGTGCGCCCGTACCGCATCGTCACGCATCGTCACGCGTCCCCGATGCACGACATCAAACTGCAACGACACGCTCCAATAAAGACCATTCTCAAATGTCGAAATATACGCCAAAATTTGGATGGAGTTGCATTCTGGCTTTCTAGCTCTTCCTGAATCTGCACCTATTCAGCTGGATTTCTTTGGATTTGGTGGTTCCCGCAAAAACGTATTCCACCCAAACGCTTCCGGTTTGTGCCGCTAACTTTCTAGGAGTCGATAATAAATGTCAATCTTTTAAAATGGCGGCTTTTAACATCCAGCCATATGTGTTGGATCCGGAATCCCATCAGGAAGTAGAGACGGGACAAGTTTCTCAAATAAAGAGGTAACGTCTCTCAATGGTAAGTAGCTTTAGCATGTTAGCGTTTAGCGGTTTTCTACAGCACAGGTAGCCCAATGTGACCGCTAGCTGTGGTGGGAAAGGGCTAATTAGCGACCCCGCTACCTGTATGCAAACGCTTTTGCTCCGTGACTTACATAAAATAAAATAAACGCGGCTAGGACACTGATAAACTGTTTACTGCTTGTATAATAGGTCCTCCTCACATTTTGCGTGGAAGTGGTACATTTTTTGACTTCTTTCTTTGTCCTTTTTCACCACTAAGTTTCAAACCCTGAAGTTTAGAATAAATAAATTGGATAACTCGTTAGCTCATGTAAACAAAGACAGCAGACTGGCATGAATACACAAGGATACGTGAGGACGGATGATAGGTCGTCTTTTTTATGCCATGTGATTGATCCACATCATGTTGGAGATACTACAAGGAACTTTCCCGATGCTACATAACATGTGTCTTATTTATATTGGCTAATATGAGTGTAAAGTAGACTATAGGGGTGCTATTTCATATCCAGAGGGCTCTAATGAAGCCCAGTTTGAAGGGTGTAAACTATTCCATTGGTGGGAATTCACATATCATGGTCGAGGATTACTGTGGAAGAATGTCGAGTGGGGTGAGTTGAAATATTCGACTTGTCAGCAGCTCGCTTGTGGTCACATGACATGGTTTTCAAAAAGTCTACACGGAAACGTGGCCAGATCTCTCCCACTGGAAGCTTGCAGGCCACTCGGGACGCCGTTTCCGAGTGATTGACAGGCTGAAGTGATAAAATACTGGTAGTCGTAGTTAAGCGTGAATTAGTTGTGCTTTTCATACGACGGCGGACGTTGCTGACGTCATTGGTTACTGTGTGCCTTGCAGTAAAGCGGGACGAGCTGCAGGACCGCCCCCCCCCCCCCCCCCGAAGGGCTTTGCTGGGTCTAAGAATAGCACGGATAGTAAACAAACACACGGCTATAAATCACTGCTCTGTCCCTCTGATAGCCCGTCTGGTGGCAACCTGGGCTTCTAATGGCCCCAGGCTACGGTTTGGACACCCCTGATCCTTGCCTCTGAAACATAACAAAATTGTGGTAAAGTCAGTAAATCAATCCTGAGCCCAGCAGGGGTGCTGGAGCCTATCCCAGCTGTCTTCGGGCGAGAGGCGGGTTACACCCTGGACTGGCGTCCAGCCAATCCCAGGGCACATATAGTCAAACAACCATTCACACTCACATTCATACCTATGGACAATTTGGAGTGGCTAATTAACCTAGCATGTTTTTGGAATGTGGGAGGAAACCGGAGTACCCGGAGAAAACCTGCAAACTCCACACAGAGATGGCCGAGGGTGGAATCGAACCCTGGTCTCCTAGCTGTGAGGTCTGCGCGCTAACCACTTTACCGCCGTGCCGCCGTTTTTTATCACAAAAATCCTTCTTAGCGTCCTATCAGCTTGCCAATACACGGAAACAGGAAGTGGAAGTCGGCTCCGTCGTCATCGGTTGATTTACGTTCGTTTACCTTCACAGAAGACATGATCGTTCCCAAAGCTGTGGCAGTGAGGTCACCACTTCCTGTTTTTGCCAGTTATTTCTCGGATTCAATCGTGATTCCACAGAGTCAACGTTTTGGGGTGTCGGACTATCAGTACCTGCAGTAGCCAGGCCTTCTTTGACCTTTAAAAGCATCTGCTGATGAGGTTGTCCAGAGGCCGTCATCGTTGGAATGGTGGGTCCCGGTCATGGAGAAACGGTGGGAGTTAAGTGGAACTAATCGCTGTGATACAGTCCACCAGGGTCCACCAGGGTCCACCAGAGACGGTGAAAGAAGTGACAAGGGAATAGTTTGTACGAGCAATAGTTCATGGAAGATAGTCAAGAGCTTCTGTTGGGACGTGTCGGCGCCACGTGTATACCCACGTCCTGTTGTCCCAATGAAGCCATACGTATAAGAATGTCGCTGAGGAAAGTTAAAGTGACATATGGGATTATGGCCACACATGTAATAACCTGTCGGGATTATTACCAGGGAAGGTGGACCCCTGCGAAAAGATGGGATTAGTACGTGCCAAGAATGACTTTCCCCAGGGTCACGAACGAGGGGAGAACGGCTTTGGCATCGTACCATCGTACCATCGTACCATCGTAGGTGGCTAGCGTGGCCGCTACGATGGTGGAAGGCCACACGTTGAGGAAAAGACTGATCTGAGTGGGTAGGCCCCAGTCGTTATGGAACCAGGGCACCTGCCACTCGCCCTCCGAGTTCTGGCTGGTACTGCTATTGGCCGTGCCTTTGGGGTCGTGGTGGACGGAGTGGTGGAAGATGTCGCTATGGCCGTAAGGGGATGGGTGTTCAACCCATGGTTGTGTTAGTAACTGTGGGACTGACTTTACTTTGCCAATGGTCAGCAAGGCTGCGTTTGCTGTGGTAGCAGCACAGAAGAAGTATCGAGGCCCTCAGAAAAAGGAAGTGCTAACCACAGAAGAGGAAGGTCGACGGCCATAGTTACTGACGGTTTGGAAAGTTTGGTCAGGACGGAAGAAGCTGACCTTACAAGGCTCCAGGATGGGGCCGATGGAGGCTCCAAGAGGGAGGTCTCACCGTCTGTTGAAGCCCATCTGAGTGCATCGCTAAAAGGGGAGCACACTGGTGCAGCACCACCAAGGTCTAATGGGACACCCGGGACCCTGGGACGTGCTGGGGAGCTACGAGACGTTAGCAGAATTGGATTTTGTCTACTTTTTGCTGTTTGGTATGTTAATTACCAAGGTTAATTACACAACGCTGCTTTGTCGCCTGGTTATGACTTAGTACAGACTTATGACTTAAGAGTACAGACTTAAGACTTAAGAGTACAGACTTATGACTTAAGAGTACAGACTTAAGACTTAAGAGTACAGACTTATGACTTAAGAGTACAGACTTAAGACTTAAGAGTACAGACTTATGACTTAAGAGTACAGACTTATGACTTAAGAGTAAAGACTTAAGACTTAAGAGTACAGACTTAAGAGTACAGACTTAGGACTTAAGAGTACAGACTTAAGACTTAAGAGTACAGACTTAAGAGTACAGACTTAAGACTTAAGAGTACAGACTTAAGAGTACAGACTTAAGACTTAAGAGTACAGACTTAAGAGTACAGACTTAAGACTTAAGAGTAAAGACTTAAGAGTACAGACTTAAGAGTACAGACTTAAGACTTAAGAGTACAGACTTAAGAGTACAGACTTAAGACTTAAGAGTAAAGACTACTTAAGAGTACAGATTTAAGAGTACAGACTTAAGACTTAAGAGTAAAGACTTAAGAGTACAGACTTAAGACTTAAGAGTACAGACTTAAGACTTAAGAGTACAGACTTAAGAGTACAGACTTAAGAGTAGAGCCTTAAGACTTAAGAGTACAGACTTAAGACTTAAGAGTACAGACTTAAGAGTACAGACTTAAGACTTAAGAGTACAGACTTAAGAGTACAGACTTAAGAGTACAGCCTTAAGACTTAAGAGTACAGACTTAAGAGTGCAGACTTAAGACTTAAGAGTACAGACTTAAGACTTAAGAGTACAGACTTAAGAGTAGAGCCTTAAGACTTAAGAGTATAGACTTAAGACTTAAGAGTACAGACTTAAGAGTACAGACTTAAGACTTAAGAGTACAGACTTAAGACTTAAGAGTACAGACTTAAGAGTACAGACTTAAGACTTAAGAGTACAGACTTAAGACTTAAGAGTACAGACTTAAGAGTACAGACTTAAGAGTACAGACTTAAGAGTACAGACTTAAGAGTACAGACTTAAGACTTAAGAGTACAGACTTAAGAGTACAGCCTTAAGACTTAAGAGTACAGACTTAAGAGTACAGACTTAAGACTTAAGAGTACAGACTTAAGAGTAGAGCCTTAAGACTTAAGAGTACAGACTTAAGACTTAAGAGTACAGACTTAAGAGTACAGACTTAAGAGTACAGACTTAAGACTTAAGAGTAAAGACTTAAGAGTACAGACTTAAGAGTACAGACTTAAGACTTAAGAGTACAGACTTAAGAGTACAGACTTAAGACTTAAGAGTAAAGACTTAAGAGTAAAGACTTAAGAGTACAGACTTAAGACTTAAGAGTACAGATTTAAGAGTACAGACTTAAGACTTAAGAGTAAAGACTTAAGAGTACAGACTTAAGAGTAGAGCCTTAAGACTTAAGAGTACAGACTTAAGACTTAAGAGTACAGACTTAAGAGTACAGCCTTAAGACTTAAGAGTACAGACTTAAGAGTACAGACTTAAGACTTAAGAGTACAGACTTAAGACTTAAGAGTACAGACTTAAGAGTAGAGCCTTAAGACTTAAGAGTATAGACTTAAGACTTAAGAGTACAGACTTAAGAGTACAGACTTAAGACTTAAGAGTACAGACTTAAGAGTAGAGCCTTAAGACTTAAGAGTACAGACTTAAGACTTAAGAGTACAGACTTAAGAGTACAGTCTTAAGACTTAAGAGTACAGACTTAAGACTTAAGAGTACAGACTTAAGAGTACAGCCTTAAGACTTAAGAGTACAGACTTATGAGTACAGACTTAAGACTTAAGAGTACAGACTTAAGAGTACAGCCTTAAGACTTAAGAGTACAGACTTAAGACTTAAGAGTACAGGCTTAAGACTTAAGAATACAGACTTAAGACTTAAGAGTACAGGCTTAAGACTTAAGAATACAGACTTAAGACTTAAGAGTACAGACTTAAGAGTACAGACTTAAGAGTAGAGCCTTAAGACTTAAGAGTACAGACTTAAGACTTAAGAGTACAGACTTAAGAGTACAGACTTAAGACTTAAGAGTACAGACTTAAGACTTAAGAGTACAGACTTAAGAGTACAGACTTAAGACTTAAGAGTACAGACTTAAGACTTAAGAGTACAGACTTAAGAGTACAGCCTTAAGACTTAAGAGTACAGACTTAAGACTTAAGAGTACGGACTTAAGAGTACAGACTTAAGACTTAAGAGTACAGACTTAAGAGTACAGACTTAAGACTTAAGAGTACAGACTTAAGACTTAAGAGTACAGACTTATGACTTAAGAGTACAGACTTAAGACTTAAGAGTACGGACTTAAGAGTACAGACTTAAGACTTAAGAGTACAGACTTAAGAGTAGAGACTTAAGACTTAAGAGTACAGACTTAAGACTTAAGAGTACAGCCTTAAGACTTAAGAGTACAGACTTAAGACTTAAGAGTACAAACTTAAGACTTAAGAGTACAGACTTAAGACTTAAGAGTACAGACTTAAGAGTACAGACTTAAGACTTAAGAGTACAGACTTAAGACTTAAGAGTACAGACTTAAGACTTAAGAGTACAGACTTAAGAGTACAGACTTAAGACTTAAGAGTACAGACTTAAGACTTAAGAGTACAGACTTAAGAGTACAGACTTAAGACTTAAGAGTACAGACTTATGACTTAAGAGTACAGACTTAAGACTTAAGAGTACAGACTTAAGACTTAAGAGTACAGACTTAAGACTTAAGAGTACAGACTTAAGAGTAGAGACTTAAGACTTAAGAGTAGAGACTTAAGACTTAAGAGTACAGCCTTAAGACTTAAGAGTACAGACTTAAGACTTAAGAGTACAGACTTAAGACTTAAGAGTACAGACTTAAGACTTAAGAGTACAGACTTAAGAGTACAGACTTAAGACTTAAGAGTACAGACTTAAGACTTAAGAGTACAGACTTAAGACTTAAGAGTACAGACTTAAGAGTACAGACTTAAGACTTAAGAGTACAGACTTAAGACTTAAGAGTACAGACTTAAGACTTAAGAGTACAGACTTAAGAGTACAGACTTAAGACTTAAGAGTACAGACTTAAGACTTAAGAGTACAGAGGGGGCTCGCCCCGTACCCCCTGGGAGAACACCAAATATCACCTGGTACTCCCAGCATTTGGATTTGTTACTTTTAATGATCTTTCCTTTCCCTCAAAGACTTTATAATAACTGTTTGATCCAAGAGATTGGTACATTCTTTATCCCTGTGGGATAAATGGATTTTATTGGGAACTTGGTGGTCCCTTCCCCTGTGACGGGATTTACCAAAGCCACTTCCAGGGCCAGGGTAATATATATATATATATATATATATATATATATATACATATATATATACATATATATATATATATATTTATCCTGCACCGTCCAGCTGGAGAAAATTTGCAATGGAACCCGGGCTTCCCGGGCGGGAGACCACGGTCGACTCCGGGGTTGGCGTTCCGGTGCCATCGGAACCCCCGGTTGTGGCAGCAGCTCGGCGGTGGAAATGGACGCACGGCCACCCCTTTATGGAGGTTAACAAATACTTTTTCTGCAAAGTAGGATTCAATATGAACTCATTCAATCCCGATCCACAAATTCAACACTTTTGGTGGCGGCCATTTTAGACCGTTCTGTGGTGAGCTACAAAAAGGAAGACTAGACTCTGGTCTTTCATCGGTTTCAGGAAAATATCAGTTCCTGACAGGAAAAGGGAGAAAACTCGCTTTAAGTGAAAAGATAACTTTCACTTGGACACATTTTTTTCTTTTCTGACAGCTGAAAGAAAAGGAAAGTTCAGGTTATGAAAAAAACGTAATTAAATAAATGCGTCTTTGGTAGCGAATGAGTGAATATTTTCATCATTAGAACATAGAAAAGCCGTTTAGTACTTTCTATATATGCTTTTCAACATAATTAGAGCCATGGAGACGTGAAGTAACGCCCCATAATCCCGTTTACATTCCTATTATTCTTTGTTTACATGTTTGTTTACATGTGCAGACCACGGGATCGATCGCTACATAGACCTGACTAACTAGTTTGTCTCTCCAGTTTACTTATTCTCAACTTAAGGCTTTCAAATGGAGTGGGAAGGAGGACAAAGAAGCCAAAAACGTACCACTTCCACACTGAATGACAGGAGAGCCTTTATTTCAATCACTCTATCTTACATATGGCTATCTGGCGTACCGCAGGGATCCATACTGGGAGCAAAATAGTTCATTTGAAAATAATGTGAAATACGGATCGGCCGATATGTTTTTTTTCTAGGTGGCAATATTTCAACTAAGTTTAACTATTAAACTAATTAAAATAATTAAAAGTTGAAAATATTCCCTTGTTGTGATTCACCACTGTTACATTGTGGGAGGGGTACCACGACTGCGTGTGTTGCAGGGTCCTCCGGCAACACAAAGCTGCCCGGCAGATGCCTGTCTGGAAATCATTCATTCATTCATTTTCTACCGCTTTTTCCTCACGAGGGTCGCGGGGGTGCTGGAGCCTATCCCAGCTGTCTTCGGGCGAGAGGCGGGGTACACCCTGGACTGGTGGCCAGCCAATCACAGGGCACATATAGACAAACAACCATTCACACTCACATTCATACCTATGGACAATTAGGAAACCGGACACAGAGAACTCCACATTGAGATGGCCAGAGCAGGGAATCGAGCCGAGTCCATTTCTGCTGTGCCCCCCCCCCATCCCCAAATTTTCCCATATTTAACTTTATCCTCATCCTAATTTTTGCCTTTAAAGCATTTTAATTTTCTGTTTTGTTTCTCATATAATAATACCTTACAAACCAAAACATTCATTTTCTACCGCTTTTTCCTCACGAGGGTCGCGGGGGTGCTGGAGCCTATCCCAGCTGTCTTGGGGCGAGAGGCGGGGTCCATATTTGTGTTATTTACTTGAATCGGTATCGGCCGATACGCGTGTGGGTTCGCCGATGTATTTTTCCGCCGCATGATTTACAGACCGGCAGCACAGCGGACGAGTGGTTAGCGCGCAGACCTCACAGCTAGGATTCAGGGTTCAATTCCACATGTTCTCCCCGTGCATGTGTGGGTTTTCTCCGGGTAAAAAAAAACATGCTAGGTTAATTGGCCACTCCAAATTGTCCATAGGTATGAATGTGAGTGTGAATGGTTGTTTGTCTATATGTGCCCTGGGATTGGCTGGCCACCAGTCCAGGGTGTACAGCTGGGATAGGCTCCAGCACGACCCTGCTGAAGATACAAGATAGAAAATGAATGTTATTTTTCCTGTGTATTTACTGCTGATTGTTGTGTTTTTGTGTAAATTGTGTATTTTTCCACACCCCTGGTAGAGTTGTCAATATCGATGGACGTGATCATGAAGACGTTGCGTGATGGAAGATGCGTATGGAATGCTTTTGTCAGGTCCATAAATAGTCCAAGTTGTTCTTTGAGCGGGCTTCTTATTGGCACACATCCAACCTTCCACAACAAGTCCGACTGGATATTTACGTGCGTGAGTTCTGTTGCAAATAAAACTCGCTAACCCTCTCATTAATTATCATCACCTCATCATTAATATTTTTTCCATAGTCCATATTAGTCCATATTAGACTCCAACAAGGGAATGTGCCATCGCTGCTACAAAGGGCTTCATACCCAACGTTCTATCAAATGTGTGTTGAAGTCTCAAATTGATAAAGTCAAAAGAGAAAAAAAACGAATTAAATCATAAAAGAATAATAAAAAATAGCATCATCTTAGTATAGAAATATTAAAGATTTAAAGTTGTAGAATGAGAAACACACAAAACAAAATACCTTTTTGGAAAATGAGGTTGGGGAAAAAGTTATTACGCAATAAAGTCATTCATTCATTTTCTACCACTTACGTCTTGGGGCGAGAGACTGGTGGCCAGCCAATCACAGGGCACATATAGACAAACAACCATTCACACTCACATTCATACCTATGGACAATTTGGAGTGGCTAATTAACCTAGCATGTTTTTGGAATGGGGGAGGAAACCGGAGTACCCGGAGAAAAGCCACGCATGCACGGGGAGAACATGCAAACTCCACACAGAGATGGCCGAGGGGGGAATCGAACACAGGTCTCCGAGCTGCGTGCTAACCACTCGACCACCGTGCAGCCCCAATAAAGTCATAATAAGAAAATATGTTGGGACTAGTTGAAGTAAAAAAAAAAAAAAAAAATATATATATATATATATATTTATTATATCATTCATTCATTTTCTACCGCTTTTCCTCACGAGGGTCGCGGGGGGTGCTGGAGCCTATCCCAGCTGTCTTCGGGCGAGAGGCGGGGTACACCCTGGACTGGTGGCCAGCCAATCCCAGGGCACATATAGACAAACAACCATTCACACTCACATTCATACCTATGGACAATTTGGAGTGGCTAATTAACCTAGCATGTTTTTGGAATGTGGGAGGAAACCGGAGTACCCGGAGAAAACCCACGCATGCACGGGGAGAACATGCAAACTCCACACAGAGATGGCCGAGGGGGGAATCGAACACAGGTCTCCTAGCTGTGTGCTAACCACTCGACCACCGTGCAGCCCCAATAAAGTCATAATAAGAAAATATGTTGGGACTAGTTGAAGTAAAAAAAAAAAATTATTAAAAAAAAAATATATATATATATATATATATATATATATTTATTATATGATCAGGAAAATGTGATTTTAGTATGATAAAGTGGAAATATGAAAAAGTTTTATAAAGCTGTAATAGTATGAGAAACAGTTGTAGTTTTTCGAATATCAGGTGGTAGAATAAGTTCATCCAAATATTATGGGAATTATGGGAATTATGGGAATATGTGCCCTGCCATTGGTAACTAATGTTGGGCTGCATCTCGACCTTCTTATGCCAAAGCCTAGCCCGGTGACGCCTGGTGACGCCTGGTGGCGCCTGGGACTGGATGCCTGCACGCCACACGACATCGGGACGCCGTGTCAGCACTTTTAGTGCAGCTCGTCACGTCGGAGATGAGGGTTACGTGTGTGTACGCGTGTATTTTGTTACGTGACTAATCCACTCTTTCCTCCTCCTCCCATCAGACGGAGTTTCAGTGTTCGGGGCCTTCCTCCGCTCCGAGTTCAGTGAGGAGAATCTCCAGTTTTATCTGGCGTGTGAGCAGTACCGCCAATCATCCAACAACTTCAGTCTGCAAAGGAGGGCCAAGGACATCTGCACCACCTACATCCAACCTGGTTCCCCTCGGGAGGTACGAGCCCGCTTTAGCCTGCTTTAGCCCGCTTTAGCCCACTTTAGCCTTTCACTTGGCTACAAACACCGCCAAACCTCTAGACCTGACCCCGTCCATTCTGTTGGCTTTCAAAGTCCGACAGACTCCGCGGGTTTGTTACGTCACCAGTCCTTCCATCTACATGCAGTTCTAGATGAATAGAAATGAGGAATGGAAGTCCATCACACGTAGTACACGACGTGGGCCATATTGTCTGTTGAGCCTAAACGTTGCCATTCATGGTCACCCTTCACCAAGAAACGTGCTAACCAAGGCGTACGCTAACTGAGGTCCCTCAAATGAACCTCACCATTTTTGCTGTTTATTGTCTAAATAGTTTCACCTCCTTCTTAAATCATCTCTGTACATTATTCTTCCATATTTTCCAAAAATTACAAGTTGATTTTCTCGTTTCTCATATCACAATAGTTCAACTTTTTCCCTTGTAGTATTAATATTTCTTGTTTTATGACTTTATTCCCACAACATGACTTCAATAATGGTTATTATTTTCCCCGAACTAATTTTTGAGAAAATACAATTTTATTGTTTCATATTACAATTTAAAAAAAACCAAAGAAGTAAAAATTTTCTTTAATATTTCAACAATATGCTACTAAAATGATATTATTGTATTATAATACATTATAATATTCTCATAAAATTGCTTATCATAACATTTTACCTTTTTCTTTTAATATTTTGACTATTTTTTTACAGCTGTTTTTTCCCCCACTCTTTTTTTCTGGGAATTATGACTTTATTCTCATATTAGAGAGATATAAATATTCTCATGAATTTTGTTTTTCATATTACATTATTTTCCCTCGTATATTTTTTTTCCTTTTGACTTCTATTTTTTATTTCTAATGATACAGTATTGATATAATGTACTTTTTATTTCTAATGATACAGTATTGATATAATGTACTTTTTATTTCTAATGATACAGTATTGATATAATGTAGTTTTTATTTCTAATGATACAGTATTGATATAATGTACTTTTTATTTCTAATGATACAGTATTGATATAATGTACTTTTTATTTATAATGATACAGTATTGATATAATGTACATTTTATTTCTAATGATACAGTATTGATATAATGTACTTTTTATTTCTAATGATACAGTATTGATATAATGTACCACTACGGACTTGTCCAGATTGTCACCGTAAGCTTGGTTCTTCCTCCAGGTGAACCTGGACAGCAAAACCAGAGACCTGACCCTCCAGCTGCTGCAGGCTCCCTCGCACGCATCCCTGACCCGGGCACAGCGACGCATTTACTCGCTCCTGGACACAGACTGCTACCCCCGCTTCCTGCAGTCCAGCATCTACCTCGGCTTGCTGCGGGACTGCGAACTGTGAACGGGCGGCCAACGCGTTCGGGAAGCTAATCATGCAGACGGCAAAGTCGGAAGGCGTGTCGAGGCCGGAATGACGATGTCAACAAATGAATGCTAATTTGCGATAACGAACCCAATCAAGCAGCCTGCAGGTCTTGTCCATGCAGGTCTTGTCCATGCAGGTCTTGTCCATGCAGGTCTTGTCCATGCAGGTCTTGTCCATGCAGGTCTTGTCCATGCAGGTCTTGTCCATGTAGAAATCAGCTGATCATGGCCGCTTCCTAAAGTCAGGACTTGAAATCATCAAACCTGCAATAATAAAGTCAATTCAATCAATGGGCTCATTTAGTGCATAAACCCAAACCCGGGGGCCATATTCATTCATATTCATATTCATATTCATAAGATGTATTATTGACAGAGCTGTCAAACATCGCACATTAACGATGGTAACTCATTTACTTTATTGACTATGTTCAAATTTTTTTGCATAATTAACATGCACATAATTAATTAAAGTACATGTCTGTTATGGCTTGAGTATTTTCCCAAAGGTCTCGGGGATCAGGGTGTTTCCTGGCAACACGGTTTTGGTCTTGGAACTCTGCCATGCAGGCCGTTTTTGCCCGGTGTCTTTCTTACGGTGGAGTCGTGAACACTGACCTTAACCGAGGCGAGGGAGGTCTCCATTCTTTGTCGTCGTGGGGTCTTTCGTGACCTCTCGGATGAGTCGTCTCTGCGCTCTTGGGGTGATTTTGGTCGGTGGGCCACTCCTGGGGAGGTTCACCACTTTTCCATGTTTTCACCAATTGTGGAGCATGCAAACAAAGAAACGTGGAAGAGGGCAAATACTTTTTCACACCGCATACAATAATACTACAATGGTACTACGCGTGGTACAAGTGGATAAACTACAAGCACTCTTTTCTGTTCCATGGGTTTGAATGGATGCTATTTTGTATTGTAAAGTCAAAGTCTGGTATACATATACACCCCCCCCCCCCCCCCCCCGTCCTTGACCTTGACCTCTTTCTTTGACGCAGTCAGCACATTCCATGACTGTTCTTATTTTAATCATTAAACATCTTCCGTGCAAGCAGGTCATGTCCTCACGGTCCAGTGGCCGCCCTCACACGGGGCCTCCTTTTGCCCATGGGAGAGGAAAAACTGGTTGAGCAAGAACTAAAGTCCTTGTAAGACAAGGAGGTTGAAAGTAGTACGAGATGAACCTGATGGCAAACCCGTACACGCCTAACAGTGCATGACGGGTGCGTTGTGGAACTTCTGCTCGTGTCGAAGATAAGTACTGTTCACGCCAACGTGCTCGTTGGGAGGATGAGTCTGGCCTACTATGGGCTACGACCCAAAACCTTTTAGTGGCCCGCCGCATTCTCAATAAAATAACATTTTGTAAGAATAAAGTCAACATAGTCTGAATTTGACAAGAATAATGTTGTAATATTACGAGGGGAAAATAATGTCATTTTAAGCTAAGAGCCAAAAATTATGTGATTGGCACGTAGTGGCTCGCTGTGGCGCCGAATGGCACAACTTGGCTGGCGCCATTACATTCCAGTGGATTCCAATAGGCGGATTGTTTTGCGACATTTAATTCCACTCGGTGGATGTGACGAAGATTTTAAATGTTTTGAAATTTTCTTGCCGCCAAACTCAATTTCCACCACGAGCCATTTGGGGGGGGGGGCAGTTTGAGCCACTGCACGCCACTCGGCACCTTATTGCTGACACTAGGCGCCACAGCATATTGCATTGGAGCCAACTTGCACGAACTGGCACAAACTGGCGCTGTCCCAGTGGACTCCTAGCATTATCTGTGCGGAGTTGTCATTTTTGAAAAAAAAAAAAAAGGTGGGGGGGGGGGGGGGGGGGGGGGGAAGTATTCAGAGAATAAAGTCAAAATATTCTGGGAATGAAATCATAACACAAGAAGAAAATGATTGAAAGTTGAAATATTTGGAAAATGAAAAAAATAAAAAGAAAATATTTGACTTCTTAGCCCAGGGGTGGGCAAACTACGGCCCGGGGGCCACATCCGGCCCGCCAAGTGTTTGAATACGGCCCGCCCAATCTTTCCAAAGTATTTCATTTAAAGTCAACATACAACCTGGCATCATGGCCTGAGCCAACCTTTTGATGGTTGTATCAATTTCGTTTTTTGACATGGTCTGTTGTTTACAAAGTGCTCCTGAAAAAAGAGACACAAGCACATAATAATAATAAAAATTAAAATAATAATTATTATATTATTATTATAACTATTATGATTATTATATTTATTATATTAATGCTAGTTATTATATTAATTATATATAATAATATTGTTATATTTGCATATTTTACATAATAATAATATACTAATTATTATTTTAATTGTATTGTAATTATTATAATATTTTATTATTTTTAAAATATTTAAATATAAATATAAAATAATAAATAATAGCAGATTACATGACTGTTACGTGTAAAATATATAGTCTGCCCCCCGGAAATTTTGTTATATCAATGCGGCCCGCGAGTCAAAAAAGTTTGCCCACCCCTGTCTTCGCCCATAATCTTGAAAAAGTTGCATTGGATTTGACTGTTTTTTCATTTTTTGCTGTCATCGTTGCTACTTTTTCAGTTTAGTGGTAAATTCTATTTTTAGAAAGTGCCAGCCGAGGGCCGCAAATGGCTGCACTTTGGACATCCCCGCCTTTGATAGCGTTGTACAAATAAACCCTGCGCTACAACCTTTCACCATGCCTGTCTGCTTCGGGGTCCAAAAGCCTGTTAGGTTATAGCACGGGTGTCCAAAGTACAGACCGGGGCCATTTGCGGCCCGCAGCTATTTTCTTTATTAGCCATTAGCACATTTTAAAACATTTCCTCAAGAAAATCAAAATTTTTTTTAATAAAAACTATTAGGAGAGAAAGTGATAATATTCAAAGAAAAAAACTGAATGAAGTAGAAAAAATGATTTTTTTAACAGTGGCAATATGAGAAACAAGTTGCAATAATAAAGCCACAATATTATCGAGTATAAAGCCATAAAAAACGTATAAAGTAAATAATTTCTTTCAAAAGTGAGATTTCCAAAATGATCACGTGTGTATGGGGCAATAATCCAACCATGATCAAGGCTGACGACTAGCATAGCAGTTCTACTACATGCTTGTCACACACATTCTTCACACTACGACCTATTATTAGTAGAAAAAAAAACATTAAGCAAAGTGTACATATCATTTTTACCCAAATTCCGAATATGGATAAATGAGCCAAAATCCAAATACCACCATAATTATGACCACCGACTGTCACTAGGTGTCAGTAGCTGAAGCACCGGACTTGAACCGGCTTTTACCTCACAACAACCACAATCATAATTATATAATAATAACAGTGGTTATTGTGGCAATAGCCCGCAACAAGCTAAAACTCAACTCTGAACATGTGACATCACTTCCTGTCTGCCATCAATTCTGCTCCTCTACAAGGTAAATGGTCTTGAATGTCTTTTCTCTTATTATGTATACTATATTGGGCAAAAATGAGTGTAAAGGGTGACCATGGGGGTGTTACTTCATGTCTAGAGGTCTCTAATAATACAAAAATACGACATACGGGTGACCATGTGGGTGTTACTTCATGTCTAGAGGTCTCTAATAATACAAAAATACTACATACGGGTGACCATGTGGGTGTTACTTCATGCCTAGAGGTCTCTAATAATACAAAAATACGACATACGGGTGACCATGTGGGTGTTACTTCATGTCTAGAGGTCTCTAATAATACAAAAATACTACATACGGGTGACCATGGGGGTGTTACTTCATGCCTAGAGGTCTCTAATAATACAAAAATACGACATACGGGTGACCATGTGGGTGTTACTTCATGTCTAGAGGTCTCTAATAATACAAAATTACTACATACGGGTGACCATGTGGGTGTTACTTCATGTCTAGAGGTCTCTAATAATACAAAAATATGACATACGGGTGACCATGGGGGTGTTACTTCATGCCTAGAGGTCTCTAATAATACAAAAATACGACATACGGGTGACCATGGGGGTGTTACTTCATGTCTAGAGGTCTCTAATAATACAAAAATACTACATACGGGTGACCATGGGGGTGTTACTTCATGTCTAGAGGTCTCTAATAATACAAAAATACTACATACGGGTGACCATGTGGGTGTTACTTCATGCCTAGAGGTCTCTAATAATACAAAAATACGACATACGGGTGACCATGTGGGTGTTACTTCATGTCTAGAGGTCTCTAATAATACAAAAATACTACATACGGGTGACCATGTGGGTGTTACTTCATGTCTAGAGGTCTCTAATAATACAAAAATATGACATACGGGTGACCATGGGGGTGTTACTTCATGCCTAGAGGTCTCTAATAATACAAAAATACGACATACGGGTGACCATGGGGGTGTTACTTCATGCCTAGAGGTCTCTAATAATACAAAAATACGACATACGGGTGACCATGGGGGTGTTACTTCATGTCTAGAGGTCTCTAATAATACAAAAATACTACATACGGGTGACCATGGGGGTGTTACTTCATGTCTAGAGGTCTCTAATAATACAAAAATACTACATACGGGTGACCATGTGGGTGTTACTTCATGTCTAGAGGTCTCTAATAATACAAAAATATGACATACGGGTGACCATGGGGGTGTTACTTCATGCCTAGAGGTCTCTAATAATACAAAAATACGACATACGGGTGACCATGGGGGTGTTACTTCATGCCTAGAGGTCTCTAATAATACAAAAATACTACATACGGGTGACCATGTGGGTGTTACTTCATGTCTAGAGGTCTCTAATAATACAAAAATATGACATACGGGTGACCATGGGGGTGTTACTTCATGCCTAGAGGTCTCTAATAATACAAAAATACGACATACGGGTGACCATGGGGGTGTTACTTCATGTCTAGAGGTCTCTAATAATACAAAAATACTACATACGGGTGACCATGGGGGTGTTACTTCATGCCTAGAGGTCTCTAATAATACAAAAATACGACATACGGGTGACCATGTGGGTGTTACTTCATGTCTAGAGGTCTATAACGATATCAAAATACTACATACTAATACTTGGAAGATTGGAAACATGATTTCTATGCCATAACTTCTTAATTTCTATTATTGCACTCACACCTGGAACCAATTAACCACAATATAATTAAGTATTTTTGGTCCAAATTAAGAATTTTCAAGTATAAAAATGTGAAGTAAAAAAGCAATACCAATATAGACATTCAACGTCTTGTTTCATTGTGATGTACATAGTATTCTACACTGGTCACTAGGTGTCAGTAATGATACTGTAATGTTGAGTGAGACACACAAGCACCAGAGCTGAAGCTTTTGTGACAGGGGGTTAGAATGACCTCCAAACAGGCACAATCAACTCCAATAAAAAGCCCTAAGACAAATACGGGCTACTGTTGTACCCTTAAGCCTAGGTGAAGCTCAACTCTCAACCCCTGACATCACTTCCTGCCTGGCCCTCAATAAGCTGCCCTGGTATCAGTACCGGAACATGTGCAGCGACACACACAAGCATTGTTTCAGTCTTTATATTTTTGTATCAGGTGATAGGAGTGTAAAGGTGACTGTAGGGGTGTTACGTCATGCCTGGAGGGCTTTAATAATGACAGACATTTAGAAATTGACTTACCACAGAACCATTGAATGGCAATAAAGGCAAAAGCCTACAACACTTGACTCACAGCCGTGGCTGACATTTTGGCGGCTACGGTGGAAGCCAAGCGCCCCAGCACGGCCATCACCAGGGACAGGTGCTCCTGTTCAAGTGGAACTGCTTCACCTGCTGGGCGGAGAAGCAGCCGTTTCCCCCGGTCCAAGACCAGCCACTACTGCTTGTGTGTCCCGCAGCGCCCTCTGCTGCCTCCGACTCCTTTTCAAGACCAAGCACCTGGCCGGGTGCTTCTTCCTGCGGGAGCCCTGCGTTGCTGCATAGGGATGTTGGGATGAAGGTCGTGGATGGAGGCGGGTGTGGGACTAGCCTGGGTGACAATTTGAGGCAAGATATTAGGAAGGGTGTGAATATGACGTTGTAACTTTTTCAACCTTTGCAAGAACGAACATCCAAGATAAATAACCTTTGATTGCGTTTGTACCAGGTGGACATCAATGTTGTTGGTATTAAATGTGGAAGGCACATAACTACCACGGGATAGGAATAAAAGTTATGGCGGTAGAGGAATCATACACTCAAGTTTGACTGAATCACAGGTGCTCGACAAAGACTTGGTTTTTGTAGACTCGACTTTCGCCGACTCATGGGTGCTCAAGGAAGACTCCACTTGAGTTTCATTGACTCACAGTCGCTTTAAAAAGACTAAAATTTCGAGTCAAGTCACAAGATGACATACACTTCAGTTTCACTGACTCTCGAGTGCTCGACAAAGACTCAAGTTTTGTTGACCAACACTCAGTTTCGTTTGCAAGACAAGACTTAACTCACAGGTTGACAAAGACTTGCGTTTGATTGGCTCACAGGTTGATGACCCCTCGAAGTAACTGAATCACTGGTTGACAAACACGCGTCTTTCACTGACTCACGGGGGTTGGAAAAAGACTTGTTTCACTCACTCACAGGCTGAAAACGCTCAACTTTCACTGACTCACGGGTGCGCAACAAAGTCCCCAGTTTTGACTCACGGGTTGATGGACATTCTATTTTAAGTGACTTGCAGGCGCTTGACGAAAACTCGAGTTTCACTGACTCACGGGTTGACAAAGACTTGAGTTTAACAAATTCAAGTGGTGACTCGAGTTTGGTTGATGAACACTCCAGTTTCGTTGACCCACGAGTTGACATACAATCAAGTTTCACTGACTCGTAGTCACTTCATGGAGACTTGAGTATCGCGTACTCACAGGCTGAAAACACTCAAGTTTCTCTGATTCACACGTCGACCAAGACTCAACCAAAAACCAATCATCTTGTATCAATTTGGTTGATATTTTGGCCACTTTATTTTTTTTTACCCCAAAGCTTTTTTTTTTTTTTTGCTGTCCCGTCCAGCCATTGGGGCAGATAGTATTGTTGATGTAAATGCCCTTACATGCTAGACAGATTTGCTCTGTGTCAGGAAAGGTGTTGGCTACAACTTCCCTGTACCATGAAATTTTATTTGCCGTTATTTGATGTTTTTGTTAGGCAAATTTGGAGCGACCGGACCGGAGCAAGAAGAAACACAGAAAAAGAAGAAGAAGAGAAACTGGAGGGGAGAGAGACTGCCTTCTACCACCCAGCAAACCCCGCCCCACGCAGCCAGGTCAAGGTCTCACCACCAGAGATCCACCGGCCCCGTGGGTGAGGCCAAAGCCAAGCACCAGAGCCGGGCAGACAAGACCAGCACTAAGCCACCAACAGACCTCAGCATCCCCGACGAGCCCTAAGACAGATCGGGGATGGGCAAAGACAAGGAAAGCGATGCAACAGAGCATAGAGACCAGTGGTAGCAGACACACGTCCGGGAGAGCATCGTCCCCCCAGCCGGCCCGACTCCGAGGCGCATGCCCCCCACCCCCACACGCCAACCAGGCCCCCGTCCCCACGAGCGAGATCAGGCCCCATCCCAACAAACAGCCACCACAGTGCAGCAACCCCAAGCCACCACCGCAGACTTCAGGCCCCCCCTGAAGATCCCCCCCAGAACTGAGTGTCTAAGGTGCGGTTAAAATTGAAGGGTGACCAAGCCAGAGGAATGCCGAGGACAAAGGGGCATCCACAAGGAAACCCCTCACCCCCGGCACAACCAATTGCACATCACCCCCCAAGGTCCTACATGTATGTGAGGTGGTGCAGCAGGGAGGACCGGGGCCCCACACACGCCCACCGCGCACTACCGATCAACCGAGCGGGGAAAGGCAGCACAGCACCGCCCGGAGCAAGCCATGGGCTGCAGGACCGGCCACAGGCTCCACCCGGCCCATCATGGCAACCAGTCCGGCCTGCCGACCCCCCCAGCGATGGCTTCCAGCCACCCCACGCAGGGGGCCCCACCAGAGATTGCGCCAGCTACGCAACCCCCAGACCATCAAGAGCCGCGGACAAACCACGCGCCTCGAGGCAGCTCCCACAACTGCCAGAACAGCAGGGACCGTGCCCCGGCGACACATCCATCACCATGGCAGCCCAGGGATCGACACCACAGAGACCGCAGGAGAACCGGGACCCGCATGGGGCAGAGCACAACCACGCCCCCAATGCACGTGAGCCAAAAGTGCCAGGGAGGGACAGAGACACACACCACACAGCAGAGCCCACGAGAAAAGTGACACCCCAACAGCCGTAAAAAGTAAATGTCCCCCCAGCCCTACCCTCTGCCCCAGCGCCGACCCGTCTCCACCACATCTCCCATCCACCCACCGACCCGCCGAGTAGGACACCCCGGAGGCGGGAAGACCGCCACAAGACCGGAGACAGAGGGGGCCAGCCAGACAAATAGCAAATAGCAGGGGCCGCCCGTGAGCCACCGGCCAGACCCGCCCCCAAACCCTTGGTCAAGGCTCCCCCATGACCCAGAGCCCACCACCCCGCCCCCAAGCAAGCCCCCGCCAATCCTGGCCAGCGCCGCACAGAGCACCAGCCCAATCGCCACCCGCCCCGGTACCGGCGCACCCACAGCCAGCCCCGCCCTACATCCCCACCTGGGGAAACAGCCACAGCCAGAGTGGGACGATAGCACACGGTCCCCATATATCACACATAGATAAAAAATGAGAATAAAAAAATACATTTAGATAAATTGATAATAATATATTGATAATAGTAGTTATGCATGTATAATAATGATACTACTATTAATACTTAATAAAATTTGTAATAACCCCAAAGCATTTATCTCCAAGTACATACTGTACTACATGTGTCCCATACTGTTCATCAGTGTCCCAAAGGAAAACAGACTTGTAGTGCGACAGCGTAAATACCTGCTTTGTGGTCCGGGAATACTGGAAACCTTGTGTGCTTCCGCATGTCCCGATCTCAGACCTGAGGAGGCACACAGTACTTGGACGTGACAACCTGCATTCTGTCATTATACTGGACTAAGAAAAGACATTGTTCTTGGATAACGGTTCCAAGGACCAGTTCTGGCAACAATTAAACATTTCACAAGTACTGATTTGGCATTGGTATCACATAACATGTACATGACACCCAACTCCACTTTTTACTCAATAAAGTAGGACTGAATTCATGGGAGATCAGAGGTTGCCCAAGGTGCTGCCTGGGGGCCATTTGTGTTTTTTTTCCATTGGACCTGCAGCACATGCTAAAAATATATGGTATATAAAACAACCGAAAAATCAGCAAATATTCATTCATTCATTCATTTTCTACCGCTTATCCTCACGAGGGTTGCAGGGGTGCTGGAGCCTATCCCAGCTGTCTTGGAGCGAGAGGTTACAACATAATATTATGAAGACAAATAATAGTAGCATAAAGTTGAACGTTTACTTACATTGCTCTTGTAAATTTTTCTTCTCATAACTCCTCAAATATTTTGCCTTCATTCTCATAATGAAGGCATAACTCATAACTCATGAGTTTCGGCAACCTGATTTTGAAACAATTGCCAACTTTGTTTTCATAATATGAACATTTTGATCTTTCAATTGGTTTTACTAATCCTAGTTATCAGTTATTTTTCTTTCATTTATTACTTTTATCGTTGTTTCACATGTTGTTTTTAATGTTCTTGTTTTTATTTATTAGTTTTATTTATCAGCTGGGATAGGCTCCAGCGTACCTCTGCGACCCTAATAAGGATAAGCGGTACAGAAAGTGAAAATGACATAATTATAACAATCAAGGGGGGCCCAAACTTGTTCATACTGCTGTAAATAAAGTGGGTAGGATGAGATATCAAAGCGTTAAATGTTATTATTGTATGATTTATACATAATATTTTGACTTTATTCTTGGAAAATGTTCTAAAAATGATACTGTGAGCCATGGGCCTATAAAACAACAGCTGCAGCCTGCAAACGGACCTCGGGCCACACCCCAAGGAGTAAATTAACTCTGCAAAATGCATATATGATATATATATATATATATATCATACAACTGGACTCTCTTCCTATTGTTCTCTTTACCTGACAGAGGCTTTTCCAGCACTGGCAAAGACTTGGTGTCCGTGTAGCGACTGTACAGGCGACCTCTTGCAGCGTGACACTCTTGGCTGTTATCAGAAGGGAAAGGAATAAAAAGGGCGGAGGAAAATGTAAAAGAAAACATCATGAGAAAAAAAAAAAAAAAAGGTTTGTGTAATGAATATAAGAAAGCAGTACTATGAGGATGAAATGACAAACATGAAAATAAGACGGCGCATATTAAACTGCCATAAAAGCAGATTTACACAAGTCTCAAAGACTGTGTACAGTTTTGTGGAAGCAAGTTTAATGCAAAAAAAGGTCAAACATAACAGGTCTTTGTGCCTTCCCAATAACACTAATGTCCTTTTACCAGGCCAAAAGTCAAATAACTATTCAAACAGCAGCACAGTCTCCAGCTGTGTGTGCTCCAAGACAAAAACTGGGTTTTCTTCCAGGAGATGCCAGAATGTTAGAATGCGGTCAATCCAAGCCCAGGTGAGATCTATTCAGACTATTGAATTACAAGCGTTGCAATGGAGAAGTCATCAGAAAGAGGGTTGAAAAGAAAGGTGGGTGAAGAGATGGATGAAGTGGAGGGAAAGAGAAAGCGACAGTGTTACAGAAGGCAGCATTTTGGACAAACAAGCTTCTCTTTGTGCTGATGAAAGGAGCTCTTCAAGCTCTACAGTGCATGCGGAAAGTATTCACAGCGCTTCACTTTTTCCACATTTTGTCATGTTACAGCCTCATTCCAAATTGTATTAATTTAATCTCTTACCTCAAAATTCTACACAAAATACTCCATTATGACAATGTGAAAATTTTTTTTTTTTGACTTTTTTGAATTTATTAAAAATAGAAAACTAAGAAATCACATTTACATGCGTATTCACAGCCTTTGCCATGAAGCTCAAAATTGAGCTCAGGTGCATCTTTTTTCCACTGATCATCCTTGAGATCTTTCTACAGCTTAATTGGAGTCCACCTGCAGTAAATTCAGTTGATTGGACATGATTTGGAAAGGCACACACCTGTCTATATAAGGTCCCACAGTTGACTGTGCATGTCAGAGCACAAACACCAAGCATGAAGTCAAAAGAACTGTCTGTAGACCTGCGAGACAGGATTGTCTTGAGGCACAAATCTGGGGAAGGATACAGAAACATTTCTGCTGCTTTGAAGGTCTCCATTATTGGTAAATGGAAGACGTTTGGAACCACCAGGACTCTTCCTAGAGCTGGCCGGCCTTCTAAACTGAGCGATCGGGGAAGAAGGGCCTTAGTCAGGGAGGTGACCAAGGCCCCGATGGTCACTCTGTCAGAGCTCCAGCGTTCCTCTGTGGAGAGAGGAGAGCCTTCCAGAAGGACAACCATCTCTGCAGCAATCCACCAATCAGGCCTGTATGGTAGAGTGGCCAGACGAAAGCCAGGCGCCATGTTTGGAGGAAACCAGGCACTGCTCATCACCAGGCCAATACCATCCCTACAGTGAAGCATGGTGGTGGCAGCATCATGCTGTGGGGATGTTCTTCAGCAGCAGGAACTGGCAGACTGGTCAGGATAGAAGGAAAAATGAATGCAGCAATATATAGAGATATCCTGGATGAAAACCTGCTCCAGAGCGCTCTTGACCTCAGGCTGGGGCGAAGGTTCATTTTTCAGCAGGACAACGACCCGAAGCACACAGCCAAGATCTCAAAAGATTGGCTTCAGAACCACTCCGTGAATGTCCTGGAGTGGCCCAGCCAGAGTCCAGACTCGAATCCGATGGAACATCTCTGGAGAGATGTGAAAATGGCTGTGCACAGACGTCTCCCATCCAACCTGATGGAGCTTGAGACTTATTGCAAAGAAGAATGGGCAAAACTGCCTAAAGATAGGTGTGCTAAACTTGTGGGATCATATTCAAAAAGACTTGAGGCTGTAATTGCTGCCAAAGGTGGATCAACAAAGTATTAAGCAAAGGCTGTGAATACTTATGGAAATGTCATTTTTTTGTTTTCTATTTTTAATAAATTCAAAACATGTCAAAAAAACCTTTTTTCACATTGTCATAATGGAGTATTTTGTGTAGAATTTTGAGGTAAGAGATGAATTTAATACAGTTTGGAATGAGGCTGTAACATGACAAAATGTAGAAAAAGTGAAGCGCTGTGAATACTTTCCGGATGCACTGTAGGTTGGATATACAGCGACCCGTCGCCACTTAGCAGCCTTACTCTGTCACGCTTTTCCGCAAATGTGGCACATTTAAATCACGCTGTTTCCATTGTCAAAAAATGTGTACATTTGAGCAAATGTTACATTTCAAGCCTAAAATGGTAAACAACATTCAAAGACGTTGTGATGATAAGTAGTATTCTCCACTGGTATCTAGTAATGGTAAAGTACCTTAAATTCTGGTGTATGAGCCGCACGTGTCCACGTCATGAAATGGCATATCGTGAGGTGCGTGAGGACCAGGCAGCTATTTATTTGATATAGGAGCCAATCATCATGAAAAAAACTCACAACAAGCTTGTCAACCCATTGGAAATTGAAACTCACTCATCTCAAAATACCGAGGAAATATACATTGCATGTACCAATATGAGTTTATCTATTTTAACATTTACTCATATTGCATATTTCCCCACTGAGAGATGAATAAAGGCATATATTATCTTATTGCATTACTTCCCAGAGAACCCAGAGGGAGGCTGATGTCATTGCAGCACCCTAGTGACTGTGTTGCTGAGATTCAATGCATTATGGGAAAACATTTTAAGTTTAAGAAATAAGTATCGGCTTATACACCGGAATTTAGGGTAATTGAATTCATAGGGCAATTCATAGGGAAATCACAGGACACAAATAGACCATTCCCACCCACATTCATACCCATGGACAATTTGGAGTGGCCAATTAACCTTGCATGTTTTTGGAATGGGGGAGGAAACCGGAGTACCTGGAGAAAACCCACGTACGCACGGGTGGAATCGAACTCAGGTCTCCTAGCTGTGCACTAACCACTTGTCGCAAAAATACATACAACCATCAATAAAGCCTCTTTTTCAGATCTCCACTCACAGCGCCAGGTTTTCACCGCTAATTGCAACACCAACAATCATTCAGACTTATTTGTTGACATGATGCACACAAGTCTCCTCACACTGTGAGGCGTTCAGGTGCGCTGGTAATTTGGAGTGTTAGGCGCCAAGACTTTTTCATTTTTCATGGCAATCGACATACCTCTGGGGGAGCCACTGCCTGAGCCCCAGCATCCACAATCCGTTCACATACGGTGGCGGAACTCGCTCGGTGCTGCCTACTTGTTGGCTGTCCTCCACTGCCACGTCACTAACCCTTTTCAAAGAAAATACTCTTTCTCCATTATGTCCACACAAAAGACCTCCACCATAAACTTTGTAAAGAACGCGAATATAATAGTTTTAAACTAGTTTTAAACGAGCTGCTGGACAGCCTCAGGTATGTGGAATATCACCGATGTCCTACAAACCTTCTACTCCTTCGGCTTCCTGCACCTCATCATTATTTCACCTGCTTGTTATACTACATCATGTATGTCATCAGATAATACATTATTAAAACCTCTGTTGTTGCTGATCAGAGTCATGTACACATGAATGAAGTAGCCAAAAAGTACTAACTACATAAAGGAGCTATGAATATTACTACTGTTGAATGTATCAGGTCTAGCTGTGAGCTGGAGTTAAATCTGCAAACATCCTGCAAAGTACATTTAAAAAACTAATAACTTTGCTTCTATAATGTACAATTTGTTTGTTTGCCTTCACCTTAGTTATGTTACTGCTTTCTTAACTCGGGATTGAAGGTAGAAAGGACGTGAGGGTATACATGAAAACATGTAACACAACCAGGAAGTATGAGGACGGCGGGACTGAATACTGAATGTCTGAATACACAGGAGCCTCTGAACATCTGACCTTCGTAGACCGGGTAGGATGCAGACCCCGAATTCAGACACAAAATAACAACACGGGCTACTTTTGGGTCAATAACCTATGACAAGCTAAAACCCAGCCTTGAACCTCTGACATCACTTCCTGTCCTCCACACTTCTGTCCACGCACCACTAAGGTCCCCTCTGTAACATTTACTGTGACGCAAACGAATAGGGGTTTTATTTTTGTCTTAAATGGCTTATTTACTCTTATTATGCGTTTAAATCCACCATAAAAGTACATTGATGAGACAATACACAAAGAAGTATGCCGTGCAGATAAAAACATCCAAGTTCTTATTCATGTCTAATATATCTTATTTGCTCTGATTTTGTCTACTATATTGAGTAATAGGAGTGTAAAGGTGACTATAGGGGTGTTATTTCACGTCTAGATGGCTCTAGTAATGTATTTAGACAATGGTAAACAGGTTTCAATGCTCTAACTATTACTTTTACTCATGTTTTAACTGTGTATTAACCAATGAATGTTGTATTTTCATGTATCTTTTACTTTGTTTACTTGCTTTTATTCAACTCCATTCTTCTGTAAAGTGTCTTTGAGTATTTTGTGGCCCTTGCTGGTAAAACGATTGGACACCCCTACCTTAAAACCAAGATACACAACAACCAAGTACGTACCCAACATGATTATGGTGTACCATTACACCCAGAGTACAAACAAAATATTATTCATTCATTCATTCATTTTCTACCGCTTTTTCCTCACGAGGGTCGCGGGGGTGCTGGAGCCTATCCCAGCTGTCTTCGGGCGAGAGGCGGGGTACACCCTGGACTGGTGGCCAGCCAATCCCAGGGCACATATAGACAAACAACCATTCACACTCACATTCATACTTATGGACAATTTGGAGTCGCCAATTAACCTAGCATGTTTTTGGAATGTGGGAGGAAACCGGAGTACCCGGAGAAAACCCACGCATGCACGGGGAGAACATGCAAACTCCACACAGAGATGCCCGAGGGTGGAATTGAACCCTGGTCTCCTAGCTGTGAGGTCTGCGCGCTAACCACTAGACCGCCGTGCCGCCTAACAAAATATTAAAGGGGACCTATTATTTTTTTTCCACTTTTGTGACCAAGAAATGTCGATAGAATGTTGTATTGTCATTTTTAACGATGCCAAAGTGTCAGATAATGAGTTTTGCCATTTGGAAGTGAGCCCTGAAAGAAGAGATTTCACCGTGTTAGCAAGGAGCAACGGCTTCCAGGTTTGTCCATATTTGACGGAACGCTAACTTGTCTAAAGAGGCATCAGGCAGATGTGGCTGCATTTGAAGATTACAGGTGAAGAGAAAAATATGAGAGTTTTTTGTGAGTTTTTTTTTTATTTTAAGTTTCAAATTTTTTTCCAGTGACGGTGGAGTGGGCGTGCCCGGGGGCAGGCCGTGGATGGAATAAATGAATCAAATAGGTGCCAAGTCTGGAAGATCTAGACAGCTTTATGGTGCAGATCTAGAAAGGTCATTGCGTGTAGCTCCTCTATCAGTCCACCACTCAATACAAAGGGATGAAAATGAGCATAATAGGTCCCCTTTAAAAGAGGGTTCTGCTACAAGTATTTTTTTGAAGTATTTATTTTGAAATGCCTTTATTCTTGTCACTTATACGTACAGAAGTGCAAGCGAAATTGTGTATTTGTGTATTTTTGGAACGACATTCGGCAATTATCGGCAACGATATTCCTTCATGACAAAGAGCAAGTTAGCTTTAATAGTCTCCATTTCATAATCATTTTTACCTCCATTCCTTAAGTTATTTTGTCATTGACCTGCCCCCCAAAACACTGAATGACCAATTGTGATCAATAATGATCTAGGAGTGAAATTGTGTGCTTCTTCTAATACCTGTTGCTTCTTGCTCGGAAGCGTTCCAGAGGAAAGTGCGGGTTCCGGTCCCCGTGGACCCCGGGGGCAGGCACTGTGGCGGATTGAGGCGGCACCCTTGAGGGGGAGGATCCCACACTGAGGGAGTACTGGGAGAATCCCGACCGCTGGGGAGAATGGGGGGCAAATGGCCACGGAGGAGTCCTCTGCTCCTGACGTACGGCTGCCAATGGTAAAAATGCAAATGGAATCAGTACATTCTAATGTAATATTTATGATTTATCACTTATGGCAAAAAGTGAAGATTGTTGTACAATGAAGACTCACCTTCTCTCTCCATTAGAGAGTAGGGTTTGATCTCCCCGTCCGGCTTTCTTAGGGGAACCTTTCTCAACTGGCCCACTGTGAAGGACACTACATTGAGACCCTTTACAAAATCTATTGTAGTGCTTCTAAAATAGTGTGGTGGAACAATGAATGGGGGGGGGGGGGATTATTTATCATAGTCAACATGCAATTGAACTCTTCAACGCTTGTATGCTGCATTTTGTTGGTTTCAGTTGTGGGTTCGGTCTGTAAAGTGCAGATAAATAGTATTTCAAATGGGGGGGGGGGGGGGGCAAAACAAAGTAATTGAGGACCACTGGTCTAAACATAGATGCTACCACACGACTATACATGTGCTTGCTGCAAACCAGGTTGCCTGACATTTGACTGCTGTAAAAGACAGATGATGTACAGTAAACCTCGGATATATCGGAAATTCGCTCACAACGGACAGATAAAAAAGAACCGATTTTTCTGTAATGCATTTCCAATAAAAATTCATTGCATATATCGGATTTTTTATAACGGATTTCGCCTATTTCGGACAAAATCTCCAGTCCCGTTACGATGCATTTCCATTAAATTTCCCTCGCATATATCGGATGGACGCATCGTGGCGCTCCGAAGCTAGCTGACATTCTGAGACGTTTTAAAGCAGAGGACATTTTTAATGCCGACGAAACTGGGTTATTCTGGCAAATGCTGCCAGAAAACACCCTGGGATTTACTGAATGAGATCTTAACCTCACTATTGGAAATAACGTAGGCCTGACGGGCGTAACAGGGCCTAGCTTAATTAACAATTTGTTATGCTCATAGTCCAATAAAGTTCAATTCTCATTACCTTACGTCTCTTTTCATTGCCCAGTCCAGGTACATTGGAAACATAGTCAAGGAAGTGCCTTTTTAGAACGGATAAAATCCCATTTACGCATATACCGGATATAAATCCCATATATGCGTAAAACGGACATTTTCCGGTATACGCATATAATGCATTTCGCTTATATCGGACAAAACCAGTGGGAACAATTGAATCCGATATATCTGAGGTTTACTGTAGTTTCGATGTAGCAAATTGGGTTGCCTTACACGCGATGGTGTTTCCGGTACGGACGGTGTCGTGACAGTCATTTTAAAAGTGGCTGAACCAGTAGTAGCTCTGACGGAGCTCCAGCTTTCCTCTGACGAGAGAGGAGAGCCTTCCAGAAGGACGCCAGTCTCTACGGCAATCCACCAATCAGGTTGGGTTTGGTAGCGTGAAAAGGGACCGTGGCGGCCCACTCAAAAAGGCACTTGGATGACTTATGGGTTGTGGTGAGGAAAAAAAGGAATCCTCCTCTATCTACCAGGTGGTCTACTTTGGTCAACGTTCACTTTAAGATGAATGTTTCAACAAAAGAGATGAAAATACGAATATGACAGTTTAATACAGGGGTGCTCATTAAGTCGATCGCGATCTACCGGTCGATCGCGGAGGTGATACTGGTCGATCGCTGGTCGATCGCGGCGTGACATTAAAAAAATATCATCCCAGCATCAATGCCGTCACTTGATTGATATACAGGGCAGCCATTCAGATGACAACTGAATGTTGCCCTTCGGGCGACCAATCAAATCAAACAACGTCTCTAAGTGCAGCAGAACTTACGATGTCAGCCTATCATCCATCCCCGTTACTTGATTGACATACAGGACAACCAGTCAGATGACAACTGAATTTTGACCTTTAGGTCACCGCTCATGCGTAAACAACGATGCAAAGTGCTAAGCTAGTCGGCGAATTGCGAGATGTTAAGCCCTCGCTAAAGTTTATGGTCACTAAAATGAGTGAAGGAGCTGGACCAAGTAAAAAGGCAAAAACTGGACCAAGTAAAAAGGCAAAAAACATATCACTTCCATACGGATATGGAATATTATACGGATATTATGATACGGATATTATCCATGACTGATAAACATTTGGAAGTGTGCTTGAGGCTGGCTATCAGCAGCTACTGTCCGGACTATGCATCCCTGGCTGGTTCAATTCAGTGCAAGTCATCAAAGTAAACTCAGGTAATTACAAAAAATGTTAATAGTTAATTATGTGTGTTTTGCAATATTGGCTCATTTGGTTATGTAAGGTACATCAACATACATTGTACGTACAAATAATCCTCAATACATTTGAAAATAAATAGATGTTTAGCATTTTTGTAGTGGGTAGATCATTTTGACTCGGTCATTTTAAAAGTAGCTCGCATGCTGAAAAAGTGTGAGCACCCCTGGTTTAATACATAATTGATATTGGTCTTTCAAAAGTTAGCAAATAAATGTATAGTAGAGGAGACAAAGGATAAAAGAACACAAGGAACAAGCGATGTTGGCTAAATGAATGAGAGAGAGAATAATGGTCTTACAAAAAGCTGTACGTCCCCTGATCCGCCTGAGGAGACCAAGACGAACCTGGGACAGTTTGATGGGGAACAAAAAGATTTGGGGATGGGAATGAAAGTACATCAGGTCTCTTGCGTCCGCAACCTTTCTTCAGATGAAAATCTCCCGAATGGATCTGCTTTGACTTGCGTGGAATCTTCCACATTGACGTAATAATGAAAATCATGGACTGGAAAATGGTGGCGTGCAAATATGTTATGTACAGTATTTTGTGTGAGCACAAATTCATTGATTTTGATGTTAGACTTGTTAGATGTACAATCAGTTGGCACCGCTTTCATTGAAAAACAGCATTTGACTAATAATTTGACATGAAAGTGTGACAAAGTACGGTGGTTTGCGTTGCTAGGCTAAGGCTTCAAGCGCTATTTTTTGTGACGTGCTGCAGCTGCAAGCGGCTTGCCCGAGCTAACCGCTAAACAATCATGGCGTCCATCGAGTGGGACTGCAAACATTCCGCAAGGAGGAAAAACACATGAAACCTTATCAGGCACCCTGAAACACCAGCATCGCTATGACGGTGTTTTGACAGTGTGTACAAAGATGCCACAACGTCTGACTTTTTAACGTGCATTTAAGTATTCTGAATGGCAAAGGAATCTTGACTCCAAAATACATTATTCTAGCTAATATATTGAACACATTAGCTCAACATAACTGTACAATATCTTTCTTTTCCGGATAACATTGAAAACATTGAAACAATTACCTGATTTGTTGAGGAAAAAGCCATCAAACACAACAAAGTGATTGACCTGGAAGCAAGACAAAGATCAGTTACTGAAATGACTGCCATGGTGCCTGTGAATATTCTCATTCTTTCAGGGCATCATCGGTTCATGCTCAGCGACTACAGTAAATACCGGTGTGTAAGCTGCACCCGTTCTATTTGGAGGAACAAACACATTTGTTTTGATTCAAGTTGCCTCGTTCTTGTGCGTGTTCCACCCGTGCATGTAATCATGTCATTAATTATGCATGTCATTGCTTTGAGAAGCCAAACTTTACTTAAGTGATGACCCCAGCCACTAATCGGAACTCTGATAATGGAGCGGGGTAAGTCACCGTTGATGCGTTACACTGCTGATGGGGATGTCATAGAAGTTCATGTCACGATACTATACCTGGGGAACACTTTGTGTCAGGCAGTAATGCTTGGCCAGGAAAGACAACAATTTGGGCGAGGGTCTATCATATGCCATCAGCACCGGTTCTAAATTCTTGTCCTGCAAAAAAACAAAAAAATCTTCAGATTCACCAAGAACATGCAGAAAGTGTCTGAAGAAGCCTGGTCCAACAGGTGATGGTATTGCAACAACAACTTCTTTGTACTGGACTCCAAAGTTCTAAATGTTGTTAAAGAAAAAGGCCTGCATGGCAGAGTTCCAAGATAAAAACCACCTTGAGACTTTTTCATGCAGGGCCATGTAGGTTGGGATTTTTTGGTCTGACTCATTCAATCCCAGCCATTTTACAAAAGATATCCCTCCCCTCTCAGTAGCGGCCATTTTGGATGATTTTGACTTGATTTTTCAAGGCACACTGAATATTGTGTTCTTGGGCTATAAAGACATGGACACGAAGGATTGGACTCTCATCTTTCATCAGGAAAAACATTTTGTTTATATATATATATATATATATATATATATATATATATATATATATATATATATATATATATATATATATATATATATATATATATATATATATATATATATATATATATATATATATATATTTGAATCTGAATTCCGCTTTTATGGAGGACCAAAACTGACAAAATAATAAATAAATAAATAAATAAAAGTGGAAATAAAAACAAAAATGAAAAAAAAATATCTAAAAATTAAATACAAAAAAATTAATATAAATGGAAATAAAAACAAAAATAAAAAAATATATACATAAATAAATAAATAAAAGCAAAAATAAATACAAAAATAAAAAACAAGATTCAAAAATAAAAAATACAAAAATAAATGTAGAAATAAATACAAAAATAAATATATAAATAGAATTACATATCAATAAATAAATAAAAGCACTCATATGTATTTATTTCATGCTGCAGACAATGTCAGCTTGAAATGCAGAAGGAAAAACTATTCAAATGAGGGGGCGGTCCTAAGTGTGTCTTGGGTTGAACTGTTCGCCTATTGGTTGATCGACACTGAGTCTGTTGTTTCATTTGTGTGAATTAACTGCTCCAATAAGGCTTCCACCCGGAAAAGCAGGTAATCCGGGGAAGCATTATCCGAAATATCTGCTAGCAAACGGAGATCCCTGGAGATTGCAGCCATATTTACCGCCATTGAGAGTGGTGTGGTGACTTCCTCTTGCTGTGGCCGTTTGCAGGCATACCTAGTCGATTTTCGCACTCACATGTCCATCAACCAATAGGCGAACAGTTCAACCCAAGACACACTTAGGACCGCCCCCTCATTTGAATAGTTTTTCCTTCTGCATTTCAAGCTGACATTGTCTGCAGCATGAAATAAATACATATGAGAGCAGAGTGCTTTTATTTATTTATTGATATGTCATTATATTTATATATTTATTTTTGTATTTATTTCTACATTTATTTTTGTATTTATTTTTGCTTTTATTTATTTATTTATGTATATATATATATTTTTTTTTTAATTTCCATTTATATTATTATTATTATTTTTTTTCATTTTTGTTTTTATTTCCACTTTTATTTATTTATTTATTATTTTGGCAGTTTTGGTCCTCCATACCCTTTGACCAATCGACACCACATTAGCTCAGCAGCAGTCCTCGTTAGTATAGTGGACAGTATCTCCGCCTGTCACGTGGAAGACCGGCGTTCGATTCCCCGACGGGGAGTTCACGTTTTGTATGTTACAATGGCACGTTGAACTTTGAGCAGGGTTGAGGTTGCAACAACGTCGGGTAAAACAAACCCTTCTCACTAGAACCCAAACGGCCGAATCCAAAGACGTATTGATACGGCTTTCATGTTTTTTTGTTTTTTTTTTCAAGAGACACAAAAAGAGGTGATGATGCAACTGCACAATTGAAGCGATCATGTTTGGTAAATACGGTCACAAGGTGGCAGAAGTGCATTTTCTAAGAGCTCGGCATGCATCTTTCCCATGTAAATAAAGCCCTCCACAACAAGCAGGAAGTGCAAAAGCATGGGGAAGTGTAGCGTGCAGGAAGTGGATTTATGTATTTATTTTAGGAAGTGTTATTTTCGTGTAAAACCACCATTTTGACATGTTTAGACATTTTGTATATAAAATACACTTCCTGCTTTATTCACATGGGAAAGATGCATGCTGAGTTCTTATAAAACGCACTTCTGCCACCTTGTGGCCGTATTTACAGCTGCACCAAACATGATCGCTTCAATTGTGCAGTTGTGTCATCACCTCTTTTTGTGTCTCGTGAAAAAAAACCTAAAAAACATGAAAGACATATAAATATGTCTTTGTATTCGGCTGTTTGGGTTGAAAAAAATGCATCAATACATTTATGATAGCGAATGAGTTCATAAAAGGTTTTATTTAAGAACTGCATTTTGTTTTTAGTTATGTTGTCAGTTATATTTCAATTCATTCATTCTATACAGCTGGGGTTGCTGGAGCCTATCCCAGCTGTCTTGGGGCGAGAGGTGGGGTACACCCTGGACTGGTGGCCAGCCAATCCCAGGGCACATATAGACAAACAACCATTCACACTCACATTCATACCTACGGACAATTTGGAGCATGGTTTAGGAATGTGGGAGGAAGCCGGAGTCAACGGAGAAAAGCCACGCATGCACGGGGAGAACATGCAAACTCCACACAGAGATGGCCGAGGGTGGAATTGAACTCGGGTCTCCTAGCTGTGAGGCCTGCACGCTAATCAATTAGTGTCATGATCTGAAACATTCAAGTGTCATGACATCAAGAAATCAGGACTTTTCCACATCGCCGTATAGCATTTATTATAAGTATTACATAGTATTACTAGTGTTAGTATAAATACGTCATGTACATACAGTAAGTGCCACAAAAATGAGCATTTAAAATAGGGAAACCCTATGTTTTTGCAGTGAGTGTAACTCTGGTAACTCCCCCCATGACGAGTCTGTCTTGGCATGCCATTTCTGACCGGAATGAGGTGTGATTCCCCCGTCATCGTGTGGGAATACGTCACCTGCAACATGAAATTGAACAGCTCCAGTCCATAGCCATGTCTTTGCAAGTTGTGAGCAACAAAGAAATCCAGAACGCACAGTGGCTCGGCTTCTATGTGTACACCTTGTTGATCCTATGGAGGGAATACAGCAGGGATGCGTTTCCATAGTAAGCAGTAAGACGTCAATCTTCACAGGACTGTCACAAGAAGAACTGACTCACCAGCAGAAACAACTTCTTGTATCCGACCTTGAGAAATCCCACAATGACACCACGCCCTCTGTAGGTAGGAAGGAGCAGGTGTATTACAAATGTAAATACAAATGCATGTAGCGTAAGCTTAGGAATGTGATGTACCCGTTGCTTTCTCCATCCTTCATCAGGTAGACTTGATGCTGCTGAGACTGCAACTTATTGGCGCTTGTTACAGGTGTTGTTAGCCTCTGGGCCTGCGGACAGAAAGCATAGGTTTAAAAAATATATTTAAAAAAATCACGGATTCAAGTTCCTGAAAGTGTTTTTTTTATACAAATGACACACGTACAACAACAGCAGAATGACAAAAAAAACATCTGCTCACATTCACATTATATGCTATGTCAACACAGAGCAACAGGGGTGTCCAAACGTTTACAGGGTGGTCCGCAAGGCATGCTGGGTACCACAATATGATATGCTACAATATAGTGTATTGTTATATGTACAATGGTGTGTATGTTAGCAACAAAAAAAAGAAATTGCAGCATGCCTAGTAAACGCAATACTTCATTCAATAATCAACGAGCTTGCAACTGTGACGAAACGTACCTTTGCTGAGGCTATCCCAAGTTCATCAATGACAGTAACGATGTGAGACTGAAGATTTGGCCTAGAGAGACAAACCACACAGAAAGACAGGGGGAGCACAACAATGCACGATGTGTTCAAGCGTCATGATGTAATACTAGCTTCTCTTAAAACGTTCTGATTCTTCTTAAGGTAGACCTTCATTTTAAACTTGTCAATCTATTTCAGCCTCCATAGCTTTAATAATCTGTTTGTTGACGTAAACCAGAGCTATACAAACTATAACATTGTACTTCCAAAAAATGTTACCCTTATGAGCTATTTTTGTTGCCATCATTAAAGCTGTCCAAACAACTGTACCTTTAGTTGTAGCATGCATTAAAATTAACAAGAAACTGAAGAAACTAAGTGGTCTAATCCTTTTTTCCCCATGACTGTATGTGTTGCTTTACAAAACATCAAAGTGGCAAAATTGCATCCTTTCATTTTGGACCCCCGCCCCTGTGTAAACATTACAGGTGAACGGATTGATCCATGTATGATATTATTGATACCACTGGCATTTGATTGACACTGCTTATCTTCTGTTTATTTTCCACATAGCTGTGTTTTTTTGTTGTTCAGATGTATGGAATATATTGTTTACAAATGTACAATGATTGCTATTTATTTGTATTATTTATTGTATTAATCCATAAGTGCTTGGCTTCTGGGATAAAACGCCAAAACATTCGAATGACAGCCATTCATAATTTTTCATTTTATTTCATTTTATTTTATTAGATTTTTTCCATTAGTATTAAAAAGGAAATGAAGGACTTTTTTGATTACAGTTTTATTCAATATTGATACGCTGTCTTACATTGTTAAAATGCAAATGTTTTTTGTTTACTTTTTCCTGTGTGTTTACTTGAAAAATCTCCAAGTAAGAAGTATCGATATGGGTATCAACAATATTATGCCTGAATTTGTTCGATATCGAATCGATACCAACATTTGGAATAACGCCCACCGTAATAGACGTGATTTCAACTTCATTTTTTTCGTGCATGTCAACGAAGTGACGTCACAATTATATATATATATATATATATACATATGTTTAAATATATTTTCAAAATATAAAATACATAAATGAGTAGAAACAGGCATATACAAACAAAGAAGGAACATTTTGACTAGCTAGCATAAAAAGGCAGCTGAGTAGGGCGATGCTAACAGTATGTTTACATGACGTCACCATGGTCGCTAACAACACAGAGGAAAAGGAAACACAAGCAGTGATTCCTCACCTTTTTGGAGATACGCGACCTGCACCAAGGGTCTGGTCCAAGATGGTTACCCTCTCGGAAAATAAGTGGTTAATATCAAAGGGAAACTCCATAGCATCTGTGGATGATGTCCAACCAATCCGGGTAGCGGCGCTCTAGCAGGAGCCTCCCTTGTTAGCTTGCTAGCTCGCTGGCCGATAGAGGCACCGGCTACTTAACCGGATTCGTTTGAAATAAAACTAAAGCTAGTTTTAGCTGCTAAAAGCCTCTAGAAATGTTATCATCACTGCACCGGCGAGACGTACAGATAAATGTCAGCGACACGCAGGAGCTGCCGCTCATTCATTCAATTTCATGTCAGGGCACCTCTATTGTCTCGTAATGGTACAGTCGCGTCAAGCAGCACCTACCGTAAACCATGCTAAAGGAGCGACTGCTAATATACCCCCCCACACACACTTCGTACGAAGCCAGTTCACATCAGTGAAGCAGTCGTTTGTACATGAAATGTTCAAAGTCCTTCCATCATCAGTCGATGTTTGAGAACATAGCTAACGAATCGGAGTGCAGTAGTTCAACTTTAATACGACGGCGGCTTTATTGACGTAGTACGGTAAGTACCAACAACTGGCTGTCATCGTAACAATAAACGTGCATATTACAAATAACCACAGGACTGACATGTCAAATGCAAACATGCAAACATGCAAACATGCAACATACATATGCGTGCTTGATACGTACACATTAACTATAACTACTATAACTATTATATCAACTATAATACTGATCAATTTATAAATGGCAACTGAAAGACATCATACTGAGATGCACATACATTCAAAAAAGAAATGTTTAGCCTCAACAAAAAAAATAAAAATGCAACAGTTTCCATTAGTCGTTCTTAGTTATGACAACTAAATTTGAAATTGCTGTGAACCAACAAACAATATTGCATTGCACGAATTAGCTTTTCCTCTTCACTCAAAGCTTATTTTAATTAATGCTTACTGAATAATTGTTGTCATAGGGATAAGTTTTTAAGTTCGTAACTCAAAAAAATATGTTAAGTCAACTTACTTAATCATTTTATTCTAAGTAGTTTAATTTGTTGTCTACTTATAACAATGCACACAACTTTTTAAGTAGCAGTAACCTAATATACGTATATTATATATACATACACACACACACACACACATACATATATATATATACTTCATTTTTTCTTTTTGGTATTTTTTGTGCTTTCAAGAAAGACAGTTCAACCACTGCTTTTGTGCAATTAACTGCATATTTTTATTCTGAACGTGAGTGTTGCAAAAAGAAAGTAAGAAAACAAAATCATAAATTTCAACTCTGACAAAAGTTTGTAATTCTTATGTACGTTTGTGTGAGCAGCTCAAAATAACCACATACAAAGTCTTCATCGATATATAACAGCAAAAGACAACTGGTCCAATGTTATGGCAAGAGAAACTGCAAGACACTGAAAGCTTAATAGTAACATAAGTATAATCATAATAACTAAACTGGAAAAAAAGACAAGTTAGGTCAACTCAAAATTTCAAGGAAACAAACTTCAGTCAAATTTTAAGTTGGACAATTAAAGTAAATATTTTAAGTTTTGCTTCTGAGTTTGCTCAACTTTGAATTTAGACTTTTATCAACTCAACAGTAAGTTCTGCTAACTTTAAATTTGACATTGTAAGAACTTTTAATCCTTACTTCAGCTAACTATCCCCTAAATTGGACTCGCTTTTAATTTGACATTATAAGAACTTTTAATTGTTATTTGTACTTACTCGCTCCTAAATTCTAACTTAAATTAATTAAACCTAAATTAAACTGTATTATAGAAAGCAGGAAGTGAACAAATGTAAGGGTTAGTGATTGTAAAAGTACCAGATGGAGGGGTAGGATTTAATAAGCTTTGCTTCTTCCTACTCCTTTTGGACATGTGAAACTGGGAACTGATTATGGGATGCACTCAATTGGAATCTGATGCATGTTCAAATGAAATAAAACCATTACCATAATATTTTCCATTGTAATAACACTAACACAATAATACTTATACCAACTGTCCAGTAAATTGTAGAATAATTCAAGAGGAATTTAAACTTGCACACTGCAATAGTTTATAATGTAGCTCAAATGTGTCATTTAGAACCAATAATGTATAAATAATTACAGATGCAACATATACATTCAGAACATTTGTTTTCTTTCAACTGTACCAGCATCAAATCCAAGTACATGCAAACTAATGAGACCCAGTTGTAGCCGTTTACTTGCTATATTGTCTACTTTTAAACTTTGAGATTGAATAAAAGATCAAACACGAGTCATGTATACACGACCATACAGAATCAGTATGATACACAGCTAGGAATATGATAAATCTGTTCATAAGATTACTGAGCACCATAACCTATGGTCTTTAAATATCAAGACCATACAGAATCAGTATGATACACAGCTAGGAATATGATGAATCTGGTCATAAGATTACTGAGCACCATAACCTATGGTCTTTAAATATCAAGCATGGGTCCTTTATACAAGACCATACAGAACCCGTATGATACGCAAGGATGAATCTAAATCTACCGAGTGCAAGAACTTCTGGTCTCCAAATATCAAGCATACATAAGTCATTCATACAAGAACCTGTATGATACACAATTAGGAATATAAAACATAAACATGGTGTTGGCTGGACTGAAGGGAACTTTTAGAGGTCAACAACTCCAGATCCAGAACTTGTGGATTCACTGAAGGAGTTTGTTTTTGAGAGATCTGGTCTTTGCAGAGAAGTCTGTACCAAGTTCCATGAAAACCTTCTGAACGGTTTCTAATGTGTACCTGAGATCCTTTGGGTACTTGATCATAACTTATTAATAAAGAAGTCATGATTGGTCTTCACCCCCTCGTGACAGCTCTTGGTTTTCCTCTTAGCCTTACTTCCTGCTTTCCTGCTCTTTTGTAGTATTTCCTGTGTCGGTCTGTCCTGTGGTTCGTCACTTTTACTTCCCCGTCTAGGCGCACCCGTTTGTAATTTGACTGTTGTATTTAGTTTTGTTGGTGCATTGTTCATGACTACGAGTTGTATGCCGTTGCTGCCATCGTGTTTGTGAAAGTAAAGCTAAGCTCTTATCTGCACCTTCACTTCATCTCTGCATCCTGGACTCGCACCGTAGCAGCGACATGACGCACCGTGACAGAAGCTGGAAAGATATGGGATCAGCGGTATCGCACAAAGGTGGTTACAAGATTATTTAATAATACACAACAATATGTGCAACTACATGATAATTAATCTGATCGACTGAATGTGACATGTGGGGTACCATAAGGCTCTGTGCTGTGTCCTAAATTATTTATTGTATATATATATATATATATATATATAAACGACATCTGTAATGTATCTAAGCTGTTACATTTTGTTTTGTTTGCCGATGACACAAATGTATTATGTTCTGGTAGGGATCTGAAACATCTCCTGGATACAATGCAGAGGGAGCTTGGAACCATAAAAAGATGGCTCGCCACAAATAAATTATCACTAAACCTACAGAAAACCAAATATATTATATTTGGAAACCATAAAAAAAAACAAACACAAATTAAAACAGAGAATACTGAAATTCAACGAGTAAAGGAAAGAAAATGTTAGGAATTATTGTAGATGACAAACTAAGCTGGAAATCACATATAAACTATAGAAAAAACAAATTATCAAAAGTAATTGCAATACTACATAAACTAAATTACATCCTCAATAAACATTCTCTACAATTACTATATGGAACTTTTACACAGCCATATATTGTTTATGGCATTGAAATCTGGGGACACCAATTTACATGATGCAAAAGAGAGTACACTCTAAAAAGTAATTCAGAGTATCTAGTATATAAGTATATAAGTATATATATATATATATATATATATATATATATATATAAAGTTATTGCTACTTAAAAACTGTGTGCATTGTTATTATAATTAAGTAGACAACAAATTAAACTACTTTGAATAAAAAGTCAGTTGACTTAACATATTTTTTTGAGTCACGAACTTAAAAACTTGTCCCTATGACAACAATTATTCAGTAAGCATTAATTAAAATAAGCTTTGAGTGAAGAGGAAAAGCTAATTCGTGCAATGCAATATTGTTTGTTGGTTCACAGCAATTTCAAATTTAGTTGTCATAACTAAGAACGACTAATGGAAACTGTTGCGTTGAATTTTTTTGTTGTGGCTAAACATTTATTTTTTGAGCGTAATAAGGATAATCAATCAAGCTGCTTACCAAGCACCAACAAGTCAACTTTTTTTAAATTCGCAAATTGTAAAATTTTATGATGATTTTATGATGATTTAATTGATTTCAAAACTGCGCAAATGATGTTTAAGGTAAATAAAAACATGCTCCCAAATATTATCCAGGGGATGTTTCAGATTCGTACTAGTCAATATGATCTACGAGGAATGAGTGTGTATGCAAAAGGGAAAGTACGAACAAATGTAAAGCAGAGATGTGTGTCAATCAAAGGAGTCGATATATGGAATGATTTAGATATAAAGATGAAATCTTGTGATATGCTAAATAGATTTAAACAATTACTTATAAACAGTCTTATGAGTAAATATGAAAGGGATTTGTGAGTACCAGAAAGCATGTTGTATACGGTATTGTATAGATTTCATAACAGTTGCAACCATTCCAGTTGTTATGTTTACATCATGGTAACATCATTTATGGGGGGGGGGGGGTGATGTCGGGCATCTAGGTGAAGCTCTGGGAAGGGCGGGGGTGTGCTGTGGCTTCGTAAAGTGGACCCTGCCTTGTCTTGCCGCTCTCTGGCTGGGTGGGGCCTCAATAGCCGCCCGGGCTTGGTGGGTGCTTCTTATGGGAGCATTCCGTGTGGCCTCGCAATAATGAGGTAAATGATGGTTGGACATCGGGTGTCACGTGACCACATGCTGGTGACATGTCGGTGGCACGAATGTAGGCCCGCCCAGGGATCACACATACTTGTGGGTCCAGCTAAAATGGCTTCTTATTGGAGGGCAGCGGGGTGTGCGGGGACTGCTGGGGTGCTGGGCACTCGGTGGGTGCACTCAGGGGCTAGGGGGGTCGGGGCCAGGTGGGTTGGCTGGCGGGGTCGGTGGTGTGCTTCAGCAATGTCCTGGGGGTTTTGCTGGGGTGTCCGATGTTCCCACTCTTCTTTTGTTGTTTGTCTTATGTAAGATTCTGTGATTATATGTGTGAAAAAAAACAAAACAAAACAAAAAAAACTTATTGAATTGGTAACTGCTATGGCGTGGAGAAGGGGTAGGATTTAATAAGCTTTGCTTCTTCCTGCTCCTTTTCAGACATTTGTAGTAATGAGGTGTTGTGTGTATGCATGTATGTGTATGTGTATATGTATATGTATGTAGATATGTGTGTATGTATATGTGTATGTATATACATATATATATATATATATATATATATATATATATATAAATAGATATTGTAAGTGTATATGTGAGAAAGAATAATGTAACATAGTATGCATGTCTGAAATAAATTAAGAAAGAAAGAAAGAAAGAAAGAAAGTGGAAAACATTGACTAAAAGTTGAGAATGGTGAGATAACCTTTTAAAGGAATATTCATTGATTTTAAGTAAGCACTACTTGATTTATTTAGCTCTTGTACATAAATAAAAATCATAGTCATTGTACTTTTGAACATATATCAATTACAACAAATGAGAAAATTCAATAAAATACACAGAAAATCAATTAGATGCAACTTAAAACAGGTCTTTATTTGTGTAGGTATTTAAGTTGGCCTTGTGATACTGGACTAGTACTAACTACTTAAATAAGACTAAAGTTAGGACAACTTAAGAAGATCTATGCAAAAAGTAAACATACCTTTTTAAGGAAATGCAGTACATTTTTTTTCATGTGTGTATACGAACCGTGGGGTCAGTACTAGATCAGACAACGAGGTTCCCGCGCAGGTCATCATACAGCATCCACAGATGACCCGCAACAGCAGTCAAGGCTTCCAAAGGCTTGAAAACAGGGACTCAAACGATCCAAAGCAGCTGGTGTCAACACCCGAGCTGATAAGGAGCACAAACCTTCCCAGGCCTGGTTGGGGAGCCATCTGGTGCAGTCATGTCTGGGATGGAGGTGCAGCAGGGACCACTTTGGGATCATTTTGCTAACGGCATCTCTGGGCCCACATGCCACGCTGATAAGCCGTGGGTCTGGGCCAGGTGTAACGGGTGCCAGCAGGGAGGTGGGCTGCCTGACCTTAAAGACCAAGGCTCAGCTGTCATCAGTGAACCCTGGTACCAATCCAGAGTGGATGCATGTACGGACCGGTCGGGTTACATAAAGGGCAAACTATCACAAAGTAGAGTGGGGGTTTATTTACAAGGAGCAGTGCCGGAGCCTGTGTGAAGAAGATGGACCAATAAGCAAGTTTTCTACTTCAAAGTGGTAGAAAAGTGAATCATTATATACACGTATATAATACGTATGTAAAAAGTAATTACATTATAAAGTATTTTCATATATCTGACAAAAGCCTTTGATACAACCAATCATGACATCCTAATAACTAAATCAGCTGACAGGAAGCAATAAGTAAAGCTAGGTATTATTTGCGGATGATACTGTAAGGTACATAAAAGCTAAGGTAACATGGTTTAAAAAACTGTTTAAAATGAATAAATATGTTTAGAGCATTTAAGAGTAGTAATACTTCATGTCATACATATACAATTCAGTTGTAAAAGAAAAAAAGACACCCTACTATTTTTTTTTCTAAAATAAGCAAATGTCCATTGTTGGCGTTTGGGTGTAATACCGCAAGGTCCACTAGAGGGTGCTAGCAGCGATGGTGGTATAGAGTAGGTGACAAAACCACAGAGGAAGAATAAATACCGAGGGTGAATATACGTCAAGTCATCGTGGATTGTCTTCCTTATTCTGTAGCACAGGCTAGTACAAAGTAGAGATCATTTATATTTTAACGGCTGTAAAGAGTTTAGAAAGTTGCTAGAGTAAACTGCTAAATGTTTGTTCCAAAATGTGTTGTAGAGAATTTGAACATAAGCGAAATGGCTAATGCTAGCCAGCTTTAATGTACAGTTAATAGCATGAAGCAGGCTAATTGAAACATGGGAAATGTGTCTGGAAAATAATTAGTAATTATTGATGTCAGCATCTTATGATATCTGAAGTGTTGTTATTTTTGAGAGGAAGAATATACGTATATAAGTCATGGTGGATTGTCTTCCTTATTCTGTACCACAGGATTCCCAAGGCATCCAACAAGGTGGGGGGGGGGGGGGGGGGGGGGGGGGGGCAACAATACCACTGCTTTCTGTTCTGGAGGAACTGCAGAAGAAATGATTAAAAAGGTCAGAGATCAAATGGTTATTAAATTTTATTTTTTAAATTATATCAAAACCGTGGTTTGATAATAGTGGATAAATAATACTAGATAAATAATAATATAATATTAATAATAAATAAAGCAAACATCAACATGGAATACAGGTGTTCAATTGTGTTGGACCGCCACATGGTGGTGGTACAAACAAACGTACAAATGTCCACCAAAGTCAGATCAGGTACTCCATAGTACTGGTCAGACATTTCAAATCAAATCAAATCAACTTTATTTGTATAGCACTTTTCCTGCAAAGAAATGCAACACAAAGTGCTTTACAGAATTAAAACAATTACCACAATTAAAAGGAAAAAACAAAGAAACAAAAGAAAGCCCCTCCTTCCCAACCTCCATACTAGACCCACACACGCACACACACACAATCACACAATCACACAATCACACACAGTAGGGAGACATGGCATGGCACTGAGGAACAAGGAAACGCCACCTTTGGGGCCGTCCACACTGGGAGGAGCTGCAGGCCTACGTATACCACATAACCATTTCTGACCACTACTAGTGAACTTAGAACAAGGATGAGCCAATCACTGTTAATGAACACATTCAACATAACATAAGTGCATCCGGAAAGTATTCACAGTGCTTCACTTTTTCTACATTTTGTCATGTTACAGCCTCATTCCAAACTGTATTAAATTAATCTCTTACCTCAAAATTCTACACAAAATACTCCATTATGACAATGTGAAAAAAGGTTTTTTTGACATGTTTTGAATTGATTAAAAATAGAAAACAAAAAAATGACATTTCCATAAGTATTCACAGCCTTTGCTTAATACTTTGTTGATCCACCTTTGGCAGCAATTACAGCCTCAAGTCTTTTTGAATATGATCCCACAAGTTTAGCACACCTATCTTTAGGCAGTTTTGCCCATTCTTCTTTGCAATAAGTCTCAAGCTCCATCAGGTTGGATGGGAGACGTCTGTGCACAGCCATTTTCACATCTCTCCAGAGATGTTCCATCGGATTCAAGTCTGGACTCTGGCTGGGCCACTCCAGGACATTCACGGAGTGGTTCTGAAGCCAATCTTTTGAGATCTTGGCTGTGTGCTTCGGGTCGTTGTCCTGCTGAAAAATGAACCTTCGCCCCAGCCTGAGGTCAAGAGCGCTCTGGAGCAGGTTTTCATCCAGGATATCTCTATATATTGCTGCATTCATTTTTCCTTCTATCCTGACCAGTCTGCCAGTTCCTGCTGCTGAAGAACATCCCCACAGCATGATGCTGCCACCACCATGCTTCACTGTAGGGATGGTATTGGCCTGGTGATGAGCAGTGCCTGGTTTCCTCCAAACATGGCGCCTGGCATTCACACCAAAGAGTTCAATCTTTGTCTCATCCGACCAGAGAATTTTGAATTTTGAACAGAGGAACAGAAGAAAACTAAGAGGGGGGAAGCCGATCGTGACAAAATGGAGTGTGATACTACAGAGTGCGGCTGACAGCAACTCCTGTGAGAATGTTCACCGCACCATTGCAGTAGTATTTTACCACACTGTCCACTAGGTGTCAGCAACATTACATTGATAATAGCCACCGGGTCACCATGTCTAAGACATCTTATTGTCTACTATCATGTCTGCTACATTGAGTAGTGTAAGTGTAAAAATGGAGTATTATTTCATGGCTAAATCATGTTAAAAAGCATATTTACTCTCATTACTTTCATATTTACTGTATGACAATATGCCATTCACGAATAAGGAATCCTACTTTGTGTCTGAAACCAATTTTACCACCATAAACCTGCAGGCACAGGTGCCATGTTGGTGTGCTTGGTTGCTCCGCCCACCAAAGGAAGAGCAGGAATCCGGACACAAACCAGTAGAAGGAAAAATGAACTTTTGTTGTTAAGAAGCAAATGTTAGCCATACTTAATTACACTCAAGAGGAAAGTCATTAACAGCGGATAACGGGAGCCCACAGTGGTCAGGTTTGGATCACCCCTCTAAAAACTCCAGTCACATTGTGACCAGCTTAAACCCGAGCAGGAGCGCCATTCATTTGTCCCAAACTGACCCGACGGCAAGCGCGTTCATCTCTGCTCCCCAGCTGCTCCAGCTGTATTATGGGAAGGGATAATCTGATAAATGAAATGGACATTCTCCAGAGACACAACATGCCTGCCAGTTTCTCCGCATTGGAAAAGAGATGCTGTGGATTGTCTGATGGATCTGACAACACCAGCGTGGATAAGCATGCCGAACTAAGTACCGTGGACGGAGGAGGAGACCCTCAATAAATGCCACTCTTATTCGGAATGACTGGATCTTCTTTGCTTTGTACAATGTAACATATGTCCAACACAACTTGATTTATGAAGCACTTTAAAACAAGCACGGGATAGTAGATGAAAACACCTGAAATAAAATTACACAACATACATATTCAAGCATGAAAAATGTCACATGTAAGGCATTCAGAAGGCCTGATGGTCTACAGACCGGATCGAAATCTCAGTTGACCTTTGGAACATTTGGATCTTAATGAAGGCCTCGCAGCTAGGAGACCCGAGTTTGATTCCACCCTAAGCCATCTCTGTGTGGAGTTTGCATGTTCTCCCCGTGCATGCGTGGGTTTTCTCCTGGTACTCCGGTTTCCTCCCACATTCCAAAAACATGCTAGGTTAATTAGCCACTCCAAATTGTCCATAGGTATGAATGTGAGTGTGAATGGTTGTTTGTCTATATGTGCCCTGGGATTGGCTGGCTAGCCCGAAGAATGGTTGTTTGCCTATATGTGGCCTGTGATTGGCTGGCTCGCGCGAAGAATGGTTGTTTGTCTATATCAGGGGTCAGCAACCTTTATTGTGAAAAGAGCCATTTCACTCCCTTGCTCACTAAAGAAAAATAGCCTGGAGCCGCAAAACATAGTATGTTTAAAACAAAATTGGAGGGAATTTGGGGCTATCAAAGTAGTTCAGATAAGAAAAAAACAAGTTGGAGTACTCTTGCTAGTATTATATTAAATATAAACTTACATAAATATATGTGTAAATTACTGTAAACTTACCTGATACCTGAAGTTCCAATGTCGCTGTTTTATATGATCTCTAATTTATTTTTTAGAATTGTCAAATAGCTTTGGGAAAGTATGAAAAGTATTTATAAAGTATTTTCCTTAATGTTTACCTGTGAGAGAGAACTGAATAGCATCCTGTCTGCTCATCCTTGTACTCATCCAATCACCAGTCAGAACTCAGTCAGGATGCATTCATGGACTCACACAAAGTTGGATTTTTTAAAACTCATTACAAAGACATGCTTTTTCCCCACTGTGGTGTTAAAAAATATTCAAGCATTGCAAAGGGAGCCACAACAAAGAGGCTGAAGAGCCACATGCGGCTCTGGAGCCGCGGGTTGCTGACCCCTGGTCTATATGTACCCTGTGATTGGCTGGCTCGCCCGAAGAATGGTTGTTTGTCTATATGTGGCTTGTGATTGGCTGGCTCGCCCGAAGAATGGTTGTTTGTCTATATGTACCCTGTGATTGGCTGGCTCGCCCGAAGAATGGTTGTTTGTCTATATGTACCCTGTGATTGGCTGGCTCGCCCAAAGAATGGTTGTTTGTCTTTATGTACCCTGTGATTGGCTGGCTCGCCCGAAGAATGGTTGTTTGCCTATATGTGGCCTGTGATTGGCTGGCTTGCCCGAAGAATGGTTGTTTGTCTATATGTGGCCTGGGATTGGCTGGCTCGCCCGAAGAATGGTTGTTTGTCTATATGTACCCTGTGATTGGCTGGCTCGCCCGAAGAATGGTTGTTTGCCTATATGTGGCCTGGGATTGGCTGGCTCGCCCGAAGAATGGTTGTTTGCCTATATGTGGCCTGTGATTGGCTGGCTCGCCCGAAGAATGGTTGTTTGCCTATATGTGGCCTGTGATTGGCTGGCTCGCCCGAAGAATGGTTGTTTGTCTATATGTACCCTGTGATTGGCTGGCTCGCCCGAAGAATGGTTGTTTGTCTATATGTACCCTGTGATTGGCTGGCTCGCCCGAAGAATGGTTGTTTGTCTATATGTACCCTGTGATTGGCTGGCTCGCCCGAAGAATGGTTTTTTTGTCTATATGTACCCTGTGATTGGCTGGCTCGCCCGAAGAATGGTTGTTTGTCTATATGTACCCTGTGATTGGCTGGCTCGCCCGAAGAATGGTTGTTTGTCTATATGTACCCTGTGATTGGCTGGCTCGCCCGAAGAATGGTTGTTTGTCTATATGTGGCCTGTGATTGGCTGGCTCGCCCGGAGAATGGTTGTTTGCCTATATGTGGCCTGTGATTGGCTGGCTCGCCCGAAGAATGGTTGTTTGCCTATATGTGGCCTGGGATTGGCTGGCTCGCCCGAAGAATGGTTGTTTGTCTATATGTACCCTGTGATTGGCTGGCTAGCCCGAAGAATGGTTGTTTGTCTATATGTACCCTGTGATTGGCTGGCTCGCCCGAAGAATGGTTGTTTGTCTATATGTACCCTGGGATTGGCTGGCTCGCCCGAAGAATGGTTGTTTGTCTATATGTGGCCTGTGATTGGCTGGCTCGCCCGAAGAATGGTTGTTTGCCTATATGTACCCTGTGATTGGCTGGCTCGCCCGAAGAATGGTTGTTTGCCTATATGTGGCCTGTGATTGGCTGGCTCGCCCGAAGAATGGTTGTTTGCCTATATGTGGCCTGGGATTGGCTGGCTCGCCCGAAGAATGGTTGTTTGTCTATATGTACCCTGTGATTGGCTGGCTCGCCCGAAGAATGGTTGTTTGCCTATATGTGGCCTGTGATTGGCTGGCTCGCCCGAAGAATGGTTGTTTGTCTATATGTACCCTGGGATTGGCTGGCTAGCCCGAAGAATGGTTGTTTGTCTATATGTGCCCTGGGATTGGCTGGCTCGCCCGAAGAATGGTTGTTTGTCTATATGTGCCCTGGGATTGGCTGGCTCGCCCGAAGAATGGTTGTTTGTCTATATGCACCCTGTGATTGGCTGGCTCGCCCGAAGAATGGTTGTTTGTCTATATGTGGCCTGGGATTGGCTGGCTCGCCCGAAGAATGGTTGTTTGTCTATATGTGCCCTGTGATTGGCTGGCTAGCCCGAAGAATGGTTGTTTGTCTATATGTACCCTGGGATTGGCTGGCTAGCCCGAAGAATGGTTGTTTGCCTATATGTGGCCTGTGATTGGCTGGCTCGCCCGAAGAATGGTTGTTTGTCTATATGTACCCTGTGATTGGCTGGCTCGCCCGAAGAATGGTTGTTTGTCTATATGTGGCCTGTGATTGGCTGGCTTGCCCGAAGAATGGTTGTTTGCCTATATGTGGCCTGTGATTGGCTGGCTCGCCCGAAGAATGGTTGTTTGTCTATATGTACCCTGGGATTGGCTGGCTAGCCCGAAGAATGGTTGTTTGTCTATATGTACCCTGTGATTGGCTGGCTCGCCCGAAGAATGGTTGTTTTTCTATATGTACCCTGTGATTGGCTGGCTCGCCCGAAGAATGGTTGTTTGTCTATATGTGGCCTGGGATTGGCTGGCTCGCCCGAAGAATGGTTGTTTGTCTATATGTGGCCTGGGATTGGCTGGCTAGCCCGAAGAACGGTTGTTTGCCTATATGTGGCCTGTGATTGGCTGGCTCGCGCGAAGAATGGTTGTTTGTCTATATGTGGCCTGGGATTGGCTGGCTAGCCCGAAGAACGGTTGTTTGCCTATATGTGGCCTGTGATTGGCTGGCTCGCGCGAAGAATGGTTGTTTGTCTATATGTACCCTGTGATTGGCTGGCTCGCCTGAAGAATGGTTGTTTGTCTATATGTGGCTTGTGATTGGCTGGCTCGCCCGAAGAATGGTTGTTTGTCTATATGTACCCTGTGATTGGCTGGCTCACCCGAAGAATGGTTGTTTGTCTATATGTACCCTGTGATTGGCTGGCTCGCCCGAAGAATGGTTGTTTGTCTTTATGTACCCTGTGATTGGCTGGCTCGCCCGAAGAATGGTTGTTTGCCTATATGTGGCCTGTGATTGGCTGGCTTGCCCGAAGAATGGTTGTTTGTCTATATGTGGCCTGGGATTGGCTGGCTCGCCCGAAGAATGGTTGTTTGTCTATATGTACCCTGTGATTGGCTGGCTCGCCCGAAGAATGGTTGTTTGTCTATATGTGGCCTGTGATTGGCTGGCTTGCCCGAAGAATGGTTGTTTGTCTATATGTGGCCTGTGATTGGCTGGCTCGCCCGAAGAATGGTTGTTTGTCTATATGTGCCCTGGGATTGGTTGGCTCGCCTGAAGAATAGTTGTTTGCCGATATGTGCCCTGTGATTGGCTGGCTAGCCCGAAGAATGGTTGTTTGTCTATATGTACCCTGTGATTGGCTGGCTCGCCCGAAGAATGGTTGTTTGCCTATATGTGGCCTGGGATTGGCTGGCTCGCCCGAAGAATGGTTGTTTGCCTATATGTGGCCTGTGATTGGCTGGCTCGCCCGAAGAATGGTTGTTTGCCTATATGTGGCCTGTGATTGGCTGGCTCGCCCGAAGAATGGTTGTTTGTCTATATGTACCCTGTGATTGGCTGGCTCGCCCGAAGAATGGTTGTTTGTCTATATGTACCCTGTGATTGGCTGGCTCGCCCGAAGAATGGTTGTTTGTCTATATGTACCCTGGGATTGGCTGGCTAGCCCGAAGAATGGTTGTTTGCCTATATGTGGCCTGTGATTGGCTGGCTCGCCCGAAGAATGGTTGTTTGCCTATATGTGGCCTGTGATTGGCTGGCTCGCCCGAAGAATGGTTGTTTGCCTATATGTGGCCTGTGATTGGTTGGCTCGCCCGAAGAATGGTTGTTTGTCTATATGTACCCTGTGATTGGCTGGCTCGCCCGAAGAATGGTTGTTTGTCTATATGTACCCTGTGATTGGCTGGCTCGCCCGAAGAATGGTTGTTTGTCTATATGTACCCTGGGATTGGCTGGCTAGCCCGAAGAATGGTTGTTTGTCTATATGTACCCTGTGATTGGCTGGCTCGCCCGAAGAATGGTTGTTTGCCTATATGTGGCCTGTGATTGGCTGGCTCGCCCGAAGAATGGTTGTTTGTCTATATGTACCCTGTGATTGGCTGGCTCGCCCGAAGAATGGTTGTTTGTCTATATGTACCCTGTGATTGGCTGGCTCGCCCGAAGAATGGTTGTTTGTCTATATGTGGCCTGTGATTGGCTGGCTCGCCCGAAGAATGGTTGTTTGCCTATATGTGGCCTGTGATTGGCTGGCTCGCCCGAAGAATGGTTGTTTGTCTATATGTACCCTGGGATTGGCTGGCTAGCCCGAAGAATGGTTGTTTGTCTATATGTACCCTGTGATTGGCTGGCTCGCCCGAAGAATGGTTGTTTTTCTATATGTACCCTGTGATTGGCTGGCTCGCCCGAAGAATGGTTGTTTGTCTATATGTGGCCTGGGATTGGCTGGCTCGCCCGAAGAATGGTTGTTTGTCTATATGTGGCCTGGGATTGGCTGGCTAGCCCGAAGAACGGTTGTTTGCCTATATGTGGCCTGTGATTGGCTGGCTCGCGCGAAGAATGGTTGTTTGTCTATATGTACCCTGTGATTGGCTGGCTCGCCTGAAGAACGGTTGTTTGTCTATATGTGGCTTGTGATTGGCTGGCTCGCCCGAAGAATGGTTGTTTGTCTATATGTACCCTGTGATTGGCTGGCTCACCCGAAGAATGGTTGTTTGTCTATATGTACCCTGTGATTGGCTGGCTCGCCCAAAGAATGGTTGTTTGTCTTTATGTACCCTGTGATTGGCTGGCTCGCCCGAAGAATGGTTGTTTGCCTATATGTGGCCTGTGATTGGCTGGCTTGCCCGAAGAATGGTTGTTTGTCTATATGTGGCCTGTGATTGGCTGGCTCGCCCGAAGAATGGTTGTTTGTCTATATGTGCCCTGGGATTGGTTGGCTCGCCTGAAGAATAGTTGTTTGCCGATATGTGCCCTGTGATTGGCTGGCTAGCCCGAAGAATGGTTGTTTGTCTATATGTACCCTGTGATTGGCTGGCTCGCCCGAAGAATGGTTGTTTGCCTATATGTGGCCTGGGATTGGCTGGCTCGCCCGAAGAATGGTTGTTTGCCTATATGTGGCCTGTGATTGGCTGGCTCGCCCGAAGAATGGTTGTTTGCCTATATGTGGCCTGTGATTGGCTGGCTCGCCCGAAGAATGGTTGTTTGTCTATATGTACCCTGTGATTGGCTGGCTCGCCCGAAGAATGGTTGTTTGTCTATATGTACCCTGTGATTGGCTGGCTCGCCCGAAGAATGGTTGTTTGTCTATATGTACCCTGTGATTGGCTGGCTCGCCCGAAGAATGTTTTTTTTGTCTATATGTACCCTGTGATTGGCTGGCTCGCCCGAAGAATGGTTGTTTGTCTATATGTACCCTGTGATTGGCTGGCTCGCCCGAAGAATGGTTGTTTGTCTATATGTACCCTGTGATTGGCTGGCTCGCCCGAAGAATGGTTGTTTGTCTATATGTACCCTGGGATTGGCTGGCTAGCCCGAAGAATGGTTGTTTGCCTATATGTGGCCTGTGATTGGCTGGCTCGCCCGAAGAATGGTTGTTTGCCTATATGTGGCCTGTGATTGGCTGGCTCGCCCGAAGAATGGTTGTTTGCCTATATGTGGCCTGTGATTGGCTGGCTCGCCCGAAGAATGGTTGTTTGTCTATATGTACCCTGTGATTGGCTGGCTCGCCCGAAGAATGGTTGTTTGTCTATATGTACCCTGGGATTGGCTGGCTAGCCCGAAGAATGGTTGTTTGTCTATATGTACCCTGGGATTGGCTGGCTAGCCCGAAGAATGGTTGTTTGCCTATATGTGGCCTGTGATTGGCTGGCTCGCCCGAAGAATGGTTGTTTGTCTATATGTACCCTGTGATTGGCTGGCTAGCCCGAAGAATGGTTGTTTGTCTATATGTACCCTGTGATTGGCTGGCTCGCCCGAAGAATGGTTGTTTGCCTATATGTGGCCTGTGATTGGCTGGCTCGCCCGAAGAATGGTTGTTTGCCTATATGTGGCCTGTGATTGGCTGGCTCGCCCGAAGAATGGTTGTTTGCCTATATGTGGCCTGTGATTGGCTGGCTCGCCCGAAGAATGGTTGTTTGTCTATATGTACCCTGTGATTGGCTGGCTTGCCCGAAGAATGGTTGTTTGTCTATATGTGGCTTGTGATTGGCTGGCCGCCAGTCCAGGGCTCCAGTCAGTTCCTTGTTCCTCCGCCTACACAGGAAAGACAATAGGAATCATGCATGGCTTCATCATTTGTGCAGCCATTGCATCACGGCGGTGTTTCCTTTTTCCCTGAAGTCATCATCTCAAAAGTCAAGTCTTGTTCAATCTGTTTGTGGAATATTTTGGTGCTTCTGTTTACTCTCTCTTATCATAGCGGGAGAATACTTTGTGGCAATGTGGACATTTATTGTGACCGAATCATCAACCCGAAACCTCATGCTGGTCATGTGATTATGTTGTGATACACAGGAAAAACACACACCCAGATTGTGGTCATCACTTATTGTATGGGAGTAAAAAAGAGAGAACAGAACCAACATTTGGATATCCTGCACTCCGAATTGATGTATTTCCAGACCAGGCGTCACGTAGAAAACATTGGTGACGGTCTTTCTCCAATGCTACCAATGCATGCATTAAGGGGGTGGGGGGTTCATTGGGTGCAGCAATGGTCAGCAATCACTCCTGGGCATCGGGTCAGGACGGCAATACTGTTCAGGTGAGTGCAGTAGCAATGAGGGACGTCCACATCCACATTGATGGCTGCTTTATTGCGCATGTGTATGTACGTGTGTATGTACGTGTGTATGTACGTGTGTGTGTACGTGTGTATGTACGTGTGTGTGTGCGAACAAGCACACAACAATACTAGTGAGCACAAACTTACATGTCTATTGTCTAGTGACTACAATGGAACCAAGCACAAGCACTACAATATACACGAGTTAGCAATATGTTCACAACTGAACCTCAACACAGTAGCGATGCTAATGAGGCTAACTAACAGACACTTAGCAACCAGCCAGGTGGCTGGACGCAACGGCACAAAACACAATGCAACAGGGATATGGATCGGTGGCGTCTAACGTTAAATAAGTCAGAATAAACGTTACTCACGTTTATAGACGCACACAGCTAATCATAGCATCAACCCCCAACACATCAACGCCCGTAGCTAAACAGTCAGGGTGACATTAACTCCCGAAGCTAGCAGCTGCCGTGACACGTTCAGGTACCCGACCAGCGTAGTAATTTGGAACCACACCCGCACACACGTCAGCTTGAAATAAACCAGAACCGAACAGGGTATAAAAGGAGTCTTTTGTACAAATGCATATCAAAGCTTCATGTCCATCCGTCCATCCACCCACTCATCCATCCGTCCATCCATCCATTTATCCATCCATCCGTCCATCCGTCATCCATCCATCCATCCATCCATTCATCCATTCATCCATCCATCCATTTATCCATCCATCCATCCATCCATCCATTTAGCCATCCATCCATCCATTCATCCATCCATTCATCCATCCATCCATTTATCCATCCATCCATCCATCCATCCATCCATCCATTTAGCCATCCATCCATTTATCCATCCATCCATTTATCCATCCATTTATCCATCCATCCATTTATCCATCCATCCATCCATCCCTCTATCCATCCATCCATTTATCCATCCATCCATCCATTAATCCATCCCTCCCTCCATCCAGCCATCCATTTATCAATCCAGCCATCCCTCTATCCATCCACCCATCCATTTATCCATCACTCCCTCCATCCATCCATCCAGCCATTTATCAATCCAGCCATCCCTCCATCCATCCATCCATCCATCCATCCATCATCCATTTATCCATCCATCCCTTCATCTATCCCTCCATCCATCCATCCCTCTATCCATCCATTTATCCATCTCTCCCTCCATCCCCCATCCATCCATCCATCCATCCATTTATCAATCCATCCACCCCTCCATCCATTTATCAATCCATCCATCCCTCCCTCCCTCCATCCATCCATTCATTTATCCATCCATCCATTTATCAATCCATCCACCCCTCCATCCATTTATCAATCCATCCATCCCTCCCTCCCTCCATCCATTCATTTATCCATCCATCTCATATTGTCCATTCTCTTCTGCTTATCCAAGATGGGTTTGTGGGGTCAGCATCCTAAGCAGGGAGCCCAGACTTCCCTTTCCCTAAGCTATTCCATGTAGGTCCTCCCAGTGGATCCCAAGGTGTTCCCAGACCAATTGAGGGACATAGGCCTCTAACTTCATGCTTGTAGTTTGGTCCAGTGCTCCTCTGTGTGCTACCAATTTGGTCATTTGGTAGCTTGGGTGGCCCACCAGGGGAGGTGTCCACATTTCCAGCTTGGCACAGTGACAATTTGGTGACAAAACAGGACGCCAAAGATGCGATGAAAGCTCGCCAGCTTCGACCTGGTCAGCTGAAAGTACGATGCCAACCGGGTCAGCTTTTCATTTTATCAGTAAATACGAGACCGTGTTTGATTTCATCTCCATGTGAGACAGCTACGAGTTTTTCCTCTTTCCGAATGACTTTTCCGAAAACAATGGTACCCATCTTGTCTACATGCGCCGCTATAATCAACCAGAATAGTAAATGGGGCATGCCCAGTAACACGTAAACATCAACATCATGTGATGTGAGTTTTTCTTTCACTTGTTGGAATAACTCCGTATTGCCAGTTTTTCCCTCGTCCGGTCTTGAAATTTAGTTTGGATCAAAAAGAAACTTTCTGCAGCAGTCCAGTGCCGATTGCTGGCCTCCATTTTTAAAACTGAAGAACATCTCGAGAAAAGCATTGAGCTAATATTTTATCATTAAACTCTGGACATGTTTTATATAGATATACTATATGTTTTTTTAAGAAAACATGTACTTGTGAATGGCGTATAGAAGGGTTTAGATTGTGTTCCACAGATGGCGCTAATGCACACCAAAGCTGCTTGCCAACCGCCAATAAACAACAGAAGAAGAAGAACGCACCCTGACAACTTTCCATTTGAGCGAGTACAAGATACCTCAATCGGATTGGGGAAAGGAATATTCCACCCCTGGGAATCCCATTGTATGTTCATTTTTCTTTGGGAATGAGGTGTATACTAAGGTTCAATTCTTTCCCTTTGAGCAAGTGGAATATTTGGCTCAGTGTTGATGTTTGAATTTGAAGCACCATTGACTGACTCGGATGATGATGACTCCGACCGCAGGAGAGCAGAGCGAGGGAGTGGGGATGACGTTGCAACTTTGGAGATCCAGTGCGGGTCAAAACATGTAAAGATGATTGCTGATGTCATTCGAAGACTCCTGACTCTCCTGCCCTTCCCTTTTTTCTCACTTGCAACAAATCTGCTTTACACAACTTTGGGATGGCCTTTCCACACCCACAATATTGCAGTAATCAGCAGAAGATACTATATACAGGTGGCCCTGCTTTTGGCCAGTCAGGGTTGGCCCCAAAGTGCATACCTATGTACATACAATTTGGAGTGGCCAATTAACCTGGCATGTTTTTGGAATGTGGGAGGAAACCGGAGTACCCGGAGAAAACCCACGCATGCACGGGGAGAACATGCAAACTCCACACAGAGATAGCCGAGGGTGGAATTGAACTCGGGTCTCCTGGCTGTGAGGCCTGCGTGCTAACCACTCGCTTGCCGTGCAGCTGTAATAAAGTTATTGATATGTGATGAAATATAACCATCCCTCCATCCATTTATCCATCCATCCATCAATTTATCCCTCCATCCATTTATCTATCCATCCATCCATCCATTCATCCATTTATCCATCCATTCATCCATCCATCCATCCAGCCATCCCTCCCTCCCTCCCTCCCTCCCTCCCTCCCTCCCTCCCTCCCTCTCTCCATCCATCCATCCATCATCCATCCATCCCTCCATCCATTTATCCATCCATCCATCCATCAATTTATCCATCCATCCATCCATCCATCATCCATTTATCCATCCATCCCTTCATCTATCCCTCCATCCATCCATCCATCCCTCTATCCATCCATTTATCCATCTCTCCCTCCATCCCCCCATCCCCCATGGGATGAAATATAACACAATGAAGTTGTGAGGTGTGTACAATTAGGTTCTGTAAAAATGTATAATACAGTAAACCTCGGATATATCGGATTCAATTGTTCCCACTGGTTTTGTCCGATATAAGCGAAATCCGTTATATGCGTATACCGGAAAATGTCCGTTTTACGCATATATCGGATTTTATCCGTTCTAAAAAGGCACTTCCTTGACTATGTTTCCAATGTACCTGGACAACGCTGCAAACGCTGCAAATGACGTCGTATAGCGGCCTGTCACCATTCGGCGAATCGGAGCGCCACAATGCGGCCATCCGATATATGCCAGGCAAATTTCATGGAAATGCATTGAAACGGGACTGGAGATTTTGTCCGAAATAGGCGAAATCCGTTATAAAAAATCCGATATATGCAATGAATTTTTATTGGAAATGCATTACAGAAAAATCGCTTCTTTTTTATCTGTCCGTTGTGAGCGAATTTCCGATATATCCGAGTCCGATATATCCGAGGTTTACTGTATTTTTAAGTGTGGTAAAGACTCCACACTGATGTCCACCATGCATTTATTGTTTTTGAATGCATTCACCACGCCGTTCCAAGACACGAAGCATGGGGAAATGTAGATAGAATGAATATAGTGTTAGTTATCACCCTTATATCCATTTGCTTAGACAATAGAAAGTGTTTGAATGTGCTGAAGAAGAAATGTTCCTGTGACCCTGATCAGAGACCCCCAGCGACCCCCAGGTCCTGGAGGTGCCTGGATGCGCCAACAGCAACCCTGCAGATGTTCATGTTAATCCTGCAAGAATGTGTCAAGATAAGAACTCATAAAACAATAAAAGTAATGACTCTCACATATACACACACACATAGACAAACAAATACAGCTGGCCCCCCCTTAGAGTTGCACGACCATGTAGTAGGGACCCCCAAAAGCATATTCCGAGTGGAGCGGCATGTCACTGGGTATGTGGTTTCACTCTCCTCGCTGCGAGTAACTTTGAATATTGTTGTCTGTCTCTTCTGTATTTCTGTATTGAAGTATTTTTAAAAGTGTCACAGGAGTTTGAACCCGACATGAAACACCGGGTAAAAACTGTAAACAATACATTCAGAAAAGTCAATACTACAGTACAGTTACATTCAAAGTGTTCGCCGGGTAGTCAAATACTAGAATGTACAGGAACTCGTGCTTTCTCTCAAATCGGCTGATATCAGTGAAAAAGCACGATATCGATACCGGCTGATACTTGCTTTAAAAGTTTTGTACTGAATGTATGTGGTCGGTATTGGTATCGGTATTGATATTGGAATTGCTATCGGTATTGATATCGGTATTGATATCGGTATTGATATCGGTATTGATATCGGTATTGATATCGGTATTGATATCGGTATTGATATCGGTATTGATATCGGTATTGATATCGGTATTGATATCGATATCGGTATTGATATCGGTATTGATATCGGTATTGATATCGGTATTGATATCGGTATTGATATCTTGACTGATTTCACTCATGGATTATCGGGCTGTTTACACTCTGCTGATTCTGCATGTTTGCCCCCCCCCCCCCATATAGAGGTTTGAGGTCACGCCCACAAGTGGTCCACGAAACCCTGGTTCCTCAGAGAGCAGCGTCTTTGAGAAACACCGGTCTAGATTTTGCACAGTTTGAAAATTTCCATGTGAAGAAAGGAGTCTTTAGTTTCACATTCGAAATCATCTCAGACTTCCTCACTTGCGTCACACCACGGTGAGGGGGTTGGACGTGACATCAGGATGGAAGTGAAAAGCTGTGAATGACCCCGATGTGGTTTTTCATGTATGCTGTCTATTTTTACACCAAGGGGAAGTCACACAATACAACAAAAGCACACCAGTGACTCTGCAATAATCATAGCACATAATTCAGCATCACACACACGAATGTGTGACGTACACACACCAACCTATTTTCCAATGGGGGGGGGGGGTCCATCAAAATATCCATAGTATTCATACATCCGATTATGACATTATTTTTTTTTATTATTATTATTATATTATTTTATTATATATTTTTTATTATTCATTCATTCATTCATTTTCTACCGCTTTCTCCTCACAAGGGTCGCGGGGGGTGCTGGAGCCTATCCCAGCTGTCTTCGGGCGAGAGGCGGGGTACACCCTGGACTGGTGGCCAGCCAATCCCAGGGCACATATAGACAAACAACCATTCACACTCACATTCATACCTATGGACAATTTGGAGTGGCTAATTAACCTAGCATGTTTTTGGAATGTGGGAGGAAACCGGAGTACCCGGAGAAAACCCACGCATGCACGGGGAGAACATGCAAACTCCACACAGAGATGGCCGAGGGCGGGGACCGAACCCTGGTCTCCTAGCTGTGAGGTCTGCGCACTAACCACCAGACCACCGTGCCGCCCTTTTTTATTATTTATTACTATTATTATTTTCATTATCATTTACATTATTTGTATATATTGTTATGTTTACAAAGTAATACAGGCCTTTGTAGTGTACTACATTAGGTGTCAGTAATGTTATTGTCATGCTGGGTGAGACACACAAGCACCAGATTGGATCACTGGTGCAACAGCCCTTTATTGCACGTTGCGACAGCCCTAAAAAAAAATGAAAGGCAAAAGAATCATAAAGTCAGTCAAGGATCTTGAAAAATGTGAGATACAAAGATGAATATCAGCAATCCTGGTACGGTGTTTACTAGTTACGGGATCGCTATCGCAGTCATAGTTTGACCCAAATATGGCCGCTGCACCACAACACTAGCTAACATTTGTGTTGTTTTATTGTGTGTGTGTGTGTGTGTGTAATACTTGGATAGCAACCATGTTGTGTGTGTAGGAGTGTCTAAAGTTCCTCCTCAGCGCTGCGTCTCTCTTCCTCATCAAATCTTCACATCATTCACCGGACTTTCCCCAGGAGACCATGAAGTTTAAAAAAGAGCCGCTCTGTGCTTCCTGCCAGTCAACAACCAAGAGTCGCAGGAGGAAACAAACAGAGACGACGTTTCACAACAAGCCTCGTTCACAACAATGGACGCTGACTGCAAAGTAACACTTTTTGCTGCCGTGGACGCCGACGCCGAGAACCCATCGGGGCTTGTTGTTAGACCTGGATCCAAGCTCACCGCGGCCCTGGTGGGTTTCACGCTCATGATGGCCGTTGCTGCCGGTGCCGTGCTGCTCTTCAGCCACCACACTAAGGTGATATGAAAACTGAAATGAGCGACGCAACATGGATGCTTCAGCCGCTTCAACGCTCTCTTTCTCTCTCCCTCCCTTCTTAAAACAGGAACCAGCACAAGAGGACGATGGCTTTGGTACGAAATCCTCGCTCGGCTTCAATTCACGTTCACGTACAAACCAAAATTGTGTACAATCCACTGAAGTATATTATCCTTCACAGATCTTCATCATACCTTGAGGCAAATCTCCAATGGAAGAGCTGCCATTCATTTAGCAGGTAAGAAGCCGATCCATCTCCTGTTCCATCTTGGCCAGATGATTTAAGTGCAGAAAGACCGCGTTTGATATGTGAATCTCAGTCAAGTCACCATCACCATCGTACTTCTTTAGCAACCGAATCGTTTTTTTTTAAATTAGAGCATAGAAAACCTGTTTGCAACCTTCTAAAAATGCTTTTATAAAAACATTATTAGAGCCCTCTAGACATTAAATAACAGCCCTACAGTCACTTTTACACTCCAATTATTATCCAATATAGTAGACATAATCAGAGAAAATAAGACGTTAGTGTTTCTGATCTTAATATCTTTAAGATCCAATACTGCTCTGATACCAACACACAAAAATCACCCAATGTGTCTGGTAAATTTGAAAAAGTCGTGTTTTTCATATCATAGCATAAAAACCTACAATATATTGAATGAATGTCATTCATTTCAATAAATAATGTCATTATTTGTTTCTTTAAAAAACCTTAAAGGTTATCGCCGTAGTGGAGCGAATTACACTACGACCAAGCTAATATATAACAAATTATGACAAACTTATCAAATATGTGAGAAAAATTGTATAAATAATAAAGAAATAAAACCAATAAGTGATTCATTATGAATCAACTTTAGTCAGAACGTTTCAACTGAACAAACACGACCTCAAGTGACTGGAAGTACCAATACAGTACTACAAAGAGCTAGTATCGCAAGTATGGGTATTTCAGTATTGATTGGCACATCACTAGAACCGGGACCTCGTGTAGACTCGCTTTGTTTGAAGATGATCACACCTTCGTATGATGTGTCGGTGACAGGCGGTGTGCTAGCATGACATCCATTTGACATTTGAGCTCAAACTACCAATTTACTCTTACTTTTATTCTACGTTTGAGCATATTTCCACAGCATTTCAGTCCAGCTTCAGCTTCCGTTTTTTTTTTTTTCGAGTTTTGCGTCAGCTTTTCAGCCTTCACAGGAAATGTCTGCTGACATTGCATCGTCTAGTTATGTCTTGTCAACTGTGTTAGCTAACAGGAGTGTAAAGGTGACCACAGGGGTGTCAAATAAGGAATGTTATTTTGATTGGGGAACTGCGAAACCATCCAAGTGTATAATCACCTCATGATGTTATTACACTTCTGGTTATTATGATTTTCATGTGGTATGGTACATTTACATTGAAATAAGAGGTCAGTCAAGGTCATAAGAGCAGAAATGTGAGCATACAACTATTGTATAATTAATAATACTTAGACTGTCTTTGTTTTTTATTGTTTTTGACTCAATATATTTGAAAAAATTCGACTAAATTAAAAATAAATAATTATAATTAGCCCGATATCAGTATCAAAATGTGATATCAGTTGATTTTGGTATCGGATTTTTTTCCCTTATCATGAAAAGTGATATTAAAAACCGGTATCGGAAATTGAGAGTCGGACAATATCGGCATATCGGTTTTCAGCAAATAAGCCGATATCGGACATCCCTAATAATCACTAGATATAAATATTTTAAACAATAATGGGACAATATCGGCATATCGGTTTCCAGCAAATAAGCCGATATCGGACATCCCTAATAATCACTAGATATATATATTTTAAACAATAATCGGGCAATATCGTCATATCGGTTTTCAGCAAATAAGCCGATATCGGACATCCCTAATAATCACTAGTTATAAATATTTTAAACAATAATCGGGCAATATCGGCATATCGGTTTCCAGCAAATAAGCCGATATGGGACATCCCTAATAATCACTAGATATAAATATTTTAAACAATAATGGGACAATATCGGCATATCGGTTTTCAGCAAATAAGCCGATATGGGACATCCCTAATAATCACTAGATATATATATTTTAAACAATAATCGGGCAATATCGGCATATCGGTTTCCAGCAAATAAGCCGATATGGGACATCCCTAATAATCACTAGATCGGGGACCCCGCCTGCCAGGACACCGTAGTCTCGTGTAAACTATGCATCTGCTGATTTGCTGTTGGGTGTGATCCCAGATCCCAGAAGGCCGGGAGTGCCGCCCACATCTTTATGAATAGCACAATATTCCATAAGATATTTGTTACGTGCAATATTGTTCCGTGACCAAGTGGTGTTTCCTCCACAGGACAGTACAACCCGAACATGGAGACCTCAGTGGAATGGATCGGTAACGTGGGCCCGACCCACTCCCAAGGCGGACTGGAGCTCAAGAACAACGAGATCGTGATCCCCCGAAAGGGCCTCTACTTCGTTTACAGTCAAGTATCCTTCCGGGTCAGCTGCAGCATCGGCGAGAACGACAGCGCCTCCGCGGCGCCCATGGTCCACCTGACCCACAGAGTGAGGCGCTGGTCCAGCTCATTTGGGAGCGACGAATACAAGACCATCCTTCACGCCGTCCGCACCGCCTGCCAGAAGACAGCAAGCGGCGATGCTGACGAAGATGGCCGCTGGTACTCGGCCGTGTACATGGGCGCCGTCTTCCAATTAAATAAAGAAGACCGGCTGAAGACCGTCACGGAGAAGATGCTGCCAAATCTGGAGGAAGAGGCGGCAAAGACCTTCTTTGGGGTGTTTGCTTTGTGACCACGTGAAGACGAGCGCTGTCGCCACCTGTCTAGTCACTCATTATTTATTGAAATATTTATGTATTTATATATTTATCATTTATTTATTCCTGTCATTCCACAATGTCAACACAAGTTGTGTACCCTTACTTGTTAATATACTTGCAACAATGTTGCTGTATCGTCAATACGCATCCCCTCCGTGTATGAGGCGTGTTATGAAACGGAAGCGGTGATCACGGGTGCTTGAAAGTGATGCTAACGCGAGGAACGTCAATACAAGAAGAATTGATTTGAAGTCCTAACATCTACGTGACGGATGTGACAAATCTTTGAGTCAATGTAGAAGTACTACAACTTCTGCTTGGACAGCAGAAAAAAAGCAGCCACACATGACTCGCTGATGCTGGGAACGCCACTTCCGAGACCACTTCCATATTCCGTATTACCTTTCATTCCCAACTACGTTAACATCCAAGCACACTAACAGGGAATATGCCTCTCAATGTTATTTTTGCTGTGCAAAAATAAACAAAATGATCAAATTGAAAGAGTACATGCGTTTTGGTGTTTTTTTACTGGACTTATTTCCTGCATGTATTTATACTTTTACTGGTGTATCGTAATCCCTCCTTTATTGCACTTCATCGGTTCAATTAGTGAAGTAGGATTCTTTATTTATAAATGCAATATTTTGGTTGCAAGAGAGAAACTTGGAAATATGCTTTTCAACATTAGAGCCCTTCAGACACAAAATAACACCCCTATAGCCACCTTTACACCCGTATTACCCAATATGGTAGACCCACAAGATACATGAACCATAGTATACATAACATAGACTCGCACATGTTAATTTTATACTTCCTGTCGTGTACAGTGCTTCCTGTGGCGCTCACCGACTAACCAGTATAGAATGCAACATCAATTCTGAATGCTTTATATTTGGATTTTGCTTCATTGAAAAAGTATGTACAATGTACTTAACTGCACATTTTTGGAATAATAATACATCCACATGAGTAAGTACGAGGTGCATTATTTAAAAAAAAACAAAAAAAAACTTAAACTGTATTATGGAAAGCAGGAAGTGAACAAATGTAACAGTTAGTGATTGTAAAAGTACCAGATGGAGGGGTAGGATTTAATAAGCTTTGCTTCTTCCTACTCCTTTTGGACATGTGGAACTGGGAACTGATTATGGGATGCACTCAATTGGAATCTGATGCATGTTCAAATGAAATTAAACCATTACCATTACCATTACCATTACCATGACATTACCATTACCATTACCATTACCATGACATTACCATTACCATTACATTACCATTACCATTACCATTACCATTACCATTACCATTACATTACCATTACCATTACCATTACCATTACATTACCATTACCATTACCATTACCATTACCATTACCATTACATTACCATTACCATTACCATGACATTACCATTACCATTACCATTACCATTACATTACCATTACCATTACATTACCATTACCATTACCATTACCATTACCATTACCATTACATTACCATTACCATTACCATTACATTACCATTACCATTACCATTACATTACCATTACCATTACCATTACCATTACATTACCATTACCATTACCATTACCATTACATTACCATTACCATTACCATTACCATTACCATTACATTCATACCTGTGGACAAAAAAGCCGGGGAGAACATGCAAACTCCCCACAGAGATGCCCGAGGGTGGAATCGAACACAGGTCTCCTAGCTGTGAGTCCTCCGCGTGGCACTAGTTGCAAATGTGTGTTCTATTTGTGTTCATTTTAGTTGGGAGCTGATATTTGGCTGAAAAGTAGCCATGCTCTACCGCTGATTACCAAAGACCAGAAAAGGGTAGAAACAAAGTTTTTTTTTCTAATGAAGGATGAAGAAGAGTCTAATGTTTCTTTTGGTATCTACCATGCTAATGTCACCCGAGTGTGTACTATATTCTGTGTGCTATGAAAAGTCAGTCAAAATCCTCAACAATGACCACCCGGTACCGCGAGGGACGGCTTTAGAAAAAGGGCTGGGATGGAACGAGTATGAAATATTATATTCCATAAACAATAAATTTCGGTAGACTGTAAGTTCATCCTTCCGCTAAAAGTCAACCTCCACCAGAGTTACAGGAACCGTATTAGCTTCTATGGAAATATCAACAACACAAAGAGGGTTTGATTCCCCTAACAAGTCACTGCTTGTGGTTGTTGCTGCCTCGCTGACATCGTGGACTCACTGCCCATATTTGGACTTCCCTTGGGAAGACACGGTGTTGAGCAACAACCAGGTTGAAATGACGGAGGCAAAGCGACTCCTGCAGCCTGCAGTCAATGAGGTCATGTGATGCTGTTATTTCAGGACAAAGTGGGCGGAGGTGTCATATGAAAGGTGACCACTTCCACAATATGAGACCTGCTGGTTATGACTAGTGCGTGTGGATTAGTGTACGTGTGACGGACAGAAATATACTACAATACCGAGAGGTTGATCAAAACGGCAAAGTCCCACAGAGAGCTGGGACTTCCCCCGTGGGCACCTGGAACCCGCAGAGCGGAAAGTTCTGAGCTTTCATTCTTTTCCACCTGCTGCCATTGTGTCATTTCCGCTTGGGTTTCACCCTAAAAGTCGAGGAGTAAGACTTGCAGCAACGGAAGGTCGCTGACGTGCGCTGAAGTTCATGGCTGCTGAGGCGCGTATTCGTGTTGACGTTAACGGGGGTTGGTTGGTTGGTTGCCCCACAAGTTGAGTAAGAAAGTGCGCTCCCTCAGTACGAAGGCAAACACCAGACAGGGGGGCTGCCCGGTCCGTCATGGGTGTCACATGACAAGGCAAAGTCACCACCCACCGCCACGACTTTGGAGAAAGTATGTCCTCCCAGCATGCATCTGGTGCTTAGCAAGCATCATCAACATGGAGGAGGCTGCGTATCAAACGGAGAAAAAATAAAATAAAATAAAAAAATACAAAGAATAACTACAAAAAAATTAATAAAAAATAATAAAATAATAATAAAATAATATTAAAATATTAAAAAGAAGCAAAGCAGTAAAAGTATAAAAAAAAACAATTAAAATAAAAAGAAAAAAACTAAAAATCCAGAGAATAAAAGTGGCTTTTAAGACGAGACTTAAAGCTTTCGATGTTGGGGGCCTTTTTTACTTGGGAGGGGAGAGGGTTCAATAGTTTGGGGCCAACCACAGAAAAGGCTCCGTCTCCCCTGGTCTTAAGTCTCGTCTTGGGCACCACAAGTTGGATCTGGCCCTCGGACCTCAGTGACCGCGCTGTAGAGTAAATTTAGATGAGGTCCGAGATGTATTTGGGGGGGGGCACATACACTTTCGGTGCGACTTGGACACATCATCAGTGTTGGATCCTGGGTTTACTGGGTGTTTCGGGTCTCACAACAGATACCCTCGCCCGAGACCCAGCCGGGTTGATCAGTCCCGACTTGTGTCTAAGTAGCTTTTGTTCTCCACTGATCTCCCCGCTTGATCCACAGCCATCAGGACGCCGTTTCTGCTGCGTCAGTGATGTTCTTGATGTTCTTGATGTTCTTCACCCCCAACATCTTGAGTGCTCTGATGAGAGACTGGCCTACAAATCCTCTGCACCCGAACTCCATGGGGTTGCATCGGGTCCTCCATCCTCTGCTTCGGCGTTCGGCGTCTGCCAGCTCCTCATACTTGGCCCTCTTCCTCTCAAAGGCCTCCTCCATCTGGTCCTCCATCTGTCCCAGGGAACAGTCAACTCCAGCAGGACCACTTGCCGAGTTGTTTCTGACACCAGGACCATGTCTGGCCTGAGAGAGGTCACTGCAGTGTTCTCCAGGAATTTGAGCTGTCTCCCTTGGTCGCCTTTCAGCTGCCAGTCTCGAGCTGTCGCCAGCAGCCCCCCTGCTTGAGTCCGGCACTGCTTCGGCTTCTCCCCAGGCCTAACAAAGACGATGGACTACCTTGTTGGTTGATGGTGTTTACTGGTGGAGATCCCTGTGCTGATGACCTCTGCAATGACCCATGTACTTGGTCATGGCGCCAGCGGTAGCGCCCGTCCCCCAGTGCCCTTGGGCAGCAGCTGAGGATGTGTTCCAGTGATCCAGGACTCCGGCAGAGAGGGCACAGTGGATTCTCCGCCAAGCCCCAGCGAAAGAGGTTGGACGGACTTGGGAGCACATCGTACACCGACCGGATGAGGAACTCAATCCGGTGTGGCTGAGATGGCCCCAGCTCTGTCCACGATATCTTCCGGTCAGCTGCCTCCTCCCATCGGCGGGCTTCCTCTACCCCTGCTCGGACTTCCTCCTGGATCAGCTGACACCTTTCCTTTCCCTGGGCCTTGTTGAAGTGAGGTCTTTGGTTGCTCCCAAGGCCTGCCCGTCCGGAAGCCACTGTTCCCACCAGCTCACTGTGTCGTAAGCGGGACTCAGCCTGGTCTACCGCCTCATGAGCCTTCCACTTCCTGCCAGTTCGTACTTTTGTGCCAGCCGAGGAGACTTTGATGTCACTGGAGTTCCTATCCAGGAGACCCATCAACTCCTCCATCAGACGACTGAAGGGCAGTTTCAGCTTGTTGCGATGCTGCTGAGGCTTCGCGGTGAGCCCAACCACCTCCGCAGGAAACAGCTGTCCTTCCTCATTCAATGTTTCTGACTTTGTAAGTCAAGTTTTCAACATGATTACAACACCCAAGACATGGAATGACACCCCCCCCCCCCGCCCCCCGATAGTCACTTTTACACTCCTTAGTCTCCTTAGTCAAGTATTTGTTTCCATCACATTGCATTGCAGGCTACGGGATCAATACTTAGCCTCTCAATTGACTTGCTCTAAACTTAAGGTTATTATAATTATTATTTTTCCATTTTTCTGACCTATAAAAGTAGTTAAAATGTCGTATTCTGGTGTTAAATGATGCCAAAGTTTCACATCATGAGGTTTGCATTTGGAAGTGAGCCGTTAGAGACGTTTGGGATGCCTCAAAACGTCGGCTTTCAAAAGGCGTGGTCAAACTGCCCCTTTGTGATGTCACAGAGGGGCGTCAGTATAATAATCAGTTGTCACTCAAAAAGAACAAATGTTCAAATGTTCATTTTGAATGGGAATATTTTGGTTTGGCCGGGCGACCTTAGGTTGACCTTTGTATGAAGTATAATGGTTATATTTTTTTATATTTTTTTATTGCACAAACATAAGAGGGAAAAGGCTGATTATGTCTTTATAACACTTATTAACACTTTATATGTTTTTGTATGTTATATGTTTCACACAGAGGCGATGATGCAACTCCACATTAGAAGGGAGCATGTATGCTTCAGTTTGAAGCCGAAAAAAGGGTGCCTTTTATAAGAACTCTGCATGTACCGTTTCCTTGTAGAAGAGAAGTTTTTACTATGAAGGGAATGAGAGAATCAGCGGGATAGAACATTGAAATATAAATCCAGACTGTCACAGTGCAGGAGTCTTTGAACGTTCCAGTCGGTAGCCCTGCTGGAGATTGCATTCCCAGTAAGATACTGTGTTGGAATAAAATGTAGATAGAATGAATATAGTGTTAGTTATCACCCTTATATCCATTTGCTTAGACAATAGAAAGAGTTTGAATGTGCTGAATTCGAAGAAATGTTCCCGTGACCCTGATCAGAGACCCTTAGCGACCCCCAGGTCCTGGAGGTGCCTGGATGCACCAACAAGAATGTGTCAAGATAAGAACTCATAAAACAATAAAAGTAATGACTCTCACATATACACACACACATAGACAAACAAATACAGCTCGTGCAACTTCCCCCCCCCCCCCCTTAGAGTTGCACGACCATGTAGTAGGGACCCCCAAAAAGCATGTCACTGGGTATGTGGTTTCACTCTCCTCACTGCGAGTAACTTTGAATATTGTTGTCTGTCTCTTCCTTATTTCTGTATTTAAGTGTTTTTCAAAGTGTCACAGGAGTTTGAACCCGACATATTGTCATGCGGGTGAAAACAAATACACAATCTCTTTGTATCCAATTCCACCAGAGCTTTCCCAATCGCAAGCTATTTGCCCAAAATGGGAAAATGCAGAGTCATGAATCATTTTGTTACGGTCTGCTACGGCTCCCCAACAGACGACAAATTTGGTCACTTCCTTTTTTCACACAACACAACACAACACAACACAACACAACACAACACAGCTAGCAGTTAAGAGTTACGAGTTAAGACGGAGTTGTCACAGAGTTCTCAGCGGAGTAATGACGCGAGTAACGGTCTGGGATTTTTCCCAACGAAAGTCGAAAAACTCTGCCTTTTACTGTCGTGATCTGTGCGCTGTTAGCTGCCGCCCGTGCGCCGTGTCTTGCAGCACGCTGCTGAGCCGTATGGGAGGAGCCTCTTGTCACACCTGCTGACAATTACCACCTGTGTGGTTCTCTTGTTGCCAGATTGTTCCCTGCTCCTTGCCTGTAACCTGCTCCTCCCAGCCTCTCGTTACTTGCTACTTTATGGTCTTTGTTTACTTGTATTCTAAGTACTTTTGTATTCTATTTGTATTGTATTCTATTTGTATGCTCGGCTAGCCGTTGCTAGCGTTACGCTAGGGGGGAGAAGGCAGTTGCACGAGCTGTATTTGTTTTATCTATGTGTGTGTGTATATGTGAGAGTCATTACTTTTATTGTTTTATGAGTTCTTATCTTGACAACATTTTATTCATATTATCGTTCTGCAAAATTAATGTTTTGTAAAACCTTTACAGCTCCACACTGGGGACCCAAAACCAGTTCACACATTTACAGTGAACACTTAATATGAGAGGGGGGAAGTTTAATTTTCATTTTCACAATTGGAATCACCTTCTTTTGTTCTATTTTTACAGAATAGAAATATATTTTGAATACAGTAGCACATGAAATACAGCTGGTCAATGCAAAGTCAAATACTGGTATTTGTCAGTATGCATATTGTCATGTACTAGTACAGTAAACCTCGGATATATCGGACTCGGATATATCGGAAATTCGCTCACAACGGACAGATAAAAAAGAAGCGATTTTTCTGTAATGCATTTCCAATAAAAATTCATTGCATATATCGGATTTTTTATAACGGATTTCGCCTATTTCGGACAAAATCTCCAGTCCCGTTCCAATGCATTTACATTTACATTCCTATTATTCTTTGTTTACATGTTTGTTTACATGTGCAGACCACGGGATCGATCACTACATAGTAGACCTGACTAACTAGTTTGTCTCTCCAGTATACTATTCTTTATTTATTCTATAACTTAAGACTTCCAAATGGGAGTAGGAAGGACGACAAAGAAGCCAAAAACGTACCACTTCCACACTGAATGACAGGAGAGCCTTTATTTCAATCACTCTATCTTACGTATGGCTATCTGGCGTACCGCAGGGATCGATACTGGGAGCAAAATAGTTCATTTGAAAATAATGTGAAATACGGATCGGCCGATATGTTTTTTTTTCTATTTTTTATAACGGATTTCGCCTATTTCGGACAAAATCTCCAGTCCCGTTCCAATGCATTTCCATGAAATTTCCCTGGCATATATCGGATGGCCGCATCGTGGCGCTCCGTCCAGGTACATTGGAAACATAGTCAAGGAAGTGCCTTTTTATAACGGATAAAATCCCATTTACGCATATACCGGATATAAATCCCATATATGCGTAAAACGGACATTTTCCGGTATACGCATATAACGGATTTCGCTTATATCGGACAAAACCAGTGGGAACAATTGAATCCGATATATCCGACGTTTACTGTATATCACTTACATCATCACGCTTTACAGAAGTACATTATTACAAACACTGAATAGATAGTCCTACACAGCAACATTAGAATTTGTACACGTGAGGCTCAAACTGCTCGTCATGATGTGCGGCGACCTTGGCCACGCCCACAGAAAGACACTGTTGGAGCACACAGGAAGTTGACAGCAGAGATGAGGAAGTGCATGGAGGTGCTGGATGTCTTCCTCAGGGTGTTTAGTTCAGGTCCAGTTTTTGACACGGACTTTACTTTGTGGACTGCAGGCACGGTTCCCCGAAGCAGACCCAGACTCGTACGGCGTTTGTGTAACTTCACGTCCATGGTGGTGGTCTATGATCATGATCAGAGTCTCACTCTCCTGCCATATATTAGGGCTGTCAACCATAAAGCAAAATAGGACATTTAACACAGTTTGCACCGAGGGGATCAAAATGGGTGGCAACAGGAAGTTAGGTTCAAGATTCAGACTTGACTTTTAGTTTGTTGTGAGCTATTATTATTCATTCATTTTCTACCACTTGGGTGGCGGGGGTGCTGGAGCCTATCCCAGCTGTACACCCAGGCACATATGAATGTGAGTGTGAATGGTTGTTTGTCTATGTTTTTGGAATGGGGGAGGAAACCGGAGATGGCCGAGGGTGGAATTGAATTCGGGTCTCGTAGCTGTGAGGCCTGCGTGCTAACCACTTGGCCAGGGAGAGAGAATATCAACACAAAAAGCATTAAATACAAATTTTATTTGCCTTTGTGATTTTTTTTGTTTACCTTCGCCAACACGAGTGTAGCACAGCACGAGGTTTTTGCCGTGTTTGTTTGCGCGCTAACCACTTGACCGTCCTGCTATTATTATTATTATTATTAATCATAATAATAAGAACAATAATAATAATAATTATTATTATTATTATTGTTATTATTGATATGTCATTTTCTCCACTAGGTGTCAGTGAGACACACAAGCACCAGACTTGATTGCCGGAGGCTTTCATTGATTGCTTGAATGATCTCACCACAGGAACAATAACAATATAATAATAATAATAATAATAATAATAATAATAAATTGTTTATTATTGTTTATAATTTATTATTTTTTATATTATTATACACTTATCTGACAATAATAATAATAATTATTATTATTATTAATTAAATACTAATAATAACAATGATAATAATAATAATAATTATATAATAACAATAATAATAATAATTATTATTATTAATAATAATATTAATAATAATAATAACATAACAATATAATAATAATAATAATTATAATAATATTAATAATAATAATAATAATTATTATATTGTTATGTTATTATTATTATTAATAATAATAATAATAATAATAATAATAATTATTATTATTATTATTATTATTAGTAGTAGTATTAAATACTAATAATAATAATAATAATTATATAATAATAATAATTATTATTATTATTATATTATTATAATAATTATTTAATAATTATAATAATTATAATAATAATAATAATTATATAATAATAATAATAATAATAATTATTATTATATAATAATAATTATTATTATTATTATTATTATATTATTATTATTCTTATTGTTATTATTAGTATTTAATTAATAATAATAATAATAATTATTATTATTATTATCAGATAAGTGTATAATAATATAAAAAATAATAAATTATAAACAATAACAAACAATTTATTATTATTATTATTATTATTATTATTATTATTATTATTATTATTATTATTATTATTATTATTATTATTATTATTATTATTATTATTATTATTATTATTATTATTATATTGTTCCTGTGGTGAAATCATTCAACCAATCAATGAAAGCCTCTGGCAATCAAGTCTGGTGCTTGTGTGTCTCACTGACACCTAGTGGAGAAAATGACATATGATCACAATGTATGAATGCCTTATATTTGGAAATAAATGCTTCATTCGGGCAAAAAAATGATAACATATGCTCGTATATGCATGTTTTTCAACTATGAATAGGCCCTAGTCAAGAACCAAAGGGCATGAAGGTTTGACAGCCCTAATATAAAAATCCATATTTTGGTACCGTACGTTGTAATTGTACGACGTTGGCATGGATTCATACGCACAAAGTAAAACATGAGCCAAGCTGCAGTTTTAGTCTACTTGGGGGGAAAACCCCAACGGTAGTTTTGGAAAGTGAATCCGTCTGACTTCCTCCTCGGCACAGTGCTTCCCCTCAGTCTCTGACACACATCACATGACTTAAAGAGGCCACACCCCCTGCGTCCACCGCGCTTTCTTCACACACACACATGGACAGATCCCTTAGAAGATCCTACACGCTAAACTCCACGTCATCATCAGACGCAGTATTGATCTTTTTATAGGCTTGATCAGCCGAACTTCATTGGCAATCCCTGGACCGGTGTTGGTGCGGACATTACCGTACACGCCACACATACCTGAATCCTCGCTAATTACGTCTCACGTGGTCCCTCCTTTGAGGTCTTGGTTCAAATAACCTGAGAGTCTGAAGGATGAGATGAGAAAAAGGCTTTGTCCGTAAAAACCAGTCCATGTACGATGACTCAGGCGTCTCTTTCAACAGAGACCGCCACCGATGTAAAAAAATACCTGGCAACCAATGAAACATCTTTTTGCATGGCATGCAGTCAGCCGGAATTTTGGGATGGGACTGGTCAGGACTTGGACAGTACATAGCACCATCTAGTGACATCATGGTACGGTCCATCCGTTCGTCTTCTTACACTTATCTGAGGTCGGGAACCCCACGCAGCGACCCGGCGGATCCCCAAGTGTTCCCAGGCCAGCTGAGACATTCGCGCTGTCCACATGGAAACATTCCTGGGATTTTTATTTTGGCAGTTTGGAAAAAAAGTGTGTGCCCACATTGTGGTGGATCGGTAGATAGTTGCATCCAGATGGGAACCGTCCATTAGCTTTCTAAGGTTGGTCTAGACTTTGGACTTACAATGAAGTCCTTTTGGAATTTGGGACAACAAAATATCAGGAGAATGTCGACTGGGTGGAGTCATGCCCCCAAATATTCAGATATTCATTCATTCATTTTCTACCGCTTATCCTCACAAGGGTGCGGAGGTGCTGGAGCCTATCCCAGCTGGACTGGTGGCCAGCCAATCCCAGGGCACATATAGACAAACAACCATTCACACTCACATTCATACCTATGGGCAATTTGGAGTGGCTAATTAACCTAGCATGTTTTTGGAATGCGGGAAGAAACCGGAATACCCGGAGAAAAGCCACGCATGCACGGGGAGAACATGGCCGAGGGTGGAATTGAACCTGGGTCTCCTAGCCTGCGCGCTAACTTGTCCACGTGCAGCCAGCCAAAACAAACCCTTTCAGGTCACCCAGGATGTTGTTTCCGTGTGGATGAAAGGCTGAAACGATAACATCCTTTTCAGTGTGGATAGCTCCATAGTCTTCCCGAGGCCTCCTACCGCTGGGACATGTTGATCCCTGATGCCTCCCCAGGGAGGCGTCCGGCCCGAGCCACCTCAATGCGGAGGAGCCGCGGTTCTACTCCAAGTACCTGCAACCACAAACCCGTCCTTTCAGTCACTCCCAAAAGCTCACGAGCATCCGTCGTAGGAACGTAGATTGACCGGCAAATTGGGATCTTTGCCTTTGGGCCCAGATCATGATAAGGTACGGGTACGACAAATCTGACCGTTTGCTGAAGCCCTCCACTTGGCAGACAACGATTTCTGAAGGTCTGGCTGTGTTTGTCCCATAATCAATATCGTTATGGTGGGATACATTTCTAATTTTTGGTTTTTCCATCCCCACACCATAAAAAAGGTGTCCCCTTTGGTCCGCCCTGCATGGAACGATCCACCAGCAGGTTTGTGGTAAAAATTTGGCACTGATGAAAAGCTCTCCCTGTGGCGCAATATTCCATTTGCTACACTTTTTTATTAGAACTTTAGGACCGTTTGGGACACGGTCCGGATGGTCCAGATGGTTCAGGTATCCGACCTTTTGAGAGGTAACAAGATACAGGAAAGTAGATGTTTAGCAGAAAGGAACAATTGGTCTAGACCCGTTCGTAATACGGTAGAGGTACGCTACTTTGGGTTTTCCTTTCAGGCATTATTACTGGAAAAACATGAAGCGTGGGCGCCAGCCTTTTAGTGAGAGACCAAGTCTTGCATGCATCGACGGCCGTAGGGACGACTCTTGAGTTGAACGGGTGGATTTTGGTTCTATTGTCGATCAAGGTGGAACACCGGATACGACGTAATTGGAGGGTCTTCCCGAGCCGCTGGGAGATGTCTGTGGAACGTTGGTTGACGGAACCCGAGGAGGGCGTCCTTAAGAGAGGCAACCTCAGCAAACGGTCACTTTGGAGTCGTTTTCCCGACATGACTAGGATGCCAGATTGTAACAAAATCTTTTTAACATATTCTGCTCTTTGAAAAGTGTCCATCCTCAATTACCATAAATGTCATGACAGCCTTGGCGCTCCGAGCGCACCCTCACTTCACTTATAGAGCATCTGCAGCCGGCTGGTATGACAGTTATTGCGGCCAATTTTGTTGTCGGGCTGATAGAGGCTGGACGAGTTGCCAAAGGACGGCGTGACCGCGTGCAGATCGGACGCTGGTGCCGGGTAACCTGGCGGGTGGGCCAGGGACCTGGGGTTGGTCTGCGGGACGGCCAGTGGAAGGGTGCTGTGGTTTTGATTCATGACGGTGGATGGTCTTCTTCTTGACCGCAGGGCCTGTCGCTCAGACAGCTGGTTCCTCAGCTCAGATACGCGTTCTTCTTTCTGCCGGCACACAAAGAAACAAGTCTCTTAAAGGGGACCAGTTTTCGGCTCTATGAAGGTAGTTGCAATGTTTTATTTTCCTGTTAAAAGATGCTCAAGTTTCAGATCATGAGGTTTGTGCATTTGGAAGTGAGACCTGAAAGATGGGATGACTCTGACACCGGCTAGCGTGAAGTCACAAGCTCTATCCAGACTTCCTTACAGTATATGGGCATGCCCGGGTACAAGCTGCAGTTGCAGATTCCAGATGATGAGAAAAGTATTGGACTGTTTTGTGAGCATTGGGTCAAGCTGTCACGGTGCGGCCTGAGAGTTTAAAGGTTGGACCCCAGGATGCAGAGATAAGGACTCGATTGCGGGTAAAAATATATTTCATTGTGCTATGCAGCAGAAGAAGAAGTCACTAGCATGGCAAACTCAAACATGGCAATGAACCGACAAAAGGAACTAAATACAATCAACAAATTACAAACAAGTGCGCGTCGAGGAGAAAGTAAAAGTGACGGAACACGGGACAGACCAACACAGGAAATAATTCAAAATAAGAGCACGAACGAGGAACAGAGGAAAAGACGAAAACTAAGAAGGCTGTCACGAGGGGGTGAAGTCCGGTCGTGACAGAAGCTGGACTATACAAAGTTGAAGAAAATAAAAATAAAAATAAAAATAAAAATAAAAATAAAAATAAAAATAAAAATAAAAATAAAAATAAAAATAAAAATAAAAATAAAAATAAAAATAAAAATAAAAATAAAAATAAAAATAAAAATAAAAATAAAAATAAAAATTATTAGAAAGCAGGAAGTGAACAAATGTAACAGTTAGTGATTGTAAAAGTACCAGATGGAGGGGTAGGATTTAATAAGCTTTGCTTCTTCCTACTCCTTTTGGACATGTGGAACTGGGAATTGACTTGACAAAAAAAACAAAAAACAAAAAACCTTAAACTATATTATGGAAAGCAGGAAGTGAACAAATGTAACAGTTTCTTCCTACTCCTTTTGGACATGTGGAACTGGGAACTGATTTGACAAAAATAAAAAAAATACAAAAATAAAAAAACCTTAAACTATATTAGGAAAGCAGGAAGTGAACAAATGTAAGAGTTAGTGATTGTAAAAGTACCAGATGGAGGGGTAGGATTTAATAAGCTTTGCTTCTTCCTACTCCTTTTGGACATGTGGAACTGGGAACTGATTATGGGATGCACTCAATTGGAATCTGATGCATGTTCAAATGAAATAAAACCATTACCATTACCATTACCATTAGCATTACCATTACCATTACCATTACCATTACATTACATTACCATTACCATTACCATTACATTACCATTACCATTACCATTACATTACCATTACATTACCATTACCATTACCATTACATTACCATTACCATTACATTACCATTACCATTACCATTACCATTACCATTACCATTACCATTACATTACCATTACCATTACCATTACCATTACATTACCATTACCATTACATTACCATTACCATTACCATTACCATTACCATTACCATTACAATGTATCAGTGTCCTAAGTGTGTTTATTTTGCTGAAGTAAGCGGTTGTCTGTGTAGCATTATAACGTGTGCATACAGGGAGCATGGTGCAAATTACAAGCTCACCGATGTCTGGCGTCGCTAAATAGCCTTTTTCCGCAACCGTGGACTACCTGTGTTTTTTAAACACTGCTAGTCTTGCAAAAAAAACGTGAAAGGACAAGATTTCTTTTTTACTGAGGTTGTTGAAAACCTACGTTCGAAAACCACTCTTTGAGTTCATACACGGTCGGTACATCAGGGGTCTTCAACCGGTAGCTAGTAGCTCCTAACCACAGGATTTATTCATTCATCATCAACTCCTATTCTGACAAAATTAGAGAATGGGGTTCGGCAGTAGTCCAGAAGTTGTCGGGAGTGCTTAGGAGTGTGACCAATCACAGCGGCATGGGCATGCCTGGAAGTGGAATAAATGAAAAGGAATTACAGCTGGAATAGGTGAAGATTCTGCAGGATCCAGAAAGCTTTCTGTGTGGTTATTGTGTGTAACTGCTCTATTGGAGTCGAATAATGAGCATAAAAGGTCCACTTTGGTGACAACGTGTCTCATTGAAAACTCTTTAAAGTAAAAAAACTTTAAAGACAAAGGAGCGAGGGACGGACTTGTCTAGTTTATCGTGTGCGATCATTCCCCAAAATAGCCAAAAGTGAAGAAAAATACCGCAAAGGGGATTTAAAAATTGGAAAACGTTGTGACGTAAAATACGAAAAATACCAAAAGTGACGTATTCTTGGGACGTGAATTTTAGCAGTGAAGAACAGGGGTCTCACTTCTTGGATGATCTTCTGGAGCTCTTTGTTCTCTCTCTCCAACTGTCTGGATTTCTCCTCGTCGTTGTTGTTCATGGAGGAGCCGGTCTTCACCGTCTCTTGGGCGTCGGACTGCCACTCGCCTCGTGTGATCAGACGCCGCATCTGCAGCATCAAAAAAAAAAAACACTGACATATACAATAATACATATAATAATTGACCAAAATATTTGGATTCATTCTTGGAACATTCTAACTTTTCCTGCAATTTTATGGTAATATGGACATATTTTGAGGAAAAATAATGTAATTTAGCATAAAGGTGAAATATCATAATAATATAATATATAATAATATAATATATATATATATATAATATATATATATAATATATATAATAATATAATATAATAATAATAATAAATATCATAATAAATAAAATTAAAATTAAAAATAAAAAAAATAAAAAAAATAATAGTCATAATAATTATGAAAAATGAAGTTATAGTAGTACAGGAATAAAGTCATAATATTTGGAAATATTTGCAAAATTAAAGAGCAAAAAGTTTCTTCCTTTCACATCCCTGATTTAGGCCGAAAATAATATAACATGTACTTAAATGTGCATATTTGTGAGCAATAACTGGCCTGTATTTGTATATAATTCTGGGAAAAACTGTTGAATTTGTTAATATCTGGGTTGTTTATATTGTATATTTTTTTATATTTTGTACTGCTTAACTGATTCTGTACTCTTGCTGCTGTGCAATGCAAAGGGACGAATAAAGGCTTATCTTATCTTATCTTATCTTATCTTATCTTATTCAACCGTAAAATGGCATGATTTATGAATTTTTGTATTTTTGATTCTAAACAACGTGACAGAAAGAAGCTGCCAAATTGGAAGCTCAAAGTGGTGAAGGATGACCGTTGCAGCGACTGGTCGACATGATATGTTATTATTTTCCGTTTTTTATTCACTTCATTTTGTGTCTCTGCTCTTGGGCCCCAAAGGGTGACAAGTTGCCCCAAGTGGGTGGCAGCCAAACTGATTCATGAGTCAAAGATGTCAGAAAGAAAAGATGAACACGCACCACGGCGGACAAAAGGGAGCGGAGTTGGACTCGGTGCTGACGCTGCGAGGCGGCGCCAATCTACAAGTCGTTATGCGATACATCACAGCGGCACCGATGAAGCGCCGCTTATCAAAGCAGCCTTCGGATTTATCGTCTGCACGCAAGACGTGACGGGACGACGCTGGTCTGCGTTTACCTTGGGAACAAACAGAACCACCAGGGTGATGTAGACCGAGAAGACAATGGCCAGGGAGGCGAAGGCAAAGGCGGCATCCTGCTGAGAAGACAGGATCATGGTGACGGGGGCCGTGATCAAACACAGCACCTGTGGAAAATACATGGGAAGACACTTAGGACCACCGATACACACGGATACACACGAATACACACGCATACGTATTACGATACACCTCCGGCAGTAGTTCCCAAACTTTGTGTCAGCGTACGAAATAACTCGTTCAATTCCAGACATTTTTTTTAAAACTTTTTTGTAACTTTTTTTTGAATACCAGCCATTTCACACAATATTGACTGATGTTTCAAGGCACACAGATTATTGTGTTCCATGGCTATATAAACATGGAACCTGTCAAAAGAAAGATTAGAACCAGAAAAAAAAACTTTTCTTTAGTATTATTTTTATTATTATTTTATTTGTATTAAAAATAGAATTGAACTATTCTTTAGTAGAACATAGGTAATATTGGGAAAAATATCAGTTCCCATATAAAAAGTGAAAATGATACATTTCAAGCATTTCTTTTGCTTTTGTTCCAGCTCATATATCTACACAACATCACATTGACTGATGTTTCAAGGCACACAGATTATTGTGTTCTATGGCTATATAAACATGGAAACTGTAAAAAGAAAGATTAGAACCAGAAAAAAAACTTTTCTTTCGTATTATTTTTATTATTATTTTATTTTTATTAAAAATAGAATTGAACTATTCTTTAGTAGAACATAAATAAGATTCAGGAAAATATCAGTTCCCATATAAAAAGTGAAAAGTGTTCCAGCTACACAACATCACATTGACTGATGTTTCAAGGCACACAGATTATTGTGTTCTATGGCTATATAAACATGGAACCTGTCAAAAGAAAGATTAGAACCACAAAAAAACTTTTCTTTATTTTTATTTTATTTTTATTAAAAACAGAATCAAACTATTCTTTAGTAGAACATAAGTAAGATTGGGGAAAATATCAATTCTCATATTAAAAAGTGAAAATGAACCATTTCAAGCATTTCTTTTGCTTTTGTTCCAGCTCATATATCTACACAACATCAACAATTCAAAAAGGGTTGTTTTATATCAAAATTATAATTACCAGATGGAGTAATTTTTAAATAGTAAAATTAAAAAAAAACTTTCCTACAATACGTCATCTTGCACACTACGCTCCTCCACACTGTCTCACATCCTCCTTGCTGCTTTCCAATGTAAAACATCCATGCCGAGTTCTTATTAATGATGCTAATTAAGCCTGAATGTTCATTTGTCCCCTTCAGGAATCATTGATATTGACATTTAAATGCTTTTATGCATGTCAAACTATCATTTATAATATTATAAAAATGTGTTTTGTGTTAATATTTTTGAACGTGATGACACCATCGTTTCTGTTTCCGTGCATTAGCGAGCCCTAAGGACGCTAACAAGGATGTTTTGGGATGGAATGATGTCGTAATGTGGTGTCCGAAGGCCAAAACAATTCAGGAGGCGGACTTCAGTTGGCCCAGTCTAGGGACATTTATTTAAGCCCCGCCCCCCCATCCCAGTACATGGTATGGTCTGATGATGTCACTAATGACATCAAACCAAACCTATCAAAGCCAGAGACTCATGGCGGCTCCTCCCCAAACATTCCTGCAGGTGACTCCCTTGGTAAGAATCCCCAGGTAAGACCGACTCCTGGTCCAATCCCAATTCAATACATCACATAACTAATACAATAATACTATACAAATACAATAATACTATACAAATACAAGTGATGACTTCTAACTCATTCACTTTGTCCAAAATGACGTGAAGAACACGGTCGGACTCCCACGGTGGATCAATAACATGACGTCACGTGTCATGTCAAACGCTAAGTGGAATAGAAACCGTAACGGACGTACTTTTACAACGTTTAGCAAATGAAATTTACAGCAAAAACAAGCCGTGGGCAAAGCGTGTCAGGCGTCACGTCGGAATGAACGACGGTCACAAAGGCACGACGCGTTTGATTGGCTGTTCCGCACGGCCGTGCTAAGTCAACAGGACGACATGGCAACAATCTCCTGGAGGACCACCATGCAATTACTCGGAGGCTGCTCACGCCCAATCCGTCCATCAGACCACACGCTCTTCATTTTTCCATGCGGGGGTAAAACCACTCAGGCGGGCAAGAAACCACCTTTTTCTACTAAACGGATCAGCCAAGACCAGACAGACAAGAAACCACCTTTTCAGCCAAGACCAGTAGAGGATCTGAATTCCTCCCACTGACACGCTGGAGGTGGACGATGAACACACTAGGTCACCTTGTCAATTTGGGCACCCCAACAAAAAACACGACATCAATATTTAGCAGAAATAAATGCTTCCTTTAGCGTCCAATCAGGGTCTGGATTCTGGTTGAAGGGATTTCAGACCAGTCCTCTTCCCAAAACATCTCCAGTTGAGTCTGGTTTGATGCTTTCACTTGAAATCACACCACAGGTTGTCAATCATATTTCAGTCTGGGGACCAAGATGGCCGTTCCACAACCAGGGGTGTCCAAAGTACAACCAGGGGGCCATTTGTGGTCCACCACTGTGTTTTTATTGGCCTGGGCCATATTCTAAAAACAACAGAGCAGCGTAGAATATTTCAAAAAATATTTTTGGCTCATAATATTATGAAAAATGAAGTAAACATCAAATAAAGTTTAATAAATAATAAAATTATTTTTAAAAAATAAATTAAAAATTCTGATTTTTACGAGAATAAACTTTGAAGGAAAAGTTAAATTCTTTGATATATTAATATATTTAATATATTATATTAATATATAATATTAAATATTAAGAAATATTCTTAAACAAACTATGATGAGAAACAAACAAAAAATAAAAGTTGGAATTTTATGAAAATTAGGTTGGGGAAAACATATATATGATATACATATAGGTTTATAATATTATATGTATCATATATTACACATAATATTATGGGAATAAAGTCATAAAACTACGAGAATTATTTAAGATGGCTTATATTATATTATATTATATTATATGATATTATATTATATGATATTATATTATATGATATGATATGATATGATATGATATGATATGATATGATATTATATTATATTATATTATATTATATTATATTATATTATATTATATTATATTATATTATATTATATTATATTATATTATATTATATTATATTATATTATATTATATTATATTATATTATATTATATTATATTATATTATATTATATTATATTATATTATATTATATTATATTATATTATATTATGGCCTGGGCCATATTCTAAAAACAACAGAGCAGCGTAGAGTATTTGGAAAAAACTTTTTTACTCATAATATTATGAAAAACGTTGTGATTTTTGGAAAAATATTTTTAAAAATTAAATTAAAAATTCAGAATTTTATGAGAATAAACGTTGAAGGAAAAGTTAAATTCTATTAGCATCGAGTTGAAATATTAAATATTAAGCAATATTTTTAAACACACAATATGATGAGAAACAAACAAAAAATAAAAGTTGTAATTTTATGAAAATTAGGTTGGGGAAAACGACAATATATATATATGTTTATAATATTATATGTATCCTATATTACATAAAATATTCTGGGAATAAAGTCCAAATATTATGGGAATAAAGTCATAAAACTAGGAGAATTATTTAAGATGGCTTATATATTCTATTCTATTCTGATATTTGAACATTTGAAAACAACAGAAAACAAGGACAAAATATTGCTACTAATAACAAAAGTCTTTTTCAGCTCCATGACAAACGTCCTGCCTTGGAGAGTGTCTGTAAGTTATGTGCAATTATGATGATATGATCGAGATATAAATATAAAATATTTTGGACTTGGTGTAACTGTGTCAGTTAGCAAAGAACTACAGAGTCAACCATTGATTACATCATAGACGGGAGACGGAGATGACCTCTGCTTCCCATTTCCATGTGTTAGCAAGCTAGGAGGATGCTAACAAGCGTATTCACTTATTTGCTGCCAAATATTTATTTGAAAGTATTTAAAAACTTGCAAGGACCATAAATGAAACACTACCTTACCTAATAACCCTAACCTGATGCACCAGACAGCAAATACAGCAACACCGCACATGCAGTAATGCTAGACTCATATTCAATAATAATAATCAGAATAATA